>NC_092593.1:37109166-37768611 GCF_047663525.1 Anas platyrhynchos | reverse complement strand
AAGAAATGGCTGCTGTGTTACAAGTTTGCCTTGCTGGTCTGCCAGGCAGTAGTGTCATAAAAATATACGTGTGTCAGTGGCTGCTGACCAGGTACCTGCAGTAGTTAATATGTGTTTCAGAAGTATATATTTTTTTTTACAGGTAGGTTGGGATCAGCAGTTCCCCAACCCTGCTTTCTGTCCCTTCACATAGGAGCAGTGGGCTCTGGCTGAATGTGGGGATGGTGGGCCAGGGAGAAAGCCCTGACTCTGGGCTCCTGCAGATGAGTGCTGGAGGGATATGATGGTGGTCTTGGTGCCTGCCCACATGATTCATCCGTTCCTGCAGCCCCTGCCACAGCTGAGCCCCACTTTGGGGTGGGTTCTGCCCCCCCTCCTTGTCCTGGCCCCACTCCCTGTGCTTTGGAGTATGTGTGCTGTACGACACAGAGCCCAAGGCTGCATCCTTGATTTTTGATAGCGCCTAGACAAAAGCCTAGGAAGCAGCTGGTTGTTAAAACAAATTCCCTTCTCATTTGAAAAGTTGCCAAGAAGCATGGATATTTATCAGCTTATTTCTGCTGTGTCTCAATATTTCTGTATTCATTTACTAAGTACTGAATTTGTATCTCATCTGAAAGTGCACTGTAGCCAGACGATCATGGCCTTAAACAGCTTTTATCTAGCTACATTGAATAACAGTGAAAATGAAGATGCAGTGGCATAACTTGGCTTAAGATAAACTACTGAGTTTCAGTGGACTTCTGTTTTTCATAAAAATGTTTAATTAAAAAAAAAAAGTGCTCATAAAAGCATTCTTTCTAAGGAATTATGATAAGCCTTGTGTTGACTAATAACAGGTGGTATTGTGATAGAAATTGTGGAGGGTTTGAAGTTATTTAAGAATCATTATTTAAATATAGTTTCCTCTTGTCTCCAGAAATAATGGAATAATAATAATAAAAAAGAAAAACAGTCAGGTACAATGGAAAACATACATTTCCTGAAATTACGCACTTCCCCTACCTCATATTTTTAAGAAGATCCTGGGGCTTGAGTCATCCAGTCACTGGCAGTAGGATGTTCAGTCCAGACAGCAGCGGCATGTTTCTCTACACACGCTGGTGGGATGTGATTTGAGTGCAAAAGTGAGGGAGATCATCATCCCAGACGTTGTCCAGCTGTATGACAGTTGTGAAAATATGTGAATAAGTAGCAAAACATATTTCAACTCAATTTTTCAGAAACTGAGCTTGACTTCAAACACGAATATCAAACTCAAACGTTAAACTTGATGTTTGAGCTTGACTGCTTGAAAGACTAAATGCATAAATTTAATGCTAAATTTAAGTAGAATAACAAATTTCTTGAATTTTTGGCTGCACTGCTAAATCACCAAAATAACAAAAGATATGGACAATAGACTCTCACCATTGGTGATCAGTTTAGTTTAATTAAATCTAGCCATAATTCAGTTTGTATTTCTAATACCAATGGCTGTTTCTTTTGGGGGTAGACGTCTTCATTCAGAATGTTTGCTTATGTAGGAGAGAGAAATGAAATAAACAGTAGATATTAGATCCAATGTTAGGGCAGATCCAAAATCAATAAAAGAGATTAATTAATTATAAAATAGGATTAATAGGGTGTCTATGGAACTGCCCACCTGAAGACAGCTAGACAGAGAGAGAGATGTTTAGATTTCCTTCCACGAGAAAATGTATTTTTGCTAGGTGATTTTGCCTGGCTTCAGCTCTGTCATCGTGAGTGTAAATGACATGATTTGATCCCTTGAACACCATACTACTTGTTTTCAATGGCCCAAGAAATGTCAAATCTACTTGAAAAACAAAAAAGTTTTGGTCTTTAAGCATGTAAGGGCAAACTAATCCTGGTGTTACATGTCTCTGTGCTACGCTACTGAGATTTACAAGGAAATGCACAGCAGAAAGTTTCAAACTACTTCTCAGAACACTGTGAAATGAAGTATTGGAGTACAAAGGGAGTAACCAGTTGCTGCAGTTGTGCCCACCTAGCAGGAAGTCTCCTGCAAGTGTAAGTAGGTATTTAAATAGGTAGGTATTTTTCATAAGACATTGCTGCAGTTACTTTTTTTCACTTTCAAGATGTTTTTCTTCTTCTTCTTTTTCTCTCTGCCCCCCCCTCCCCCTTTTTTTTCCTTACCTTAGAAAATATTGGGTTTGCACTCAGAAAATTCTGCAATGCATGGTCTTTTAAATTCTGGCTTTTTTTTTTTTTTTCGTTATATCTCTTCTTCTCTCTGACAGGCTGCTGGCAATACAGCTATGATGGCACACAGTGTTTGATATCCCATGACAAAAGCACCTGCAGAATTCAGAAACTAGGCTAAATTAGGCCCACAATTTTTAATGAATTTTGAATTATGCAGTTAATCTATTTGTGAGTTTTACAACTCTTTCATTCTGAAAGAAAAAAAAGGAAAGAAATGCAAACAGACAGTCAAAAAATGATATCTAGTTATTGGGCCACATGTGGTAGAATGCTGAGATTTTATTTTCTTCTGGAACTACTACCTCTTATAAAGCCCATCCATCATATGTAATGAGGGCTGTCAGGAATATTTAGCTGAGAAATAGCTACTTGATATGCTAATGGTGGTCCCTTAGTGAATACATTTGGTTCTGCTGCCTGACATTAATGGTTTTCATAATCTAATGAATGATGTGTGTAATAGAGGTAAGGCCACAGGGAATGACATTCTGAAACTAAGGGAAGTACTATATATGTATTTTATAAACATATGCATTTTATATATATATGTACACACACACACACACACATTCACAGAGAGAACACAAAGTTCCTTTTCCAAGATGGATAAATATCAGCACCAGTTAGGGAGAAACTACATAGGTTGAGCAAGTCTTTGATATTGACATTTTAAACTGTAAATTCTAAAATATCTGTAGTTCCAGGGCTGTATGAAATACCAAGGAATGTAATAAGCAGGAAGACTCCTCTTCACTTTCACAGATCTTAGTCTTCAGAACTGAGACCTTGTCCCTCAGTTCCTGCCAAGGACAGCAGCCCTGCAGGCTCCTTGTGGCTGGGAAGAACTGAGAAACCCTGATGAACGCCTGCAACTCATTGAAAGATGCCATCCCAACCATGTATTTCTCTGAAATGGCTTTGAAGGAGATAGGCAATAGCTGCTAGTGCAACATGTGATATTCAAGAGCTGAAATCTTCCTCATGTGCCTGCACGTGGTTGGGTGTTTGTACTGACAAGCTCCTGTGACTATCTTTACCTGGCTAAAAAGACAGGGAATTTCAGTTCTAAGACTGAACTTTAGCCCCTGCTTCTGAAAAAAAATATGTCGGAAACTTATTTCCTCCTTGGAGAGGAAATCATTTAACCAGCAGTCATGCTCTTGACAACCTCAGCTGTTAGATACAATAGAGATTTTCCCACTTTGCTTGTCACTCCATTTTCACATGCCACAGGTGTGGATGCTTGCAGGATTGCCCAGTTTGCCCAATACTCTATCAATGCCTGCTTTTTTCTACAGCTGAACTTTCTACTATCTTTCATATGCAGAACATCTAGCTATGGTCTTGATCTCATAACTAGCTCTGAATATTAACAGTTACGGTGAATAAAGCAGAATAACAAAGATCTACGCTCCCGTACAAATAAATTTGTGGAAAGCATTTGTATAGGGCAGGTCCAGAAACTATACCTCTATATTAGTAGTCCTGTCTTCTCCTACAGTCCTGGTCTCTCCATGATGGTATGAGTGGCCTCAGAGTTGTGCTTGGCATAGAGCAGGTCCAGATGGCCGAGTGTCCTCTTTGTGGTGCCAGTAAGTGTGTCTGCCTGTGCAATCCAACTGCAGAAATAAGTAGCCCCCCAAAAAATTAACAAAGTAAGGACTGATAAAGACCCTTAATGATCTAGACATAAAGCAATTTGGGTTCACAGAGGACTGATCTTGCCACTCAAACTCAAGTGCTATTCTTGTGAAAGAATTACAGCATTAGACACCGGAGAGAGCACGAGGGGTGTAATATGATTCAATTTTTATGAATTTTTCATGTACCTGGAAATGTGCTCCCAAAGCAATTGGTTTGTGCATAGGCATGCAATACACATTGAAATCTGGGACAAAGAAAAATCTTTAAATGATAAAGTAGCAGTTTACAGGCTACTACAAGACTGTTTCTTGTGTTTGATCTCATCTTATATGATATTTGTGTTATTTTTATAATTATAAAGGGACAGAAAAATGAAATTAATGAAATCTTTAGATGACATTAACTTGTGAAGTGTTGCAAATACCAGAGATCCAAAGGAAAGGAAAAAGAACTTGACGTATAGACCAAAAATAACAGGCAAGCCTTAGAAGACTTAGAGCCATAGAAAATTAAAGTTAAGTGTATCTAGAGGAAATTAATACAAAAGAGATGCAGGGAGAGGGAGTGACCTAGCAAAGCACAACACTGCCAAAGCTCAAGGAGATAACAGATTGGAAATTAGAGATGAGTTTACACCAAAGCAGCAATGTTAGGGAAGCATACAGTGTCATTATGCTTTGGAGCAGAAAAATAAGATTCCCTTCTGTGTCTTTTTAGATGTAAGTATATCTTCACCAGAGATAAATATCTTGGCAAATTGAATGGAGTTCAAAGATGAGCCAGAGAATCATTAGTATAGTCAGAGTGATTTACTTATGAGGAAGGATTAAAAGACTGAAACATGGTTTATTTGGGAGACATAAGGCTCGAATCTGGAAATGCTGAATGTGCGTGAACAAAATGGAAATGGATTGTTTACACAGGAATGTGAAGGTATGTGATTAAGAAAAAGATTTTGGGAAAATCTCTCAGATGTTAAGATGTATCAGTTATGAAAAAAAGGAATCAAGAGAAAGCTGATGTTAATGGCCAACAAAGAAAATTGCAAACTAGGTAATTCCTCACAGAAATATTTATACTGCTTGCTTGTACTACCTCGCTGGGGCAGGGAAAGGGGCTGGGTGGGAAATGGTCTGACTGGTCTTTCTATCTCACCTTCTGCAGGTGCTTGCAAATTATGTTTCTTGTTTCTTCCCACAGCTCTATTTTTAGGGAACTTGTGCAGACATGGAGCCTGACTGCCCTGTTTATATTCTTTTAGGACTACTTTATCAAAGTGTTGGGACTTCCTATTTTTAGCTACGGCGAACAGACCTGTTTTTAGGCGGAGTTTTGTACAGCAAGATCCTGCTTGTTTGCTAAGGTATCTATGAGTCCTTGGAACCTCCCAGAGAGCTCTCCTCATGACTTATGTGACCTACAGGCTCCCTTCTCTACCTTCAGACTTTTGGAGTTCTGCAGCACCTACAAGGAACCCAGACCTTAAATTGTATTTGGGCTCCTAATGTGGAGCATTCTCCAGGCTTCTAAATTTACTAAATAATAAAGAGGTTTCATAAAACACCACTGAGTTACTTAAGTATTACTTATGATAACTAGGTGACATATTTCAGATTAAGTCTTCGTCTTACACATAAATAATGGCAACAATATGTTCCAGCTTAAAAAAATGTAAGGATATCTATAAATCTAATTTAGTAAAAATTGTAAGTACTCCCTGAAAGATTATTAATGATTTTATTTGATTTTTATTTGTCCTTCTACCTGGCAGATGGCACAGTACAGATGGTTCTCTATAATACCACCAGCATTTTTGTTTGAATGAATGCTTTAATTTATAAATCATTTATACATCACATTTTGTCACTGTTGAATTAGTACTCAGGCTTCTTATTAAATATATTGTACCACTGAAAGAAACTGCAACAAGTGGCATATCTACTCCTTTTCTCTTTCTGGCAGAGCCAATATCATAGCTTATTTCTTATGGAAAGGCTTGATTAAAAGACTTGCTTCCCTGTGAGAAGCAGCGGAGCCAGGACCCCCTGCTGCTGGATTTGATTTTTGTAATGAGTGGGAGTTTGGTACCAGATTTTGATCTTACAGATGAGATCAGGATCTAGGCTTTCCTATATAGGCTGGAGAATATATATTTCTACTTTAGTAGTGATTTAGGAGGAATTCTCACGTGACAATGAAAGCATATGGTAGGTCTCAGTCACCCACTTGAAAAGATCTTCAGGGGTGACTAAATAAGAAATATTCTGGAATAAAAATGGCTGAATGCAACAGTAGGCAGATTCAAAGAAGAATCTGCAGCCAAATCAAATAGCTTGAAAGGTAACCTGCAATCCTCATGAGAATAGCTAACACATACTGTATTTGTCCAGGTGAGATGTTTAATTTAAATATCTTTTTATTCATCTTTTTATTTAAAGACTAATAAGGATAACAGGGGCAGTTCTTACACAACAGGAGGGGTGTGCAATGAGGCCACTTCAGACTCCTTCATCTTGTGACTCCTCCTCCTCAGCCTGGAGCTGAGCAGTCACTGAGTTGGTGCAGGGACTGCCCTGGCCCTACCTGCTCTGCTAAAATATTGCTCCAGGGTCAGAACTGCTGCCTTTCATGCTCATATCGACTGGTTGTTTTGTTTGATTGACATTCACCTTCTCTACATTCTCTTTCATTGTGACAGGGCTGATTTCAATAGTAGGTCAGGGCTGAAGTTGACAGAAATATAGAGAAATTTATCCTCTGCTTTCTTCCTATGGTCTGTCCCCTGGCGTTTCCTGGTCATATTCCATCCACTTTTCCATAATCATAACTGCTCACTTTTCTCAGCCTGTCTCTTAATAATGCAAGTATGACTCAGCCTCTTTCCCACCCAACAAATTCTTGTCCTTGCCCAGTTCTTCAGCTACTTCTCTTTCTTTCTTCTTCTTCTACACATTTACTTTACTCATTCATTATCCTATAGTAATATAAGCAAGCATATTAACTCCTGATTCATCTGTTTCCAGGTCCTTCAGCTGACTCAATGAGTCTAAATTTTACCAGCTTTTATTTACCCAAATGTAGCTGCAAATATCACTTCCCTGCCTTGCCCCTTTGATAATGCCTCTTCTTTTGTTACATTTACCTCCCTTCTAATTCCCTCCTTTATTAAAAAAAAACATGTCTTTGCTTGTCATCACCATGCACTTCATTACCTATCTCCATTTTACCAACTGTTTTTAAGTACTTTGTGATGCTTTCTCTAGCCTACAATGCCATTCTTCCTAACGTTCTTGCTAAAGACTCAAACAAGCACATTAATAGCTTCTGTCATGATATCTCCCCTTCAATTTGGACAAACTCCTCATGAACAACAAAGATCTTACATTTATTGGATTTGCCCATTACATGATTCCTCTTGAAACCTGGCATTTATTTTCCCAATGTTCAGACACATTTGTTTATCTCACTGATAAAAATACTTTTACAATGTTCTCATGTTCTCCTTCAAAACATTAATTCCTTTTATGTTTTGATGGTAAATATTAGAGGCAGTGTTGATCTCTTCCTGATTGGGATTTGTACCAAGGCAGCACAAGAAGGGAACAGTCCAGGCCGCTGTCCTTAGCTGCTGTGATAAATACATATATTAATTTCAATTGTGCTATGGAATGAATGGATGTCATTTGATTTCACATGAAGCTGTAAGTGACCTTTGCCTACACTGGACACATCTGGGCTATTTCTTCCAATAATCTTCAACATTTCCTTCCTGTTATTTGCTGGCTTTCAATTGCCAGTTATAATCTAAGTAAAACAACCTCCCATTTCCATTATTTATTCTAAGATGTTGTTAAGTGGGAAAGTCCTTTTTCCCCAAACATGCATAAGAGACTCATTTATGATGAGATTTAGTTGCAGTCTAAAAAAGCATAGCTAGTGCATGCCATAACATATATTATTTTTCAGAGGGGAAAAACGCAAGTCATGGCATTTGCTTTAAATTCAGATTATTACATAAAATACACATCAGTTAATCACAGGAAGGTTATGTAGACAAGCATCCCCCATTGTCATATATATTTTGCATTTGCAGAGCTGGTGTTGCTTCTAAACAATTTAAACCACAGTCCCATATGCTGAATTCATGAAATCATTCCCTAATGAAAGTTAAATGAAAAACTCATTAATACCCAGTGAGGCAGAGGTGCGTATGAGAGACTCCCACTGGTTGATTTACTGGGGTATCTGCCATAGATATGGAAATATATGAGAGTTATTTTCAAGCACATTGAGTTGAGAGTAGGTAAATAATTATCTTGGGGTATGCTGTTGAGGGACATTTATACCATACATACAGGACTGCAAACTGGAGGAGGTGCTGGGGGCTGACTCCCAGTAAGCTGTCACTGAGTAGGAAATCTCATTCTCAGGATCTGGATCGAAGTTTTGGTTATTTCATTCACGTAATTATGACTTACAAAAAACCCCTCCTTGTCATGCTTTACACTCTGAAGCACAGTGGGACAGAAGGAGCTATTTCTGTGATCTTATGTATGACAATGCATGACCACCCGCTGTGTAGTAAACAGTATTTTGTTAATAAGTCATTTGAAGTTATTTAGCCTTTGTAC
Source organism: Anas platyrhynchos (assembly GCF_047663525.1). Taxonomy (NCBI): domain Eukaryota; kingdom Metazoa; phylum Chordata; class Aves; order Anseriformes; family Anatidae; genus Anas; species Anas platyrhynchos. The sequence continues at coordinate 37,760,104 of NC_092593.1, read as the reverse complement.
TCATTTGAGTTTAATTGCATATATCTGAAAAGTTATTTCAATGTGATCCTTAGAGAGGTAGCCAAGCAATGCTTACCAACAGAATTGTACTTTTAGAGAGCTTCATACATTTTTAGTTTTCCTTCTGATGTGTATTGCACTGGAAAATTTCATTACAAGCAAGTGGCCAACATATATCCAACCATTTCTGTACCTGTGAAGTATCACAATGTGCTAGAAAACTTCAGGAAAGCTGCAGCAGTGCTTGCCCTCCCCCCATCACTCAGCAGGCTAAAATGTAAAGCTCCACTGAGGAGAAGAAAAATAAGCCCTACACCTGAAAGTAATGAGAGCTAGCCCAGACATGAACAAATGTTGACACTTCTAGTGTGAAGAAAATACACTATTACAAAAGAAGTGTCATATATGGTTTCAGAAAGCAAACAAGCAAACAAAACTAACAGCACAGGATATGAATTTGTTATTGCATTCACAGCATTATTGTATGGCTTCCTAAATTAATTTGTTGTTACCTGATGAAGAGAGAGGAAAAAAACCTTCTTATCTCTGGCATGTCACCTTTCATTAAAACAGTGTTTGTCTGAGATTCTGTTATTTGCAGTTGCTCATCTGTTAAATTAGAAGTTTTAATTCTTCACAGTTTGTCACCTTTTTAATTCTGGTCTGTTGACACATACTTCTCTGCAATGCAGAAAAGGTTGAAAATGAAATTTAAAAGAAAATTAGCAGAGATGGTGACTAAAGCATTGGTTCTTGGCTTTTTTTGCAATGTATGTTAGATAGGTCTGGGATCCTCAGGTAGATGTGCACAAGTAGATGGTGCCACCACGACGTTGTGCATATTTCTAGGTAATGAATCATATCTGCTTTAGGAAAACCCAGTGTTGAGAGTATATATACATTGAGGTTTAAGCTGTTTTTTTTTTTTTTTTTTTTTTTTTTTTTTTTTCAAATCTCTATTTACATAAAGGAACGGAGTGAATCTGAACTACACTTGAAGGAGGCACTGTCAGTCATGTTTGTCTTGCAAACACAGCATGCCCCTGTGTGCAATTTGAAGGGAATTTTGCCTCAGATGCATTTATCTTTGCCAAGATTTTCCAGGAGCTGCTACAAATGTCCATCTGTTTTGCAGACTGGTGTTCCCATATAGCACTGGCCAGGGGCTGGAGATACAGCTTAATACAAGGGTGTTGGATAAATTCTTCTCATTTTGCATGAAGGAGATATTTCCTCATTCTGTGCAAATGCAAACATCTGCAACTACTGGAGTGAATGTACTTCAGTAACATGTTTGGTCCAGTGGCAGGTGAAGATACCAAAGGCTCCAATTTCACTCTGTCTTTTGTGCATGGCTATACCTGAGTCATTCCAATCTGGTATGGAAGCATGAGCTTTTGCACCAACAAATCCCAAATGGAAAACAGACCACCTGTAAGTGTGTAGCATATCTGGCTGCATTGTGGCATCTCATCTTCTTCAAACTTTAATGACTGTTGGTGAAATGCAACAGAACACTAATTCCTGATGAGAAGGACTCATTTCTGAAAGTCAATCTGACTCTGCTTCCTTGCATCTTTCCATTACGTCCAGGGAAAGAAAAATAATCAAATCAGAAATGGATTTCAGCTAGCTAGATAACCATATGCATGAATGTGTAAAGTAATTACTGAAAATACAACTTTTGGGTATAATAAAAAGCCTGATCTCGCTGTAGACTTAGCACTGTGTGTACAGGGCAAGAATGTGGCACTACCAACAGCAAAAAATACATAAATGAAATTATGGGAAAAGAGAAAAAGAGAATGGATTATTATTTTTTTAAGTTTTCATTAATAAGCTGAATCATACAGACAGTAAATGGAAGTGTAATCTGAAGTGCTCTATAGCCCTTGGTAGTCCTACAGCACCTAGTCCTTTATTCACAGAATAAACTTATTGCAAGGAAAATTCTCACAGTATCCATGTTCTCAGAAGATGAGATGAATGAGAGAAAAAAAAAACACAACAGAAATAAAGGCCTCACTTAAACATAGAAATTGCACCAATTTAAAGGGGTAGGCATAAACAGAGGAGAACTTGATCTATTTAAGTGTCCACTGGGGAGCTTCCACAATTCAGCTAAACTGACCTAGCTCACAGCGTTAGCTGACACACAAGTCTCTGTGTGGCTCAGGTCTCTTGGCTATTACTTTGTGCTTTGATGGACAAAACTCACTTGTTCAACAGGAATTTTCCTTAAAGTATAAACTGAGATACTTTGTAATGAGTTTGATGAAAAATGTGTAGAAAAGAGATGAATCAAATAGAACAGTTTGACTATTTATTTATTGTTAAGCATTTATACATCTACACTTTTCCTTAGATTTGTCTGGTTTTGAGATGGAGTTAGACTAAGTAACCCTCAGGAATGGGTGCACAAAAGCTATTTCCCTAACCATAACAAATATGGAATTTAATAACAATCACTTCTGTGACAAAATTAATTGTAATGCTACTTCTAACTTCATTATTGATATGCTTTTCCTGTCATAATGAAGGATCAGATTACCTCCCTAGAATACATGCTTCTGGCAAATAGAGAATAGGTCATGTTCACCAGCTGCATTACCAATTGCTTACTTACAGCCACACTCAAAATATCTATTAGGTGTTTAAAATGCATATAATGTGTTACAGTGGGTAGCTAGCTACCAACCAGATGTTTCCTGCTCACACACACACACGCAATAAGAGAAAAATCTATGGCAGTGGGAAAAACAATAACCATCTTCTGTCCATAAATTTAGTTAGGGAAAACGTAATCTTTGAGCTAGATTTATTTTTTACTTTGACTATAAATTTATTCATTTACTATACTTTAAAAACTAAACACTTTAAATAAGTAAAATGAGAAGGACGTTACTGATTTTGATGGGAGTCTCTATACAAACAAGATTCAGAACATTGATTCAGTAATCTATCTTGTAGTCAAGGGAAATTGGTAGTTGCATTTCCTGTATGGTAGCTTAAAACGCTTCTTTACTCTCTTACTAAACTAGTAGAGTGGCAAAATATATATTTTGTGATAAATTTCATCATCTTAATGTTTTCTTTAGTATTTAAATAAAATTAAAGTTTCAATGTGTGTAGTTTCTTAAATAGGTAGTATACATAATTTTACTATGACTAGAGTTATGCCACAGTGCTGATAAGATTAAGCAAGAAGCTTCTCCTATGACTCCTGAATTTATTTACTTTGATTTAAAATTATAAATGATGCTTATCCAAGACCTTAGGCACCATAACACACCATTAACATTACAATAAAGTCTCAGCAGTATTAAACTAATCACTCAGTCCGACAGACTCCTACAGAGATTCCTTCTCATTCTTTCCTTATGGGAAGAAAAACCTTAACCCCACTCCCAAAGCATCCTCTAAAAAAATTGAAGCCAATCCAGTTAGAAGTAATTCAAAGTGCGGGAAGAAAGCAATTTTAGAAACCTCAACTTTTATAGAAATGACTTGTTACATGTTTCCCTGCTTTTTATAGTGAGTGGTAAGTGTGCTTTGGGATCCCAGTTGTCCACTGTTAAATATTTTTGTCTTTGAAATTGTGACTTGGAAAGGTATTCTCTGGGACAGCTTGCTGAGCTAACTGGACAAATGGTGTGATTTGCCATGGCATTGGTGTTCTGCTCATTTGTGAGTATTTGCATGAGCAGATGTTTTGTTGGAATATACATTCCAGTCATCCAGCATGGAGGTTGTAACCATATCCTCTACTACAGATGGTCACATGCATCCTAAAACTTGGTATATATTTTGGATAAATTTATTATTTGGATTCCATTATACAAGTCAGTCAAAAGAAAGGTCACTTTGGGGGCATTAAATCACAGCTATTAGTTATGTCTATGCCACCGATTTTCTGAAAAAAAAAAAGGTTTTCTTCCACCCTTACATCCATTTACCAGTTAATTGTCTGAATCAGATGAAAACAACAGGGAAATATATAAAATCTATGATAAGAGCAGGATTAGATTTCAGTCGTGTTTCCTTAAACTTGCTATCAGATTGCATTGCCCTGTGGGAACAGTTTAAAGAGCTGCATACATGAAGACAGGTCAGAATTTGGGCTGAGCAGGGTACTCGTCCCACAAAACCTTGCGTATTTGCTGAATGGCTTTTTAGACTTTACTCATGTAGGGAGGGTGCCAAGATGGGTTTTTAGCATCAGCCAAATGAAAGAGAAAATCCCAGAAAGAAACAACGCTCTTCCTTCTGAGGCGGCCTTGCCGCATCTGGTCCCTTTTGACCCCCCAAAAAGAAGGAAACGGATTAAGGGAGCCACAGGGTGGTGCTGATATTTCATTCCTGATACTTCCAGCATTTGATTCCTTCACAGGCTGCCTTCTCTCAGCATTGTCTGAGCCAGAGCTGTTTTGTTAATCATAATCGTCACTAATTTCCCTTCCTGCTGATAACTGCATGGTAGTTTTGCTGCTGTCACTCTATAGTAATGAAATGTCATTGCAGGTGGTACCAAATGCGGCAAAGTTAAACAGTGGGGACAAACTGTCTTCTTGGTTACAGCAGTTCGATGACATGGATTAATTTCAGAGGAGGTGCCTCTGTTTTCTCAGGGAGGTTCCCTTTTGCTCTTGTTCAAAGGGTATTGCATCAGTGGTCTACTAATTCTCACCAGCTTGGTCTTTCAGCAGAGGGAAGGACAGAATTTGTGCCATACTTGGCTTATCATGTCATGCTGACATGTTCTTTTCTAGAAACCATATCCAAAGGAGATGACAGCAACCCAGACTGTTGAGGCAGCCTTGGCCTGCTGCATGCTATGACTTGGTGAGAGAATGCACTTTGCACGTCTTCCCCACCTTATGTGAGTGAAGGGAGCAGAGGAGGAGCTGTGCCCCGAGTCACAGCTACCTCCCAACTGATCTTATGTGCCAGAGCCCATATCTGCACTGAGTCCAACAGCTCTGTTCAGCACTTGGAGGGTAACTTCAGTTAACAGATGAAGTCAAGGCAACCACAATCTGCTCTTAGAAAACTTGTGCACAGGAAGAAAAAATAAAAAAGGGAAAAAAAATAAAAACTCTGTGTCGTGGAGTTGCAAAGCTACATTTATGGTCCTGATATTAATTATCTCAAATGATTTCCCCAGGTACTTAATTTCTGAAGGAGTCATTCCTATGGCAAGCAATATTTTAAGGGAAAAATTCACTGCACTACTTTTATCATAGTCACCACAGCATGGAATTATTTCAAATGAATTTCAAGTGTTGGTTCATCATGGCCACTGTGGGAATAATATACCAGGGGACTCTATTTCCTCAGCAATATTGCTCACTAGCTTCTGAGCAGAGAGAATGTGCTTCTAATGGTGCTGTAGAAGCCTCCTGGGCCATTTTATGGAGCCATTGCATTCAATCTATGCTTAGAAAAATATTGCTCTCTTGCAAAGCAAATAAAACCAGGAAAAAAAAGCTTATAGTGAGACCATATATCTTTTTTTCCAATCTTCTATGCAGATCAATAGAAAGTGTTCAAGTTGATTGAATGTTATAATTCTTTGCCCAGTTCAGATCAAAACCATAAAACTTAATACACTGAAAGAGTTACCCCATCTTGCTTTAAATGTCAAACTTTTTTCTTTTGTAATGTATTAATTAATCACACAGTCTACTTGGTAGATAGGAACCATCATTTACATTCCCATTTGCACAATGTGTGAGAGTTTGTTAGATGAAATCACATTTTATAACTGTTTTGAAGTTTCATTTTGATGAAAGAGCTTGAAAGTTCATTTTCTATATCCTTCTTAGATCAGAAGATTACAATCTTCATAGCAAATGCATCCTGCACAGGTCTATAGCATTGTGGAAGCATTACTGTGCATTCCATGGAACATAGTAAACACAGAACCTCATCTTTAAAATATTGCTGAAAAGCTTTGTCACAAAAAATAAGGGCCAACACTCTCCTTTTTGTAGGTATTTTGAAGAGCAAATTTGCAAGCATCAGTAAGAAATGTTATAGGTGTAGCAGAGCCTAACTTGGAGAAAAAATGGCACTGGAAGAGCTCTTGCAGAGTAAGATACGGTTGGCAGAAAGCAGGGGAGAAGTTACTGAGTAGGTGAATAAGATGCTTCCATACACTGAGTAATACTGCTGACAAGGTGCACATCCAAAGTCTATAGTCCAAAACTTCACTGGAGAAATGTGTTCATTTCAGTGGCTCTACAATGTAAAGGTCTCTAGGCCTATGAAATGGTTACTGTAGACAACCATACTTTATCTCACTCCTATCTGTTAAGAATAGCAGAAAGCTTCAGGTTAAGTTTGAGCTCTTCAAAGCTATGGCTCTACCTTAGAGCAGCAAGCCCCTCTTCATTCCTGTGATTTTCTCTCCCAGTCCTTGCACTCATTTGATACTAAACACAACTCTCTTATGGTTACCTGAGTTCACAATACCTTTCCTTTAGTGGTTATTTCCACTATGAAAAGTGGAGGCTATGTTGAAACTATGTCCTCAACGCAGCACCCATCAAGTCAAACCCTGTGTGGGATTGCACCTGCTTCATGATTTTTTATACTGTGGTCTGCTCTCAAAATTGACTGCTAGATAACTGGGCTATTTTTGATATTAAAAAAAAATATTTGGAAGATGTAATGTCATATCCATGTCCCCTTGGGGGGGGGGGGGGGGGGCAGAAGATCTGTGCCTCTTTTGGGAAGATCAGATGCTGTGGTCTGTCTGAGACAGAATAATGTGGCAGCAGTTCAAGAATATCTCTGTCCTGTTTCCTCAGAAAGTGTTCCATTCAAAATCTTAGTTAAAAGCCCCCATTAAAAGCTTTGAGGAAGAAATGTGCCCTGTGTAGCCCCCCTGAAGCCTGATGAAGCACCCACCAGAGTGATTTGCAGCTCAGGGACACACAAGTCCACGGTGGATGTTAATTGTCATCATGGCAAAGTCTCTTCCCCTTTTTTCTCATGGTGAACATTTTATGGGCAATGAACCACAGGAAATAACTGCTACTGATTATAATGAAAATGCTGAATCCTCTTAAATTATGGCATCAGGCGGGAGCAGCACTGATGTAATTACTATGTTAATGATCAAGTAATATTTAAGTACTCCTGTGTGATTTTCTAGTATTTTTTAGTACTCATCTCTAATGTCCTGTGGAGGGTTTAAGAGCCATTGCCATTCTCCTGCTGCGTCCCCTTGCAGAGAGTTTGATAGCTGCTGCTAACCCTGGTTAGGTCTCACAGCAGGGGCCAGGGCTCCTGTTGCTATACTGCTCTTCCTCTTGCGCATCGTGTTGAGGAGTTGCCCATAAACCCCTCCACAAGCCCCTTAGATGCCATTGTAGGGGTCTAAAGAGGTACCAGTGCTGTGATTAGGTTAGGTCTTCTAAGAGGAGACAGTCTCTTATTATTCCTTTCCCTGAGACCTTTTACACTGAAGGCAGGGCCTGGAGACAAAAGGCAATGAATCAGCAAGGCCAATTTTGTAAAGGAATCGCTGAAGCCTTGTGCCCATTGTTGGAAAAAATGGGTTAAAAACAGAAGATTAGCAAGGCAGATGGAATGATAACAAAAGACTGGCAAGGAAGATCATAAATATGCTCAGGTGACCTTGCAGCTGGGAATAGGCAAAGCCTGGAAAGTAGTAATGTAGAAGACACATATCATACCTATTGCTGTTTGTCTCCCGTGCATTTGACAAGTAGCACATCTGAGTACAGATAACATTGGTGTTTGGTAGACTTGGAGGCACCCTATTGACACCCTTGAGCTCCCTGCCTTGGTACAGAGAAGATCAAAACCACAACGAAGATCACAGCATGGTGGTAAACCATGTCTGTGCAAACACTTCATAAACAGGAGGTCAGTGATCTTCTAGCACAGACCAAGCTTAGCAGTGCCTGCATCCCAATTTGTGTGCCTCCAGCTGGGTGTTCCTTTGGGGATCCTCTGGTTGCTAAGGTAGCAAAAATAAATTTGATCTTCATATTTCAGCCATGGGTCTATGGTTGTCCCTGCTGCCTGCCCGTGCTGACACACACCAATACTTCTGAACTTCTGCTACACTGCATGCAATTCTTGATGCATGTTTCAAAAACCAGCAGCCACCAATTTTTAATGAATAGTATTAATGTATCTAGACACATTTTTGAGGGGTGGAAAAATAGAATGCAGTCGTGATTTGAACTTGACAGCTGCCACACCTGCCATAGAGCTACCTTAACACCTTTTACCTAGCTGACAACTTTGAGCTGGAGGCTAATAATTATTTACTCAGAAAGCATTACGCAGATGTTACTAAAAATCTAACCTTTTTAGTTCAATATTGCTTAACTTATTCATCAGTGACTTGGGTTAGAGTGACTCCTCAGCTAACTTGCTGATGGTGCAAAACTGGGAGGAGTGGCTGATACTTCAGAGTACTGTGCTGCCATTCAGAGGACCTCAACAGGCTGGAGAAATAGGCAGAGAGAAACCCCCTGAAGTTTAACAAAGTGCAGGGTCCTGCACCTTCTGTTTTTGTTTTGTTTTATGTAAGAAAGCCCTCCCCAGGTCTAGTGATACAGTAATAGCAAATCCCAACAGCAACAACAAATCCTACAATTGGAACGTGTGTTAAGGAAGTTCACTTTTAAATCAGCGCTGTAAAGTACTAGGCCTGAGTATTTTTATTATTTTTATTTTTTACTGCTTATGATCAGAAACAATGTTTGTGCTTGGGTTGCCACAGCTGTTGGACCACATTTGTGGGTTAAGAACCTCCTACACTGGCCATTACTTTTCTTATTTTGTAAAGCAAAAAGTGTCCCCCAGCACAGATTATCTTTATTTCCACTGTGCCATCGTTTGACTGGAAAAAAATAACCCTAAATTTTCCATGTGTGGAATCCTTTTGCATTTCTTTGTATTGTGAATATTCTACCCAGGGAAACTGTGTTATTCACATGTCTCGTGTGTGTGGGGCTGAGAGCAGTGCCTGTCACTTGACAGCAGGGCTTGCTGCAGAGGTGGTGGCCCAGAGTCCTTTCTCTGTCTCAAGCAAGTCCTGTTTCTCAAAGGTTTGTGAAGCTATCCTGAGCTTGGCTCACTGCGACTATTTATACAAAGAGAAAAATAAAGTGTTAGTGCTGTGACCTATCATTGTTTTCCTGGTTTGAAATAGCAACCTGCAGCCCTGTGAGTGAACCCTGATACCTGGCTGATACCAGTTCTGGAGAACAATAGAAATGTGGGACAAAACAGCAATCTGTTGCCTGCTACACAAGGAATAAATGGAAGGAAGATGGAACAAAGTGAATCAAGGATACAGTTTGTGAAAGAGGCTACAATCTCTAATTTCACAGTTTAATCATTACTTACAAAGTTGAGAACAGGACAAGAGAAGAGCAGGCCCATAGCCCAGCCCTAGGCTGAGCAGTCTAAGGAGGTTTAGGGCTAATTAACATTAACTGGAAGTATGCATTGCAAGCTGCCCTGCAGCATTTCTGCCCTCCTTCCTCATCTGCAACTCTTCTGTCCCCATTTGATACAACCATAGCATTTAGTGACCCTGAGAGCACCCAGGTACACAACCTCTGCCCTGAACAAGAAGGATGGAGATTTCCCCATGAGAATGAGAAACAGAAGGCAGAGAACAAAATGCAACAGAAATACAGTGTAAGAAAGATCAATAGCATTAACACCAATGTGAAAGAGAGAGAAAGAATCAATAATAATAATGTAGGTTTGAAATTTAAGAGCAGGAAGAGGTTAACTGAGCTGTTTAGGAGTTTAGTGAGAAAATAATCTAACAGGCTTTCTTAAAGCCTTGTATCTGTGAAAGACTGAAAATCTGTACTTTAATAGTTCAGCAAGGATATTTATTACATGCCAAAGCCATAGAGGAAAGAAATGTTCTGAGGCCAGGGAACTGTTATTCAGGCCTCCAGTGTTCCTGCTCTAGTTGAGCAGCTCCACCACTTCACACTTTCTTTGTAATAAGTAGTTTAGCTGGAAGAGTACCTGGGTCTTATCATCCATGTGTTTATCTACAGCTCCACCTTTTTTTAAATTTATTTATTTTATCTTTTTTTTTTTAACTCCTTATATGCCTTTGACCAAAGGTAATTTTGCTAGACATATGACATGCCACATTACCTTCCTTCTGATGATTCTCTTCACAGCTGTCAGATGTATAGAGCTTGGCAGGAATTTCTGATGAGTGATATGAGTTCCTTCTCTGTCCTCTGCAGGCCAACAGAAGCACGTCCTAGAGGAATAAGCATCCCCAAAAAACTGGTGACCAACACAGCAGACCACAGCCAAGATACCTGTGATATACATATACATATTTATATAATAGCCAATTTAAGGACAAATATTTGAGAATGATAAACAAGCAGACTTAGTGTTGCTGTAGTTAGTCAGAAGTATATTTCTCTAATGACAGACAAATACATGGCCAGATTTTAGCACTGGAGGCTTTCCCCATTAATGGCAATTCAGCAATAGGATCCTTAACTGCTTGTTTGTTAATGTGCATCACTAATTTTGATTTTCAACCAGTAATCTCAGCCTAAACAGAGACATGCATGTTCTGCACAGATTCTTGAATCTTCTTGTCTGTTTTAAAGGAAACAGCTCGATCCTTTACATTAAGCAGATTTTGTAAGGATTTGTTCAGCACTAAAAAGACACCTATTATAATTAGTAATATGAGTATAAAATTTTGCTTTTTAGCAACACTACAGGAGGTCCATAAGCGTATTTCAAATGATATTTTAATAACTGATGCTTAAATACTTTTAAAGAAACACTGTAATTAGATGTGTCTTTTTGAACCTTTCATTTAAATAATTGCATGCTAATGTAAAGAAAAACAGCTTTTCACTAAACAGTTCTTGCATTCATTAGCTGAGATTAATACACTTAAGTAGTTACTATTCGACTAAAACATTCAATAATGAATCATTATAGCAGTATTAAATTCTTTAGGGCTGAGTGCTGCAGCTTGTACTCCTGCAAGCGGACAAAGTTCCTGCTGACTGAATGAGAGCTTTGACTGTATGTGAATTGTAGGACTTGTCTCAAAAGTAGCTTGAAAAACTAATCCAGAAAAAATTACTGTGCTGCGGCTGAGCTTGAAAAGAGACATTTAATGTCTTACCTATTAACGTGTATAAGCCATGCACTCCATATACTTCCATTACCTCTACATGATTTTCCTGCACATTTCATAATGTTTACAACATGTAAAGATGGAACGCCTAGTTTAACTTAATGATATTCCAGAAGATAGTATTTAGAAGCTTATTTAAGGCATCCTGACTTCAGGAGTTAAGTACTCGTAGTAACTACAGTAGTTCTGAATATCTTGCTGTTCTCTGTATTTTTTCCTTAATGTGACCTAGTTCTTGAATGAGAGTAGCATTCAGGTCTAAAGAAAGGATGTTAAAAATCACTCAAATTAAAATAAAATCCATTAAAACTTGTGAAATACTGAGCTCAATGGACTTACAAGAGAGACTTACACAGAATTCATTTCCCAAATAGAAATTTTCTTCATTTTAAAGAACTAAAATTAGCGCCTTGCCTTTCTATTTTTTTGTCAACTGGCTGTCTTTAAAACTGTTGGTGATTGGGTGAAATATTTTCATTTCTAATGTTAACTTCAGAAATCTTATGGATAAATTAAGAAACATTTTCATTCAAAATGCAAAGATGCTCTGTAAAAAAAAAGCAAGTATATTTTCTTATTGTTAAAAATTTGTTCTTTCAATTGTTTTTAACTTTTATTTATTTTTAGCTACAGAATTTTGAATATGGAGACAAATCCAAAGCAGGCATTGAATTTTAACCACAGCATTTTAGGGTAACTGAGAAAGTTAAAATGACCAGGCAAATATATAGGAGTACTTGTATGGAATTCCATTTAATAATTTGTACTAAACTTTATTGACGACATGTGATGTCTTTCTATTAAGTAGCCTATGTTGCATCTTCTTCCTATGACACCTGTTACACTTTCCCAAACATTTTTATTTGATCAGTATTAGATATAGGAGTTTTAGGTTTTGTTCTTTTGTATCCTTTCTGAGCCATTAAGATGGTGCTTAAACATCTACTACATCACTTGTTTGCAAGCATTAGCTTTTGAGCTTTAAAACACAAATATTGTACTTTCTGCTAAAGTTGAAGTGAGAAAAATATGCATACATAGATTTATTATTCTTGTGAGACTTGAAGCTAATAATTTGAATTTGAAAAAAGTACTCTATCCCTTTTAAAGTTTAATACTTGTAGTTAAGAACAATTTGTTATAGCAATAGTCCTTGAAACGTTCAAATGCTTTTGAGACTTGGGCCCTGAATTACCACTTTACAAAAAGGAATTACTCTTTTTTTTTTTCCTTCAGATAATGTTGTTTGGGAGTTCAGGCTGCACAATCCACAAATGCCTCAGTGTGGCTCCCAAGTGGAGTTTGTGCTTGTTATTTAAATTAGTGTTTTTGAGGTTGTTATGTAGAGTGGCATTTGAGATCTCAGCCTAGAGCTCTACAAGGTGAATGACTTGCAGAAGGACTCCATGGTGTTCTTTTCAATTTACCTTCAATCTCCCTCAAGCCTTAAAAAAAAAAAAATAAATCAGTTTCACTATAACAAGAGTTTAGCCTTTAACATGCAAAGCTCACAAGCCCTTAGTCTTCAACAGGCCAATTTAACAGGAACAAGAAAAAAAAAACATACAACAAAGTTATTGTGTTAAGCCTGCAAGTGCACTGCAGTCAGCAGAAATACTTGATTGTCTCCAAACATGACATTGGAAGCTTATACCTAAAAGGATGCGTGTATATATATACACACACACACGTATCTATGCATATATCTATATATATTTGGAGATAGACATATCTGAGATTGAGTCCTGCCAGGATTTACTAAACTCTAGGAAAATTTGATGAAAGAGATTTGACTTTCTAACATGAAAAGACTTTGAGAAACCTGGAGAAGAAAGGCACCAACTGAGGGGATGCATGAACTGCATCCATCATTCATGCATCCCCTCAGCACAGCTTGCTGTAAGACCTCCCATGACATTTTGATCAAATTCACTTGGCAAGGATTTGAGAAATATTTGGCTTTTGTTCTCCAGTAAAATAGTTAATAATAGTTTCCTTAATATCCAATGTTAATGAATCTCAAAGCACAGTTTGAACAGTTTGCATGACCAGCGTTAAAAAGCAATGGGGAAACTGAGGCCCCAGAGCTATAGTATGCCCAAGGTTACACAGCATGTCAGGTCTGCTATATTCTGGTCCATTGGTTTCCCTATCAGCCACCTCATCTCAAACAAGTCCACTACTTCTTGTAATCATTACTTCTTTGGTAAGGATATTATGTTTGTATTCCTTAATAAAGGAGCTCTGTCAGTGTGCTGCAGCACACAGTACAGGCATAAAAGCAACAGCTAGCTCTAAAGCAGGGGTAGCTGGTGAAGATCGTAGCTCTCTAGTCACCTGGGCAAATCTCACAATGTTTTTGCAATGTTTGTTTAAATTAAGCACCGTAATTCAGAGATGCTTTAAAAAAAGGACACTTTTCAGCTATGAACACATATACACTACTAGACAACTCTTTTAGAGCTTGTCATAACACAATGGTGGGAGTAATCAACTCTGGTTATCCAGTTAAGGCATGGATGGGGTTTGGTTCAGTCTGACTCCATGTTATGTAAGGTTTAAAGTAGTTATTAGGAAATGGATAAGTCACAGAAATATAATGAATAAAGTACATCATTGATACATCAAGGACAGCTGTGGCAAAGCATACTACCACCTTTCTTCGGTGAGAATTACTCTATGGGCTTTTGGAAAACTGGAGACCTAACCTCTCTGTATTCTGCTAACACAGCTGATTCATATCTCATGAGACTGTGTGGGTTAAGCTGAAGAACATCACAAGAATAGCAAGGAAGGTAAACTTCTAGCTAATGAAAAGCTAATGATAAGTTATATGAAGTGGGAATAACTTTGTTGCAGAAAATTTATTAGTAGAGGGGTTGACCTTGCATTAGAACTCAGTCAATATTTTCATTAATTATGTGACAAAGTAAAAACATGTTATCGAAATTACTAGTGATATGAAGCTGAAAATCTTCAACACAGGAAATAAACATCAGAAGGATGAGGAATACACTTAGGGAGATGATCATAGTAAAAAAAAAAGGGCTTCTTTTTCATCCTAGAGTAAATTTAGAAAAACGATAATCTTGTTCAGGATTGCTCAGTTTGGTTTTATATTTGAAGCTCATTAAAACAATGCTCCAGAATCACAAATTTCTAAAAAGTCTTAGGCTGAAGTATTTTGAAGCACTAGCTCACATTTAAAAGGTCATATGTGATCCCTAGGGATCTAAAAGTACAAGCTATGACTGTAAGAATTAGATGTTTCCTAGAAACCAGATACATCACTACCAGCACACCATATCAGCAAGCAAGTTTGAGTAGCTAAAGAGCAGCTTACAAAATGCTTAGCTAATTAGAGCTATTTTGGCTTTTAAAACTTGGTGTGTTTACAGGTTTACTACTCATTTGATGTAGTATGAATCCACCCCAGCCTGCATTTTCTAAGGGGCATAAAAACCCTACAGCCTCATACAAAACCTACCAAACACTTGTAGAACTCCATCCTCTTTGTGCTAACGCCAACCAGTAGGTCTTCTACAAAATGTGAAACAGCCTTATACTCTCCTTTTATGGAAAGGAAATAATTAGGTTCAGGTCAAGCTGATTTCATTAGTGTGGTGAATTAGTATTAGTGTAGTGAATTAGTATTCACCTGGAAATCTGAAACCTCTTGTAGTTCTCTACTGGCTGCACTGACAGACAATATAGTATAGGCTGTGTGATAATTATAAAAATAGTAAACATGCAAATTATATTGTTAAAAAAAAGTAACAGGCCTTGCAATAAACCTGATGCAAATCAACGATCATGCTCTCGTTCACCTGTGGATACTATGGCAGAGTGTGATCCATAGAGTCATAGGGACAGAAGCCTAGAGAAATATTATGGTGGAATTACAGACTCATCCTAAAGAACTATTATGTGTTTGTGTCTACTTTTCAGCCTGAACTTAAGGCCAGAGTTCATTAAAATATTATTAGACTGATGCACGTAAAATAGCAGAAAAGCATACGTACTTGAAGTTTCCCACTCAAAGCAATGCATTGAAGATTTTCTGCATTATTCCTGGCAAGTTTTTAGTTACAACATCAGCCGTGTCTAATATATTGGAAGGTCGGTAAGGGAACTAATAAAAGCCTACTATTGATCAGGCATGTGCCTTGTAATAAGAATCTGCAATAATTTGAGTAGCAATAATAGTTTCTAAGAGAATTGCCACATACATAATACAAGTGATTTCTAGTATTTTCTGCTCCCTGTGGGAGGACGGTCATGTATTACTGGAATTTGCTGCATAATGATTCACAAGCAAGGCGGTTCATAGTCCCAAATCAATTCTTATCTGTCTTTTTAGGATCAACCCTATGTGTGATTAAACTTAAAAGTAGATATGAGTATATGCTACTCCTACTCTTAAAAAAAATGTGAAAGCTCTTTAAAATAATTCGCCCATGCTTTATTCTTTCCCCTTCATATTCCCCATTTTATTCTTTCCTCTTCAGGTTTCCTGGGCTGCCAGATGGAGGTGATCTCTGTAGACAACTCCACTGAACCCTTAAAGACTTTGCACCAAGTAGGAGATGAAAACAAGAGTGATTAAAACTCACAAAAATATTTAATGAGAATACACTGATGAAATGGGGAGAGCAATGGACACTTGGTAAAAAAATGCACAAGCGACTTACTTAAATTAAATGCGGATCACAGCCATCACTCCTTCCCAAGAAATCACTGTCCCACATTATATTCTCTGTTTCTTTCCTTCTCTCTTGAATAGATTTAGATTTGCCTGTGATCTTGTTAGCCTTCAAATGATGAAGAAATAGAGTAAAAATAGATCAGCTGTAAACTTAACTATTAAATTGGCTATGCTTGTACTGACAGTGCTGATAAAGAGCCCGTATCTGCAATGAAGCTACTATATTAAATTAATGATCCAGCTACTGTACAGCAGTAACAATGTATTTTAGTGATGGTATTGTTGATTGGCTGAATAAAATAGCTTATTTACTTGTAAATACTTTAATAGACGCAAAAACATTCTAAATGACTCATATAATGATCTCAAGAAATGATGGGATGTTCAATTCTGAATCTCTTCATGGAGAAAAATTAATACAAGTATAACAAGAATGGGTACATTTACCAGCAAGATGACAGAATAAGATTCTAATAAAACAATTAATATTCATAATAGTAATGGTAATTTTCTTATTCTAACAGAAATATTCCTGAAATATATTATTTCTCGTGTCACTACTATTATGGATATTTTTGTGGCTGATGTACAGACAAAATTCATTAACTTAACCTCCCATCGTTCCAAACTGGCATCCTAACCTTGATTTTTCTATTCCCTCATGTATTACACTCACATGTATATTGTACATTTAGTACTCCTGGCTGTATGATATTTCCTTTGGCTGTTGTATTCTGCCAATAACAACCACCTTTTAACATCTCTGGTAGAAATTATATGTGTAATTATGCTATGCACACCCATACATATTTATATCTATGCAGGAAAAAATGTTTAAATAAAGAGTTGGCAGTTTAACTGAGAAATTAATATACTTATTTCCCAGAAAATACTCTGACCCCCTAATAACAGTTCCTTCCATGTCTCACAACTGGAGAGCAGCACAAATATATTAGAACACATAATTTTTATTCTACTTTGCACAGTGCTTTTACATAATTGCAGCCTTCACCCTTTTCAAAAAATCCCGAGTGGGGCAGTACTCCCATGATTCCCATGATTTTCATTGAAAGCTGGATCATGCTGTTTAAGCCCAGCCCATGGTGAAGGTGCTAAGGGACCTAAGGGACAGACGGTCCCCATGGACCCAGAGAGATCCAAAAAAGCATTCAGTGAACCTGCATTTCCCTGCCCAGAGGGGTTACGAGACTAACACAGGACTTTTTGTGGGGTAAGAAATTTTGCAATTGCTTCAGCGACGTAGCTTGAGTGCCTTAAGGTGTTTGTGTTTGTTAAGAGACACTTGGAAATGATTTTTAGTTATTTGACAAGCACCAGGAGATGGAGCTCCAGACTATGCAGCATAATTTCTTGGTGTAGGAGCAATGAAACGTTATTTCAGAACGGCTAAATGCTTCTTTCTTTTCAGCTCATCATTTACAGGATTTCTTTGAGTCAGCTCTGTACTTAAGGGTATAAACTGCTCCTTCTTTGAAGCACTGTATTAGCCCCGGGGAGCATTTGCTAATGTTTTCCTTCATTGATCTATAGACCGAGTCAGGGAAAAAAAGTCTGGATATGGATAAATCCGAACATACATTGATCTAGAATATTTGGGTGGGGGAGGTGGGGATAACAACGGTAATATACAGTAATTCTAATTTTATCATCTACCCACACGTTTCATCTGAGTTTATGGAAATGCTCTAAAAAGAAAAATTCCTTGGAATATACCCATGAAAATATGCTATCAGGTACTTTCTTACTAATTCACTTAGAAAGGAAAATCACAGATTTATTTACATAATAGCATAGTTGTTAGAAAGGGGAGAAGGAAAACATCATTAAAATTCTTCTATGATATACTCTTAACATTGCTTTGCTGTTGTTTCAGAAATTCTGTGTTTTGCAGGCTCAAATAATTTCAGTCCATATTTAATCACTACTATGGAAAAAGTAGTTGATTTTTTTCTAAGTGGTTAGCTTTCTGTGGAGCTCTCTGACAAGTGGCCAGCTATGGATATCTATGCAGACAACTACTCCAGAATGTGACATGGCAATGCTGCTCAGATAAATGACTTAAAAAGTGAACCCTCCATGAAGCAAAAATGGTTCAGTTCTGGTTCAGCCTCCTACCTCATGAGTAGCCTGATATGGCAATTAACCTTGTTTTTAAATGGTATTTAAGTTTAAAGTGTATGCACCTGCTTTGATCACTAATCAGGTTTTTGATGTTAATCAGGGAGGTTGTGTCCAATATCCTGATGTCGCAAGTTTCTCAGACTGTGAATAAATTACATTCCTATTTACATTTTCCCAGTAAAATAGAACTTGAAAATTAAACTTTTAAAAATATAAAGAGGTTTAAGAGCATACTTCCTGCCGACTTTTACTTTTTGTGTACCTGTTAATATGTTTTCTTTAGATCATATTAGTTTAAACTGTTCTTTTTCTTCTGTGCTATGTAAGAGTAGAATGAATTGTGAAAACAAAAACAAACAAAAAATCTTGTATTTATGCTATTATGCTTCAAAACTGTGATATAAGTTCTGGCAAAAATTTACTACAGAAGAGCTTTATACTAGTCATAAACTTTTGACATAGGAAATACATGGAATACCAATTATGGGCTGTTCAGAAATACCCCTTGACGTTTTTAGAGTGCAATGTGAGAAAGGTTCACCTTTTTCCCCTATTTAATTATGACTTTTCCAAATAGGGTGCTCCAACTCAATGCGAGTCACTGCACTTATAGCAGTAAGGAAAGATAATTTAAGGCTTTTATGATGAGGGGAAGGGAAGAAACATATCTTTGGGCTGAAATGGTTATGAGTTTTTAGATCAATCACCTGTATGGAAGTTTTTCCATTGGTATCAAGATATTAAGATATTTACAACCAACATATATCATATTGAATGGATTATACAGAAGAAAGGAGGAATATACTCAACATACACACTATAGCATTTTTATTAAATGTCTAAAATAAGGTAGTTATTAAGAAATTTAAATCAGAGCATCTCACCAGAGATTATATCATGAAGTCCAGCTGTAAGCTTAGTATTTCTTCTCCACATTTTTAAACTGCATTTGCCAGTATCCTAAAAACATTTCTTCTGTGCTTGTGCTCTGATCACCTGCAAATACAAAACAAGAACAAACAAAACATTAATTTCCTCATTCTTGAAATTCATTGAGTGAACTGACCATTTCTGCTCCCAGTATTGTGAAAATGAGTTTTACTGTGAAGATCACAGGTTGCCATCACAACCTTGTTACAGTAGTACAGTCTGAAGCTTATTTGAGTTAAAATTTGCACTTGACATTCATTGGCACCATCACAAATTGTCTACCATGGTTTCCAGCCTGATAAATAAAACCAACATTAAATGATAATAACAATAGTTACTTCATGCATCCAAGCATAAACTTGTTAGTAAAGCAGTGACCCTGAATAGGTTCCTGATGTACAGGGAGAGTTGGGAGTCTGGAAACACCCCTGAAGTGCCCTGAGACATCACCTCACTGTGTTTATTAGACAAAGATGACCATTATAACTTGCATCGCATGGGAGTTTTGAAAAATACTTGTTTTTTTTTTTTTTTTTTACTTGCTAGAAATTTCTAGGTGAACAATTTCCACCAAGATTAGCAAAGACAATCAACATGGAATTTATAACTGCAACTGGAATTTGTAAGTGTTTATAAGCTGTAGAAGCTTACTACAGCAACCTTGACATCAAACAACAGAAACGTACCCTGTGGCCTTTACTGTCAAGAAGACCAGGAACTTCAAATCCCTAATATGAAGTTCTTAAAGGAATACATAAGGAGTGATCATTCCAATACTGCATGAAGTAATGACAACCAGAAAAATTTATTTCGAGTGTGTGCAGGGGTTCCCAAAACTTCTTCTGTTGTGGGGAAGAGGTATAGGAAAGATGACTGCTCTCAGCTCCAGCTATTGCAAGGTGGCCAAGTAAATAAAAGTTTGCCATGCTTCTACTTCAGAAATATTACGCATTCATGAACAGAAAAAGCCTCCTCTGGTCTGCAGAATTTTAAATGCTCCCTCCATGAAACAAATCTTTGTAAATCATTGTTAACAATGCAAAACTATGAGAATTCCTGTTTCAGTGTGATAACAAGATCATAGAAAAGTGCTCTTGTTACTTCTAGTGAAGAGGGTGGATTTTTATAGAATATGCCTGGTAGCAACTTCTATAATTAAGGTTGAAAGGTAACTCATAACTTTATGCAGCATTTCCCTTTTGTGCTGCAGTTTTAGTCCTGAACTTATGCCAATGTCAACACTTTAAAGTATGAAGAAAAATTCTTCTATATTCTCAAGAAGAAAAGAATGAAAATACATGTTTACAAGAGTGACTGCTCTAAGCAGCTCTATGCTCCAAATGGCTGTAGTTTGAATCACAGAATCATCTAGGTTGGAAGAGACCTCCAAGATCACCTATTCCAACTTCTGACCTAACAATAACCAGTCCTCCACTAAACCATATCACTAAGCTCTACATCTAAACATCTTTTAAAGACCTCCAGGGATGGTGACTCCACCACGTCCCTGGGCAGCCCATTCCAACGCCTAACAACCCTTTCAGTAAAGAAGTTCTTCCTAACATCCAACGTAAACCTCCTCTGGAGCAACTTTAGCCCATTCCCCCTCATCCTGTCATGAGGCACATGGGAGAACAGACCAACCCCCACCTCGCTACAGCCTCCTTTAAGGTACCTGTAGAGAGCGATAAGGTCGCCCCTGAGCCTCCTCTTCTCCAGGTTGAACAATCCCAGCTCTGTCAGCTGCTCCTCTTGTTCTCCAGGCCCCTCACCAGCTTCGTTGCCCTTCTCTGGACTTGCTCGAGCGCCTCAATGTCCTTCTTGTAGCAAGAGGCCCAAAACTGAGCACAGTACTCAAGGTGCGGCCTCACCAGAGCGCAGTAAAGGAGGACAATCACTTCCCTAGCCCTGCTGGCCACACTGCTTCTTATGCAAGCCAGGATGCTGTTGGCCTTCTTGGCCTTCCGAGCACACTGCCGGCTCATATTTGTCTGTCTATCAACCAATACTCCCAGGTCCTTCTCTGCCAGACAGCTTTCTAACCACTCCTCTCCCAGCCTGTAGCACTGCTTGGGGTTGTTGTGCCCCAGCTGCAGGACCTGGCACTTGGCCTTGTTGAACTTCATACAGTTGGCCTCAGCCCATCGGTCCAGCCTATCCAGACCAACAGACAAACGCACCTAACTTGGTGTCATCTGCAAAATTACTGAAGGTGCACTCGATCCCCTCATCCAGATCATCGATAGAGATATTAAAGAGGACTGGCCCCAGTACTGAGCCTGGGGGAACTCCACTAGTGACCAGCCTCCAACTGGATTTGACTCCATTCACCACAACTCTTTGGGCCCTGCTACCCAGCCAGTTTCTAACCCAACGAAGCGTGCGCCAGTCCAAGCCAGTGTTTTGAGGAGAATGCTGTGGGAAATGGTGTCAAGAGTCAAGGTAGACCACATCCACAGCCTTTCCCTCATCCACTAATCACATCACCTTATCATAGAAGAAGACCAGGTTAGTCAAGCAGGACCTGCCTTTCATAAACCCATGCTGACTGGGCCTGATCACCTGGTTGCCCTGCAAGTGCCACGTGATGACACTCAAGATAACCTGCTCCATGAGCTTCCTTGGAACTGAGGTCAAACTGACAGACCCATAGTTTCGTGGGTCTACCCTCCAGCCCTTCTTGTGGATGGGTGTCACATTTGCTAGCTGCCAGTCAACTGGGACCTCCCCTGATAGCCAGGACTGCTGATAAATGATGGAAAGTGGCTTGGCCAGCTGTTCTGCCAGTTCTCTCAGTACCCTCAGGTGGATCCCATCTGACCCCATCAACTTGTGTATATTGCAATGCAACAATATTATAAAGGACCAGACCATGACAAGGTCCAAGATTTTGATCTAGGATAAATTGGTTCTGAATTTTTAGTATACATAAGGAATAACATATACTGAATGAGCATATGCATATAGGTGCATATGTTATATAGGTTCAATGCTTTCACCCATGTATAATATCAACTTCACCATGAGAAAACTAGCAAATGTGGAAAATCAGGGAACTTATGTAGGGATTTTCTTTTCTCCATGTTCCTTACAAGAACTTTTGTTGGCTTAAAAAACACAGACAAAATTCAATCTCCCAGCTTTCTGCTTCAACTAGCACTAATAGTCACCTTAAATATCAATAATCTCAGTTACTTATGCCTTAGCATTATACATTAACATTAAAGAAAAAAAAAAGAGAGGATGAAAAAATTCCCGTTTCTACAGACATAGTTCAACCTTAACTTTTTGTTTGTTTGTTTGTGTGTGCATGTATGTGTGTGAAAGTGACAACAAGAATCTGCAATGTTTGCTCTTTCTGTGTTCAATGGCATCTTTGCCTTTTACACACTCAGGAAAGGTTAAGGCCACAGTTTCAAGGATGGTTTAAGTGATCTGCTAAGGTTTTCCTGCTCTGCCTAAATTTCCCCTTCAACTCCAGTGTCTGGGCTGCGCAGCTGAATCTGGTAAAAACTGAAAAAGAAAAGACAAACATTACTATGAGGCACTCCTCAGCCTGGACTGCTGTTTTTAGGGCCCTAAGCTGTGATGATCCATAGTTTATTTCTCTTCCCATGCCCAGTGTCTCTCCAATGTATTTGCTCCTATCCATATAAGAAGTGGAAAACTACACTAACTCCATTAGTCTAACTCCAAAGACCTTATATTTTGTCCCATAGATTTCCATGTTTTTATGCAATGAAAATATTCTAGCAGTGACCAGCAGTAGATAGATCAGTAGTTTCTATCTACTCTCTTTTATGCTGGACCCTGCATAAATAAAATATAAGCATGGATATAAAGGAGTCTAAGGCTACTTACAAGACAAAACGTTCAGAAAAAAAAAAAAAAAAAGGAAAAACAAACAAAAAACACACAACAACAACAAAAGCAACAACCAAACCAAACCAAACCAAACCAAACAACATCTTAAATAGTAGAAACTTTAGCTTAATTTTACAGAGACGCTATACATGTAATGGCCACAAAAGAAATCCATCAGTATTTGGTGCTCAGGAATAGGAAAATAAAGCTTTGCTAACTTGAAGAGGAGAACTATTTTAAGAGCCAGTTTCCCTATTCAAATATGTTTTCAGGCACCTCACTGAAAAAAAGTAGCCTGATGCATAGCTGGTAATTTAGAAAAGGGGTTTTTAAAATCCATGAAGAAGGTTGGATACTGACCTCCACTATAGGTAGAAATTTCAGTCATCCTCCTACCTGTCAGAGTAACTTGCAGAGTTGCTTCCTGCATCGCAGGTAACAAGACACCTTTGCAAATCTGGCCCAGACCGTTTTTATAATTTTTACAACTTTTACTAAAAAATAAACAAACATAATAACAAAAGTCCATGTATTTTAACTCACTCCACATCTTTCTTCTTATTATTATTACTATTGTCACCACCAACATTAATATAATCATTATTATTATACCATCATTTACTTAGCTCTCAAAATAATTCTCTCATTCCCCGTTTTTTTTTAAATTTTATTTATTATTATTATTAATTCTTGTTTTTGATAGTTTCCCTCTTCTGTGACTCCTCAGATATCTCTAATGATTTGTCCATATTTAGGATTATTACATATAGCCCAGACAAACTGGTCAGATCTTCTGAGTCCAAAGTGCAGCTTTTTGCTTGGATAAAACAACATCCAAGTGATGCAAAAAACAGTCTCTTTTTCTAATGAATGGCATGAGTGGAAACCTGGCCCACAGGAACAAAAAATCAGAACTAAAAAATAGATCCAATCTCTCCCACATGGTCAAGGCAGAGAAATCCCAAAATGTCATCTGACCAATAACCTATTGCCAGTCTCCAGGCAAAGAAACAATTTGTCAACCTCAGAAAACTCCTAAAGTCAGAATAAAGAGCTACAAAAAGTGGTATTTCCTGAAAATTATACAGTATATCTCTAATGATAGGAAATATGAATCTGTGGAATTAAATGACAAAGCTCAGGACAATTACATGTCAGCTGTTTGAGATTGATTTTAGCCAGAGGTTAAGCCAAAGGTTAAGCCCATTTCTGCTGAGCAACAAGCCATGTGCATAAGGCTCACATTTGAAGTCTCTAATTACTGTGGTTAGATCAGGTTGTACACTTGAATATGTGCATGTTGGCTTTCTCTGACAGATGTGAGAGAGTGCTAGTGTTAAATTATCCCTTTTAAAATCCTTTTATGTTTATTGATCAGCATTAGTTCAAGAACCTTTCAGGGCATACCCGAGAGGTTGCATAAATAAGTGGTAAAAAACTCAAGAAGGACTCTGGTGTGAATGAGAATTAGCAATTCTGTAGACTAAATCCTGATTCCTGTACTCAAACTGGAAATTAGTTTAGTATGCCACTGAGAGTAGTGGCTATTGGAATAAGGAGTATCTGAATTGACCCAGGGTTGAACCCAACAACTTGGTCTTCAATCCAGTTTTGGTCTTTAATCCAGTGTAAAGGTGTTGGCTAGTACATGCAAACTTGTAAACCTTTCTAATGCACGAGGACCCTGGTGGTGTTATTATTTGATATACCATTGACTGCCTGATGTTTCTGTTTAAGTGTGAAAACTGACCTTTTCTTACTTTTTCTCACTACTATCAGTAAGAGATGCCCAGCTGAACTCTAAAAGCTTGAACCCTTTATTTTCCTTTAATGAAAATACTACTTAGTTCATTAGAATGGTAGCATGCTTACAGAAGTAGAGTTTCTACGTGCCACGTAGGTGGTTATAATAGCACTTCTAGATATTCTTGAATGAATTCATTCATTATTGTTCCTTCGATAATATGCACAAGATAGGAAATTAAATATTGTAAATATTTATAGATAATATATAGAGAATAAAAACATTGGAGAGATTCTAGCACTGGTGATATCTGCTTCCAAGTAATGATCATGGTTCACTGGTGATAAGGCTGTTGTGCTGAATGACTTGCTTTCAAGATCCCAGTCATGATTAGTATGCTCTTGTACTGAGTTGTAGACATACTCTAGCTAACAGAAATGATGAGACTGGGGTTTGAGAGAAAATGGCAGGTCTGGGGCCTCCCAAGAGTTGATAGAGTCAAATCTTTCTGACTACTCTCAATTACATGATACTGAGTTATAAGTTTTGTATAAGGTGTGGTGATGCCACCTGCCAGACAAACAAAATGTCTCATTCTCGTAGTTCTGGGAAATCAACCTCCCTTTAAGGGTTGGTGAGTTTTTTTCCTATGCAGCTTCAAGTTCACTAGAGTCTGTTTCTTGACAGCTTCAGTCTGATGGCTTCCAGTTGTTCAAAAGTGCATCTTCTGACATCATTGTTCATGGCTTATTGAATTTTATAAAGGTAGTTTGCAAGTGATTTGTGAGGAAGATACACAGTATAACTTGCACTTCACGTGCATTTCCAAATTCCTTTATCTTGCACAAACAAGTGTTTTCTAAAAATCAAGAACTAAAAATGTATCTGGGAGTAGTTCTCAGAAGTCTAATACTGCAAGTTCTGCTACATGAAAATGAAAAATAAATTGTGAATGCTTATTCATGGTGAATTGTTCCCATTGATTCAATTATGGCTTCTTTACCTAACATTTCACAAGACTGATTTAGAGATACCTGTCTGGACTGATCTGAGAAGAAAAACATTAAAAAATTTATGTTGTTACAATATATACAAAATGCATTAAAGTAATAACAGCAGCCTGACAGAAACCCACAAAATCAAAGACTTTCAGAGGGGAGGTTGAAATGCCATTCTTAACACACCAAACAGACAGATTACAGCTTTTGTGGAAGATGAAATTACATGCTTTTTTGAGACTTCCTAATAAAGAATCATTCAGGCACACTGTAATGGTTTCAAAATTATATGGTATTTTAATCCTTTGCATTTGTCTTTGTATTATGTAAGTTAGACTTCTATCAACATTTCAACACCCTTTCTTAGATAACTTATTATCTTTTCATTACTTTTCTTTTTCATAGGAGTAGCGGTATTTGGCATAAAATTCCCTGTTCTAGAGACACTTCTTGTACTCTGGGAAAACTAACGAGATTTTTGTGTAAACTTTGGTTCTAGATCAGCACTGAAGTATTTTTAGATGCATTATCAAAGGACTTAGAAAATTATATATTAAAAACTAAAGTCAGCTGAATGACTGTTGGTACTAGTACTTACTTCTAATTACTCCAGGCAGCGGTGAAAATTATACATGTACACTGTTAGGACAAATTTTGACCAGAATGGCTCCACCCTAATCTTATAACTGCTAATTGTCCTGTTAAAAATTCATAAGCCTGTATTTCATACTAATTGCTAACTTAATGGGAAAAATATAAATAAAACAGTACTGCATAAATATTGTAAAATAACTGACACCAATTGGTCACTCAAAGTATTCACTGAAGCCAGGCTGGCTTACATTTCAGTGTTATCAAGCACAATACAACTGGAAATAGATGAAACCTATCACTTTCTTTGTTGAGGTTAGAGGTGAAAATGGTTACAGATCCTCACTTGTAGCAGTACTCACATGCACCTAGGGCTCCTAGTACAGGGCTTTTGAATATAAATGACTATTTAATTACTCTAAATACCAGAACAAATCTGATGTTATATGGGCCTCTGCTCCACAGACTTTATTCAAAACTTCTCAGATTCCTCCTTCAGAAGCAGCATCACCAGCTACACAACCTGTGATAAGTTTACCAACGGCAGCTGGAGTACTGCTATTCAGTACTCACACAAACAATCTTACCCTTTGATGAACAAAGAAGTTTCAACTGTCAAAGCAGTGGTGAGGGATAAGGTGAAGGTCTAATAAATAGAGTGGATGAATTGCGAGATAAGAGTATTAAGTATCAAGGACAAATCTGAGCATTTACATTTTTCTCTAATGCATTTTTTATGTTCATAACCCTTTGCATTGTACCATATTTACTCTCTGAACTAAGAACTTTTGTGTGTCAGAATAACTGTGAGGGATAAGGTGAAAGTCTAATAAATAAAGTAGATGAGCTGAAAGATACGAGTATTAAACATCAAGGACAAAGCAAAGCATTTACATTTTTCACTAAAGTCTTTTTTTTTTTTTTTTTTTTTTTTTTTTTATTCAGTATATCATTTCACTACTTTCTCATGCTGTCTTTTGGTAAACTATCCAGCTGATCAATTGTCAATGAACACCAGAAGGTCTATAAAAATGATAGAAGAAGTACAAACTATTTCTGTACTGAAAAGATATGCTCAAAAATTATTTTGAGAAGAAGTAGGTTCCAGGCCCATCTGGAGCCATTTTTTTTCTGATGTAGATACAAGTGGGCCTCAGTTCTGTTTTGGGATAAGCAGTAGGACTAAGTCATACTGCAAGATGTGCTCACTCCTTTGCATTTGTCCTACCATTAAATAGCAACCTTAAAAAAAGGTTCCATTTTTAAGGTCATCACTGTGCAACTTGAAGAAGGCACAAATAACTGACTCCCCCAAGCCCCACAGACAAGAACAAGCAAAGGTTTGACAGAGTCCTTTGACAGTTAGAGCACATTGTCTTTGAGAGCTGGATCAGACCTTCTGCTATCATCGCTGGAAGTTAAATACCTTCTGAGGTGGCTGTGCAACACCATTATATTTTTGTCTAATAAGCAGGTCAGAGATGGCAAGCATTCCATTTCAGAGAGGAGGCCACATTCCGATAATACTTTCAACCACTATAGACTCTAGCAAGAAAAGCCATATGTGCCTCAGAAGCTGCACCTGTAGTTCCACATTAGTATAGGGTTCAAATACACTTTCTCCTGGTGTTCCATAAAAATAGCCACAAAAATAGCTCACACTTTGGCTCTGGTTCTAGATCAGAGATGCTCCAGGCAGGGAAACTGAAGTTGAGGGTTTCAAGCTCTCTGAGTGCAGATGCAACTGACTTGTACAATTTGACATTGAAAACTTGAGCTTGTCTGAAGCATCATTACTAAAGGCAGCATGAATGCAGAAACACTTGTGAAAAAAAATCATGCTCAGCAGGAATTCAGGCATGGTTCAAAATGATGCATTTGAATTTTAAAAAGCTTCCTTAATGTTCACTAAGTGCAGTGATTTTGTTGTATCTCCTGGACCAGAACGCTTTGCTGGGAAAACACACAGTTCTTGAGGACTGGTTCAACACATGAGCAGCATGTACTATGAAAGACTGTAGTTTAAAATAACTGCTGATGAAGAAACTTCTGTGGGAGATTTGCCAGACTTATAAAAGAAAGAGATACTATAGCAGAATATAAAAACAGATAAATAATAAATTGCAACTTCGTCTGGAGCTATGGACTGTGTGAGTATTTACGGTTTTGAAAGGTTTTATGGGGAAAATGTTTTATTTTTTATGTTTTGAAATATATAGCAACATAAAAATGTAATGGTTGGCTTAACCTATAAAGAGTTTTCTAATCAGTAAGTCCCTGACAGAAGGTGGAATTTGTATCTCAGTGCAGAATTTATTTTTTTCTTTTCCTTTTAATTTTCGAAGTCCACGATGCCTTGAAGTTGCTTGACATTATAGGATAAATTTTCAAAGCTCCATGCAGGAGAGGTGCCAACACAAAAAACATCAAGCAAGCACTGAGTTATGTTTGTGCATCTCCTGTGCTGTGTTTTCATAATTTCTCCCATATATCTACATAAAGATAGGGTTTGCAAATAGAGCAAAATTATAGATTGAGATGGTTATTTTCCTTCTTCCATGTTATGTGGAAATTAATAAAGTAATTAAATGTTACATTTACTGTTCATTGAATTACTTGGTTGTTTGGTAATTATTAGTGTGATTACAAAGTGACATAAACAACCGTGTGGCTCAAATGTGCAATTATGTTCAATATATGCTGAGCTGACACGCTCAAAATGTATTTCGCTGATTTTGCAGGCAATTAATAAATGCTCATGCAAAGTGGCTTGTGCAAGGAGCTATAAATAATGCATCAGAGTCCAGTTTTTGTTCAGCTTGTGCTTAAGCTTGCACTGAAGCATACTGCTTGTGAAGCCAAACGGGGACAATTTAACTTGTTCATTGAAAAAAATTAGGTGAAAGATAAAGGCAGATTTTTCACCATTAGCTTATTCCCTCTCCTAAGACATCTGTGTATCTCATCACATTGTACTAAAAAAGTGTGAATAAGGGATTAGTGGAGATTTTGAAGAAGTAGCATTTGGTCCCAATTTCTCCCATAATGTTGCCAAGACTGGTAAAAAGAAAGTAGCTGTGTTTGCACATGGGGACTTTCATGTTATTTTTCCTACTTTGTCATCTTTTTCCTGTAAAATAATACTGTGACTGACACTACTGTATGCTTGCACTGATTATAAGAGAGACAGGGTTACTCCTTTTCCTCAAATATTTGTTTGAAAAACAAACAGTCTTTTATCAAAAATGAAGTCATGACTCACTGTGTTGAACCACAGCCACTCCAAAACCCATAGCTATGTAGTATTTTGTAAGGTGGTGAGACACAACTAAATACATTTATACAAATCATCTGGGACATTATATCATTGCAAGGAACAAATAAATACTCTTAACATCTTCTTAACACATCTGATTATAAATATTGAGACTATCTCAGCTCTGTTCCATTTCTTTAACTGCATTGGCAGTAAGCTTGATTTTGCTGGCTGGGATGCATAGTAAAGAGCTACTCCAGGTAGCAAAGGTGCCAAGAGGACACACTGCCTTCTTTTGTGGACTCTAAGTGCACAAGATATAAAATGGGCCATCCTGGTATTTCTTTCTAATTTTTTTTTTTTTCCTTTCTTTCCAATTCTATCTGTTCTGCATTGTGTTGAGGTTTAATGCATTTCACTGCAGTGGATAGTTTGGCCATTTGAGGCTGCATGTAATCCATTCACAAGTCTCAATGCACAGGGTTATTCTCACTAGGCTGGCAGGGAGTAAAGGGGAGCAACATGAAAACAGGATCATATGTGTATGCTACAGATATTTTCTTCCTAAAAACATTGGAACCTCTGGGATCAAGTGACCTTGAAGAAAAATTTTTCACCAGTGCCACAGCACAGTAAGTTTGCATTGCTCTAGGCTGATGACTTCAGCTGTGTTTTCTGCACTGGCTCAGTAATGTCCATAAATCTTGCACGTTTTGCTGCTAGTGCAGGTCCAGGTGCTATTGCGGCTTTTGGTGTCACTATAGTTATTGCTGTTTCTTTGGTCCCTTTGGCACTTTGAGTTGTTTCCTGAAGAACTTGAGAAGACTGATTGATGAGAGTACTTGGCTTATGCAGAGAAACAAAGGAGGAGGAAGAAAAACAGGAGAAAGCTGGCTTATGTGGTCCAAATAGCTCTCTATATGAAAGGAGTCAATATAATTTCAGAAAAAAACACCCCGATTCCAAGTCTTCTTTGTAAATATGAATTAAAACACAGTCCATAAATTGCCAGTATTTTCACTGTACTTTAACCTATAGAATTCTGCAGCTTTTTAGGGTGAAAAACCCACTGCTTCTGCTAAGTGCATCCTGAGCCCTGTTGGAGTCTCTGCCTGAAGCTTCATTGTCAGTGAGTGGATAATAAACAGCGTTATGTGGTGTGTTGATCAGTGGCAGTTACCATATGTTGCGGTCCTGACTAGAAGGCTATTGTAGATCTAGGAGATAATGACCCACGGGTATAATGGACCGAGCCAGATTTCATGGAGTCCTGATTCATTAAGAGGCAGACAGGCTAAAGCAAGGCAGTGGGATGCACTCAAATGTAACACCAGGAAGCATCTATAGTGAAGATGAAAACACGACATTAATCTTGCCATTTCTCACACCTTCTGGGATATATATATATATATATATATATATATATATTTATATGCAACCTGTGCTATCGGAAGCAGAAAATGGATGGTGAATAGAAAGAATATTCATATTCTTGAATAGAAAGGGCTTCTGCTACTGCCCTGTTCTACTCCACTGGGTACACACAATGTAGCTTTGTATTAAACCCCCATAAAGCACTATTGCCCTCCTAAGTTCATGGCTGTTCTTGAAGACTTGAGTGGTATTCACACTAACAGTGTTTGAACAATACAGTCGCGCTGTTTATTAGTAGTTATGTAAAGTAGTTTGCAGTCAAGTAATTAGATCAGGGCTGTGGACCGGATTTAGAGAATCAGTTTTGTCTCTGAATACTGAGGGGAGCAGAGGAGAAGCTTGTGGGGATAGAAAATAGTATTAAGCTAACACTACGTCAGTTTCTGGGTTTATTTTTCTAATCGCCAAGTTCTTGTTTATAAAATGCTTAGAAAAGCAGAAAGCAAATTCAATGCCTGCTCTTGTTTTCCCCTTTTACTCATTTGATTTTCTCAGAACTATGGTGTGATGCTTTCTGTCTAATGGCTGGAGACAG
This sequence comes from Anas platyrhynchos, assembly GCF_047663525.1. NCBI lineage: Eukaryota > Metazoa > Chordata > Aves > Anseriformes > Anatidae > Anas > Anas platyrhynchos. Next base: position 37,728,714 of record NC_092593.1, on the reverse strand, counting down.
GGAAGGAAAACCTCTGATCTGTTTTTTTATTATTATTATTATTTTTTATTTTTAATAACACCCCATTCAGTGCTTGAAAAGTGTTTGTACTCAAATTCTGATGTTTTGTTTTGTTCATGGGCAGCATTAGATAAGGAACTTCTGAAATCTTCACAACTCACAGTTCAGACACTTTTGTAGAGGGAACTCTTTCAGCATTTTGATGATATTTGCATGGCTGCTTTCCTTAGCTCCTTTCTGCAGACCTCTGCAAAGCAGTCTCTCACACTCCCAGAATTTCACAGGCCTCAGACTGAAGATAAGCCCCACAGACCTTTACCTGCCATCCCAGGTGAGCTATACTTTCAAGTAGTCTCCATGTCTTTTCTTATTATTCAGCTCTTCTCATTCTATTGAATTTGCAAATATTGTGCCCCCCTGGTAGGCTGGTAGAAAAGTAGGGCTTAATACATGCTTTGGACACTGACCACATCTCTCTCTGGACACCTTCAAAAAATGGTGGTAAACAGATATGGAAAGGTCAGAGGATAGAACTGTCGGTGATGCAATGATGTCACTTTGTACTGTTGTTTTTCAGTAGATAAAACAATACACTGTCACCTTTACATGGTTCTTTGATATACTAAACAGCATCTTCTTCCATTAATTTCTGTGGGAATAAAGTGCACTCAGTATAATGCAGGTTTGCAGTTGGAGTCAATGGGAATGATTTTTTTGACCTCAGTTTGCTCTGGATCAGGTCCATGGTGTCCAGCAGTGAATTTACGGTGCCATCTAAGCCCTGCAGAGTATGCATGAGTCATCTCCATGGTACTGAGGCAATCTCAGTAAATAAGAAGAGACAGCTTCTTTCTCAACAGGTGAACCAAATCCCCAAAGTAATTTTTTTTTTTTATTTTTTTTTTTTCCCAAGGAAGCAAAAGGTTAATTTGAAGTGCTTGTGGCCTTCCATGAATCAAATGAAGTAATCCCATGTCTGAGTTTTAAAAGCATCCGTAAATTAGCAGGGTGTAGTGTATAGATCAAAAAGAGGGTTATCAAAGATTAATAAAAAGAGAGAGAAGAGGGAGACGGAGGAAACTCTGCTAGAAACTCTCTACCATAACTCCAACTAAACATAAAGTACAATTCACTTATTTCTGGTCCAGTTAGCATGCACTATACTATAAACCCCAGGGCAACAATACAAACATATCAGAAGGGAGAGAAAAAATCAGGCATTTTGAGAATGTGGATAATAAAGTCTGTGAAAAATAAAATGGGGAATGTGTTGAATAAAGGAGAACACAAAGAGAGAGAAAAAAAAAAGCAAAAATATAAGAAAAAAGTCTCTTGGCTATTTTTATCCCATTTAAACCCTGGTTATTTTTTAATGCCAGTTCTATCTGAAAGGCAAGTCACATAATGAAAAGAAGTGTCAATGGAAAACCAGGATTTTTCTGGAAAAAAACATTCATTAGATGGAAGGAATACCTGATTTCTCAGAAAAAGCAAACAAACTGGTCACACAAAGGAAAAAGGTTGTATCACAGAAGGAGCAGTCAAGACCATGAAACCAACTCATTTTGTGTTTTCAAATGATGGTGGAAATTCTCCAGGCCGGCCATATTAAATTGCCATGCATATGCAGGGTTTGTTTATGCCTCCTAATCTTTAGCTATTGACTAATGTCCTCTTCAACCGCCTATGCTTAGTGTCAAACAAGTATGATAACAGCTTAGTGTTAAACTGTATGACAGCTCATACTACCCATTTACCCAGGAACTGGATGGCGTTTAGGAGCTAAGGTATAAGGCAAGCAATGAATATTGAGTACCTGTTTTCACAGTGGAGGTGTTACAGCAATCCCCACGCCAACAAAGCTTTAATCTTACAAATTCTTGACTATGCCTTGTTTGGTCTACTTGAGCAGAAGCCATATTGTCTCATCAAGATGGAGACTTTCAGCCACAACAGAACAAAACACCACAATTATGCTAGTGAAACACTGCATTTCTATTAGGTTGCATGTTTGCTCTGGTTAAAATTTTACTGACGTGAGCAGTCTTTGAGAGCACAGTAATCTGTGTCAGCAGGCAGCAGGTAGAAGAGCAGAAGAAGATGGTGAGGAAAACAACAAGACTGTATAAAAACAATTGCAAAACACTGCAGGAAGACAGAGCAATCTGATACCTCTGTTTTTTCATGGATAATTATTTATGGTTTAAAAGCACGGAAGGAAAACTTTGAGTTGCAACAAGCAGATCAAAACTCACACCTCACAGTGCCTGTAAAAGTGCCAACGTGCCAAGACTCCAGCTGCACCAGGGTCCCAGACAGACTGGGGGAGTGTCGGCAGCACTTAGCACTCAGCTGCTATGCTCTATGCCATGCCAAGGTGGAGCGGTTGTGCACTAAATACGAAATCTCTGTATTTCACATTACCACGAACAGGAATAGAGCAATTTCATGGGAGAGAAAATAGGTGGCAAGAGAAACAAAACACACAAAAAGCTCTGCATATTTCATGGCATCTCATTTTCAGCCCAAGTCCCAGTACATAATGGTCTGATGTATCTTCGTATTGAGACTTTGGCTGTAACATCACAGAGTACAAGATTCTGGGCTGTTTTTCACACAAAGCAATCACTTTCTCTAGGGCTTGATCTTAGCAAGCAGATAAAGGCCTTGATCCTGCACAATCTCATGTGTAAGCTGTTGGTACACACCAGCAGAAGGAATTTGAGGTCTGTGTGCCTGCAACACTGCATGATCCTTGCCCATTTTCCCCTTTTACTCCAGCTTATCTGAGGTCTACTGGTTGTCTGCCACTTTGTGGTCAGAGACTGTGCATCTCCTATCACTGCAATTTGTCTAGAAAAATAGATGGGCAGTATTTTAAATGCTGTGCAGAACCTGTCTGTGTAGCCTGCCTCAAACACTGTGTTTGTGGGTGTATATGGGGCAAGCCAGTCAATACCTTAGTTAAACATGTTTATCAATAGGGAGATCAGCCCCCTTAATAATGCTGACATTTTTGGGCAGAGGTTGCAAATCTCCATCGTTGTAGCTTTGCTACATTTTCAGTGTATCTTGTAACTTACTGCAGATGAAGCCTGTGCCATGCTATTTTTTGTCCATCACTGGGAGTTCTTTTAATGACCAAGAAAAGGATGGCCTCTCCCTCCTCCAAACATGTTAATAGAGAGCTGATCTAGTGCCTGTGTAAACAGGACAGAAGTGTCCTCTTGCTAAAATGAGCATTGGATTGCATCCTGAAAGGAGGACTAAGCAAATCTCAGGCAGCAGACTGTTTAGGCATATTTCTTTGTTTGCTGTTGAGCTTGCCTGCAAACTGCTGGAAAACCTGGACTCTGTAGTTCAACTGTTATAATTGTGCAGATTGAAGACATTTTGGCGAGTCATTGACTTGATTAGTGAATATGTTCAGCTTGTTTTCCTCTAATATCATGCTAATTTATTGCTGAAGCATCATATTTGATTGTTTTATGTGTCAATAATTAAAAATAGTAATTTGAATATGAGACTCAGTGGTGCAATTAGAAAGCTGTATTAGTACCTGGGGAAAATATAAATATAATGCAGCACAATGGAGTTAACAGGTTATTAAGTTTTTTTTTAAAAAAAGCTCTCAAGTCTGTCATTCAGTTGTCCAAAATATGATGAATAACAAATCAAAACAATTGTCCCTCATAATCATGTTACTATCAAATTAAATTAAAATTTAAACAACTTTCTTCTCAGCATGGGGATTCGAAAGCTTGGAAAAATGCAATATTTCAGCATTCCTGTTGATGTTCTTTGGCTTCTCCTTCACTTCAGAGAACAACCAAAAACTGAACTATAAACCACTATCAACTTTGTGTTCCAAGAAATGGCTTTTTCTAATTTTTTCTAAGTAGGTATAATTACATTAATGACCAGTAATCACTTAAATAACTAAATAGGCTAACTCTGAATACACTGAGATTTCACTCCTGGTATTTTGAACCTGCAGATAAATCACTTGGCACTCTCATTCTACAAGGTAACAAATATTAACCCTAATTTCTATAGAGTAAGTCATGTTCCTGGTCTCTTCTGGGCCTGCACTGAATCTATAACCACTGTGGTATTAGACATTATGCTGCTACAGGACAAATATTAGGGCATGAAACATTTTCTGGTGTATTTTGGATATAATACAATAGGAAGAATCTACCTGCTGATAAACATCTATTAAAACAGCAATAGTATAGTACTGTTTACTTTTAGTCTGGGATTTTCATTGTTTCTAAACTTCTATTTATTTATTTATATATTTTCTTTCTTTCTTTCCACAAATATATTCACAGCACAACACTCATCTGGAAAGGAGTGTTTGTTATTTAGGTTGCTTGTGATCACCAACCTAATTATAAAACCTCAGTCATACAGCTAGGGAAGAGAAATTATATCTCACAAGGTAGACATCCAAATACGCAATGCTCAACGTGTAGACAAAGCCAACACTTTCTAAAGGGGTACAGGCTAGACTAGGCCTAAAGTATGCTTTGTACACCTGTGGAAGACGCAAAAACCATAAACATCAGATTTGCTATGGGAATGTTCTTCAAAAGAGACCCTTCAATCCATTCCACTTCCCTCATACTGAAGTTCTCAGTTGTCCAACAGCTGCTGCTTGTGCAGCTTTTGTTTGGAAGGCAAGTTTGGAGCAAGAAAGACGTCTGCAAGGGCAAGGATTCCATGGCATGCTTTGCAAACGTAAAGATGCTAATGCCATTGACATAAAAATGCCTAGTGTGGAAGGCTGAAGTAATATTTCCAAAGGCATATTAATGTTACAAGAGCAGAAATGACATTGAAATCCCATATGAATATGTCCATATTGTAAATGTGGCTTTTATGTTCAGATATTTAAACAATGTGAGTTTGATGCCATGCTGCTTCCTCATTTCACCCAAAATTTCACTTATGCGCTATTATAATCTTAGCTCTAAGGTGTCTAGAAATATTTTTGAAAATTACATGTAAATACCCCTGAGATTTTTACTCCTCAAAACAAAGTAGTTTGCAAAACAGATTCTCAGTTTTGGAAGTGTTAATGGGGTCTTTTATAAAGGAAATGTTTATTTCTGTTTTATTTGTAATAACAATGAAATATAAATTGAGCAGGTGTGATACAGCACAGAGAAAAGCCCTGATTTGACAACCTTAAATAGTTTCAATCAACAGGAGCATTCAGTGTATTGCAGAATGAACTAATGCTTCCTAGAACAAGTACTGATGGATAACAGCTCACAAATTTAGAGTGACACATCTCCACTCTGATTATAATTGCCACCAGCTACCTCTGCAAAGTGAAGATCATGTGCCTATGTGTTTATACACCTGCTAAAAAAAACAAACAAACAACAATCTCTTTCTCCTGTTGTCCTTATTCAACTGCACAGCTGATACTCTTTAACTAAGGAGGGCAAAATAGTCATAATTATTTAATGATTAGAAATGGAATATAGTGCAAGGACATTGTACTTGTAGACATTTTCTAATATGGAATAATTTAAAAATAGATGTGAAAAAACTAGAAATAGGCAGGCATTATATGAACTATTGTGTGGTTACCTCTGGAGTGGCTCTCTATCTCCAATTACATACATGATATATTTTTGTGTAGATTAATTCTCTATTTGATGTACATGTATGGTGTCTAGGTTGATAACGCCTTTTACAATGAATAAACTAAGCTCAGAGAGTTGTGATCTCCCACTCACCTTACAAATACAATAAGAATTCCAGAAGTCTTTATTGCTGAGCTAGCACTTGCTAGTAGAAGCACATTATTATCAACAATATTAATTCTATGTTCAGAATTAAAACCTATTTTTTATTATGAGCTGAAATAGAGTTCAGTATGTTCCTTCTTATCATTAATAACTTTCCATTTTAACAGTAAAAAATTTTACATTTGTGCAATGAGTTAAGAATTTGTTTTGGGCTGAACTTGAAAAAAACTGAATATTTTGAAATTAACCACACACACAAAAAAGAGAGGAAGTAGTTTTATCCTCGAAATGCTCCATTGCTTTGTATCCTCAGGATTGGACATGGTCTCTCCTTTTTAACTTTCTGTGGCATATTGTCACATATACTAAAATACACTGTTTTAAAAAGTTTAAAACAATGGTTGTTGAAAAAATCATGTACTCTTGTAATGTCAAAATATTCATTCAAGAATGTCAAGAGGCTTATAGGGGTCCTGAGCAAAGATACGAGAAAGCAGTTCACAGGCGGTGAATATTTTGAAAAAGAAACACGCAGAATTCATTTGTCCTACCCAACATGACCGATCAGTAGCCTGATTCAAAGGCCATGCAATCAACCTGGAAAGCTTGCCATGGCTGAATACGTAGCAAATTAGTTGGATAATGGTAGTTTAGTTTGTATGCTCTGGGAAACAAAACAAGAGCAAATAAATACTCATTTTATCTTAATAAACCTAGCAATAAATCTATTAACTTCTTTTTAAAAGTATATCAATGATCTTGAAAGTTCAAAGACAATCTTCTGTAAATTGTATAAACACTACTCATCCCAAGGTATTGTGTAGCTGAAATGTTGGGTCTTGCCTCAGCAACCGTGTATCTAGAGATATCCCTTTTGTTACTGTTTGTTCTTTCAACAGAAATAATTTGTTTTATATTAAGTTCTAGCAAATTGCCCTGCTATCTTTGCTGTAGGATGAGTTCTTCCAAATTACATGTGCATGTAGGTTTGGAAAGGTTTACAATGATTGATGTGGTACATTGTTTGTGCATCAATAAGCTGAGATTGCTACATGTGATTGTTTTATAACAATTACTGCAGATATTTTAAGGACAGCTTTTCTTGTTTTTGTGAAATCTGTGCTGCAAAAAGAAGCAGCAGACTTTTGAAAAGACCTTATGATTATGACTAAATAATCTTTTCGGAGATATTTAGATTCCAGCTTGCACCTGCTTCTTTCAGGAGAAACTAGTCTTTCTAAAGTTACACATCGCACATATTTTTGTTTATTTTCCTTTCCCAGTCTCCAGTCCCACATTTGTATTTGCACCCCTGTTTCAGGGAAGGAGTTACCTGGAGCAGAGGATGCACACAGACTTTCTCTCTCTGTCTACCCTCTGATGATGGGTAGACTCCTGGCTTTCATATGGAATCACTCTTTCAGCTCCTAGTCATGCTCTGCCAGAAATATTTAGCATGCACATTTGTATCTTTTCTTCTAGAATACTTACTCACTTCTCACAAAACTGTCACACCTATCTCAAATGAAAGTATATGCCCTTAGGAGTAGGACTGTCTCCAGAGGGAGTGAGTCCAGATTTTCAAAGGCTGAGTCATTCCCATGCTGGCTCTGGCCACAGGATGTCAAGCTTGCTTTAGCATTGCACCAGGCTTCACTGAAAAGGCTTCTTTAATCTATTTGTGTTTTATTCACTTGACAGCTTAAAAGGAAAAGACTCTGTGTGCTCCATTTCTATGGATTCTTACAGACATAATACTGTCTCTGTGGTCACCTTCAGGGGGTCCTGGGCAGCCCTGGCCCAGATGGTGGTGGCCTCTCAGTTCACCTGGAAACCAAATCTGCACTCTATAATCTGATTGCTCAAAATCAGAGGTAGGTTGAAAGCCTTACACATAAAATTCTGACTGAGCTTCAGAGGAAAAAATGTCCAGTGAATACAGTGGAGGCAGGATTAAACCTGAATTTTTGCCCATTCTGAAAACAAAACCAGTGCCTGTGTGAGTGACATCAATTTTCTGCTGTGTGCGCATACAAAACTTGCACCTCTTGAGTAAGGAAGTGAGCATCATGTTTATTTTATGCCTAGAGGCCAAGCCAACCTGCTGGCTCCTGAAGATGTACATTATATTGATTCCTTCCTGTAGGAATTAATGAAACTTTGGGAAATATGATAAATGATATAGAGTGATTTATGAATGTCCATCACAGTTAGTCATTTTGCTCATTGAGGAGGTTCCTAGGGCTTATAAAGGCTGCATTTGCAGGTTCATTGCCTACTATATATGAACAATAAAAGTCCTGTTTCATGCTGGAAAAATGGCTTGATAAAAAAATAAAAAAAATAAAGGAAATGTCATAAGGAACATTTATAAACAACTTCAGTGTTAAGCTGTGATCTGATAATGGCCATTCAGAAAAAAGAAACTGCCATGCTGGAGAGAGAATAGTCCTTCAGAGAAGAGCACTGATATACAATAAAAAACAGTGCTCATATTGTGGGTTGGAAACTTTCTCTTTGACCCTCCTTGCTATAAAGCTTGATCCTTCAGTCTCTGATCTCTCACACTTGGAGTCAGTGGGAGCTTTTTGATCCTATGGTTAAATGCATCACAGGACTTTGCTGGAACTAATCTTTGGCTCTGTGTGTCAAATTAGGCACACATTTGCAAAGGAGTGACAAGAGCCCAGAGCCTGCCTGAATTAAAACATTTAACTTTGAATCATGGAGGAGGACTGCTCATGCATATTTGCTTTCGTGAAAAGATGAATGACTTTTGTAAACTTGATAACTATTTTAATTCCCAGGTAGGCATTCAGGGATTGTAGTCATACTTGCAGTATTGTATGTGCCCCAACAAATCCAGCCACCCTCACTTCCACAAAAGCATTTAAAAATTGTTTTCTAGACCCGTAAGTCAAATATACATACCCAAAGGAATGCCCCAGATTTTCTTCTGCTGTTTGGCAGAGATGTTGGCATCCCTTCTCTTATTTTTACTGTAACTCTAAAACCTTTTCTAAGAGTCACCACCTACCTGTGATCAGGCATGAAGATTTCCACTGTTTATCCTCATCTAGAAGTACGTTTCTGAATTGTTTGTCTAATTTACTGTATTTCTAAACAGGATATACTGAAAGCCCAGAGTATTGGGGCCTTCATTTGTATTTAGATTGCAGACTTTATCACAAACAAATATGTCAAATAGTAAAATGGTAAAAAAGACAATATTCTACCTGTCATGCTTGCTTCCTTCCCTTCGACGTAGTAGGGGATCGCAGTCTGAGCTCCCATGAGGTTGTCTAGGCAGCATATCTGCATAGAATATTGTCCTGATTAACTTTGCAAAGGAAAACAGGACTTCCTGAGATACTATTCCCCCTTTTGTCATGGAGCTTTGGGCACTGTGTTCTTATTCTTTGAAACATGAAGTTGCATAGAGGCAAATTTAGAAAGTAGCGCTGCATTTTGAATTTCCGCTTGATCTAACATCCACTGGGAGATTGAGCACATCTTTTAATTGTTTGGTATTTATTTAAGGAGGGATATGGCAGCTTTGAAAGGATTTACCATTTACAGTACACATCCCCACAGTGATGTTCAAGGGAGGGGCAGGGCAGGAGGATGAGTGACACCTTCCTACTTCTGTGCCTCTTCTTAAGCAAGTTGTGGTACTTCTGATACCTAAGAGGCTGAATCACATATAGCCTTTGCACCTGCTTGGTTCTGCTAAATTATGTTATTTGTAACCTGTTTGGGCAATTAACTGTTGTCCAAAGAATGTTATATAAATGCTGACTGATTTCATTGCTGTCCTAGTTCCTTTAATGAACTGATTTTGAAATACGTTTCTTAAGCTTCCTTGTAGTTAATAAAAATTACTTTAATAGCTAGACCCTACTTCCTACCATATAGGTTTCTCAGTCCTAGGATCCATTAGAATAAGTAGAAATGGATATAATGGATATTCATAAAAGCTTACTTTGATTAAAACATTGTATGAAGTTGAGATACATTGTGAGTAAGATCAAATCAGATAAAACCTGCCAATAACTGACTTTTTTTGTCATCAGACTTTGACTCCAGGTCTCTGTTTTTGCTCCAAACCCTACGCTGTGAGTAGGGCACTAAGTCAATGAGGCTTAGAAAGGATTTTTTAGATGAAAAAGTCATCTTTAATTTCAGTTATAGTGCCTGTTGATCCTCAGAACAAATATTAACTCCTCTAGAGATGCCATAGCTTTATGAGCAGAAAAGCTCTTCTAAATTACATTATATACTAACATAGTCCTTAATAAGATGGTATGAAAAGTTAAATATGATCATTGGCAGAGAGACAGACTCTGGTGTTCATAGCAGATCTATATGGTTTTAATTTTGGTGGCATTTATGGTTAAATGCTATATGGTCTTTAATGTTCCATGAGTTTAAAGACTTAAGGGCACTTGCAGGCAGGTCACTTGAGGGCAGGGAGAGCTGTGAATTTTGAAGCTGTGCAGTAAGGTCTCTGTGCCTCTACAGCCTGGAAAGAACCTAAATACATTCTTGGTCCATTTTGGGGCTTAGGAAGCCCTACAAAGCAGGGATCTCTTCCAGGAGTCATAGAGCTATTAGAATCCTGATTTTGTTGATATCAGGTTTCCTATAATATTCCTGTTGATATTACTATGTAATGCTGAACCTGTCTGCGGCTTCCTCAAAAAGGACTTTCTTGTATGCAGAACTACGCCAAAATTCACCAGAGCAAATTTGTAATGCCTGTATTTTTGGCACTTTCTTCTTCAATTTTGAGGGTTCTTAATATTTAAATGAAGTGGTATTTCTCTTATTGGTGCTGAGAAAGAGTGGGCATTATTGCGATCTGTGTATTGTAAATTATTGAACATCGGGAGGTGAAACCTAGTTTCTGTATTAAGAAAATGAATTTCAGAGATACAACAACTGCAGGTTGTCTTGTGCATTGTAGCCATGTACAACTGGCTGTTGTAATGGCCCTTTTCTTTTAACCTTTTCTCTCTTGTGATTTGTGATCTTTGTGACCACAAGGTCACTAGAGCTGAAATTTTGACCTTGTTCGGATAGATAACAGTAGAGAAGAAATTGTCACATTCTCATTCACTCTCCCTCATACAAGCAGGGGATGCTATTATTGTTATTTCTGTACAGTTTCCCATATTTTAAATAAATGTGCTCTATGCTGTCAGATGCAGACTCTATTTTTATAGAGTAAAATATGATCAAAGCTGCTGTAACCAAAAAACACAGGGGCAAGCCAACTTTGTAGCAGAGGCAAATTAAAGATATAGCTCCTTTTGTGAGTAGATGCCACCTGGTGAGGTTTCTCATGCAAAAGAGTTATTAAATCGTTTTGAATTATTGAATTAAGATGGAATTAATGAATTACTTCTTAAACAGTAATATTGTATTGGTCTGAAAAGAAGGCCTAGGTTTAGAGTGTCTAAAAGAAGTAGACACTTCTTGTGTCTACTTAATTTTCAACCTTAATTTATATATAGCATACAGCAAAAAGTAACTAAAAATATAGCCTCGGTGTGTAAGTTGACTTTGTTTCACTGATGCTAACAGATCTCTGCTACTTTGCTTTGGTCCAGAATTACAAGTCTATTTATATACACAAAAGAAAGGAAAAAAACAAAACACAAAGTTTAGCGTATTCACAATGTAAGAGGGGTTAGGGGAACAGCCTCAGCTGCAAGGCCTTTTAACTTTCCCCTCTGTTTGTCGTATGTATCAAGACATGCTGATGTGTTCACTCTGGGATTGTGCCGTGTATGCCATGGCATGTACCCAGTGGTGTGCACACCATGCATGCTGTGCTGCATACACTATGGTACATACAGCACACAGGTTGGTCTTTGTGTGCTACGTACACACAGCACGTACATGCAGGTAAACAGGACATCTTGAACCCAGAGCCTGGCCCCTGCTTGGGGGAACACCTGGTGGGACAGGGAAGACCAGGTTGAGGCTATAGTTTGCTTTCATTCATGCTTCTTACCAGCTGATAACAAGGTGTTGGAAAAGCCCCTTGGGAGGACTGCTGCCGTGATGGTGTTCTTCAATTATTCATGTCCATGCTAGGCAATCTGATGTGTTCTCAGGGAAAATGCTTCTGAACAGCAGCAAAGCTTCTGTCTTAGGGATTTCTGGAAACAAAATAAAAACAAAACAAACCAAACCAAACAAACAAACAAACAAACAAAAAACAAAACAAAAAAAAAACAACACAAAAACACCAAAATCAATCAATCAAACAAAAACCCAAACAGAACCAGTTCTCAACCCCTTCAGGATTGGATTGCTTTATTACACTCATCAATGTCCTTAAAATTACATCATTGCTTACCTCGCATTTAGTAAAATCAATCCTACAGAGCTTGTTTCATTTGGGGCTCAGCATCTTAAGGCAATTATTTGCTAATTTTTAACGTTAAAAAGTAAATGTAAACACTTGTACTGTAATATCAAGGCTTGCTCTTTTGCTTTTCAAAGTCTTGAATTCTTAGTGACATGTCACAAGATCTGCAATCCTATAAAGTTCATATCAGAGGTCCAAACTGCACTCACATGGGCAGAATGGAGAAAAAAATGTGTTTGTGACTTATAGGCTATGTACATTTTCTGTCACAGGCAGTAAAAGATGAAGCTGATTTAATCAAGAAGGGTTCTTCATGGCTGCTAACTGAAGCATTCCTGGATTCACTGCATAAAACCACCATGGGATCAATGAAGGCCATTTCTAGCTCTCATTTATGCAAAATGCAATTTTTTTTTATCATTGTATAACTTACATAAGAGGATCAAGCGTAACTTGGGCATCTGTCAGGAATGGCAGCAGCACCAAGCTCCACTTCTACAGATTTTCTATTATTATCCATCACTTTTATTTGAGAAGCCAAGTAAAGCCAAGTATGTAGAGGCAGGAATGTGGGTGCACCCTGCTCACTGAAAGGTTTGCAATCCAAATGTATGACTGACAAAGAATGGAAGAAAAAAATAAGATATCCATATTTCCCAGCTCAGAAAGTGAGGCACAGAAAAGGCAGGAAGATATGGGTAAGGACACTGGACAGAATTTGGCAGAGTTGGGAGGAGGGACCTGATGCTGGGAGTTCTGATGCAAAAAGCTGTGCAATCAGGCAATATAAACACTGTTTATTAATACTGTTTTCTGAAAAGGCCTGGAAAAAGACTCTCATCCTGATGCCTTATCTTAATCTAACAGAAGATGCTTCTCTCATATTTTTAGAGCATTAGCCTACCAATCATCCTATACAGGAAAGGTGTTGTCCTCCCAGAAGAGAGAAGAAAATGTACAAGCTGCAGTGAAGAGTTTCTTTTTTTTTTTTTCTTTTTTTTTTTTTTAATGGATATCAACTTTTAAAAAAATGGATATCAACTTAAAAAAATAAATCTTAATAGGAAATTAAATAATTTGACTTGTATTTAGGAGAACATAATGTTTATGTGCTCTTGCTAATAGCAAGATGCTATGCCTGTTACCTTTATCTCATGTTGAAGATTCCAGTGAGATAAATTTTATGGAAACAAAAATCTATGAATTGGATCCTGTTTAAAAAGAGCTAGGGCTTTTAAGTATGGCAGAAACACAGTCCCAAGTAACAGGCCTGTGCCGTGCTGCCAGACAACCTCAGGGGATTTATCTGTCTTTCCACAACTGCAATTTGACTGTGTCTAAGTGCACACTGAAGGGGCACCTTAGTGTCTCTGACCTCTCCTGTGAGCCAGCAGTAATGGTTAAAGGACTGTGCGGGGAACCTCCTCAAGGAGCCAATGTTGAAAACTATCTGTTAACTATTTGTCCAGTTATTTTTTCAGCCAGACCACCTTCACTTGTCAGACAGCTGCAGCTTCCTCTGTTATCACATTGTTGCTCTATAGGTAGGGCAGCAAGTGGCAGGATAGGGTTTCCCTCTCGGTAGCAACCCATACTTAAACAAGATTAAACTTATCATGAGGACACAGCCAAAAGCTCCACATCTTACATACAGGCAGTACCCAGCACACTGCAGGTACTAACACGGAGGAAGTATTACTATGGAGATGATGGAGGTGTTTTCAGCAGGGGCTCTGGAAGGAGTAATCCTCAGCTAATTTTGCAGCCCAGTGATGTTCAGAGAAGCCTACATGGCTATGGACTTTGTCTGTGTTCCCCATAAGCATGGTGTCAAGAGATTTTGTGAAGAGCACAGGATCCTCACCATCCATTATGGGCAGAGAGAGGAGATCTGAGTCATCTTACTCACTAGTCTAAGCAGCAGGATGTTTTCCTTCATGTAGGATGACAATAAGCAGTACGGTATATTTTTCCCGTATATTTTTCCCAACTTCTGTTACAGAATTTTTATCTGTTGTCATTAAATAGGGAACCATCCATCAGGCAAACGTGAAACTTCTCAAAATACCATAAAAGCCAGAAAAAAAAGGGTGCAGGAAGATATATAAAACTGTTTGTTTAATTTTTCTTTACGTCCAAAGCGACTAATTGATTTTAAGCAATGTTTTATAGAAATAGTTGATATCCAAAGCAAAACCCTCATGAAACAAATTTCAGCACAGATGGTATTTTGGTTGCAATTAAAAAAGTGGCATATAGTAAATGAGAAGTGGAGAAGATTTCAAATCTAATCTAGTAAGCCTTGAAAGACGGTTGTAAAAACAACAACTTTTTACATGTTCAGAAATTAGAAAGCTGGCTTCTGGTAGAAACAACACAAAACCTGTCCTTCAATGTTTAAATCTGCCAAAATGAACTAAGGAAACAGGGTAGGTTTGGGACTGAACCTTAGAGAAGTGAAAGCGGATAGTGGGTTATTTTCTGAGTATCAGAAGTAACCCCCTAAGTCTGTGTGTACTCATATTCCTCTTATTTTCTGTGATTTGGAATGTTCTTGAGGAACGATACTGAAATGGTGACTATGTTGATTTTCTGGGTAAAGGGAAGGGCCCAGGCTACTTTTGTGTCATGGAAAAAAACATTTTCATGTGGTACACCCTGCTCCCTTCAAGTAATCATTCTGAATTAATATCCTATTTATATAGTTTCTGTTATTCATAAGCTCATAAATATGAAACCAAGCACCAAAATAATAAAGTGCAAATATGCTGTATATGGAAGAGGACATAACAATGAAGAGCAGTACAGAATTAGAAATAAAGACTGTAATAGTTAAATAGGTACCACTGGAGAATCTGCACAGACAGAACACTGTTACCGCTGTCTCTCGAGCAGAGAGGCTGGGTAGGGTTGGTCTTCACAAAATGTCCTGGGCTAACAGTAATACCAAAGGCTGAAGGTCTACAAGGCTCAAGGGGAAGACCGGACACATTGTTGGAGGGGAAATCCAGAGGATGTGACTAAGTGCAAAGAAACCATGCACAGCTCCTGAAGTCCCTAAGCTACGGATGATTGGCAGCTGAGGGACTATTAGAGTAGTGTCAAGCTTCTTGCCATGGTCTTCAGCTCTCCCCCAGCCATCTGCCTTTGGACACTGCTGGAAAGAGGTTACTGGATTAGACAGATCTTTGATCTGACCCAGTCCACATATTCTCCTGTTCAGTGACAGGAGAGGAGCATTGCAAAAGCACTTAACAGCAACATTATGGTTAGCCAAAAAGTTTGTTGTCCTTCTGAGAGATGGGCAAGGTTGATGTTTCACAGAAATGGGCGGATTTCTGCAAATGATCAGGAAATAGATTGAATATTCAATAAACTAAAAAATTTACCTTTCTTTAAGTACAAGTAAGTTCAGTTTGGAGCTTGATAGGTATCCACTTTGCATGCATGTGATTGAAAGGCTTAGATTTTGATGGAGATAAATTAATTCAAGTTCATTGACTCCAGCTTTAACAATGATATTCTATCATAATATATTCATATTTTCTACTGAGTCTCCATTAACACTCTTTCTTTTACCTATTCTGCTGCTGCTGAGGGATATATTATTTTCTGCAAGACTTTGACAGGCACAGACAAGCATCTGCAATGGGAAATCCATCACTTCTCATTATCTGTAGGTTTTGTTAACTTTTCTAAACTAAATCTCAGGGCAGACCGAGATTCACATTTTATTCTTATTCCATATGGATTCTGCAATGAAACAACAATTAACACAGTGTCTGAAAGGCTGAGGTTACTGGTCTCAAGAAGACAGCATTTGTTTTGGTTTCAGGATCATTTACAACTTCAGTGATAATGGAATCTGACATCTAATGTAATTATTCTCCAAATAAATAATTAAACTGAGAGAGAAAAGCAGGGCAATTTTAACTATTTATAGCAGGTGTCCTGAAAGACACTAATGGCGATGATTTTTTTTCTTTAAGAAAATGGAGTTCACAAGATCTCTACAAGATACTATAAAGGATGAAGGAAGACAGCAGGGGGGTTCCCTGTGCTTTCAAGTAGAAGTGGCAATCAGTGCCACCCATTTCATTAAGGCCTAGAGATCACTACTGAAGAACCAATTTTACCTAATGGTGTACCTTACACTAGCCTCCTTTTGTATTTATTCACTGAAAAGGAACATGTCTGTTTGTGAGTTACATTGCTAAATTTCTGAGCCCAAAGCTCTGTGCTGTACTGTATACGGCTGTACCAGTAAGTAGGAGTGACAGCATGAAGTATTTCTGTTTACATCTGAGGCAGTTACCCAGGGATCTCTCTATGGCCACTAGTTATCTAGTTGGTATCACAGGTAGAAGTCAGGATATGATACGTCTGAAGAAATGTAAGCATCCATTTTATGTTAAGATAGCACTCACTAGGTCTCCACTGAATAGAAAAGAAGGCCAGCATGAGGACCTTAGATGTAGATACATACACTGGAGGTTCTGCAAGGTGTAATATTTGCATTTCTACCTTATTAAATCAAAAGGAAAAAAAAAAATGTCTCAGTCTCTGGGAAAGGGAATTTTTCTCTGTAATGGACAGTAAAACGGTGCCCTGAAGAGTGGTTAGAGTATGATAAGAGCAAAGCCTCCATCATTAGGATCTTTAAGTTTTGTTGTCTTTCAGTACCACAGGGAACTTCAGAGCAAGTCTGGTCACCTTTGGTTTCTTAACTTTTTTAGGCAAACCATCACTTGATAATTACTATCAAGCAGAATATGAGAACGTTTAGTAAAACCAGTGCCCTCTTGTTTAATCACAAATACTTTGCCAAGAGTTCCTTCTGAATTACAGCAACTCAGCTTTCAAATTAAATCTGACATCTAACCTAGCATTTGAGACACTCAATATATAACTTTCTCTAGAGAGAAACTGTCTGTTCAGTTACACTGCTGCTGCACCAGCAGTGACCTACCAGGAGAAGGAAAACTCCTTGGCAGATAGCCACCTGCAAAGCTGCCTTTTATAGCGTTTGAAAACTGGAAAGTTATCGATCCTGGGAAATGGTTTCAATCTGCTGTTAAAAATGATAAGAGCTGGCAGCGTGGCTCAAAGCCCTCCTCAGCACCTACAGAGATCCCTCGGTATCTCCTGGACATCGGTGGAAGTGTAACCAGCAGCCATAGTCCAGACAATCCACCTCTGTGCAACAACCCACTAACATGTGCATCATCAGAGGTATCGCCTGTGTGCACTGCACTGCTGCTGACCTGTCTGCAGCTTCAAAGACAATTTGTGCCAAGGGAAAGAAGGGGAATAAGCCCTTTGGGTTCCCCAAACATTTCAACTTCCATAGCAAAATTTATACCGTGAGAAAACTCAGGAAGCCCCGGCAAAATGCTAACCACTGCAACATGCTGTTGGGAGCTCTGCATGTGTTTGAAAGATGCTGGTAAAGGCCTGAGTCAAAAGGAGGGTTGCTGCCCACGGCTCACACTCACTGCAGCACTTACCCCAGCAGTGAGCTCATGGTTAGAGGACCAGGATTTGTTAGGACAGCAAACATGCTGCATGCTGCACATGGCAGGTACGAAATGAGGACGATAATGTGGGGACTCCCACGTGCACAGGGCCTGTGTGAGATTGACCTGGCCTCGGATTCAAAGTTTTGCAAGTTAATTTGATGCTGAAAGGCTCAATTTGCTTTTGAGGAAGCACTGTAGAAAGCAGCAGTCATGCAGATAGGCAGAGCTTTGCATTTCCAGCCTTTTTCCCTCTTGCGGATGATTTATAAGCACTTTAACCGTTAGGGGTCAGTTATTACTCCCACCTTAATTCCTTTCCAGGTAAGATCATAGTTCTGGGCTAGCAGTTTTCTCCTTTGACTTATTTTATCAGAACTGGCCTGTTAATTAGAGCCAGGGTTTGGCTCCCTTTACTGTGAAATATAATTCTGTTATCAGTGCAACCACATTCTGCCCTAGGTGATTTCCACTTTGGCTTTAATCCTTTTTTTTTTTTTTTTAATCCCATGAAATAAAGAATATTTCCTTACTTGGGTAAGCAGGATAGCCCTTTGGTCTAAATGGAGTTCTTTCATTTTGAGATTTCTGATATGCTAAACCTCTGTGAAAGTTTGATAAAAGGTAACTTTGAGGCTTTTAATTAATTATGTACAAAAAGTTGACAGTACTCTACTGGGAGGTGTTCCTAATAATCCATGCATGTAATATAGTGGGAACATTGTTTATAAATATAAATGAATCGGAAGGTTTGTAACCTTAGAACAAAAGAAGATGAAAAATCAAATCACGGCTGGCAACCTCACAATTAAATGTTCTAAGATTAAATGACCTACTTGAAAGCTACAATTTTATCTTTGTTTTCCAGTAAGTAGAGGAAAAATAATCCTTTTAACAGCTCCTTAAAGCGCTTACTGAGAGTGAAGCAAGGAAATATTGTTTTTAATATTTCATATCTCCCACAAATGAAAAGACACGCTTTTATGGTTCAGTCTAGCTGGAAAACGCTTAGCTCATATTGGGCTGACAGGGAAGGGGGAAAAGGGGAAAGGGAAAGAAGGTGTCAGCAGGCCAGATATAAAGCAGCGATGAAAGGAAATTGAAAGTCAGGGGTAAGCAAACGAGAAGGGGGTCACAGCTGTGAAAGACGTAAAAGTAAGGCTGTCTCAAGGGAAAGGGTTAAGAATATTAACAAAACAAAATGAATCCAAAGGAATAAAGGAAAGACTAATCCACAGATTCAATTCAATTCTGTCACTGCGGCACTTGGAGGACTCGGAATCCTATTACCATTGGCTGGCATGGATTAAAGAACCACACCTTAGCACCACCAGTATTTCACCTCATTTCCTTATGCTTAGCCGCAGCAGAACAGCCACCTTCTGGGAAAGGTACGGCGCATTGGCAGCATGCAACCAGGTCACTTATAATCACCAGTTTGCAGCGACTTCTTCAGCTCTAATCAGCTGGCATCATTAAAGGCAGCATCTCCAACCTGAAAATTACGCTTCTGTCTATTCTCATTAAATTTAAAAAGCAGCACCTCAAGACTGTTGAAGCCAAAAAATAGGGAAAAATCTCCTTTCTGGTTTCCTTCTGTCACTGCCTGACTGTTTCAATGAAGGGCTCAACTTCTTCGCGAGGTTACTGCTCTAATAAAGGTCAATACATGGCATGAAGTGCCTCAAGAGCTCTGCAGGGAGAGAATTTGGCAAAGTGAACCATGCTTCTCTCCCTGCTGCCCTTTGCAGTGAGGAAGTAACCGCGTGCTGTGGCTCTGCACCAGCAGAAAACACGTGCTGGGCTGCTGTGAGCTAGCTGCCAGGTGGACGAGGGGCATTGCCACCCTTACTGCAAAGTGCTGCCTTCTTTCCTGGAAAGACCCTTCTGAAACTTTTCATCTTGTAAAGAGGTGTTAATTTTACAAGTCAGCCAGCTCGCCTTAGGACTTTCTATTCTTCTTTGTGACAGCCCTAAAGTTTGAGAGCCTCAGGATTACTTCTAAACACTAATTTCCATAGAAAATCATTTAAGAAAGACCCATGATTTTTTTTTTTTCTTTTTCTTTTTCTGCCTAGAGAACAAAATACCCAAATAACACACTGCCTCCTTCCCTCTTCACTTGCACCTGCAGCACACCTGATATGATTTCAGTAACCAAACACTCCCAGGAGCCACACTGCAGTGTTTGCTGCCACTGACCAATGGACCAGCAGAACAGGGAAAACACCTTCCTGTTTTGGAAGAACACTGAAGAAAGAGTGAAAAATAACAGTGCTAACGCTTTCAGCTTTGTTTCCAGTATTTTGGATGGAACTGCTCATTTAATAAATATCTGATGTTACGTTTGATTTCAGATGCGATGTTCTGGTTGGGATCCATCTCCTCATTTCCATTTGAGTCACAGTAACATGCAAAGCGCCAGAGATGCGCAGCAGGCTGAGAGCGGCGGGCACCGAGTTAATCTCCAGCACGGCGTGGTTCCTCGCGCTGCTCCGCTGGTTGCTCCCAAGAGACTTTCAGTGGTGCGGGCATTGTGGCTAACGCTTCAGGGCTACACAGAAATAGCTAGGGACGGTGCGCCTTGAAGCTCTTGATGTTTATTTAACAGCTGGCTATTATTAGATTTATTTATCTATTTTAAAAATGCAAATGTTTGACAAAAAGTGCCTTGTTTGAGATTTCTGCTTTGGAAACCCAGAAAGAAACGTGTGGGGGCTGTTTCATGACTGTATTTTTAACCTTCACACAGAAAAGCTGAGAGGCAAATTTGCACTTCAAACTATAGCTGGAACCAAACCACCCACATACAGAGATAATAAAACATCAAAAGGCCCGTGAAATATGCTGGCACATGTATATGTGTTTAAAAAGTGCGCAAAATGAAGAAACCAGGAACATGCAACTAAAGTTCTTTTCTAGCTGGGGTATTAGTTATAATAAGCAAAGCATGCAATTTCTGTAGTATTTACCCCATGCTCGGCTGACATGATATGGTAAAAATGAATGTTTTTTGTAGTATTCAGATTGCTGAACATAAGCATATCTTCTAATAGGAACAGGAACATTAAACGAGACAAACGTTACCCAGCTCATTAATTCTATTTGGCCTGAAAATTATTGTGTTTTGCTCTGGGGAATATATCGAGATCTTCAAGCGAAGGTTCCAAAAGTGCCTAATGCAAGCATCGGTACTGCTCACCATCTGAAGACTCAGCTCTGCTGCTTAGACACAGAAGAAGCTTTTGGTTGACGTCTGTCTCAGCAGCTTTGCTCTGCAAACAAAGCCCTCTCCTTTTTGTGTGGCAGCACTTGGAGAATTAAACTTGTGCAGGGTGGGCAGGTGGAGAGGTTGCCCAGTGCAGAGAGCTCACAGGGCTGCTGCCAACATCCCTGCCCTAGCCAAATCCTGTACAGAGAGCTATGCCTCTGCATCAGAGCTCTCATTTCGAGGTAGATATGTTATCAGACGTGAGGCTGGAAATAACAGCGCTCACTTGATGGGCTTTTCTTTGGTATAGGAACAAAGGTACTGAACATCTCTAGCTGGTATTCATTGCTATTTTTATATCAAAGCTTCCTTATCTACTTGGCAAGTGATTCAGGGATTTTCTCTCTCTCCTAGGTGCCCCTGCAATGTGTTTGTTGTAATCTCTCACATAGCCTCATTACACATTTTGCTCCACATTAATAAGAAATGAAGAAGTCGGGTTGCATTAGTTCTCTTATCTCAGGCAGCTCTTTTCAGAACTCCTACCCAAAAAGTTAAATGCCTTCTTTTGACTCCACTTCTTTTGTTTCCCTTTCCTATGAGCTTTCCTCCTCCGCTCTGCACTCTCTGAATCTGCTCTGTGACCAACACTGACCTCCCCAAAGCTTTTAACAAAATGATGAAATAAGCTACTGCAAGATATCATACATATATGCATACATAAGCATCTTTCTTGTACACATATGTATACCTATACTTCTGCTCAGTTCTTAATCCTTTTCTTACTGACAATTCTTCCTCCCTCCCCACCTTTTTCAGAAAGTGGCTTTGCTTTATCTGCCACAGCAGATGATGGGAGCTGCGACGATCTCTCATTAGCAGTTCTGCCAGTATCTACTGGCCGCAGTCAGCTCCATTCTGCTTCCTGCAAAGGCCAGCTCTGATGCTGCTTTTGGCTCTGCTGTTAAAAAATTATCTCTGATGCTGATGACTTCAAACTCACAGGAAACTGAGATAGGCAGAAGCTGTGATATTTGGATTTGGATTTGAAGTCCTACAGAGATCAGGCTACCTTGGATCTGCCTGGTATCATGATAAAGGTTGCAAGTAAAATAGGAATTTAGGTAACTCTCATTTCTAACGTTCAGGTAGTTCAGAAGCATTTAGTTTAGCACCATGGCCTTTTCTAAGAAACAGCTATATTTTTGATTAACCATTTATCAATCTTTGAGTTACTGATTAACAAATATTATCTTTTGCAAAGGGACGGAGAACACTGCTGAAGTGAATCCTTTGTGAAATTTTAACATGGTACCTTTTTGGTCTCAAAAGGTAAAAAAGAGTAATGCCACGTTTTCCTGTAATACACAACATCATTTCCAGATGCCTCTGACATGATCTCAGACAACGTGCTATCAAAGGGGAGGTGGGAGAGCGAATTAACAGCTCTGACCCACCTGCCTCAGGTGCCTTGCACTAATGTGTTTTGCTTCTCTTTGAAGCTGGGAATCCCATATAGACGCACAGCATGTTGTACACCACACGAAGCACCTAAAGCTGTATGTACATGCACCTGCAGTGAAATCCTGTCCCACTGACTGTGGGCATGCAGCTGGGCACTGATGCCCTTGAGCAGCAGCCACCCCTCTGTGGCAGCCTGATGTGTTGTGCTCATCCCCTGGGGCATTTTTGTCCCACAGGTAGCATCTGGGTTGTGGGGGCACAGTGGAGTGGCAGTGGCAGCACTGAGCCTTGAAAGCCACAGCTTAGAACTCAAAAAGGCGATATACATAATGCTGTAGTCCCCACCTATATAAAAGGGCTGTATAAAAGGGCTGCCATACAATAGGGAAAAAACAACTTGTCTCCCTCTTCTGAAGGTTAAGTCCTAAGCCACCATCCTTCAGGTATCAGCAATGGCAGACAACAATGGGGAGAGGGGCATCAGCTTTCCGCCTATTCACTTTCAGATTTTTTTAAAAAATATTTTATTTTGCTAGAACTCACACTAAAAAACTCTCTCCTTTGTTGCTGCTGATATGGAATAGCCTCCAGCATCCTGCAGTGAGCTACGTGTGATACAGCTTCGATCCACAACACATTTCCTGTCTCACTTCAGTTCCTCTCCATTTTCTTTTAAACAGCGAGTCAATAATCACCACTCCTGGAAGGATTTTCTTTTATATGTATACTGAAAGTATGCTTTTGACCAGAGTCTTCCAGTGCACAAGAGTGAAAAAGGGGACAGGATGTTGGAGCTTTTCTCCTCCTTTCCAAGAGCTGCAGGGCTGGCACTGCCCAGCGCTATGCCATACAGTGGGTTGGAGGTCTGTGTCTTCCTGGGTGTGCATGTCCGAAGGCAAGGCTGTGAAGGACGCTGACCTTCCTGAAGCAGATGACTAGGACCCAGCTACTAGCAACTTTTTTCTGATCTTCCTGCTATGCTTATATATTTTATCATTCATTTCTAAATATTATCTGTGTAGTCGGTACCTCCATTACAGTTTCAGAAGGAGTTGTAAGATGCACCAGCATGAAACCTCATTTGAATCCCTGCCGATTACCCACGTGTACTGCTTCTAAAGACACAACTGCTGTCTTTTAATATATCATAAAACTGCATTTATATTAAAAGAGAGATTTAAATTTTGTGTTAAACACCTTTGGAGGTGCTTTAATCAGTGCTTTAAACACAGGTTCAGCAAGTACTGGAAACACTGCCATTCCTAAACAGCATGTAAAGAGAACTGTGGGACACCTTTATGTGTGTGTGTGTGTCTGAGTGTGTGTAAAATTATACTATGCAGATTTGGGGCAGTTTTCCCTTTCTTCTGCACGGACCCAGAAACACCTTGCTATCCTGTTGGTCATTTTTGAGTGTTGCACTTAGTAACGGAGTGAAGTCTGTGCTATGGGGAGAGGTAATAGCAAGCTGGGGCACAGTTTGCACTCACAGATGTCAGACTGCTTTCCGAGGATGGATGATTTTTATTTCCCACAGTCTTGTTCCCTATGTTTGTACAAAAGGAAGAGAACACCCAAAATAATGAAACCCCCCACTTTTGAAGAATTTAGGGTTATTACTACAGTGCTGAGATTGTGAGGCCATCTTCATTTCATGTAAATATTAACCCCGACAGAAAATGGAAACATTTATTCCTATGGTTTTGTCTTCAAGTCATGACTGAAGTGGCTCATTACATGAGCAAGTTACGAGAGCATGTCTGTAACCTTTTGCAGTTTCATTTGCAGTCCAAAAGGTTTACATGCTGAAAAACCAGAAAATTCATGTTCCAGACTATATTTGGCTGTATTTAGTCATTTTGGTCTTCTCCCCACTCAGATCAGCTGGCTTAAGCTTCTGGTTTGGCTTCACGTCCTCCTTTCCCAACAGAGAAAGAAGGGCCCTACCACTTCTGTGAACAAAGTAAATGTCAAGTAAAGGGAGAAAAATGAGTGAATAACTATTTGAATAAGTACAGAAGAGAAAATCTTGTGCAATTTTCTTACGGCATTTCTTTGCTCTTGAGATGAATTTTAAATAACAGGAAGTAATTCCTGCCTGGGCTTTACATAAATGATGATTTATATCTTTTTGCCTCAAGTCAATTCCTGTGATATATAGATGAATATGTATCAATATTTGTGCAGATATATGCACAATAGATGATTCATGGCTTATTTATTAAAAATGGATTCTTGGTGTAACCATTTTCTAAAAGTTGTCATGTCCTCCCATTCATCTCCTGCTCCTTCATCCAGCTCTTTCCCTCTTAACAAGCTATTTTATTAAAAGAAAATATATTAGGGAATGTTCTGGAGATTTTTGTTAAGAGGCAGTAACAGATTAAGCTGTTTTTATGCTTTCGATGTCAGTGTACGAACACAATTCTGTAGACTAAGTCAGTTCTAAAGGAAGCAACAAGTCTGGCAGGGGATTTTAACTGGCAAATGACTTCCACAAATAAAACAGTCCCAGTAAAACATAGCTACACTGTCCTCTGGAATATACCAAGTCCTGAATGCAGTTTTATTCAAGATATGAACCCTTTCCTTCACTCAGATGGCTTGTGGGAAAGAAGAGTGAATAAAATTAAGCCTTACACTAAGTGTTTTTCAATTAAGGGTCCAATTAAGACTAGAATTGGAAGAGCACCTGACTGCTTCATACCTATTGTGGTAGGTATAAATAGTTACATTAAGACCTGCTTCCTCTTCCTCATTTTTATATTGGAATATTTAGGAGATACTCAGGCAGGGGTGGAACTAAGCAGCTCTGGGGGCTGGATTCGGTGGCACTGTGCTCTTTGCCATATACCACTCTGATTAATAACTGGTGACTGGCCACAGCTGGCGAGGTGGCTTTTTGTCCTTCGGCAGTGTGTCAGGCATCATCAGGGACTTTTGGATCAATAAGAAGCCACCATATCCAAAATCTGGTGTTTAACTGTCAGCAGCATCTGTACTTCATACCCAACAGCACTGGCTAGAAAGCTGGATTTTTTATTTTTATTTTTATTTTTTTTTTCTCATTGCAGGAGAGAAGAACCAAATCAGATAGGGAAGATACAGACTACATGATATAAAGACTGGATTTATCCATTAATATTTAACTGCCTGATTTTAAAATTGTGCTATATAGTGTACAGTTTCATGAAAAAAAAAAAAAAAGAAAGGAAATCTAACTAAACTATCTCTTCATTTCAAAAAACAAATGCTTATTTTAAACTGTTAAATAGAACTTGAGTCCCTGGAAATAATTTGGTTGCCTTCTGCTCTGCTTTTTCTATTTCTTAGCTTGACATTTTACATTTGACATAGTCAGTGCACAAATAAGTTGCACATGTTTATTCATTTTATCCTGTGAACACAGTGACACAGCTGATAGAAAAGCATTCTGGTATTGATGTGAAATTAGCTCTACGAGCATTTCATTTCTCTGAATCTCTAGGAAGCTGAATCAAGTAATCCAATTAACAGCACACTCTTAAACTCTGTACCAGCCACCAACAACACTTGTCAGTGGGGGACAAAAAGAGGACTGTGCCTGTGTATTTCTTGCAACACAGTTAAACATTTCTTGGAGTAAGATGATGCAAATAGCATAGCTGGTGTTGTCTGCAAGAGTCCTGGACCTGTAACTCAGGCATCAGAGTGATTCTTATCGTAAAAATAAATGCAAAGATAAATTGTGTATTCATTTGACAAATGTGATATTACAATACTGCCACAAGAACATGAATCTTGTTAGAAGAAGTTGTTGGGGACCTAGCTTTTGTTCATCAATAGAAGGACAGGAAAGCAAACATGCTTATGACACATTGCACCTATTGCTGCTTACCACTTCAACAAGTTTGTGCTGCTGGACTGTGTGCACCTGCTGTTACTCTTTACTGGGATACACAACCAGTCCTGGCTTCACAACAGTGTTTTACAAGAATCTTGTAGGAATCAATGGATGTATTTAAAATGCTCTAAATACGAGGAGCACAGTATTCAATTCCAGAGGTAAATATGGAAGAAGAATAATCAGCAACTCCCACATTTGGTGGTTGTATTTTATGGACATTGTTCTTGATGGCCTTGTATCTTCTCGGCTTCCTGTATTCTTTAAAATTAGGTAAACACACTTTTTGCCATCATTCAATTGAGTAATGAAAATCATAGACTGACTTTGATCAAAGAATAAGGTCCAAAGGTTCCTCAAGTAGGCAGCGATTTTTTCACATTAATGCATAACTTAAACAGAAGAGGTTAAAAATCCCTAAAGTTTTTGTGTATAAGAAGCTGGACGTTGTACAAACACTGTCTTCTATTCATCTTCTGAAACTGTTTGGAATGCTTATTGCTGTTTTCAAGATGCTTAGAAAAATTTTCATTCACCAAATCACATTTTCTATTAAGAATGTTTTAACTTATGTGAAAATAAACCCAAGGACAGGTGATGAGGTGCCTACACACTATTTCAGAAAATGAAAAAGGAGTCTTGAAAAATATTAGTATGTTAGTTTTTCATTCAATGCTGTTTTTGGACCAGTTTACATTCTGTTTTTCTGTTTTCCTTCTCTTTTACAGGGGTATTTATGGAAGTTCCCATATTTAGTTTCTGTATACAATTAAAACTATATAGTTAAGTGATAACTTTAATGTTCAGCGTTTACTTCTCTGTCTTGTGTGATACACATAAAAGGGCTTGCTTCCCATGTTCATTAATTCTGATTACCCTATCATTTCCAACTGTTAATTAACTAGTGAGATCGAATAATTTCTGTAACATTATTTTAAGGCATTGATCAGCATAATTTTGAACTCAGAAGTCATATCCAGTTCTACAGCAACCTCTTAGATGAATGCTGAAGTAATTGGCTCCCTCAGAGATAATCCCTGTAATCACATACATCAATAACAACATCATGAGTCCCTGTCAACAAGAACAGAAGACAATCAGCCAAGTTGGCTCACTGCTAGACTGAGATAGTAAAATAAATACCATCATGCAAATTGAAAGGGAAAGGTCCTCCTGAAATAGGTTTCTAGAAGGCAAGACTTTCTTAAGGAAAAAAATGAAGCCTCAGAGGTTGACTCAATTTCTCATACTGGCCTTGTAGCTATTCTTTACTTCAGGGCAAACTCCTACATAGCTTTGAGCAGCAATGCTCTACAGGGTGGTGAACTCTCACCAAGAGATGGGATATTCTGTCAGTCTGAGGAAAGAAGTACAGATAAGAAAGGCTACAGAGGTGTCCTGGGCTCTACTCAGGGATCTTGGACTGTCCATCAGATGGTGTCTGAAGTCAGCAGGCTTGTTTTAGGAGGAATCATTGAGAGGAGCCCGGTGTTCAGTTTTCAAAGGGTCTGGAGAGGGTGTTCTGTGTGACTTAGGAAGCTTCTTATTACTTCTGATGACAATCAGGTCATGAAGTTTCAGTTTCTTTTCTTTTAAAGATAACAGAGGAAGAGCTAAAATATGCCATTAACTGAAGTAAAGACCTTGTTTCCAGATTCCTCATAGGACAGGTATTGCTGTTACGCATGGGGTAGAATGTACTTTCGTTTATCTCATAAAATGAGCCTTCAGTGATGAACCAACATATGTCTTGAAAATACTGCATTTAGTTCAGTAAAGCTGGATGCAGCAATACCAGAAATATCAACCACTGAAGGCTGTTAAAGAGATTCTTCATTGAAACTGGCAGTCACATTGGGAACCAGGTGTTGGCTGTAGGTAGATCATTTTCAAGTAGTTTAAAAAATCTAAAGGATAATTCTAAGTTTCTATAGCAAAAGCCAAGATAATTCCCTGAGTAGTCTCACCAAGAAAATTGCACAGGTTCTTAACACAGTGCTACCAGATGTGATACAGTTTTAGTCTGTGACCTGTTGTACTTGAGAATTAAAGGAAATGAAATGAATTCTGAGTATGGGTATTGCAATTGGTACACAGTATGTGAAACTATAAAAAAAAAAAAAAAGAAAAAAAAAGAAAAGAATAAGTTCAGTTGCAGTCTCGGGAAATAGTAAAACCTCACTGGTTTACATCTGCCTATAAAGGTGCTTTATTCCAGCTGTCCATTGTAATGATAAAATACAGTTCATGTGATCATGGGCAAGTTCTCCCTGTGTGTTGATCAAATCCCTCTGAGTCTCTACTTTATAGATACAATTGTATTTATCTAATTAAAAGGTTGTTCAGAGCCTTTGAGGTTTTTGTATGAAACTCACAGTTGTATAAAACCAAAATATTACTATGCAATTTAAAAATAAAACCTAATATACCAAGTCTCTGGGTATTGTTAGAAGAAAGAACTACCCAGGTGGATGGCATAGAGATGATGCAAACACTACTTAGCTGCTAGAGTACACAAGCTACTGACTTCACGGGTTGAGCAGAATTTAACCCATTAAAGTGCCAACTTCTATTCCCATCAGTTTAAAATGAAAGCTGAAGTTGCTCTCCACTTTGAGGTAAGCCAATAATTACAGTAATGAGCATCTTAGGTAACAGCTTTTCACTTTGTCAAGTAAAAATAGGGTATCCCTAATTTTGCATGAAGCCTATTCCTCAGGTTTTGGCTCAACAGTTGACTCAACAAATACCGTGGTAGAAGATAAACAGCACAACTATATTATTCTGATAGCTATTTACCACACTGGATAGGCAGACATCACTGGTTTTGCACAAGAGATTTGAACAGAGCTGTAACTACTTCTATTATATTGTCATGCCAAGAAGCAGGGTTGGATTGTACAAGTGCTTCAGAACTAATATCATTAGAAATATCAATAGGAAAAATCAATAGCAGCTACTGGTGTCAGAAAGAGACTAAATAGAGAAGATACAAAAAATATGTTATGAATTTGATTTTCTAGTTAGGGACTCTCATCCAGTGCTTGCTTTGAGCAGCACTTTTTTTTTTTTTTTTTTTTTTTTTTTTTGTTCTTATATATCCTGTCCAGATGTAGCACACTTAGGAATAATATTTGTATATATGGTATACGTGATATTATACTTATGGATACAGATACAACACAGAGCTGCAATAAATACACGATGTTCACACCTCAAATATTTTCCACTTTATAGTACAGTAGCCTGAAGGCCCTGGCAGACACTCTGTACCTGCTTGTTTATTCTTCTTCACACTTCTGAAGAATCGTACTAAGGATTCTTCTTTTTCCTGAAATAACACTAAATAGCCTCATAACCTTCCCTTTACCCCCAGTTCATTCATTCCATCTCTCAGTGACTCCCTCCCTACCACATATGGAAATAAAATAGTGTAACAACCTGGCACTAGTGAAAGGAGTTACAGTTGTCTTTTGCATGCTTTAGCAGGTGCATGGATAGGAGTGCTTCCTGAAGGCCAAGGTTTCTCAAAATGCGATACATGATGACAAGCCTAGAGAGACAGACAAATGCCCTTGGTGGCAGATGGTGCTCAGGCTGAGGACTTGCTGGCTGTTATGGTGTTGGCTGCAGAATTCCCTCTGTGCCAAAACCAAGGACCCCAAGAGGCTCTCCGGGATCAAGAGCTGCTGTTTTCATTTTTAAGAGCATCTGAAGAGTGTCCTAGCAATGCTCCAATCCACAGTAATTAATCCCCCTCCCCACACTCCCACACTAAGTGTGAATTATACAGCAGGAGGGGTGAGTGTATTACTTCAGGGAAGGGAATTTTGCCTGCTCCTCTTATTTGGACACAAGAACATAAAAATACTAGTGGTCATCACTACATAATGCCTTCATCTGCCTCAGTAAGTCCCTAAAGCAAAAGGCTGTTTATTCTTGTTCTGCTTCAGGATCAATTCCAGTGCATGAGATTGTCCTTGTTGCACAAAAATGTAAGCATCCATTTTAAAGTACTTTAATGGCTTTCAAGGAATGAAAACAAATGAGCTATATATTAGCTATATATATATATATATATATATATATATATATATATATATATATTTTATTAAGGTGTCAGGAGCAGAAGAGCTTCTTTTACTCCAGAAGGAAATAGCCTTAGATAATCATTTAAAAAGTGCTAGTCTCACAGTGGGGGCTGCGTTTACTGCCTACTCTGATTTACTGTGAGACAGATAAGTCAGGGCAAGTAGCAGGAATTTTTAAAGCTGACTTCTCTTTTTGGCTGAACACCTATAAACTGTCACTACCCTGTTCTCCCACCCCAAGCCTGTGAGAGGACGGAAGAAGGGGCTAAGCCATTCACACAGAGCACTGAGAGTCTCTGTTAGGACCCCACATCTGCTCCCAGCCTCATGCTTACTGGTAGCTGCAGCACAGTGCCCTTCCAAGCACAGCTCCGGCATGGTGCACATGAGTGAGGATGGCAGTGGTTCCTCTCACTTAAAGCAAGTATCTTGGCATTTCGTTACAGATTTTAATAAAGAACTTGGGGAACTGACATCCAGAGTTGATGTATGTGAATGAAAATTGATCAGCCTATTTACATATGGATCAAAAAATGCTAGCAGGTGACTCATTGCAGTCTTGCACTCACCTGGCAGTTTCTCTCTGGGTAGGACTATCTTTACCTACAGCTGAAGACCCCACCTTTGCAACTCATTGTTGTCAGTTAAAAAAAAAAATGTATAATGAATATAAAATTTCAGCCACTTACAGCACAGACTTACAGTACTTTGTTATTGTTCTTTTATCCCAGGACTACAATTTCACTCTAACACAGGCAAAAAGCATTACACTACAACCAAGAGAAGTAAGAAATGACCGGTAAGTATTTCCAGTGCTCCCTTTCCACTTTTATTCCTCTCAAAGACAGTTTTAAAAAACAGTTATTAGTTTTAAGCTAAAATATTTTGGATATGGGTGAGAATAATGGTTACCCTGCATGGAGTATTCCTTCACAAACCACATGGGTTAGATGCTGTTAGGACAAGCACACCACTTTCCTGCCCCTTTCTTCAAGAAGATCTTCTCCTCAAACCTATTTTAGGAGCACTCTGCCACTTACTGATTCAAAACATGTTTTACAGACCTCTTAGTCAAGTTCTTTAGAAGTGTGATAGCATTTGCAAGAGTAGCTGAGAAGTCTTCTTTGCCCCCCACCATTAAGATAAAAGTGTCAGACTGCAGCGAGATACAGGGTTGGATGTTTCCCATCGTTCCTACAAGTAGTGGACAGCCCGTGTGAGACACCATCCTGCTTTCCAGCACGAGTCTGAGTCTTTAAAGCCTTTTCACGAAGAATTAATTCAAGCTGACAGAACTGTAATAGCAGACTGTTTAAAACTTATTTCAGGTTATTTGCCCTGCCAGGTGGTAGGCAGTTATTTATATGCAGATGTAGAAGATCATTGCTCTGTAGGTTTAATGAAATCCTGTTTATTTTACTCAATCTTAAATCAAATGAAACAGCTTTTTTTTTTTTTTTTTTTTTTTAACCATTTCAATTTGAGATGAAGATGATCTAAATCTGAAGATCTGAAGGAAGTACTGCAAAATGTAGTCCAACTAGGACAATTCACTAAAACAGTTAAGAATTTGCTTGTTTTAAAGATGTAGTTTAAATAAATACTAATCTTATTTTTTAAAAAATTTACCTATTTAGACAAGTGTTTTGCTAGAAGTCTCATGTTTGTATGTAACTAAGATATAGTATCCTCAAAATTTAATATAAAACAGTTAAACACTTTGGAAGAATAAATTAGGAATTACTGTGCAGTATAATAAAAGTAGTCTTCATTTGCATGTGCTAATTAATTTCTACTGTATCCCACCAGCATTTGGGAGTAGTGGCCTTATTAGCTGGAATGAATTTGCTTATAGTCTGAAACTAAACACTGAACAAACTCAGTGAAGGTCACCCTTTTTCCTTTCAATTATCAAGGTTAATTATAAAATTAATTAGGTCAATTTGTAACTTTGATTAGGAGAATTTACCTTCTTTCGGCTTTGACATAGAATCTGGATCTGCAATGAAAGATTTTGCCTTCTGTACTCAGTTCAGTAGTTTTGCAATGTCCTTCTTATACACATTCCCAGGTTTTAACTGCACAAATGGCAGCAGATAATTGAACTCACATTGGAGCCTGTATGTATGTTTTATCTTGTCATTATCCTTTTCTCGGTGTAATTCAGTAACAAAATTTGTCTTTATAAAATAGATTAACAATTTCAGTGGAGACGTTAAATTGTTTGTGTCCTTTTCATACATTGTCAGGTATAACCTAGAGCATCTGCATCAGTAATTGGCAGAACATTACCTTTATTTTGGGTTATCCTCAACAGTTTCAGTTTTTCCCATAGTTGTCCTAATTATCCTTTCTAAGCTTTTATAAATGAAATGAGGAATAGCTGGGGACATGTATTTTGCTTATATTTTCTGCCTTGGTATAACACATACTTAAAATATTGCTAAGGCTTGATCCCAAACAGCGTTAGGACCCCAGCATCATTGACACGTGCGCCCTAAGCACAGACATTCTCCTCAAGAATGTGAGGGTTAAATAAACGCAGGTTAATTGGCAAATACAAAAAGGGCTGAAGAATAATTTATTATCCCATTTAGTGGTGGGTAACAGAAATCGTAACCAATTTGCCCTCTGGGACAAATTTGCACCTGGATCAAGAACTTAATCTTAGTCTGAAATCCTCTGCTTCAACGAGAGGAAAATCTTATTTCAGTTGTAATATGACCCTTCCCTGATTAAAAGGAACACAGAAACCATTAGCAGTTGACTTCAATAACCTTCTGCCTTTTGGCAATTAACAGAGGGACTAATTCTGCAAGGTAGAGAAGGCTTTCTGAGTGGCAGAAAACATTTATTTTTCCTTTCATGGCCAATGAGTTTGAGGCCTTGGCAATACTGAAAAAACTCTGAAGTACTGTGCCTGTTTGAAAGTGAGAAAAGAGAACGTCAGGATGAGTACCAAAGATTGGTAGTGGTTTGCATCTACATCATAAATGGTAATTAAGCAGTTAGACTCCACTGGGTCTCTGGGAAGCATGAAGGCCTCCTGAAGTGACAGCTTTGAAAGGAAATTTCTGCTTGGGCTCCATTTACTCTGATGATCCCACTCAATTTCTCTGCTAACACTGTATTTTCTTTTTGTAACTGTTTCAGACATTACCCCCCTTGACTTCTCCGTATTTTCAAAACATTTTAAATTTTCTCTAGCAGCATTGTATCAACTGGGCAGGAGTGAATCCTAATTATCTCCCTTTTCTGCACAGATTCAGTCTTCAGGGCCTGCCTGATGCTCTACTGCAGCCACCACCATCTCCCGGAAAGGAGTGCATGACACTTTTTGACGCAGCACGCACACACCACTGGACCTTTTATGAGCCTGATTTAGCCCCCAAAAGCAGGAAACTAGATCAGAAAAAAGAAATGGACTCTTCTCCTAGCACAACTGGGAGTACCTTACCCTCCCGCAACCTGACTCATTTTCTACAAACGCCCTGCCAAGCCATGTCTTAGAGAATAGCTTCTTATTTAATCTATCTTATTCTGTATAGCACAATTTTTTTTGTTTGTTTTGTTTATTTGGTTGCCTTGTGATTTTTTTTTTTCATTTTAGCCTGACTGACAGCCAGCTAGTATGCTCATCAACCTCAATGAACTCAGTGCGTCTATATGAAGGTCCATTTGAGAGCAACCGTGAAACCTTTCAGTGTAACAAAAGTCACCTAAATATTTAAAATTCTCCCTTAAGCAGGACAGGCAGTCTAGAAGGCACCAACATCTCTTCCAGACCATTTGCTTAATTGAAGATAGATCTAAGTAGGTATAGCTGTTTCCCTTACCTTGAGGTTATCAGGGATAGAGACTTTCAGTTAGCCTTAATTCTCCACCAGCAGTTTTCTCATTTAAAATACAAGGTTTACATAAAAAATCCCACAATAACACAAAATAAAGGTTTAAATGGAGCTCTTAATCTTTTCTTTACTCATCAGCTCTTGCCATATGCAAAGCCATTTTTTTTAAGGGATCATCAAAGTCTTCCCCACTGAAATTATTGTATCCTAGCTAGTCTTTAACTATTGAACAGTCTGCTTTTCCTCCATCTGCTAGCATGCTCCTCCTCCTTATTTGCTGTTTTCATACCATCAGTCTATGTTTGCACTCCTCCTGTGCCTTCCTGTGGTTTCTCAACTGTTTTGTCTTCAGCACATGAAAATCCAGTGGCATCCGCCTTGACTATTAGAAACCATACACACTATTTCCTTTCAATACTAGAAACAGGAATGAAATCAAATTCAAATACTTGTTACTTCAATTCAAAAGACCAAATAAATATCTCCACAAGTATGCCCTGTCCTTTCACTGTCTATAACTATAGGTGGCAATGAAAAATAGAGCAAGTTGTTTTCTTTTCTTTGGTGAGCAATAGTCAGAAATGTCATGACCAAGAAAATAAAGCAAACTGATAGGTTTGCTTGAAGTTTCATC
This sequence comes from Anas platyrhynchos, assembly GCF_047663525.1. NCBI lineage: Eukaryota > Metazoa > Chordata > Aves > Anseriformes > Anatidae > Anas > Anas platyrhynchos. The sequence continues at coordinate 37,693,923 of NC_092593.1, read as the reverse complement.
AGGGAGTCTCAGATCTACCTGTCTTAGTGTCTAGGTGGCTACAGCCTGTATTATCTGTGCCTAAAAAGCTCAAGCAGTCTGCAGGTGTCACCTGAAGAATTCCAGCTGAGGAGGCTACGTGCCACTTTGGTCCTAATTGTTCTGCTGACCTATTTGCTTTTGCTTGTGGAGATTAGGGTATGCCAGCACACCATGTAATTGTAGGACTTTGTCTGCACAGTACAAGTTGCAGAAAAGAAGCTTACACTTTCTTTTAATAAGTGAAACTTATTTAAGCATGTACACTCCCAGCTTGTCAGCTCCCTGCTGCTGTAGCTTAGCTTTTGTGCCTTACCTTGTCCTTAGATGAGTCCTGAAGGTCACTTGTCTACACAGCAAACAAATGTTTAAAGTGTTCCTTAGAATGGGAACCCTTCTGCTAAATTGCTGTATAGCCCTTAAAAACATAGCTAGTGGTGATCACATAACAATATCAATCATTGCTTCATCCTCACAGTCAGTATTTAGAATGAGCTTTGAGGCTGGGAAATATTCTTGACATGTTCAAAATGCTTCTAAACGGAGTAAGCAAAGTGCTTCCAAAAGTACTCTTAAAAAAAAAAAAAAGAAAAATTAAGAAGCACACACACACACACACACACACACACACACAAAAAGAGCATTTAATGTTATTGATGGAGTTCAATTGGTTATGTAACATTTTACCCATCCAGAGATGTAGACAGTCATTACTGCAGCGATACAGTTATGGATTAAACATGTGCATACTGAGAAGAGAAGGGGAGCCTCCAGCGTCGGTTTACAGTGACTGAAACTGTTAACAGACTGGGATTTGACTGGGAGCAAAGATAAAACAGGTGGCTTCGTTTAACCAGGACTGGGCACCAGAATATGCCTCATTCTGCAAATGTGACTGAAGTAATGTTATTTTGTGTGAACAATAGTACATTGGACAAGTCTGTGAACAAACACTGAGTAGAAAACTCCCTTATAATTAAAGCCTTTGTTCTATAGTTTATTAACTAACTGTGCTTACAGGAAGTTACTTTTAAAGGGAAGGCCACCAAAAATTACAATACTGAAGCTAGAGTGCAATTTTTTATGCAATTCAAGGTAATTTTGCGAATGGACACCGACTTCTCACTGAAAATGTAATCATCACTTTCATGGGGTTGATAGCTTGAGCCAAGCTAACATCTCTGTTAATGCTTTCATCTTAGGATGCTGCAGGTTAGAATGCAAGAACAGCAGAACTCAGCACAGTAACTTTGTCAATTATTACAATATTTACTGTTTCATATGAACAAGATGGATTTATATTGGCTGCAAGGGACCCAAAGGAATTGTCTATTGAATTTCTTTTCCCCCAATGCAAATTCTGGATTCAAGGTAGCAGACGAAAGGAGCTCTACTACCCTATTCTCCTGTGTTCACTTTTTAGGCAGCCTGAAGCTCGAGTTTGCTTCAGGGTGCCAAGGAGCTTGTAGCAGACACTGCACTAGAACACCAGCCTCCCATAAATTCAGCCAGACATTTCCTCTTTTGCAGGACATCATTGGGGAAATATTGTCCATGAGCTCATGAGCAGCAATGCAGATTTCCCATGCTAAGTGAATATTCTTTCTTCTTCTGAATAATTAAAGTCAAAAGTTATTAGGAAACTTTACAGTGTTTTCTCTAAATTATAACATCTTAAAATCTGTAAGAATTTTTCTCCATATGAGATACACTGCAAAAATACAGACATTTGCATGACATTCAATGTCCTTTTTACTATCTCTTGGCTGGCTGCCTTTAGCTGCTTTTCTTTATGACTGCTAGAAGCTTCAGTCCTTTTATCACTTCACTCCTAACCTAAGGACTTTTATTTTTCAGCTCAGAGTAACTGTGTGAAAACAGCTTTCCATCTACTTTTATCAAAAGAGTGAGCCCTGCATCTCCCCAAGGCTGGGGCAGCAGCACATCAGCAACACAAGCTCTCTTCCTGGCTCAGAAGCTGCACCTACCACTCATGTTCTCATCCTCCAACTCACTTTTTTTTTCTTTTTTTTTTTTTTTCTTTAAGCAAACCAGCAAAACCTGTGTTTGAGGGAGCATCAGCAAGCAAGCACAGAGTGGCTGGCAGTCAGCTTTCCTTGGAGCCATACGTAGCGATTGCTTGTTTATTGGTATCAAGCTAGGTTTCAGGAATCTTAACCAAGACGATGGTCTCATTTTGCTGTACAAACACATACAAGAAAGCAAGCTATATTGCAAACACAGTTACCTGACACAAGTGAAAAGAAGCCCTGACAACCTGAGTTGACGGGTGGAGAGGGGAAGGCAAAGTGACAAACCCAAGGTCACCCTGAGCCTGTGGAAAATGGGCTATAAGCACTGTCTAGACATGCTGGTCAGACCAGTCTGTGCTTCTGCTGACAAGTTTGGGGGATAAAAATTAATGTACTTAATCTGAAGAGCATGAGCTTTCATCTGTTAAGGAGGAGAACCAGACACCTTCAGTAGGAAAGAAAAACATACCTCAAGATGTTTAATGGACACACCAGGAGAGAGGAATTATAAAATATTTCCAACTAGCTCGCCGATACATTGAGAAGAATTTGTATTCTGCAGCAGAATACAGGACAGTTTGTGCTACTTTCTTGTAATAAAACACCATAAAGAAACAAATGGTAATTATGTGCACTTCCTTTATATGCAGCTGAGAGATACCTTTAAGTACTGTGACAGCTTGCTAATGTACCACTGTATTTGAATAAATACCTGGAGTAAATAGGTTTATGAAACCTCTCATAAACTGCCAGGTGGATAAGGGGCTATTATCAAAGTACCATAACTTACTCACTTTTCTCTTTGTACAAGCTGTTCCCAACCAGACTGATAAGTGACTAGATGCAGATACAAAAGCAGACGCAGCATTTCTAGGAAAGGACACACACTTCCATGATAGGAATTCACCTAGGCTGCACCAGAATGTGAAGACCAAATACCCCAGGGTAAATATCTGAGAGTTGCTATTCAGTTTTAGGTAATTAATCTTGGGATCCTTGAATTGCAGTCTTTCTCATCTCTTATCTTGGAGGTCATTTGGAGGCCAGTGTTAAATACTGTCTGCTGCTAACTGAAACATCAACATCTGAACATCTTACCTTTCAGTTGTACATGACTGAAGTTTTAAAAGATATTGCTATCGATTACAGGGTGATTTCACGATTAGGAAACAAAAACACAAAAGCAAATGTATGAAACCTTCAAGAGTGAAGCCAGTCTGATTTATTTCCCCCCCCCCCCCCCCCCCCCCAGGATACTGTAGCAGTCTTAAAATTTGTTAACTCAAAGTCTCATTATTTTCCAAAGAGAGCAACTGTTTTCCCATTGTGTGGCAGCTTCCCAGGCAGATTGTCTCTGAGAGAAGACTGCGTGGGGCCAGGCAGCTCAGCCTTTGCAGGTGACACAGTTTGGTGGCTCCATCAGTGGTGGGATGGCCGGAGCAGTGAGAGCCATGAAGTGGTGCAACTTCCCCACCTCACATGCGACCTCCAAAGTCTCTTCCCATGGGACCTGTCCCAGTTCTCTAAAGCTGGAACAACAGTCAAAATATCATTTTTTATCAGCTTTTCCTTCAGTTATCTCATTTTCCATGCCTTGTCTGTTGCTTGGACTCTTTTTTATTTCTGTTACTTTTTGTATTTAAAACACTATCCTGGCATGAGATGTTTGTGTGTTATCTAAACAACAGTGGGGCTGTGGATGCTCTCAAAGAACAGTGACCTTTAAGCATACATGTGACATCTGTAGGAAACAGCTGGAAAACATATCAGGTGTTTCTTCAAGTGCAATGTAGTGTTCCTGCAAAGGCTTCTTTAGACCTCTTCACATCATGCAGCACACAGCAGTGCTATTCATTAAAACAACAACAAAAAATCCTCTATTGAGCTGTATATTCTAACACAGAGAATTTAGAGTTGCACAGCTTCCTGTAGGTGAAAGAAATAGTGACCAAAAAAAAGAAAAAAAAAGACCAACGAACTTTTTTACTACTGATTTAGGCTTCCAAGCACTCGTTTGCTACAAAGCTTCCTTTTAATAACCTTTTCTCTCTCTGCTAAATACGTGCTACCGAAGTGACTCCTCCTGACTAATCGTTCCTCAAGCATTTGCACACATTAGCTAATTGATTTGCAGGGGTTAAAGTGAGTGGTTAGTAAACCTCTGATAATACTGGGAAGCATTCAGAGGTTCAGATGATTAGCCTTTTTTTTTTTTTTTTTTTTTTAAATGCATCTCAGCCTTCTCTGCCTAAAACCTCAAACATTGCACTTGTAATAAAGATCGCCACTTTATCTTGTTTGAGGTTGGCCATAAAAGCAGCAGGTCTTTTGCTCACGTTACTGCCTCTTGGTTTACTTTGAGATACTTTCTATATAGACAAATCATTCTTATATACAGCTCAGATTTTATGGGCAAACAATCTACCTAACAGCAGCTCTGGGAGGGATTCTGTCCCAGACTTCAGGGTGTCACACTCTGGATTGGCTCATGCAGCTGTGTTAGGTGGCTGGGACAGGGTCCCCATGGCCATCACACTGTCACTGACATCTCATCCCCTCACTCCACAAGCAGTGCATGGTGTAGGTTTCTTTTCTCACAGGCTGCACAATGGATGCAGCTCCTGACATGCACGGATCCTGTGCAGATGAAAACAAACCAGTTTGGGGCAAGGGGGAGAGATCTGTGGGTGTGGACAGAAGAACAGCCTGACCCTCAGGTCTGGCTCGCCACGTCCTGCTCTGGAGCAAGGGCAGGAGAGGCTGGAGTCGCTCTGTCTGCTTGGCCACGTAAACACGCTGTAAAGCAGGGAGCCTGGGTCATTCCCTCAGCGTGTCGGGCTCCTAGCCCTTGCCCCTGCAGCTAAAGTGAGGCTGAAAGACAGAGAAGGATTTGGCTGTCACCTTTAGAAATACATGAGCACTCTCCCCTTTTCCCCTGTCCCTGAACTCTGGAATTGTATTTCATCGCTATCTGAGCGATCAGAGAAAGTTTAACCTGCAAAATTATGCACTGTAAATGACAACCATTTTCCTCTCAAGGTGAAAGACTTAGAGATGGAGAGAAAGAGAGGCCCAGTTTCCATGGCAACCCGATGAAACTTACACGCCATAGGAAAATGTCATTCTCCAAAAAAGACAAAACTTCATGGACAAGTGGTACGGTACATCAGAAAAGGAAATTGCGATTTTAAAATGAAAAGCTCATTTGCATTTATGGTTTTGAGTTTCATTTTCTAGTTATAAGACCCAATTGTGCACAATTTAGTGGAGAAAATTATATTCAACATTTCAGGTGAGTAATGTAGATTAAGATCAAATTTGCCTTGAAGAAGTTCATTGCCACAGACTCAGGTGCAGAGCAGGCAGGAGGGGATGAATCCTGCTTTAGGTGCACTTCCATGAAGCTGGGATAACAGTACTGCATCAGAGAAGCTGGCTGACATTTTACATCCCCTATGAGACGTTACAAAACCAGAATCTGTCCTTAATTTTTGAGATTCTTACCACAGCCTGCAATTTCATCCGGTAAAGTTATACCTTCTAGATTCCATGTTACCTTTGATACCATCAATCACCATCCATTGTAAGCCACATTGCATAGGAGAGCATTTTATGATGAGCATTATCATCGTAATATAGCAAAGAGCATTGTTAATGAAGCGTGGAAAAAGAATAAATTCAGCTAATGGGTATATGTGTCAAATTTCAATTAGGGATATGTTGGAAAGTGAAAGAGAGAGACGAGCATACAAATTAAACCTTTGACCTTCAAACTAAAGGGAGAAAAACCTGAGAGAAAAGGGGGATGTTCAGAGATGCTTTCCTTGCTGAATGCTGAAGAGTCTGAGCAGAAACTCTGAAGTGTTTTCTCTTTAATTGCCACTATATAGAGATTGACTCAAAAAAAGGAGGGGAGGGGGGGGGGTTGGTTCAGCTGGTTTATTGACAGCTATGTTGCTATTTGTGTTATTTACTGCATGGGGGAGATATAAAGACTGTGAGGATTTTATGGTACTGTTAGACAAAATCTCACCTACATGATGTCTGGGCAAAGGATATTAAAACTTACCCTTCCCCACCTGTGAAATGCCATTGGGAAGAGCTTCCTTCTTGCTCTTCTGCTGGGTGCCCACCTGGGGCAGCACTAGGACAAATGCCTCTGCCTTTGCCCTGCTAGAGTCAAACGCCAGCCAGCATCTTGCCCTCATTGCCAGCCTTGCAAGGAAATAAAATCCATTTGTGTTACTTCACCCTTAATAAATTAATACTTCTAAGTGCCAGAAATAGTAGAACATTTGTCTGGGAGACCAACCCTCTGTAGATCTCACAGCACATTCCTGAGTAGTTGCCATGGATTTTTGTTTCCCACAAAAAATCAGCATCGTGAAGATCTCTCTTTACTCTCCCTGCTCACAAAAGCCTGTGGGTCCTTGATAGTGCGAGACTTTCTTCTCATCTCCAAATATCCTTCCTGCCATCCCAGGGTGGCCACCTGCTTTATGGGTGTATGAAACCAATTTCAGATTCAAACACTATATGGTTCCCCAGTTTGAGTCAAATTCAACACAGGAAAGAAGGTTACACTGCCACCTGCTGTACAGCAAAGTCTTGAAAGTGATGAAGGCAACACAAGAAACCCCCATGTCTCAGAGGGACACGTTTCTTCAGAGTCAAGGCAAGCAATCCCAGCTGCCCCAGGAAGGGTCCACATGGGCCAGGAAAGATCTTGGTGCCTTCGGCCAGATCTTTCACTTAGATTCTGGGCTGGGTGGCCACCACACAGCACGGGTACCCCACTGCATATGCTTATAAGTGACAGAAGACTTAGCCATGGGGTACGTGCAAAGTGGCCTTTGCATCACTTCCCCCTTCCTTTTCCGCAGTTAAGCTGGTGGTTATTTACCACAACCAAGAGAAAACACATCTCATTGTCCTTGAAAGCAAACACTTCCCAAAGGACTCAGAGATCTCAGTTCTGCCCCCGCACCGCATTGGGGAAAACTACAAGACTGAGGTTTCTTTTTGTTTCCATCTACAGACTTGAAGCGGATTTTTTAAACACCTCTTTGCCTGTGTCTCAAATACTGGATTTGTAGTAAGTATATGTAAATGACTGGTATCAAAAGGATATATTACATGAAAAAATTTGTTCCTCATCTTCAAAAGCTTATGAAAAGACTAGAGAAATGTTGAATTTATCCTTCCCTCAGAATTACTAACATTTTTCTCAGTAATTTTTTCTCTGAGACATGCAGCTAAGTATTATTGGCATGATTACTCTTAGCATTTGATAATGGAAATATGGAAAGCAAATTATCTTGTTAAGTCATAAGATTTCACTCTGTTGCATGACTGAATGATGTATGTCCCTATAAGTAGGTAATACAGGACCATTTTTAAATGACAAATTTTGCTATGACAAATTCTGCAGCCTGAAAACTTAAACTCTCCTTCTTCCACTCTGGTAGTGTGTGTTTAAAAATGCTTTTTTACTTCTTCCATATTTACTTTTATAGTACTGGTAGAAATACAATGTTTTCAGTAGAGTATCTTCTTTGATATAGTGACCATCTGCATGTTTATTTCCAACTATATTGTTTGGTTTTAATAGGCTAAGTGGGTCACACTGTTATTGGATAAAAATTGTACCGTGAGGCTTATCTCTAGTGTTAACATTCTCATTCACAAGCTGGGGGAAAAGGAATCTTCTATGAATCTCCTCCAATATTTACTTTAAGCTTCTGTGTAAAAGAACATCCTTGCCAGAAAACTTTTTGAATAGCATAATTGCGGAATGCAAATTCAACAGGAAAGCTACAACAGCAAATTGAATTGCTTTTCTTCATCAGTTGAAAATTCATCAAGCTCTGTGTGAAATCAAGAAAGTCGGGAGGAATTGTCCATGTAGCTTCTTTCAGGACATAGTCACAGGGTCAAATTGGTTTTATATTTCTCAAAGATTAAAAATCAAAGTCATTATATCTCTTGGAATGTCATTCAACATTAAATCAACAAGTCTCTCACGTTTAAAGTCATACTAAATTTCAGAGTTTTTATTTGCTCTTGGGGTTTTGACCCATTGGAGAGGTGTAGTCATAATTTTGAACCTTTAAGAAAAAATCCTGCAACTGTGTTTAGAAGTGAAACCCTGCATAAGCTGAGGTTCACAGCTTATATTCCAAAATATGCTGTAAAATACTGGACACCGAAAACAGTGGGCCTGGCAGCAATGCTGTTATGTTGCCTACCCTGTAGACTTTGTAAACCCCTCTTTCCTGATACCAGGAAACATCCAAATCCCAGATCGGATTTTCCTGGACTGTTTTGGATCTCGCTATCTTTGCAAAGGAGCTCAGACATTTCTGTGGTCAGATACAGGATGTCTGCACTGGGAAACAAGATCCTGCAGTTTCTCACCTGGCTTGTACCATCACAGGACGTGGCATAAAGATGCAGGTACCCAAGCAAGTACCCAAATGATCAGGAGAGGCTCCATGGGAGATGAGGACCGCAGATCTCTGTTTTTCCACTTGCCTCGGTGTTTCCGAATGGAAAACTTTTGCCCATTTAAGCAGTTTTTTGTTTGTTTGTTTGTTTGTTTTTTTAATAGCTTCAAGCTTCAGATAACTTTTTGCTTTCCACAAGTAGCAGAGGGGACTGAGTGCTACAGGCGTAGTCCTGCAAGAACTTACTGCCAGGCAAGAAGCTCACAACTACTATACCTTTTGTTAAAATCAGTGAGGGACATCTCAGCCCAAGGGCACTTCCCTCTTCTGTCATGTTAGCAAGGATGGAGATCTGCCCTCCTAGCCAGCTTTGGACTTCCCTGTCAATTAGAAACCATACCTACCGCGATATAAATCTGACATTGCAGGTGGTGTCACCAAACATGGAGACATTCCTCAGTACATTAGAGGGAGGAGCTGGATGAGCTAGGGAAGAAATTAGCCTGCTTTAATTTAGGTCTGGAGTTCACTATGCTCCAAGAGTCAAACAGATCAAATGCAATAAATAATTTGTTGCCAAGACAAAGGATTTATACACAGTGTGTGCAAGTTTACATTTTACATCCCTAACCTTGCCTCTGTGGTGCCAATTTTGAAAATGACATCAGTGAGAAAAGGATGAGTATGACTATTCTTAGCTATAAATCGAAGGTCTTAGGACATTTAAAAGGCTCCAAGAATGTTTTCAGGACTTTTCTTTCTTTTTGATGCAAGATGTATTTCTACAATGCATTGTTACGAGGATGTCATAAAATATAGATTAATGATTGCATTTTCATCCTTTTGATGTGCCATTTAATGAAGTGTATGCTCTTTCATACTTGACATCAAAAAGACAACTGCCGGAATTCTTCACATATATACATCAAATGAATTTTTGTGTTAATAGGTATAATCACCTAGGCAAAAGAATACCTACATCAACTGATTCACAGCTGATTTGATAGAGACTGATGTAATGTGACCCCTACCTAGTTAAAATGCTTACTTATGAGCGTAATATGAAAACTTATATGCAAGTCCTGCAGCCCCCATCTATTCTGCTTCCCAGTCTCAAATTAAAGGGAACAAGAGCTCCCAGTCTCAGTGAAAGGTAGTAGTTAAATGTGGCGGATGAGTACATTAAAAATAATAATAATAATAATTTAAAAAACAGTGTTAGAGTTGTGCTTATTCATTTACTGCTCTCCAAACATTAGTATTTTTGTAGCCCTGAAACACATATAAAGGAGAGAGGCTGATCCTGGACACTTGGAGAGAGCAGCACAGGCTGAACTTTTGTAGTCCTTTGCTTTCAGCCCTCTGCGCTTTTCCATTCCCTGTGAGATCCTGGCTGAGAGCTAAGCATGCTTTATTGATGAGGCAAGAAATAGGACACGTCTTGTTTGTCAACATGTGGACACAGAGCAATTTGGCTCTGTAACACGTCTCTCGTATTTGAACATTCAGTAATGCTGCAGTTATTCTAAGCCATTATTTGTCTCTTCTGTTGGTATTTTTTGTAAGAGACAAATTTCTTGTTTTGCCTCCCAATCTGTTCTGTGCAGGGAGTAGCACTGCTTGGAGGACTGGCTAAGAATGAAAATACTTAATGACTAGTGGTCACCATCAGACTCTTCACATCATAAGCTAACAGGTCCAAAGGAAATCTTCATGATACCAAAAATCTTCAAGAGACTGTTTTTACTTATCATCACATCTACGGTTTCTTAGAGCCCATATGCACATTTTAAACACGTCCAGCATACTTTTACTTATCAACATTTGCTACTTTCATTTTAATCCATGCCCTCCTGTTTAAAGGGTGCTACTTTCAACAGTTTCAGCTTTTATGATTATGCCTATAAAACGAATGCAATTACTGTGAAAGCACTTAGCTAAAAACTTTTTAGGTGGTATGCTGAATATTCAGTTTTCCATGACTGTTGATAGCAGGTAAGTATCAGCTTTAAATAACAGTCACACCATAGGTATCTTGAGCAAGTTTTGGCTTGCAGAACAAATTGCCTCCTAGACAGAGCAGTACATTATCTGGCTTTGCTGTTAGAATGGTTGCTTTCCACTTGAAATAACATGAACAAATTAGCATCTCAGTTCAGACAAGTTTTGCAATTTTGTCACTGATTATATTCTTGAATTGGCCCAGACAGCTATCAGTATCAGGAGAATATGGAGACAACGTCTTCCTTTGAAATCTTTGTTCCTATAGTCTTCAACTAGTGTTTTTAGCTGTTGGTTAGCTACAAGTGCAAGGTCATTCAGCACTTACTTTTCTGAACAACTTAATGGTGTTCTTTGGTGGGGCTGAGTTATTTATCATCTGGGCATTGTCTTCTTGCCGAGTTTGATGTCATGGAAGTATTCTCTGCCATTTCTATGGGCTTTAAAATGTGATTTAAACAAACGTCCCAGTAGGTAGCAGTGTTGCCTAAAAGTGTTTGGAATTCACGCAAAATTTTTCTATTACATGTTCCTAAAGTTCACTTTATATCTTCAGATTATTCATTTAAACATAATATGGGTAAATTGCAGGATGTCTCCCAAAATAAAATCTGTAACAAGTATTGATATCAACCTGTTCATTTCTGTGCCACAGTCATTTAGGTTTAGAGTCTAAATACATTTCAACAACAACAAAAAGTGAAATTATATATACAAAAAAGAAGAGTTCATGAGAGAAAGCAATGTTTTGTTTCTGAAAAAAATAAAAAATAAAAACAACACACCAAAACCAACCACAAAAAAACACAAAAATTCCCCCCCAAACCACTTTATCTTTAGAAGGCTTGGATTGAAATTGGGTTCATGCTCTCCAGTCTCTTTATAATGATCCGATAAGTAAAACCTCTTGTTTTCTTGTTTTTTCTTTCTGCTTTCCAATAGCAGGTTCAGCTGAAGCAGTTCTCTAAAGCAACACAGGATAGTTCTACACACTATTTTGCAGATACACCAGTGATTATTTTTTTAGAACTAAGCAGAAGGTTGACTTGCACAGATTTGGATGCAAGTCAGTAAGCACAACCTGTATGTGCTAGCATACAATTTGTTCTTGCTGTTGTTCCAGGAGACATCATAAATGCTTTTTAAAAATACTGATATTTTATTAATACTTGACTGTCTCCGATTAATGGTTAATCTGTAACTATAGCTTCAGGTCCTAAATTTAACTACTGGTTTCCCAAGAAGGTAACAGAAGAGAGCTGTTACGCCAAAGGATACCTTTTGAACCATGTTTGTAAATTAAGTAGATGATTGTTTACTTACGTTTGGGTATATGTTGCCCAGATTTCTTAAGTCAAATCTCACTGAGTCCTCTCACCATGTCAAGTGTACTTTTTATATATAAAGTCTCATGTAATAAACACTGAACAATTAAGCTGAAAACTAAAGCTAGTGACAGTGTTCAAAGCTTTGAGCTAGAAGCCTATTCTTTCCATGGACCGTCGACTGACGGGTGGCTTTGCAAGGGTTTTTAAATATATCTTTGAGGATTCAAAAATAGCTTTAAACCAGAAGGCAAATACACAGTAGCTTCTTCTGTGAAGCTTATCTTTCAATTGCCAATAAATAGTTTATGGCTCAGAGATTTTTGATATAGTTTGGCCTATTTATTCTGTTATACCTGAATGGATTGCTTTAATATACTATTGAGATGGACTCCCACTCTGGAAGGTCATTATATGATAATGAATGATCATCTTTTCCTATCCCAGACACCGAAGCACAGCTTTCTCAGTCTGCAGTGCTATCGACAGGGGTCTGTAGGGAGAGGTCACCGGGGAAAGTGCTCCAGGCGAGGTGGCTGTGTAGCCAGTGGACTTTGCCTTTTATCAGCAAGGCAGCTATCTCCTGGGAGGCAGCCACGTCTTTATCACACAGTAGACTTTAAAACATATCTTTTTCCTGCAACTTTCTACTGCTAACTTCATTGGGAAAGGTGACATTTAAAGCTTCACATCATTTTCTATCATTTTGTTTGAGATATTTTTCATCCTTTTTTTTTTTTTAAAAAAAAAAAAACGAAAATAAAAACTCCCTATGAATATTCTCTGGGGAAAAGCAGATTTAAGAGAAAAGCACGTGTTTAGGTTTTTTTTTTCTTTCTTTTTTAAAATTCTATTCCTTATAATAACCAGAGAGAACTATAATGACCTCTAATTGAAAACTTTCTGCTTACTGCATATTCACTTTCTAAATATAAATGAATACTTGCTGAATAAGATGTGGAACCTGAAATGAATTGAAAATTAAGGTGAATCTCGAGGAACTTGTTTTTTGATTGCATGGGGGTTGGGGGTAATCATGATTCTATGTAGCCAAAATAGCTTCTATTAAATATGTGACCTGAAGTTGTCTCAGGTATTAAGAACTATCAGCTAATTACACAGCTTACTGAAAGTGAATTGTATGTGAGTTCCTCTTGTACAAAACTCTTCGAATGCTAGCAAAGATGATAATTCGGATAAATAAACTGAAGAGCAATTACTCAGAGGTAGGATGGCTAGCTACCACCTGAAGGTGTAATTCTGGAAGACAAACACACATGTACTTGAACAACTAGTTACATGTCAAGCTACACAGCAGAAAACTACCCCCCACCCCCAGCCCCTTGTCACTTTACAATAATGTTACTTGTTTGATTAGAATTATCCATCTTCTACATTGTTTTGAAAAAGTAGTTCTAGTGGAGGTAAAATTCCACCTTAGAAATTACCTTTGTTTTCTTTTTCTTTTTCTTTTTTTTTTTTTTCCTTTTTCTTTTTTCTTTTTTCTTTTTCTTTTTCTTTTTCTTTTTCTTTTTCTTTTTCTTTGGAAAAGTTTTTTGGCCTTCTACGCAATATACTTTCACCCAAAATCCCTTCTGAGAGATAAGCGCTCCAGCTCATCTGTAGGGTGCAATTTTAAAGGAGAAAACCAAAGGAAACTTCAGCAGGCAATCCGCCTCATGTTATTACAAGTTAGAAATGGAGCTGGCTGCAAAGGTCTCACCAAAGCTAAATTCATCAGGTTTGTTCTGTTCTGAGGTGAGCTACTGTATCTGATTTAGGAAATAGGCTGTAGAAAAAAATCATGTTCAGCTCGTTTAGATATCACCTATAAATATAGTTAATTTTATACAGGTTAAACATGGTTGTAAGGTGCCAGGAAAGTAGATGATGCATAAAACAAGCCTTCCAGAAAAATAATTCTACAGTAAATTGTACTTTTGCTCATAATGAAGCTATATATAAACTACACAATGAGGCAAGTCATGCCCATATTGAACCGTTGAGTAGCATGCCAAACCAGCTATTATTACTTCATTATTCAATTTTCTTCTTTCTTACATAAATTCCGTTGTTTGCTACTTTAAAAAGGTATTTTATTTTCTGTATTAAAAATCATAAAGGTCGAGAAAAGTATTACTATGACTATATACTGTATATAAACTGAAGTATTTGGATTCTCCTTCTGGTCTCACAGAACAGGAGCAACATGAGGTTGTAAAGATCCACAGAATGGTTGTCAGAGCACACCTTAGAGAGGTGGCCTTTATAAACAGAAAAAAGTCCACTGTCTACATTTTAACTTCTGCTTCCTCTTTGACAGCAGTTAAATTTTTAGACGTTTGAATATAGGATTTATTATCTAATCTACAAACATGCCTATATCGATGTTTGCCATTTTCATTCTCATTGCATGAGAATGAATGAGATCTCAGGAATGTGTGGCTGGAGAATCATAGAATCATTAATGTCGGAAAAGTTCTCTAAAATCACGTGGTCCAACCATCACCCACCCTACAACCAATGTCACCCACTAAACCATGTCCCTAAGTGCCATGTCCAACCTTTCCTTAAACGTTCCCAGGGACAGTGATGCCACCACCTCCCTGGGCAACCCATTCCAATGCCTGACTGCTCTTTCCAAGAAGAATTTTCTCTTGATTTCCAACCTAAACCTCTTCTGGTCACTGCACCCACTTGGCAACTATTCATGGTATGCTACAAATCTCTGCATCCTGCCAGACACAAGCTTAATTTTCATAATGTCATGTGGTTATTTACGTAACAAAGATTAAAGGAACATTTTAACAGATATTTCTTTTCTAAGCTTATTTATTAAAAGGAAGCAATGATTTTATACTTTTTCCCCCCAAGTGATATTTTAATATAATGGAAATTATCAGCATGAACAATCATTTTTTAAGCAGGTGCTTAGCATCATTACCCTGTATTAGGAAATGTAAAGACATGATATATAAAAATGAATCTCTGGTGTCACGTACTCTCTAGTAAATGAAAAATAATTTCACTCATTGAAATTGTCAGTAGAGCTTAACCAATGTTAAATTAGAGACCAGAATCAGGCCCCGAGACTATGCAATATATTGAAGAAAAGGATATCATAGGCTATCTAGTCTATCACTAAATTAAATTTCCATTTCCCCAAACTACTGTTATTGGTGTCAAGTACACTGAATGTATTTTAAATATAAATATCAAATTACAAACCCAAGTACACTTCATTTGTATAAGCTGTAAGTTAGAACTCACTTTCACTGCCAGAAATAGCACTAGCAGGGTATATAAATTAAGGGAAAAAGACGACAGGATTATAAAGAAAGCAGTAGCAAAACACGCACAGTTAGAAGACAGTACATGAAGGAAGTAATGTACAATAGCAATCTGTACTGAAAATGCTTGCTAATTATTATGCTTAGAACAATCTGCATTTTGCAATGAGGCACCAAAACTCTTGGAGGCCAAAACCAAATCATTTTTCTTGCAGAAAAATTCAGACAAAAATCCTTAAAATTATGTTTATGTAAAAAACATAGTTATAAATAAGTTTGTACTTTCAGATTTGGTCTTATTTGCAGCGTGCCTGTATGAAAGTTGTAAATTATTACTTACTTAATTGAATATATATTTGTATTTGACATATGCAAATAGTTGACACATAGAAAGATGACATATATAAATAGTTTTTAGTCTCACACACTCTACCAAGCCTTGAAATAGCTTAAGTCTTGAACTACTAGCCATGCAATTAATTGTTTTTCTGTGGTAATTGGAAGCTTCAACACATTTAGTTGTGTTTTTTTTTTTTTTTTTAAATAAAAATCTGTTTCCAAATTATGAATACTTGCTCAGAGTTTGTGCCTGAGCCTGCACTTTGTGCTCCCTGAGAAATTAATCTTAACAGAAAAAGATCAAGTAAGTGTGTGTTCTGAAATCTATGTAAAACAGAAGGTTCCTCTCCTCTCCTCTCCTCTCCTCTCCTCTCCTCTCCTCTCCTCTCCTCTCCTCTCCTCTCCTCTCCTCTCCTCTCCTCTCCTCTCCTCTCCTCTCCTCTCCTCTCCTCTCCTCTCCTCTCCTCTCCTCTCCTCTCCTCTCCTCTCCTCTCCTCTCCTCTCCTCTCCTCTCCTCTCCTCTCCTCTCCTCTCCTCTCCTCTCCTCTCCTCTCCTCTCCTCTCCTCTCCTCTCCTCTCCTCTCCTCTCCTCTCCTCTCCTCTCCTCTCCTCTCCTCTCCTCTCCTCTCCTCTCCTCTCCTCTCCTCTCCTCTCCTCTCCTCTCCTCTCCTCTCCTCTCCTCTCCTCTCCTCAGAAGTTGCACACCAGCTTACTCTTACACATAAAACTTTCTCTATCATTTTTCCCATCCAGAACCACTTGGGCAAGACAGTGTTGACTGAGCAAATTTTTTCACAAAATGGGATTTGACTGTATAGGTACAAGTGCAGCCTCACACAAGGTTGTTTTTCCCTCATACTCTCATGACAAGATACCAGATCAATTGCTGTAATTAGGAATTCAACACATTCTAATTCTGGAAAGCAAATAGCATTCTTAGTGCAAACCTTTACTTGGGGGGAAAAAAAATCACCGCACTAAGCTATAATTCCCAGAAGTCTTTGAGGGAACATTTTAAAGCTGGCAGAGCAGAGATAAATGCAAAGAAAGAAAACACTTTGAAAGCATCTTTCAAGCAAAACATTTCAAAGTGCTACCAATAAAAAGCCAATAAAGACTTCCATTACCACATCACTTTGCAATTGTAAACCTGTGCTTTTTTTTTTTTTATTAAACAACAAAACAAATACCTCTGAGAAGTCACCACCCAAATAGTCCCAAAAGCAACAGCCTGGGAGCTAAAGAATTTAGGTGAAAAATAAAAGAAAGTCTGCAACTCCTGACTCCTCAGATAACCTGAGCAAGGTTCTGCCTTCAACAAAATGGAGAGAAGCCACAGAAATGGGCTGAAGCAGGTTCTGTTTCCCAGTTTCATAGCTGCTAGGACAAGGCTAACCTCTCTTAGATTTCAAGGCATAGCTAAAGGGAAAGGAAGCCAGCAAAAATATCACCCATAGCTCTTGTTAATCAGATGGTATCTGAAAACATGACAAAGCAAGGCTAAGAACAATCCAGAAGGCATCTGGAGACTAGCCCTTCCATTGAGGTAGATGCACTGACTTTAGAGAAAGAAAGTTCAGCTTTCATTTTTCATTTTCTTTTCTTTTATTTCGTTCATTAATAAATGCAGCATACAAAAAGACCATGTTCTTGCCTTACAATTATTCCCTGCTTGTCCTTACTGAAAGCAGCTAATCGAAGAAACAAAGTGGTTATCAGTGTTGCTGTCTGATGTAGAAACAGTTTTGGGGTTGACAACCACAGAAGTGGAGAAGAGGTTTACCTGGGATCTTAAGCAAAACTAATCAATAATGTTGATCTCTTGCACAGAAACCTCTGTCTGCTCTTTTTTAAAGACATTTATCTTTCTGTCTTTTCATGAGATTACAGGATTTGATTACAATGGGTAAAAAAGAACATGATAACATTTTTTTCCCCTAGCTTTAAGTGCATTGTGTCACTTCTGCATCTTTTGGGACATTTGGGGTAAAACTGACTTCCACTGGAGCCAACAAAAAAACATCCCATTGACTTCAGTAAAATAAGGATGCCCATCATATTTTTTGAGATGAATGGTAGTAGAATCTTTTTTTAAAAAATATAGCAATGTAATTCTGCCAGCAGACATGACTTTACACACATTCCCATTTGGTTTTGATAGTTTCTTGGGTGGCTCTAGTAAGCCTAGAGTATCTGTAGTGGCAGTAAGCAAAGAACAGCACTTTTGATCTCAAAGAGCATTTGGAAAAATCTACTAATTCAAAAATTGTGGTGATTATGCAAATGCAACAAGCTTTGTGTATATACACACCATACAGCTCGTACCCCCGCTCTGCCACCATTTCTTGGCAGCTCTTCACTGAAGCTGTGCTCTGATCAGTACAGATACAGGGGACTTCATGGAAAATGTCCCCATATATAAAGTAAAGCAGCCCTGCTCTCCTGTTTAGATGATACTGTGCAATTCAGACAGCTATAAAGGCAACAGTGGTCTTCCAAACATTTTTTCCCAACGAATAATTTGGGAGGTTAGTGAAAAAATAGCCTCAGGATCATTAATTCTGGTAAATGAGCAGGCCCAGAGAGTGATACTGGATTCCCGTTAGATTATTCTTAGAAGCGTTAGTAGCGGCAGAGGGGTGCTCTGCTGAAGACACGTAACAGTATTGTGTGCTGTGTTATCCCTGTTACAATAATGTCTCCCGTGTCCCTCCTTGGTCTGCTTTTCCAAGTTTTGCCCTCACTTTGCTCAGATTGGCACTCGGAAGCCCTGAGATGGGACAAGGAACCCAAGAACAGCCCTGGGACGCGAGCCATATGCGGTGGGGTGAGTCAGCCTTGATGGGGGAGAAGAGCAGAAGAGCCTTGATGTTTTCTGGGGGAGACAGGCAGTTTGTGTGAGAACCAGAAAACACTCAAATAGAGCTCAAAAAGGTTGGGGGAATTCAGGCATCAGAGTCAATACTTCTCCGTGGCACTAAAACTTAGTATGGGAAATCGTGCAAATGACTTTTACCTCCCTGAAAATGAAGGCTGGTAATGAAACTGCAGACATGGGCTTAAATGATCCCAGTGTGACAGGGCTCCTATAAAATCATTTCTCCTTTTGTTGGCTGTTTCTAACCCACATTTTAGAAACACATAAACAATTTACAGCAACAAAGGGCTTTTTTCTCTGACCTGAATGTAATAATTACAGCATTTGGTTTATGGCTCTCCTTTTGGAAAAAAGAAAAAAAAAGAAAAAAGAAAAAATATGGGGAAAAAAAAAAAAAAAGATGATGAGAGCAGAGGACACAGAGAGAGAGCCAAAGGAGCTAAGTGACAGATGGTCACTGAATGACCATGCAAAGCCATAACATTGGAGATCCTGGATAGGACCCTGGTCCTGGGTATGAATAGCATGGTGCTGTTTCCAAAACGTAACTAGGTACTTTTGAAACATAACTCTAACATCACTCTGAAGTATTTTTAAAACTCCTCAATATTGTGCCTGGGGGGTAGCTATTTTTTTGCTTTGGCGGTGATTTCAGGAATGAATTTTGGCAAGCTCAGCTGAGTTCCCTGACTGCACAGTACATGGTAATGTTCATTATGATTATATCAAATATGATCCATTCTGTGCAGAATTAAATTTGATCTAATTTTGAAATGAATTCAAACTCCTTAACACTCAGGTGCATTTTGGAACCAGATTTTTCCCAGTAATTAGTCCACCTCTCCTTAATGGTTAATTTTTTCATTTTGAACAAAACTCTTAATGCCTTTCACATTACTGCTTTTAGCAGGGAAAATATGTAGCGCTGCTATAATGGGTCTGGTATTCCTTTTTTTTTTTTTTTGTTAGAGGTTGAGAAACAGCACCTACGGACCAGAAAGACCTGAGAGCTCCCTTGGTGCTCTGTTCCTGAAGCAGCAGAATGCCTTTCCAATCTCCAATGCTGAAGCTCTGGAGAGTTTTGAGCGTTAAAAGTTTCTAATCTTTTATTCTGCTTTACTCATCCCGTGATACATATTCATGAGGAAGGTCATTATAGCAGCACCCAGTAGTGTGGCTCCAGTTTCGAGCGGTGGCACTCAACGTTTAACAGCCAAACTCACAGAAGAGCATTGCAGAGAACTGAGCACTGAGGTAGTTAGAAGAAAGCAATTTTCTGAAACCTAATGAAACCAAAAAGTTTTCACTTACATTATCAGACTACCAGTGGGAAAAGAGATTTCTAACTTACTTGAGTCTGTCTTCCTCCAGATTCTAAAATGCCACTTTGAGGGTGTTACAGCAGGGTGCTGCATAACACGCATTTCGGATGTGAGAGACAAGCTGCATGGGGCGAGCAAGGACCCTGAGAGGAAAGTCACAGATTCAGCTTGGTCTCCAAATTTCTGAGAAGGGCAGATTGAAATGACAGTGCAAGGATTCAGGTAGGGTAAGGTCTCTGACTAGTCCAGAACTTCACACCAGATTTGATGACACTGAAAATCTAGTATAAAACAAACTAACCACCAGGCCAGCATTAGGCAGTGGTTTAGCACAGAAGTGAGAATTTAGGGGATGCTCCTGGAGTCTCCTTCTGACCCCCGAGCTCAAAGGAACCCTGCCTGTCCCAGGGGGTTATCCCAAACCTGCCCACTCCTCCTGAACGTAAGAACATGCAAAGGCAACACAAAGCTTTCCTCCTTTAAAGTGAATGTCACAAATACCTGAAATCCCCAAACATCTCTGAGGGCTGTGCCTCCCCTCAGTCCATTTGTACTCTCAGTACAGTATAAAACTATTTTTCAAGTCTTTCATGACAATAAAACTGCATGCAGATATACTTACAGATAAAATGTTGCTACCATTCATACATGTACATTTGTTAATATTTCCAAATCAAACATTTTATTCAAATTACTGCCTCTGTCAATGACAACATATTTCAATATATATGTCTGTGTGGGTTTGGATGAATCAGTAGCAGTGAATATAACATATAAACAATGAATTTCTATACCACAGACTGGGTATTACTTTCTTATAAACTGTGCTTTGCCTGAGAATTTGACTCGTTAGATTCAAATACTTCTGTGTGTAAGACCAGCAAAGGATAACACAACAAGATGAAAAGAAGCATCCCTATCCCCTAGCTGAGTCTACCTCCTCTCTCTAGTCTTTGCTTACAAACATTATCTTCTTTTTCCTTTCACCTTTTGCAGGTTGGAAATTGCAATTTGTGGCATGGAGGAGGAAAGTTAACTCCATCAGTTCTTACATATTTATGCCTTGACAGCTGGAATATGCAACGCAAAAGCAAGATGTTGGTGCAATCACACATTTTCTTTAGGCGACTACAGAAGGAAAGATCTCGGTGCTGCAGCGAGTCCTTTGTGCGTAGCCTGGGGCTGTGTCCTGGTTTCAGTTAGGACAGAGTTAATTTTCTTCCTGGTAGCTGGTGGAATGCTGTGTTTTGGCTTACGATGACAAGAGTGCTGATAACACCCCGATGTTTTAATTGTTGCAGAGCAGTGCTTACACCAAGCCAAGGACGTCTCAGCTTCTTGCTCTGTCCTGCCAACGGGCAGGCTGGGGGTGCAGCAAGAGCTAGGAGGGGACAGACCCAGGACAGCTGACCCAAACTAGCCAAAGGGGTATTCCATGCCATCTGATGGCATGCTAAACAATATATAGGGGTGGCTAGCCGGGGGAGGGCGGCTGGACTGCTCGGGGTTAGGCTGGGCATCAGTCAGCGGGTGGTGAGCAATTGCAGTGTGCATCACTTGTTTGTGCACATTATTAGTAGTAGTACTGTTATCATCATTATTGTTATTATTATTATTATTGTTATTATTATTTTCCTGTCTTAATAAACTGTATTCTGCTCATAATGTTGCTCTGGAAAGTTCTTCCTGCTCCCCTAAACTTTGCCTTTCCTGTGCTTGAATTTGCCAACTGAGAGCAGGGGAACCTGAAGCACATTTACATCTGTGTCTCTGTGTCAGCAGGGTGACCTGGAGATCCAGTGGAGATGTGTCCCTGCTGCAGAACCCAGGCTGGCCACTGGCGCACTCGGGGCTGCCAAATTTCACACTCCCATGGCACATGTGTGAGGTGGTGCTGCTGGGGCTGGCCGAGCCCCTTGGCCCTGTTGGCACCATACTGGCTGAACGTGGAGGATGCTTTTACTTAGCTGCTCATTCATCCTACTTTTTTACATATTTTTTTTTTTTCAGCCAGAAAATGGCCTTCTCTTTCCAGTAGTTTTAAATGGCAACTTAGTTTCCAGTTTTTATTGTTTTTGAAGGAAGAAAAGATGAGATTTTCCACAGCTCAAATAGCTTTTATCAGAATATTTTTAATATTAAACAATAATGCCATTCACTGAGTTAAAACCACCACTCTCCAGAGACTATTAAAAATTCAGTAACCTTGGCAACAAAATAAAATGCGATACTGGTTTAGTTGTTTAAAATGAGAACATACACCATTATGTGGGGGAACATATTGTTAACAGATTGGTTTGGGTTGTTTTTATTTTCCTAATCATATGGCTCCATCTCACATTTCCTCCTCTCACTTCCTTAAACATTCCAGTATTAGAAAATACCTTTTTTTTTCTTTTTTTTTTTTTTTCCTGTCTTCATAAAGCTTGTCCTCCTTCACAGAATGACATCTGATCAGGGACAAACATTATGCTCTGAAACAGGACCAGAAAATGCCCAGGAAGTGGTGCCAGAGCCTATAGGAACACTTTTCAGCTGAAAATAAATGGAAAATAAAACTATGCACTCAAGTAATTTTTCAAGGCAAACCGAGTAGTCACTCATGATTATTTCATATCAAATCTTTTAGAGATGGCATAAACTTGTTCTGTTCAAGCTAGTGCTTTCCAGAAGTCTAGCTTTGCTTTTAAAAAGACTAAAAAGTTCACGAAGAGGTAGATAGCATGTGTTTTGGGTTGGGAAAAAGTGAGCAGAAACATTTCCTCCAAGGCAGGTGCAGGTTCAGAAGCTGAGCTGTATGCGAAGAGGTAAGTCAGTGAGTTTGGGAGGTGCTATGGAAACGTCCTGGAATAGTGGGAAAAGCAGCACATCTCACCAGGGCTCAAAAGCCCTGTCTCTGTAAAACCTGACTTCTTCCAGGCTGGGACTTCTTAGCATAGGCTCCTGCTGCAGTCCCCGGGATGGGTGCTGGCCCCAATAGCCTGTACCACCAAAGCCACCAGTGGGCTCCACCTCCACGGGCCCCAGCTCATGCAACTGGGGCTGGAATTGCGTCTGCCATGCGTGTCCACGCACTCCTGCCTTGGGAGGCTTATCCCAGCTTGCTCTTACTGGTTTCAGGCACCTTTTGACCACCAAAAAGCTAGCTTGAAATAAAGTCCAATCCATGTAAGTTTGGACTGATGGTCACAGACTTAGAAATCTGTGTGTGCCGCTGTTAATTATCAGCATTATGTTCTGTCTTGCAAATTATGAAGCAGAAGGAATACGAGAATTATGAAGCACTGTTTCTTTTGCAGCGACAGATATCTCAGAGATCACATAGTACTGGGATTACAAATGAAAACTGCTCTTGTATTTGGCTGCCTGGGTTTTTGTGTGTGCATTTGCTTTTACAAATGATACCAAAGTATTCCCCTCATTCATTTCAGGGGTTTGAAGCCGTAGGTTTAGGCTATCTAACAAGAAACTCCAAAAAGTGCTGTATGTTTTCTTTTTTTTTTTTTCTTTTTTTTTTCAAGTTTGTGAAATAATTTGTTTCCCCAGGCTACTGATAATATGGATTTGGAGCACAGCTTTTCCAGATTTATTTAATAAAAGGTTACCATTTTTCTTCTAGCAGAAACAGGCAGAGAAAAGAAAGCTATTCTCCTGCACACAATGGAAGGTAGGATTATAGAGTAAACGCAAGGGAGATAAGAAAGGTGAATCAATTTAAATGACCTTTATTCAAGCTCCATTGAAACAAATGAATAAGAGGATTTATCCCCCAGAAAATAAAGCTGAAATAAGAAAATAATGACTAAATAGCAAACTAAAGGGAAAATTCCAATTATATTGAAAGAGATTTGCCAAGGGTTTCTTAGTTTAAAATTAAAAATAACTAAGAATATGCTAAAACTTGTATAAATTAAAGCTGAACAAACATAATAAAACCACTTGGATAGTTAAGCTGGGAGTAGGATATAGTGCAGTGTTTGCAGCTGAGAAATGGCTTTGCCTGTCTGCACCATTAACCTTCTGAAATTTAGTCCTCCTACCTTATGGACCAACTGTTTTCGAGATTAATTGGCTCTTTAATCCTGTGAAATCCCGTTTTTATATTTCTTACATAGGACAGGACCCTAAATATTCCCTTGCAGAGCTGGCAAAAATGAAATAAATTAGCATTTAATGCATCATTCAGGGGCAATATGTGTTTTTATGATTTGGAGGGTTAGCTAGCCCCTGTCACAGTGAATGGGATCCTCAGCGTGGCAGTCTGTGCACAGCTGGGCAACACAGAGGCATCCCTGAGACACATTTCCAGCATACGTACAAATACCTGCTCCCACAGCCTTTTTTTTTTCTTTTGTGAAGCTTAAAACTTGTTTCTTCACCTCTTTTTGATATAGCAATCCACCGAATAAAACCGTTAATTACATGATGATAAACTGCTACCAGTGTACAGATCCTGGGCGAACAGATTTAAGCAAAGTGATGGAATTTGGCAGCTTTCCTTTCCTAGCCAGATTATGTCAGTTGCTCCTAAACCCATTGATCCAGTGAGGCAGTAATTAGTTTATTTAATGAGAAACAAAGGATTTCAGCCTGAAGAATTTATAGTACTAACAAGACGGGTTATTATTGGAAGCTATTTCATATAAAAACACTTCTTTCAGCCAACAAGAACATCGCCCCTTGACTAAAAAGACGGTATCATTTATTGTTATCACCACAGGATTAGGCTAATGCTAAAAACTCCAGTGCACTTACAGAGTGATGTAGACCTTACAGAGTGCCTGCTTTGGTTAGCAGCATTACTAGGAATTCCCCTTTGAAAACATCTTTGTACAGGGTGCAACCACACGCATGGATGGTTTTGGTCCTTCTCATTACTTATTATCCCAACAAAGAGGAAATTTCTTGCTGCTGCCTCCCTGGGATAGCTGCTGGTGGTGATGTGGTGGGCAAGGTAACACGACTTGGAACTGGAAATGTCAGATTTGCTTCTCAGCAGAATGTGCCCAAGAAGTATTGGTTTCAGCTGAGGGGTTCAGCACAAGCTGAACGAGCAGAAAAATGTGTGTTGAACTTTCATGATCCTGAAGAATGCCTTTTTCGTACCTCTGAGCACAATTATATGTTCTGAAGAGGCAATCTAAGCATAGCACTTAATTTAACTCAGCAGAGAAGTAGCAACTACTGCTGATAGCAGAAACGAGCAGAGAAACAAAAACTCTGCTGAGCAAAAGAACAGAACAAACCAAGACCACCAGGAGCCAACTAACTGAAAAATACAGCTCAAGAGCCTCTCTTCATCCACTTGTGCTGTGCTGGGGCAGGTATAAAAGCATCCAAGGCCCTCCCAAGGCTCTCCCAAGACTGTGGAAAGAGACCCCTGAAATGCAAATACATTCTGTGGACAAGCACGTCTTACAGTCCCAAGAAATTAAAGCAGTAGCCAGGAGGTATGAGGTTGTGTCCATGCTGTTTGAATTATTGGAAATAGGTAGTTCATGGCTCTGGCTTTTGTTTTTGTAAGTTGTGCTTGCAACACATTTCAGCTGAGAGCTGTGAGCAAAGATGCTAGGACAGACTAATATTGTTTCTCTCTGGAGTTGTCTCTAGTTCTGGCTTTCATCAGAAGCTTCATGGCTCCTTCTGCAGATTACTATTTCTTACTCTCCAGCACATGTTTTGCAAATAGTCTAGACAATTCAGATGTTTTTAAGGAAGAAATGTGATGATGAGAAATATTTTGTGGCAAAACTTTGCTCATAACATAAATATTTAGATGGGCGTGAAGTTGTTGAGCTATTTATTTGAAAACCTTCAATTTATAGGCATGTCTGTCCCAAATCACTCTGTAATATCCCCATCGCACAAGTAGTAAGTGAGTTTACACAAAAATATAACAAGATCATCTGTTGTACTTCTCTTTGCTTACATAGACACTTGAGTATAAAAATACTGTGATTAATTTGAGGAATTATTAGGCTTACTGAGTTCTTAAACAATTCCCCTACTAGAAAAAATTAGAAACATTTAACTAAAAGAAGAGTCAGCCATCTCTGAGGATGTTTTAAGAGGTTATTTAAATCTTATAAATATTTAAAGGATTGCATAGAAGCTAATGGATTTTTCAGCAAAACAAAACAACAGGTTTATGAGAAGCAGCATCTTATCTTCTCCTGAACCAATTAAATCAAAGAGTAAATCCTATGTTCTGACTGTATTTTGAAAATTGCCTCCATTGAACTGGAGTGTGGCTCTGGTGAGTTACAACTGGGATTTTGCTGAAAATAACGTGGACCTCTTCCAGCTTAAACAGGTAAAGACACCACTACGGGAACATCTCCTGGCCTTAAAGAAACAGTGCCAAGATGCACGCTTCTTGTCCTTCCCTTTCTTTGATGCAGATAAAATATCCCAGCTAGTATCTGATTCCTGTGCTCATTTTAAATGTCGGTATGCCTCCAGACATGTCTAGAACTTTATAGTCTAAAAGAGTAGGCGTGACCTTACTGAGAGTGTTGAAAGAGAAAGTAGGGCTGAGATACGTATGGCCTGGTATGCATTTTCTCTGCATTAAATCAGATTAATGTTGTAAAGAAAAAAATTGTTTGCACTTAGCATGCAACAACTTCTCTTTCCCAACGTTGATGACTGGGTGCACGCTTACACATATATTTACAGAAAAACTTGCAAGGTGAGCACACACTTAAGCTTGTGGGGTTGCCTTTGCTTAGCTGCTTGTGAGGAGAACTCGGAGGATTACCACAAAATCTCAGTTTGCACAGAAACAAAATGCAGCCAAACACCTTCAACATATATCATTCTCAGGTAAGAGACAAAAACATGATTTTTTGAAGAGCAAATAATCTGGTTTCATTTACCTCCACACAAAGCTGGTGTACGCCATGTCTAATTGATAGAAGAAAACCTATGCTACTGTAACCCTTGAATCTGTAGAAAGTTTAAGGTGATGTGAGTGCTGTGGTTTTTTTGTGTGTATGTGTTTTTAATGGTGTACTTTATTCTCACCAAGCAAGTTGACAAATGTTTAAAAGAAACCTCAGCTGAAGGAGATTCTGCAGAAATACTGTCCCCCTAGCAACACCGTTACTATGCACAAGGAGGATATAAAATGTTATTCCCCTAAAAAACTGTGTTCGAGAAGGAAATAAAATTTTATTTTATTTTTAAATAAAGATAAGGGGCTTGCAACTGTTTCATGTAGCTCTTAATATATTGTGAACAGAATTTGAATAGACGCAGAATTCATAATATAAACTCAGAATAAAGACTGCAGCACTGAAGCAGATAACTAGTGGAACTAGAGATACAGATCTTTTCTGTGAAAAGTGTGTTTCCACCATTATGCATTGGGAGAAAACAGAGCATTTGATTTTGATTCCGGTGAAAGAGAAGTAAAGAGGACAATAGCATCCACAAAGGATAGCTGCTATAATAATAGCAGAGCAAATATGAATGGGGAAGGCTTGTGGCAGCCTAGTTATCTCCTAGAAGAGGCCTAGACCCTGCAAAGAGAGATGTGTCACAAAAGAAAATCCTGCAAGGAAGCAAAGTGAATAGGAGAGGAAAATGAATCTTTTCAGTGTCCACATGAAGGATGCACTCAGAATAATGTGCCTCTAGAAATAAATCCTCTCTGCTCTCTCAGAAGCTCACTTAGGAACCAGAGCTTACAGACGATTAATGATTGATGGTAGTTAATGAATGTTGCTGTGCCGGTGCAGTTGACGCCTGACTGGCAAGAAGCATCCAACATTTTTAAAACCTCTGTTATATCCTCCTGTTAAGAGGAATCATATCACCAGTAATCTCTAAGCATATGTGTTGAATACATTGCTTTCAGTGATTGCAGTTTTGTCTTTTTAAAACAAAGCATTTGTGCATTGTTGTATGCGGTGCATGTCTGTCACCTTGCTGAGAGACACTGGATAAGCTCTGTCAGGTGATCCTGCCACATTTGATCACCAGAAGCAAGGGGTTCCTTTCTGGTCTAACGGCAAAAACACACACAAAAGACGGACTGAATTGCTGAGATCCTCAATTGTGCACGACAAAAGCTCACACGCTGCTGCCCAGCGACAGAAAAAAGAGGAGCAGACATTAGGAGAAGGGTTTTACTTTCCCAGCTGAACGGACCTAACTCAGGTACAGCCCAAGGGACTTCCTTTGATTTTCCACACCCATGTTGGCAAAAAGACTCCCTAAAACTGCATTGTTTGCACTTGAGATATAGATTACCAATTATACTGCATGTCTTATATGGCAGCTGTTTACAAGAAAATTACATTGTTTATATATTTATGCTGCAGTTAACGAATTATCTTAAATGTCAAGTTGCTTGATCTAGAAATAAGGGAGTTTACTGTATATTTTAAAGCACTGCAGTTGTTGGTAAATTGCATTTAATGTAGAATTATAGACATTTAAACATCATTTGAAAGGAAAATACCTTCCCAAGGGATTCATCTGACATCATAGACTCTGAAAGTGAAGACTTAGCAATTTGTAAATGTCAGAAGAACAAAAAGACCACAACTTCTGAGCATGATTAGTCACATGCCACTAACAGTTTAAATAACAGTTGCACTGTACTGCTATCGATTTCTTATTGCTTTCCTCAAATTAATCTGATGGCTGTTCATTTATCATTAAGGAGGTCAGTTCACGGACTGGACCCAGCAGTCAGTGAAATAATGATTAAAAGTGAACCACATCTGTCATTCTGCATGTAAGAGCCATCTATAACCTTGTCCTCACTGCCACCTTCTGCACCACCCAGCAGCCCTTCTATCAGCTAGGAACTTTTTTGCCTCCCGGTGTTTTCTTTGCTCATGTAACATGCATGAGAAGATACAGTCTCCTGGTCTACCTACAATTCCCATGCAGAAACCCAAATTTGAATGCCTCAAGGTGAACTGCCCGTTGTATTCAACTGCTGCTTATTTGGGAAAGTACCACCAGGACTTCAACTTGGATCCAAGTTTTGGGTGAAGGAAATCATTTTTTTCAAGGTTAGGAGGAATACATATGCCTCCAAACCTGTGATTTGGCCCCGTTGATCTGGCCAAACTGCATAGAAGCAGCACTCCTGCAGCACTTTTACGACCTAACGACTAACCCTCAGCCTCCCAGCAGACCTCCATCACTGCTCAGAGGCAGCTGAAGAACAACTTGTCTATCACTTTGATTCCCAGAACTACAGGGCTGAGTTTCAACAGACTGAGACGATGGGCTGTTCCACAAATGAGGGCTCTGGCAGTACCTAGTCCTGATGTAGACCCTTACTTTTTCCAGAGTCACAACAGTGAATCATACTGGTTTTAGCAGTGAGTATTAGTCCAAAATTTCAGAATTGTCTTGTCAGTACTCTAGTTTGTACCTGTGCTGGTTAGAGCAGTAAACTAGCCAATTTATATGAAATCCCACTAGCAAAACTCATATTAAACTACAGCCTCTCAATGAATTACTGTGTAATTTACACTTTCTGAGCCAATAGTGTCTTTCTGTACCTGTCTAGCAGCAGATCCTTAGCCAGTGCAGAGGGAGCTTTGCTATTAATTATAATGATAATGCAGTATGATTTGCATTTGCTTCATACTTTATAAATTTTATATGAATAATAAGGGGAGTAGGAATAAATACCCAAAGAAAATGCATAATGGGTTATAATACCTAGACATGGATTCCAGAAAGAGAACAGAAAACAACTCCTGAGAAGTATTTTGTGAGAAATCTGAAGAAAACAACGTCTTAATGAAACTGACTAAAAACAGAAATTAAAACAGCCCCAGGAAGAGTGTTATTTCTGTGTATTTTTCTCCCAAGTAACTTGGGATTTAGGAGATGAACATGCTATGACATTAAATATGAGATTGAATAGGAAGAAGAGAAAGGAGGAAGAATGTGCAAAATGAAGAAAAGGCAAAAGAGATACGTGCATTAAAAATGGTAAATTGGCACTCAAGGAAGAGTGACAGGAATATGATAGATTAATCAAAGGATTTTCTTCCCCAACAACAGAATCATTTCAAGCATGTTTCACTATGTCTTCTTATTGCATGAAAATGTATTTGATCATTACAGGCTATGAAAAATGACAGCAACACTTTTTCTTCAGCTAGAGGGACAGACACCTCTTACGAAAGGAAGACTGGGCTACAGCAACGTGAGGTCCACAAAAAACTGATGCTAAATTTCTTGTCCCAACCAAGCCTCTGAATTCCATGCACCTTTTCTACAATGTAACCATTTCATTTGCTATATGCCAGGACAGCTCTAATAAGCAATTAGCTCACAACTTGAAAATCCTTAAATGACAGAAGTGTGATGCCAGGGGTACGTACTGTTATTTTGGAAGAAGGAGAAGACTCACACATGAAACTACTTTAAAATTGGAAACCCATTGTTTTTAAACATTAGGGTAAGGAAGACTGCTGTTGCCAAGCCTCTATTCTTTGAGATTTTTATAGGGAATACCATCTCATATATCATCTAGCATTTCATTATATTTCATGGTAATGCTTGAGTCATATATCATATTTTCTAATAAATCTTAGATTTGTGAGCCTAGCTGAGTATCAATAATGTTACCTTTCAAAATACTGCTTTCA
This sequence comes from Anas platyrhynchos, assembly GCF_047663525.1. Classification (NCBI taxonomy): domain Eukaryota; kingdom Metazoa; phylum Chordata; class Aves; order Anseriformes; family Anatidae; genus Anas; species Anas platyrhynchos. Next base: position 37,663,643 of record NC_092593.1, on the reverse strand, counting down.
CCATTGGATACACAGTACTATGTCTTTCACGTGTTTTTTTGCAGTTCATCGAAATGAAACATGACACCTACTGTAAATGATATTCCCATTTAGTGCTTAATGATACATCTGCTTCCCATCATCGACAAATTCGATGGTTTGCTAAACACGTATTTTGTTCACTGACAACCTGTATGGCAAAGTGAAGGTTCGTTAGCTTCAGCCTATCAGGCACTGAATCTGGAGTAATCACGAGTTGAGACTACAAGCTAAAATGGCTTAGTTATTACAGTAGAAAAGAGTTTACAAATAATGTAGTTAACACTGCACTGACTTTGGGAGAACAGTTTTAAAATTAGACATGCATTAAGTTCTGCTACTGCTTTCCACTCAAAGGGTAAAAACAATGCTCTATCAACAGGAACTCAATGAAGAAGCTACCATTGTTGGGATGGAAAATGTAAGAGAGAAGGAATATTATATGTTTTCTTTATCTTCTGGTGTACTCCATAAACCATACGGATACAACCAGAATTTCATAGGATTCAGGTAGGAAAAAGCATAGTAAAGAATGATCTTTCAATTCCCCAAATCTGTGTCCTGTTTAGCTATCTTCAGGATGGGTAGCACCCTCTACTGCTGAATATGCAACTCGACAGGGTCAAGTACCTGATATGTCAGCCAGCTTTCAAGAGTTTTTTGATGACTGAACATGAAAATTACACTAGACCTACAGGATAGTAATTTTGTTTTTGTTTTAAGTAAATCCAAGAAAAAAGGGTTAAACAGCTGCTGTATTTGTGTAAATTAATTTTACTTTTTTTTTTTTCTTTTTCGTTTCTTCTGTTAGAGTCTAGGTATTTCTAAAGAAATTTTCTGAATTTTGGCAATCAGGGAGAGTCCTTCAGCAGTATCAACCATTTCTTAACTCCACCAAGACAATAATCTTGAAGAAGTTAAGTTTACATGCTTTTGTTGTCATGTGCTCTTAGTAAAAACCACAGTTAGCTTGTGATTGGTGTCCTGACTCTATGTGAAAGACATGTTGCTTATCTTGTTATATCTCATATGAGTGGCTGTTGCATTGCTTTCAAATCATTCAGGGACATTTTGATTCTGTGAACTACTACACTAAGTTGCCTCTCTGAAAAAATGAGATCTAGAAGTTTCAGAGTGAGGAAAAATCATTATTTTTCCTGATTTCAGTTATTTTCTAAGGCAATTAAAACTTTCTTTGATAAAAATTAGAAAAAAATAGTACATGGGTCCACATTTTAAAGATGCTTCTTACACACCATATGTATAATATAGCTTTACATAATGACAAATAGGCTGATTTCTATAAACTGGAAATACCAGATTTCTACGTAATTAGTGTAAATTGTTAGCATAGCTAGATGATGATTTCAAAAAGAATCTCAATGGTAGGAGTTTATGTCCTGACCTAAAATGGGTTAGGTCTCATGGCCGTGATTACACTGAGCAGCCCTGAATTAAAAAATCCAAGCTGCATCTGGTCTGGTTTCAGCATCCAGTCACTAAATGGACAAAGGAATGGAAGTGGCCAACACAGTGTAACCATATCAGAGGCCCCAGACGTCCTGGCCTACTTCAACAATAACCATCCACAACTTTAGAGAAAAATGATGCAAGAAATGTGTGTGCAGAAAGAAAAAAATCTCCATTTTTACCTCTGAAGAGAAGTTCGCCCAAGTTTTCAGCTATGCTGGCATGCAGAGAGGCAGAACTGCCTCCTTTCTCCATTTTTCTCACGCTGGATTGAAAAACCAGGAGCAGATGGCTCTCCAGCCGTCACTCAGAAACCTCAGACGCACACTTCTCTGACAATGCATCGAACTCTTACAGGTTGACCGTGATCCTGAGTGTCCCAGGGACTTGGCCTTGTCAAAATAAAGATGACCTCTAAATGAAACTCCAAATATTAAGATGTCTGAGGTGCTACTGGGGGATGCCAGAAAGTTGACTTAATGTGAGCCTTTCACCTGAGTTTCAAGCCTTTACCATGCTCACATCAGGTTAAAGGAAGAATAAGAGACAAATCATCACTTTTGATCTTGCCTGTCACTCAGTATATTTCCTCCTAAGAAAGCTGATAGCTCAAGGGATACCTCCCAGGTACTGTTTTTTTTGGCACCTGTCCCAATAGAGAAAGTAGCAACCCATTTGTCTGAAAGACGGTTCAATATTTAATGTCATTTTTTAATTTTATATTAACCATTTTTTTAAAAGTCAAAACTCTACAGTGTCTTGACAAAATGAGATCCATTAACTGAAGTCCCCAGGCCTGCTAACTTCTCTTTCTGACATGATGATCCTCTGTCATAACACTCACAAGAAGAATGGAGACAAGGTGGCTGTGGTGAGTGCTGCCCTTTCTATCTATCCCGTTCTAGACTTGGGGCTGAAAGCTGTTTCCTGCCTTGGTGCTATGGCTCAGTCATCAGGAGTCTGCAAAGGTATTGTAGCTAAAGAACTCCCTTCTCCTTAAGCCACAGGAAAAGAGTGGAAAAAGAAAATAATAAAAAAAAAGAAAAAGGAAAAGGAAAAAGAAAATGATAATGGGACCCTCTTCAGTTTTGCTCCTCCAGTTGACTACAGCAACACTTGGCAGACCTCAGGAAGTTCACCTCTCAAAAGAAAGACAATGAGATTGTCACCTACGTGGACTTTAAAACAATATGACTACTAGCCACTTCAAGGTGAGCAAACAAACATAAAACAACAACAAAGAAAATGACCAAACCCAAAACCAAAGCTATGCCACCTTTTTCTGCTGGTATTCGGCAGCTATGTATGATCCTGCTTGCAGGAACATAATTCAGGGGCTTTGCTACCCACACGGAGACTAAGAGGCCTTTAGCCCCTTTAAAGCAGGACTTAGTGCCTCCCTGCCCCCTCCACTGGTTTGCAGGTGAGGGATTGCCCCAGTGCCCTCCTTCCTTGCTGACCTCAGGCAGGATACGGAGGCACAGAGGGGAAAAAATCTCACTTGTAATTAGACCTGTTGTGCTGCTGCCCATCCTCCTTCCCACCCAGGCCACTGAAATGCTCATTTCTTTGTGCTGCCCTGCCTTTGTCTCTGTAATAACATTGATGCTTTCCTGAGGGACTCACGGCCATCTGGGCTTTGCCCCTCAGCTCATGGCTCCCACCACTGCTTCAGCCCTTTGCTGCATGCCAGAGCACGGCTTCAAGCTACATTGCTGTGCTGATGTTTCCTTTGCCTTCATTTTTCACTTACTCAGCTCCAAACTGGCTTACCCCTTTTGCTCCAGTTCAGCCAGCAAATGAGGGGAAAAAAATGTTCATGACCTTACACATGTCCAATGTGATTTGAGTTCTTCAATGCTCTTCTCAGCCCTGTCCTGAAATTACACGCAGCCCACTGTAGTTATTAAAAGAAATTCATTTCACCCTGACAAATTCCAAATCTCAGGAGCTGAAGCTACGCTAAAAACAGTTTTACTGTGTAAAGCACTTGATGAAAGGATAAAGCAATGGCCACGTTACCTCCTCTCATCTGTATCCCTACTTGGCCAGGCACAGACTCCATTGAGATGAATAGAAAGACTTCCATTGATATCAATGGGCTGGGATTCAAACTCTTGATGTCTGTGCTTTGAGAGATTGAGCAAAAAGCACATTTGTATCACATTTAATTGTGGCAGTGGAATGAAATAGCACCTGTGCCTAAGGGAAAGAGAAGGGAAAGTTAACAAGGGGCTATGAAGAACAGTAAGACATGGTGAACGGCTGCCAGTGGAAATAACGAGGAGTCTAGGAGACATATTTTAAAGCGACTATTTAAAGGTTTAGCCTCTGCCTGCTCTTCATGAAAGCACAGTATTGACTTTTGTTAACGTTTGGCTCATTACAAATGCACGTCCTACCTTCCTGAGATGCAGTGAACAGCTGTGCACCTCCCTGGCTTTTCTCATCCTAGCTTCTGCCTTAATGCTGGTCCTAGCATCTGTGTATCTGCAAGGTGCACCTTTTCTCCCCAGAAAGACGTTCTCCTCTGCCTTCTCTGTGCTGAGTTTCTCTAGGAACGCAGGGCAATTTTCTTATGATATTCTGCTCCCACATACAGTATTTTCAAGGCCTGCCTCAGAGCACTGCAAGTGAGATATGCTTGGTGATATAGGTAACATGCGCTTGGAGGATTAGCAAGGACTTCACGCCACAGGGAGCTGTAACTACTGTAATTTTCCCTCAAGACAGGAGATCCAGTCTATCCTGCTGCTTGATCCTTAAAATAGCCTCTTTACTTGTCTGTTTGCAAACTAGTTCAATTTTCTGAAGGTTCTCTCTACATTTAATGATGGATGCAATCAACTTTCTTATAAGAAGTTTCTTTAACATTTCCCTTGGCTACAAACAAATGTAAGCTTTGAGAAGTTGTATTTTAGCAAGAACGCCTGGGAGTTTGAAATGTTCATGCTCTTACTAGTATTACAGGTCACTGCCCTTCTTAGCATTTACCAAAGCTGAAACACTAAATAGCTTGTTATTTCTCTTTATAAATGTGTCTATGCTTGCACCCTGTAGTAACCTTAGTGTAGTGAAGAAAGATTAAACATTCATGCAATTTAGCTTAGTTCTAGTTTATTTTCAATTAACTAGAGAAAATCCTCTCAGACATAATAGGCTATTTTGTGCTTGGTTTTAGTTTGCCTGACAAAACTAAGCATTTAGGCTTCTGAGATAAAATCACTAATGTTATTCAATATAAAGTATAGAAAATGAAAGAATACTATGAAAAATTAATATATAATTAAAACACTAATTTCAATAGTATTTTCCTTTTGCAGGTTGTTTTACACCTAAGTACCCCCAGAATGACCAACAGACAAAACCTTTTAGGGAAGAAATAGTATTACTACATGAGGTTTACTTCCTCATTTAAGGCTTCCTACATGTTTAGTTATAGTATTTTGAACATAAATCTTGCTCATTCCCAATTTATCAAATTCACCTTATTTCCTCTGATGCCATTCTTGGCTGTTTTACCCCCACTGAGCAGGGACGGTTTACCCAGCTACCCTTCTTCCATATCATATTTAACAAGATGCCTCTTAAAGACATTTTCCTAACCTTACAGGTCCAGAAAATTAAGGTCGGCTAGTCAACATCTCCAATGGAGGATGCATACCTTTTGATCAAACAGAAAAGAAAATACAACCTCCGCACATGTTGGTGTTAGTTGTTAGCAAAGTCTTGCTGTCCTATTTGTATGGCAAATGAGGTCCAGCAGTTTCCACAGGTAGAAGATAAAGTACAAAGGTGAAAAAAACAGGTGTACATGAGGATTCTTGGGTCAAACCCATTTAAATAAACATATTTAAAAACATACCCAGTTCAAATTTGCTAGTTCTGATTTTTCTGATCGGGAAGCCTTCTTCTCAAATGACTTCTGTCCAAGCTCATTAAAACCTTGGACTACAAACTCCCACTTCTCACATGGCTAATTTTTAGGCTTATGTGTTTCTTGTTTTTCTCCCTGACTAAAAAGTTATAAACAATTTTTTTTTTAATTATTATTTATTTGGTTTTTTTTTTGTAGCAGGACAAGGCATTGATGGGCAGCTGGCAGGGAGCTGTTATTTGGAAAGGTGAAATGGAAGAAAGGACAAGAAAGAAATGCAGAAAATCCTGGAGTACTTTTAAGCTGCCTGATACACTTTTCATATAAAAACCTGGCAAGAACTCTGGGATGGAACTAGAGAGTTACAAACATGTACAGTAGCAGTGGTACAGCAGACAGCAGTAGACACTTCACATTTGTGACAAATGCAGAAGTGACACCATTCTCATTCAAACTGATTCAGCAAAGATGAATGGCTGTGCAAAACAGGTAAGCATCATAGTCAACTCTCCTCCAGCAGTTCTCATTAAGCAAGCATTTCCTCTCGCCCTCTCCCTGTGACAGAATGGAAAAAAAACAAGTGCATCCAACTCCTCAGAGATACAAGCACTCCGGCTCCCATGGAACCTGCATTCAAAAAATCATTTGAACTGAAAAGGAGACTGATAAACATTTAAGAACAGTGGGGAGCTAATGATCGTTCTACAGTCCAAAGACACCACAATTATAGTAATCTTTACAGAAGATTGAGAACAGCAGCTCCTACCCAAGCACACCAGTGGGAAAGATTTCTCCTGGGACTGGAGTCCTCCTGACAAGTCGCAAAGCCACAGAGAAGCTGTATTAGAAATGCAGGATGGTCACTGTTCTGGGCTGATTGCAAGGTCCATTTAGTCCTTTTCTTCACTCTTGGTTGTTCTGGACAGATAAGTGCCACTTAGAATCACAGACTTCATGATTTACACTGGAATCAAATTTTGTTCTAGTTTTCTGATTTTTAATCTTGCTTTTTATTTTATCTATTTGTCCTGCATAGCTTATCTCCGAAAATCTTCAAACAAAGTTCTGTTTGTTTCATGATTGGCATCATAGCACACTGCTCTTCCACCTTCTTAAAAACAAAGTCTAAATTTTCCTATAGATTGCCCTGCCACTCAGCACTGCCATTTATAAAGCCCTGTCACCACATTCAAGTGCCAGTCTTGCCCAGCAAACAAGTATCACTCGGTGCTCTATGACTTACTGCAACCTTTGATTCCATGCCAGATCTAAAGGATTCAGGCCATAATGTGAAATATTTGAAGTTTTAGAAGTTTGTGGAAATAAGAGGAATTTCTCAGGTATTTCATATATTGTGTATGTATATGATATAGACTCCTTCTTCTTGCTCAGAGCCTGCTTCCTCCCCTCCCAGCAAACCCAAAAAATCTGTGACATACTTTACACAACAGGATTTTTTTTTATTAGTGACTTCAAAGAGCATCAAATATTAATTCTAACCCTGAGAACTAAGATGCCCCATTCTTGACTAAAACAATTCAATCGAGTAACTACTTTACACAGTGATGCTACTATATTTAGCTGGAGTTTACCTTCCCCCCAGCAATGCTCATACTTGGAACCACAGTTTAAGCCAGTACCAGGCTAGTCCTCAAAACACAGAAATAGGAAAGCCATTAATCTATCTCAATGCTGAAACAGTCTTTCTGGCCTGAATGAAGACAGATTTGTAGAAATTATTCCTTGCAAAATGGACGATTGCATTTACAAACATTTGTCACTCTTCACACATACAGGCCATAGAAACTGTGCTTAAGATGATGGCGTCATAACCTTTTTCTCTGTATTCATATTATAAATCAAGGTTTAAAACCTAGGTTATTTTACACAGCAATCAGACTTAATGGGAATCCAGACTGATGCAACTTGTCTTTCCTAATCAGGGAAAAATGACAAAAAACAAAACAGGAAATTCCCAGGACAATTCCCATTGCAAATAACTCTTAGGACAATTCCCATTCTGCTTTTGAAACAAATTTCTTAGAAAAGACAACAGGCATCTCAGCAGAGCTATTTTAATCTGTGAACCAGCAACGGCGTGATTGAGTGGTTACGGCTCCAAAGCAAAATTAATGCAGCTTTGCACTCCTAAGAAAAAGCAGGGTCCCACTGGATCCAGATCCCAGTTACGGGGACTAGGGCAGTTTTTACAGTTAGAGATTCTTTTAAAAGAAAGATCTTTAATCTTAGACTAATATCTTAATTTTTCTCATTGTTTCAGCTGTAAAAGGATTTCCCATGATTTTCTGATTGGTTTTCTCACTTCAAACTTCCTACTGAGTTCCCATCCTTTGATCTCTATTTGGCTTTGTCTGCGCATAGAGATCACTTATTTTTATTTAGCAATAAATTTAACAAATTTAACAATATTCAGTTTCATTGCAAGGTTTAGGAGAAGAGACTCAAGGATTTCTTTTACACAGTAAAGAAAGTTCAAGACGGAAAATGCTTTTCTGAGCCAAACAGTGCTCTTTTGCATGAATTTGAGTCTGATTTTACTCCCATGCTTGAAGAAACGCAGAGTCTTTGAAGTCACTCCATCAAAGTCAACAACTACACAGTAATAAGGAAAAAAAAAAAAGAGCTGTTTATGTCTTCTTTTTTGTTTGTTTCTTGCCTTAATCTGGAGAAATAATAAAAATCAGCTGATTTATGATTGTTCTTTGTGCAGATAAGGCATGACAAATACATTCAAAAATGCAGACCAAATACAGTTTTGATAAAAAATTCAGGATTCTTTCCTTTTATTTTCAGGCAGTGAGTTTCAGCTCTTCCTTTTGATTTTTATTATTATTTTTTTAATTCACATTATTCAAGATGGTCTCCTTTATTTGCTTTATTAATATTTCTGATGCGATGGGAAGAAAGGTTCTGCTGCACCTTTGACATTCAGAATCAAAAACATATTGATTCAAAATAAGTGAATCTCGCTAGTTTCTTTCAATTTTGTTTCCATCACACAACTGTGAATTATAACTTTGATACAGTGGCTGTAAGAAATATAAATAAGGGGGAAAGTCTCATGTATAAAATTAAACTCAGAAGAGGACTGAATGAACTAAAATGAATTAACTATTTTTCCTGAGATCAGATTAAGTTTCTTTACAGAAACAAATGGCAAGTGATTTCAAATATATACATACAGTCAGAAAAGTGGAATATTGGTGTTTTACTCCAGCTTGTTCATTCAAAAAAAATCATGGTGTTTAAAGCTTGAAGTTTTTTTTTTTTTTTTTCTTTTTTTAATTATGCAAAATTAAATTATGGTTAAGTTAAAGGAGAACAAAAGGATGAATAAGACGTGCATTTTGGCAGGGGCTGAAGGTATCAGTGCCAAAGTTTTGCATATAAAGACCATAAGAGTAAGTTGAGAAATAATATTCAGGCAGGCTCCTTGTCTGCAGTGGAAGCATTGCCCAGAGCAATGCAAATAGGTGAGCGCTCTCTGGGGATCTTACTCCCTAAGCAAGACCACCACTTGCTTATTTTATACCCTTTGACGGGAGCTGCACCCCCCATCAAAGAAAGAAGGGACTCCTTCTCAGAAGCCCTCTAACATAACATGGAAAGGGATATCATTTTTCATACAGTACACTGTTTCTCTTCAGTCTACTTTCAGCCCAGAATGAGCACACTGGGATATTTATTCATTTAAAGATCCCCTTATCCTCCTATCTTTTGACTGAGACCAGCTTTCCCTCCATGTTAAGATACCAGTGAGGTCACTTACAGAGACCCACCACCAAGCAGGATGGTTGCTGCAGTTTGTCCCCAGAGCAACCTTTGAGCCAGGGACCTCACTTCACCCATTTGCAAAAATGGGGATAACTTGGTCTGTCACTGGGACCAAGGCTTTAGGGTATACTGGAGAGCACCAAGAGCAATCTTGGCAGAGGAGGCTTTCCCCCACTGCAGCCGCAGAAAATATTATTCCTCCTGATAAATCATAAATACTTTATTAAAACGAACAAACAAAGCAAAGCAGAAAAGTATGCATTACTGCAGTGGCAAGAAGTGCAGCTACTGAATTGTTGGTAGGTGATGTAATGGCCTAAAATCACAAGGGAGCAGACAGGGGGGTGCCAGCAGGTACATTTACATTGGACATCACCTCACTTCTGAGGAATCTGTCCCTCTGAAGGGCTCAGCAGCACTTGCAGTGCTTGGCAAGCTGACCTAAATCAAACTGACTAGAGAAGTCAATTTGCTTTAGCTTGGGTAGGGAAAAGGGATACGTTTTTTTATGTTGCAGATCTCTTTGGGGATCTGAATTATCTGCCTTTCCTTGCAGTCGTAAGAAAGATGTGTTCATCTTCTGTATCTGTGCATGGTTAGTGGCTCCTGAGGGAAGGAAAAAGATATTATCCTTGTTGCCTGGCTAGTATTTTAGGAGTCCCCAGGGGTGTTCCACTTTTGTATATCCTCAGGAGGGCAACCACCACGCACAAGCGAATCAGTCAAACGCTGTTCAAAAGGAGGTGAACATTGTAAATGATCCTGTCATCATCGTGCACAGGTCCTAGAGCAGATGTTGCCAGGAAGATGCAAACAGTACACCTTTCAGAAGGAAAGGGAGCCATGAAGCAGTCATGGTGAATATAAATATGACACTAATTCTAAAACGGGAGTAATAGCACAGCAGGAGGAAAATTGCAGGTTTCAGTATTTCGAGAGAAATATTTAAGGAAAAAAGGGGATGCAGAAATGTCTAGGAAGTGTCTTTCAATTATGGTAAGATTACAACTATATATACATAGGAGATGTAAAATTTATTTAGCAAAAAGGATTATTAAAAAAATGCTTTCAAGAAACAACATTTGTTTTAAAGAGCCCTCCCATTTCAAGACTTTCTATAAACAAGCCAAGAGCAAGGCTTTTTTAGGAATAATGTTTTGGTGTTATTTTTAGTGTTATATAATTTAAAGTCTGATTTTTAGGAATGCACAAGATAATCAAAAAAGATGGAACAATATCTTAATCCTAAAAGATCCTAATAGTTTCATACTATGGCTTCCTACATCACCCTCTCCACCTCATCCTCCAGTTTTGATATCGGTGACTTATTTGCAAAGGTCATTAAGACCAGTGAAATTCTATTCTCTGATGAAAACAAAGGTTTTCCAGGTCTCAGTCTGTCCATGGCAGTAACCCAACACACATACACTGCTCACTTTCAATCTCTAACTAAAATGCAATCAATACTCCATCATCCTTTCTTCTGACCAGCAGCCTGTAGGTTATTTGGCTTTAAAATACCACTATTGAGACTGTCACTGTCAAAGGGAATGACAGGATTGTTCTGCACTAATATGATTCTGTTCTAATGTGATGGCCTGTAGGAATAGGCTGCCTCTATCTTGTGCTATATTCAAACTGCAGTCAAGCCCTTATCTATTCCTTCCTTTGTGTCTTTTTTTTTTCTTTTTTTTTTTTTTTTTCATTTTGTTATGGGAACTGAAGAAGCTCAATACTTCTTTAACAATCCCTAATTCAAGATCTCCATGGATTATTCAAGTCCTCATGTCCAAGAGCATCTCCTAATATGATCTACTCAGCTTAAACTCACAGCCGAATGTCAATCAACCATCAATTAAATAATCTGAAAATTGATGTTAGCTATTAGAAATGGCTTCCTTTATTCTGTTTTTAGAAAGTTCTGTGATCTCCCTTCACTGAAGGCTAAGTGTGAATTTTCTTGGAGTGGGAACTGGTAGCATGCAGATTATTGTGCTGTTGGAAATGAGGAAGCTACCCTATCTGAATGGCTTGCCCTTATCTAACCCTTCTAGGTTTAGGCACAAAGGAATTTCGCAGGTGTACTCTTGCTTAATCTGATTCAAACTGTTGACACCTGAGATTTTCACTGCAGACTAATTTTCTTGCACTCCATCTCCACAAAGAACCAGAGCTGCTAACGTTCAGCACTGGTGCAGTTTCTGATGATTTATTTGTTCTCCAAAATTTCTGCAGAAGAGGTTTCTCTGGTCATGACCTCTGCGGGGCAGATCATATTGTCCACAGCATGAAATTCACTTGTGAACTACACAGCTCTGAAGCACAAACTCATGCTCAGAGAGCCTCAAAATTCGCATGATGGCATTATCATACTTTCCAAAGCTGTTGGCAACTGCCAAATACTTTTCATTTATTATTGAAGTCTGAGAAAAACATAATTAGCACCTCATATTAAAAAGAAAGCAACATGCTGTTGACAGCAAGCCAGGAAGTTGATAAACACAACTTCCTCAAATTAAATTTTCCTGAAAACCTAGATGAGGATATAAATTCCAAACAGGCTGGTGTTAGCAGCTGTGCAGCAGGCACAATTAAATGCCATACCCTAACATTATCACATTTAGAATACAGCTTTTCAGAAGATTTTCAAATTATGTCAACCAAATAATGTTTTGGGTGAGGGGCCTCTGAGCAAGAGCTGTGCTGCTAAAATAAACTAAACACCACTCAGAACAGAAGCATGCAAGTTACTGGGAAGCTTTCATATTTCTAATCAGTTGTTGTCCGTGTATACTGCTCAGTTCAAATGTGGTACAATCTTCTTTTTGTAGCTACGTGGAAAGCTTTTCAAAATAACGATACCTTTACGAGGCAGAGCAGTTTCAAAAGAGCGAACCCATATTCAGTGTGGACTCCTCGCTTCCTGGAGTATGCGGCAAGCCTGGAAGGCCAGCAGTACATGGATCCCTAACACTTTCTCAGAGTTAGGGTGGGGAGACCAAGAATGCCCATTCCTTGCTCCTGTTCTAAACCAGAGACAAATTTTAACCAGCCAGAGGCCTTAGTCCTGACACATGCCACTCTTAAAGCTGTTTCTAGTGTACCACAACTTTTGCACATTCCACATTTTCTTTAGGGCTTATCCTGTGAAACTGTCTAGTCTTCTACCATCTGGTCTGCTATTCCCCCCCCCATTCTTCAACACCCATTCCCCTTTGCTTGCATGGGATAGTTTTTCTCTTGTTTGTTTTTAATGTGCATACCTCTTTCTCCTGTAAGAATTTAATAAGCGTTTCTCTAATTATACTTAATCTTTGCTGTTTGTAACCTTCTACATTCATCCTTTACTCATTTTGCAACTGTACGTTACATTGCAGCAGCTTCTAGATAATTCTTATGTATCCTGTGCCGAGAACACCCTTAATAAATACCTGAAGATGCACACATGTATGCTGAAGACTTCTAGAAGCAAGCTAGAGGGCTGTTCTCTTTGGATTGGTACCAATGCTACCCCCAGTTATATCACAGTATGTACATTACAGTGGGTGCAGCTGCTTTCGGGCATGGCAATTCCCTGCCAAGCATGGCAGTGCCTTGCATTTCTGCAGAAGTTGATGGGTGAGAAGAATAAGAGAAGTATCAAGAACAAAATCCCATTACTGTTAAATTCAACAATTTTTGTGGGTACCTAGGTGTACCTGATAGCATGGTGCAGCTCAGCAGTGATTGCAAAGAACTGTCTGTTGGCAGTCTGCGTGAAGGGTGAGAAAGGATTTTTCATTTCATGCATCATTTGCAACTACCTTTAATAATTCAGCAAAGTCAATACACACCCTTGATGCAAAGTTAAGAAAAAGCCCTGAAGCAAACAGACAACAGCAAGTAATCCAGAAACCGAAGCAGTACAGTTAAATCCTTTTCCACTTGTGCCCTCCCCCCCCCAAATGTTGGGGCACATTACCAACGAGCATTTCTCACTACACTTTTTTGGGTGAATTTTGTTACAGTCATGGAAGCTTCCTGAAATAATCAGAGAATGCATGTCCCCACGTTTCATGCCATTCCAAGGGATTTTGTAGCACCCATATTTACTCAGACTATTCAGGGTTCAAACTGTTCATTCCTGTGGGGTGTATGCCAAAGAGTAGTCTTGGAGTGTGTTTATGCCCAGCAGTAAGAAGCCACCATTTAGACACGTTTTGACACCTTGACCCCTGCTCCCCCTGAATGGCAACAGCCATCAGAAGAAAGGTTAACAGGGAAACTAGATGCACCACACAGTGACACTATAGTCCATAATCTGAGGTAAAATTGACACCCTCAGGATGAGCAGAGCTCCAGATTTGATATATATCCCCTTCCTCTCATGACACATTCTGGCTACGAGGATGGGCATGTCACACAGCCGTCCAAGAACAAAGGGCTGAATCCACAAACCCAGGCCTACTTGGCCTTCTTTCTTCACGTTTTGTGGAATTTTTTTGGGGGGGGGATTTAGGACCTAAATGGATCAAGTCCCTTGACCTCAACAGACCATGTGGCTCTGCTGGAACAAGTGCTTCAGACCTGAAAAGGGAGAGCATCATCCTATGAAGATGACAAGTAATGCCAGAAACCCCACACAGAGCCTGTAGAGAAGAGCAGCCTGATTGGGGCATGCAAGGCAGAGTCATCAGGCTGGTCAAGTACAGCTTTTGACAGTGCCCTCCTCAAGAACCAGGTAGGGTTATTTTGGGTTCTGGGCAACTGGAGCAGGACATTTGATCCCATGCTTCTAGATTACCATGGCTGCATTTAGGTGAGAAAATGTGTTGTGTGCGGAAGGAACAGTCTTTTACCCCACTGTTGCTCTTGGACATGGTGCTGGGATGGGAACACCAGACAATCTTGGAGCTGTACCACGCTGCTCTTCAGCTGTAAATGGAATAGCTACAGAAAACTCCTCTTTGGACAGAAGAGTAAGTTTTCTTACTCATCATAACACTCCTTAATTAGAAATGGTGTTCATTCTCAACCCACTTTCCCTACTTGTATTATAAAGCAAGCTCACAGCAGACTTGTGTGTAAAGCAGAAAAGGCATCCACTGCCAGGGAAATAGAAGTGAAAGCCTTGATGGAGCACTCCAAGCACAGGGCATGCTGGACTCGGAGACTGCTTCAGTAAAGGCTCTGTAGGAAAACTATGGGAAGTATTCTGGGGGTTAATCCCCCCCCCCACACACACACCCTTCAAAGTTTTCTCTTGAGAGAGGTTTTCTTTCCTGCTAAGAATTCCTTCAGCTCCTACTCTGTCCTCCTGCTTCAGCCAAACACAGCAAACAATTCATTTCTTTCTGCCTAGTGGGATGCTGAGATGTGATCTCTGAATTGGGTATAGATTTCAGCTGGTCCACATTCGAAGCAAAATTTATGACACATGCCAGCGCCTCCACTAGCTGATTGGATACAGCCAGGGAAATGGAGAAAGCCTCAACTCACTGAGCTTCAGAAAATGAACTTCACTTAAATGATGTATTGTTGTTTTGCAGCAGAAAGGAACACCTGGCTTGTACAGTGGGGAAAAGGAACAAAATGCAACATTCATAAAAATGACTGAAATGGGACTGGAGAATATGGTTATTCTTGCTTCCACATGAGAGAAAGTACCATAAAACAGTGTTTGCAATTATAATCTAGTGTATCCATTGCTTTTGTTTGATGTGATTGTATCGGTATGTCCACTAATTCAGTTTTAATCTTCGCTAACATCTCCTATACTTCACAGAACAGACTTAGACCGTCTGATGCTTCCTATGTCACTTGGAAGAAGCATCCGGAAATTATTATTGCTTTTCTTATGACACTAGATAATTACTTCTTCAGACATAAAAGTCATTTATATTGTATGAGTGAGATTTTGGCTTTGCTTATCCCACTGTATATCTTCAGTGCAGATGCACTGGATATATTCTGAAATGACAGTGGAATTGACTCTAGAAAAAAAAAGACTTCGTAGCTTCAGTGCAAAAAGGATTTGCAACTCTTGGAGTTTAGAATGCTGGATATGGAGCGTACATTTAATTCAGCTAAAACAGGAGCTAACCCAAATTGTAACTGGGCAGAGACAGAGAGGCAAGGGAAGAGAGTGAATGGCTGGAGAGGACTCAAAGGTAATCCTTTATCTATTGAGCTACAACAGAATATAAAATGCAAAGCCTGGGCAACTGTGTACCTGCAGGATAGATAAGATCTATATTTCTGTATACATACACAAAGGACATATATACAGCAAGGGTACATTTTTAGCAACAAGATATATAATGCTACAACACACGCTAATTTGATTTCTCCTAAATGCTACAGGAAAAAAAGCAAATAGTGCAGCAGATTCAGCATGAAGATATAGATGCCATATCATTCATTAAAACTGGATCAACCTTCTTCTCTTAAGTAAACAAACACAGCTGACTAACTCTTATTTACATGTAGACTTCTGCACTCTGCACTGAGCAGTAAAAATTGAGTAATTTTAATGCTCAATGAGAGCGTTAAGGGATCCTAGCACAGACACGAATGAGGCTCCCAGGAGTGCAAAGGTGCCTTATGGCTGTCCATCACGAGCATGTAAATAAATTGTTCTGGCATATGAGCACTGGCATAGAGCTACTGCCAGGGAGTGTTAACACAGTCAACGTCTAATTGCAAATTGCAGCTCCCCCTAATTGGCCCAGCATTAATGTAACCACAGTGTACTTATCTACACTGGGAAAACACGATGCCCATTTTGGTCCATCTTGTTCTTGGAGATCTCATTTGAGCCTTTGTTCTTGAGAAGAACAATCTTTTATGATGCATATCTTTTACAGAATAATTACTTACCAGTAACTGGTGGTCCCAGAAGAAATACATTCTGAATTCATTAGTACTCAACCACCCATCCCTCTACAGAGCTGGGGAGTTGTGCAGTACCCTTTACAACTTCTCAATTAGCTTTTGACTCTACTGGTTTCAGCTCCTGTCACAGAGGGGATTGAGCAGCAGAGTGCAGTAAGCAATGTGAGGGTACTGGTGAACCCCTTGACCCCACTGCTTCTGTGGGTTGGCAACAGGCAGCAGGGCCCAGCACCGCAGGTTTGGAACCTACAAACACTACTTTCAAAACACCGTGGAAATGAAACAGCATGACAAATATAGGTCATTGCAGGTGCCTTTTTTGCTTTAAAGATTTAATACATGGGTTCCTCAACATTTTCATGCTTGGAGAAGGGTCCATTCATACTTGCAGAGAATTTGTTGACTGCAAGCATTACTTTCTCTTATTTGCATGCCATCAGATGAGTGATCCACTAAACGAGCTGTTCCCAAGACTGCAGGGGGGAATCCCATTCTACACATTAGACTGACACTCAGTATGAATCAGAACACAGCCAAATTCCCGTTAGTCCAAGTTAGGTTTAAGGAACTGCATGTGAGCACAGGTAATTTCACCAATTTTACCACTTAATCTCCCTCTTAAAAAAAAAAAAAGTCTGGTAAAGTCAGTATCAACAAACGTGTTTTGAAAAGCATTGGATAAGTGATTGTCATAGAATATTGTCAACACAGTTATGGAAGCACCTTGAAATTTGTATTTCAATATGTGAAAGGAAGCACTCCTATGCAAACTGTGTACAAATAACAGTGATTTCTTGGTATTAGAGAAAAACAAATATAGAATGCTAGATGCACTGTTGTCATCAAACCAAAGATTAATTGTTTAACAAAGGGCTGATGATCAGACCAACAATTACCTTGTTTCATCATCATAATTATAGTGAGCAATTGAAAAAACACAGCACAGGCAAAGAAAATTCCTGAACTGTTGATTCCAGAATAGTAGCCTATTTGTCTCTTTGAAACAGCAACGTAGTGTAGAATCAGGATTTTATCCTGAAAATGCTGCTTTGGAAAGCAGTAACCTACCCCCATTAATTCAGGGAGAGTAGAAAAGACAACTAACATTTCACCATTATTTCTATTTCCATCAGTTACAATAGTTCGTAAAGTCCCTCCCAGGCATGAATAACTTTGTCTATTTAAATGTCATGCTTCCTTCCCATGGCATTGCATGGCGTGCCTTCCCATGGATAATAAAGCATATAAGACTGGGAAAACATTTCCTATAAAGCCACCTCAGGATGCTCTTTTATACCAACAGAAAGTCAGCAGAGTAACTTTTAAAGCCATTTCCTGCCTTTTTTTGACAGGTTACTTTTACCAGTGATGTTATTTATTGATGAATTAGAGACATTTGCACCAGGAGACAACTATATCAAGTGAAGCTCTCAGAACTGCAGTCTGGGCTCCAGGGAATGCTTCAGCCTTTGCTGACATGCATGAGGTGCTGGACCTGATTTGCCTTTCTCTATTCCAACTCACAGCTGACTTGTATGAATTCTCTACCATTCTTCAGCCAAAAACAATTTGTGAGAAGATTTGACCAAAACAGTACGTCAGTCTGGAAGAGTACGCAACAGACATTAACACTCAGAGCAAGTAAAAGTATTTACCATATCAAATTGGCCCTAGAAATGCCTTCCTGCTCAGTAGACCCCAATCCTACCAGATTCTGGCTTGTCACAACCATTGTTGCATATAATTAAAAGAAATACGAACAAGACAGACACCAAGAAAGACTGACCCTCCCTGCCTTGGCTCCTAAGGAAGCCTAACACCATGCTGTCTCCTTCGTGAAGCCACATTTGCAGCAGACGTGGACCATTCAGAGGTAGGGTCAGGCTGCAGGCCAGCCCCATGGGAGGAGCTGTGGAAGCACCAGAGGGTGACAGTGCTCACAAGGGAGAAGACCCCAAGCCAGGGCTGTGCGCCATCCACTTCAGGATGACTCATGTCTCTGTGCCACTCGGTACAGAATTAATGCTACCAGTACACATCCCAAGGTCTTATTTAACTGTAACTCACATTTGATTTTCTCTGAAACTTAGTGATCATTTCCAGTAAAAAGCAAACTCCTGCACACAGTCTTCAGCAGCACAGCTAACCTCAAAGAAGCAGCTTCCAGCCACAGGGACAACTTTCAGGTTTCAGACTACCACATCTGAAGAAGGGCAGGGATTTGACTTCTGGCTTTTTCCAAGTATGACAGTGGAATTAGAAAAACAAAGTCAGATTTAGCACAGAACAGGAGAACACTTGTTCCACTTCCACCACTAACTAAAAACCTAGCCATGGAATAAGAGATCCTTTTTGTAGCAAACATTAAAATCACAAGCGCTTATCACAGCCTTGGGATTGGCACATCCATTTTTTTTTTTGGTGACAGTTATCCCCCCAGTCCTCTGCAGCGTTCTGTGCAGTTGAATTGCTCCTTGGATTACTAGCTGTTTCCCAAGAAAAATATTAAAAGTGCAATAATCAAGATAACTTGTTCTGCAAGCAATGACAACGCTTTTTCTGTATTTGTCATTCAGCTTCATAGCCAAATTAATTAGCATTTGTACAGCACTTTGAAAATATGAAATGCAATTGAAGTGCTAAGCATTATTATTAATATTAGCAGCAGCACCATTTTGCTCTGCTGAATGCATTTTCCAACAGACTAGCTATAGAAAAAATAGCCAAGGCAGCTGAACTGACATGCTATAAACTTGAAATGCACTTAGAGCTTCTTCACCATGTTTGATTACAGTAAGCCAAATGGCTGAAACATCTGCATAGCTGTGCACATTTTTTTTAGTCTATTAAAAACTGAACTTCATATAGCACAATTTGTTCTGAATCTGTCAGCAAGGTAGATAGATATTGCTTTGCAGGACAATTTTGGGATTGTTTATGAAAAGTGTTTTGAGATGCTAGAGCACTGTAGGGTACCTCTCATTTGTACATACCCAAATAAGCCATCAAGAGAAAGACTGTTTCACAGGCTCTCGTAATTCTCTCTCTCATTTAGCACAAAAATAGTGATAGTTAAAAGGCACAAGCAGTTCTAAATAGGTAGCTGATCCCTGTTGCCCTCATTTTAAAATAAATATTTTAAAATATAGCTGTAACTTGTAAAGGCAAGAGCTCATAGGAAGAATCTTTGATTTCCATTTTGGTAACTGCTGTTTATGGCAGTGGCATGACAGTATCTGGCCCTAACCTTCTGAATCAGTTTTATTTCAAAATCAATGACTTCTATCCTGTGCTTCCCATTTGATACTAACATGCACGTTAACACAGTGTATGCATTAGTAGCTGCATTCAGCACTTGTTAGAAGCACCTAGCTGTACCTGGCAACAGTAACTCACTTTGTGGTCTCCTTTGGTAGGCATCTTTGTCTCCACGTTGCACAGACCATATGTGCTTGGATTTGGCAGCAGAAAGCGGAATCCATGGCCTCGCAGTAGATGAACCTCCCAAACCCCTCTGCATGCTGATGCAACAGGAGGCAAGAGCAAGGGTCTGAACTCATGCTGTTTTGGACATTTAAGGCATGACCATAACTACACCTTTTCATACTGTGCTGCGAGAATTTATTGGGTATTAGACACCATGAGGTAGGAGTCATCAGCCAAAAACAAAGCTAAAAGTTTACACTTCTCAGTTCCCTGCTAACACTGCTGTTGCCATGCTGGTAGGAGAGGTGAGTTTCAAGAGTAGTAATAAACGGTGTTTGGTTTATTATTAAGAAAAGGGGGGAAAGGAAGGAAGAAATTAAAAATCCCAACTCCACTGAAGTCAAGGGGGCTGAGACTGCACCCCAGGCTGTAGGAGCTGTCTGATGTAACTCACAGCCAGGTAGGTACCCCAGCACCAGCAGGAGATAGGGCAAAGAAAAGCCAGAAACATTTGTCACAAGTCAATTAATGGGAACCAGTCCAGGAACCCAGAAACTTGACAGCAATTATTTTTCTGCAAGTCTTAAACAGCTGATAGATCACTACAGACAGGCCATGTCCCAGTATCAGCAATAACAAAAGAGAGCAACCTTGAACTCTGAGGAGCTGGCAATTTTGATTAAAAATATGGCATTCAGTCAAAAATTTTGTGGTTCTACCTCTTATAAGTGCTTCACCCTCCCTTTCCAAATCCCTTGACAACAAGATAACACATCCCTTCAAGATGCATAAAAGTAGAAAAGAAAGATCTTTCTAAATTCAAAGCTTTGTGCAGCCAGTGCTAAACCACTGTTGAAGATCTGCCTGCTGGCTTTCTGAATTCTGGTGATATTTTCAGAGCCAGAAGACCTATTAGGCAGGCTGATTCACAAAGCAAAGCCAGCTCCTTTATTCATCTCATGCACAGGGTTCAAAGGAAATGTCCTGTGAAAGAATAGCCTAAGTACTAATAATACAAACTTCCTGGAAATGACAAAGTATAGCCAAGAAACAAAAAGCCTCCTGAAAAATGACATAATATTCAAACCCCAAGAAGCTGTTCTTTGAAAACAAGATTGGCATAATACATTTCAAATCTTCAGTCAGACAAAAATGTTTCTTATTATATGAAAGGTCTTTGCAATTTTTGCTATCATCACTGTAAGCCTCAGATGCATTGGCTTTGATTTAGTAAATAAAAGAATCTTAAGTGTTTTCTACAGGATGCTCTTAAGGATTTATTGCTCCTTCCTCTACACCAGTTGCAGAGAGAACAGACATCCATGAAAAGTAAGGTATTTAAAAAAAACAACAAAAATGCAGTTTATTATGCTGACTGACTCAGTGTTTCTGGGGAGAAAGAAAGGTAGACAGAAAGGAAGGTTAAAAAAGAATTAAGACAGTATATATAATGGGAGATCACAAATAGAAACAAATTAAAAAGTTTACAAAACAAATTTACTTCCACATTTAGCCATGAGAAATTCAACACAATTTTAAAGGCAGTGGTTTGAAACAGGTGGAGAAAGCGTTTTGTAGAATTTTTGTAGACTTGGAATTCCTCAAGGAGACAATACTTTTAAGACTGCTAACACATTAAGTTGTCTCAGTTTTCTGAGAAATTATTCCCCAAGGACACCAAGATCTTTCCTTCGTTGGAGCAGTAGCATGACCAGTCGTGTATGCTCATTAAATTGGGCGATGCTCTTCTCTACACCCTTTGACTTGTCACTGCTCCTCAAATAGAGGGTGATCCTCCCCATCTATTCTGCCCAGGTCAGGCCTCACCTGGAGTACTGTGTCCAGTTCTGGGCTCCCTGGTACAAAAAAGACAGGGATCTCCTGGAAAGAGTCCAGCAAGGGCCCACAAAGGTGATACAGGGCCTGGAGCATCTTCCTTATGAGGAAAGGCTGAGAGACCTGGAGCTGTTCAGCCTGGAGAAAAGACGACCGAGGGGATCTCATCAATCTGTATAAATATCTGAGGTGTGGGAGACAGGGATTTGGCCAACCTCTTTTCAATGGTTTGTGGGGACAGGACAAGGGGCAATGGCCACAAGATAGAGCCCAGGCAATTCCACACTAATGTGGGAAAGAATTTCTTCATGGTGAGGGTGACGGAGCACTGGGACAGGCTGCCCAGGGAGGCTGTAGATTCTCCTCCTCTGGAGATATTCAAGACCCATCTGGATGCCTACCTGGGCAGCCTGCTCTAAGGAACCTGCTTTGTCAGGGGGGTTGGACCCGATGATCTTTCAAGGTCCCTTCCAACCCCTTCAGTTCTGTGATTCTGTGAGCTAGGTAGCAAACAGTGCTTGTGCAAGAGAACACAGGAGGTGTGAAATTCAGGTATAGCATAGTAAGCCCATGGACACCACGCTTTCATTTTGCCCATTTTTTGTGTCCATTACCTGAGAGCTCTGGTGTCTAGTACAACAGAAAGGCTAGTGTACAGTACTTTATGGTCAACCACACACAGTATCTATTATGCTTGTTTAATTTTTTTTTCTTCCCTTGATATGATATCTTAAAGCCTAAGCAGAGTTCAAGAAGCTCATTTAATTTTAATGTATTTTATCCCTCTAACCAGAACAATTTTTTCAATTACCTTTAGCGGAAATCTAATCTAGCAAACAAGTACAGCAACAAAATATGTCATTACAAATGATTTTTACAATTTTGTTGTTGCTCTGATTTATTATGGTGTCAAGCTTTTTCTAATTTCGTTTCTTGATTGCCCTTTTAGGAAGAAAAGTCTTTGAATTCACAACAATTGCCAGCACCGTGTATGTAAATATTAGGACGTAAAGAGGTAGTTTCAATAGCCATTTAAACAGGATAAAATACCTGCTTAGATACTTAGAATAATGAACTCAGGTCTGTTTACCAATGGTTTACAAAAATAATTTGATGCTCTGCAGAACTATTGCAATGTATATAGCTCATAGCTGGAATTTAAAGTGAGAAATACTTTCTGGCAAGGTCATAAAAGCAACCAATGTTGGAAATTAAGTTTTTGATCACGAACTATACAGACAATCACCAGGCAATAAACAATAAGCTGATAGCAACCATTTTTTCTTTTTGTTAGGAGATACAGATGTCACTATATTTGCAAGTGTTGCAAGCCCCACAGGACCCAAGCAGCCGCTAGTGCTTTGCTCCCTTGATTACTCCTTCCATATATTTATGAGGACCCAAGTTCTCACATGCACCTCCAGCACATTTCCCACAGCTTCATAATGCTCCACACACCACCCAAGGTTCACCACACATTTTTGAGCTTATTTTTCAGGCCCAGGGTGGACAGGTTATCCAGGCTGGCTCTTGCCTCCTACCACCAATGTAACCACTTGACTTGAAACCTCTCGTCAGGCCAAACAAATATCACATTAAAAGATTGTAATGAATATGCCAACCAGACAGTACTTACCTAAAGGGACAGCTCTGATCACAGCTCTGCAGGTGAGTGGTGATGATTCTGCCTCTTCCCTTTTAGTTGCTCTGTTTACTGTGTAAGTGTACATGCAGCTTTGAGGGTTTTCTCTGGCTTTCATTTCTGTTGTACCTGGACACAATTGCAATAAAAATAACATATTGACTTCCATTTCAGATCCAGAAGAAATACAGAATGCAAAAAAAAGAGAGATATATTAGTTATTCTTGAGATACAATTTTTTGTTCAGAAATAGATGATGAATAGACAAGATTTTTTTGGTTGATGGTGAACATTTGCAAGCTTCACCCCACAGGAAAAGTTACTCCACATACAACACGAAGAATGCAAATGGAAAGTGTGAGGGGAGCAGTTACAAAGGTAACCTGACTGTAATAAGTGAAGTTGTGACAGAAAATGGCTGCTAAACTGATGAGACAATGCTGAGGCAGCGGGCCTCAGAACTAGACTTCGGCCTAAAACCAGGGGCACCCCAATGCATGGCCCAACCGCTCACACCAGGAGCAAACCAAAGATTTAAAAGAAAAACAAACAAGAAACTGAGGAAAAACTTATCGCAAAACAAACTTATTTACCACAGAAACCTCTGCACTTGCAGCTGTGAACCTGTATAGCCACAGGCTGGGCACCCGTTTGCGTTTTGGAGAAGGCTGAGGTGAACTGCCCAAGCCCTCTGCTCCCTCCCTCGGAGGCTGGCACCAGGAGCAGGCCCTGCCAAAGCACAGAATGTGCTTGAAAAGGCCCTTCCGGGGTCTCTCTGCTCAAGGCCTCCTGTACTTTGATATTACAGCCAGCTTTATCCTTCTGTGGGCAAGTTTTTCTCTCACTTTTTTCCAGTATTCAGTGCCCCGTTCACTCCAGTTAAGTATTCAAGCATTATAAAACAAAAATAATCCTCCGAAGTTATTATGAGTTAGCATGCGTGATGGCAAAAGCCAAAGAAGATGAACACTGTGCTGACTGCTAAAATGAATGTAGAAAACTCGGAGTGAATTGCCAATAAAGAACAGCTCAATTCAATTAAACAAAAATATGGTAATCATGTTTTGGTGACTTTATCGAAGTCCTCCTATCAAATGGAAGATCTTTGCTTTAAAAGATTGAGGGAATAAGATCAGCTGGAGTTTGAATATCCTTATTAAGAAATTCCTTTGATTTTATCAGGTTAAAAAAAATCAAAGATGAAGTCCTATTTCAGAGGAGACTTTGTGGGTTTATTTTATAAATTAAAATAATGCTTATCAAAATGTTACTTTAAGCAGTTGTCACAAATTGTCTCCTTTCTTCCTCTAACCTCCAGAGGCAGTTCCTAACCATCCGAGTTCAGTAAATAAGTTGTATAAACAGTGCCAGAGTTTCCTGATGAATATAAATATTTTACATTCAAATATCTTCTTTTATTAGTACCCAGGCATATCAAGGTCATTGTATTCTTTATTTGCACATGAAGCATTTGTCACATGGGAGGGATATCAGTAAGTTAATACCATAGTCATCCCAACAGAGACAGGACCGTCAAGTGCATAAGATTCTTTATTGTTTCTCCTTTGTTTATTCCCTAAGTGAAAACATAAGGGAAGAAGCCACATTTCTTGACTGGATTTATTTTCCTTAAATCAGATGAACACAAATACTTCATGAAATATTCTTGTGGAAAACAACTCCTCTGCAGTCAGCCTTGACCTTCTGAAAACTTGGAAGGTGAGACATTAGAGTGACAGAAGGCCAGGGGATACACATCACTTCTCTTCTGGATTCAGGAAAGCCTAATTTCAGTTCCTGAAGGAAATGGCAGGACGGAGCACCTGGCTCCCAGAATAGACCAGCCTTTGGCCCACTACAGAGAGACCACTGCTGCAAAAGGCCCTTGGACACACTTTGCCAGCAGATAAACAAAACAGCACTTAAACTCCATGCAGTATGAAATAAATCAGGTTTCCTAGAAGTGTCCTTTTATAGCCCAAATTTTTAATTTCATAAACAGCTGAACATCCTGAACGTGAGGTACCATGTTCTCCAAGGTTCATACGTGCAAAAGCAATTCAGCAGCTTTACATATTCAGTAAAGACTGTCTTTAAACACTCCATGGGTATGTAGGTTTATTACTCCCACAGGCACATTGTCCTCAGTGATGATTTTTAAGCCTTCAGAATAAAAAGCTAAAAAGAAAAAAAGCAACTGTGTAGATTATCTAGAAACTAATGAGCAAATATAAAGGAACTGGAGAGTATAGGTTTTTACTGCTAGTCTGATGCTGACTTTTAACTGCTAAGCAGCAGGAGGGCAGTTTGTTTGTAAGCCAAGATCCAACTGTCCTGAAAACCAGGGATCCGTAGGTTTTCCTTTGCACAGTATGGAGCCTTGGGATAGGGCATATCCTTCTGCAACTAAAATTAAAAAGCAACAGAACCAAGCTTCCAGTTATCATTTTAAGCCCAGATGATAGTCAGTGGATGAAGATTTCTACCTACTTCTGTAATTCCTACTCAGCTTCCCAAAGGGAGGCTCAGCATCTCCAGTATTTACTACCCTCAAGACAGAGAGGCCTCTAGATGCCTTTTGTCCCTTCCAATTATATTACCCGCTGTGCTCCCCACATATGTGCAAAGAAATCAGTTAAAGCCACCTCTCCTCTGCAGCTTTGAGCTGCTCTGAGCAGGTATCACACAGAGAGGGCCATATGTTGTCCCTTTCTCAGTAAACTCAGTTTAATGCTCTGCATCTTTTCTTAAAATACACTGAACAAAGATAAAGGACATTTGGAGATGCTGATTGCAAAGTGGGAGCATTCAACACCATTCTGCTTTTCACTGTGTGCAATATCAATGTCGCTTTGGATTGCAAATTTCTTTTAAAGACAGTTTGCTGGGTGAATAGGAGGTGTCACATTTTTCTTCCCTTTGCAGTGATGTTCTTCTAAAACAAATACATATGAGATACAGAGACTTCAAAATTTTGCAGCATTGCCCATGATGTGGATGCTGTTAAAGAAACCTGTAGAGACAATGAACATGAAAATACCTGGACATTTCACCTCTCAAGAAATGATCTGACCTTTGAATAAAGTTTACCTCATAGCATTTTCAGCTACAACTTGTAACCACTGATGAGCCTGACTTCTCCATTTTTGTTCCTTTTTTTTTTTTTTTTTTAAAGTCACTACTGGGAGGAACTTTAAAGGAAGTTTCACTCCAAGATGATAGAGAATGTGTTTTCGGGAGAAAAAGCAAAAGCAAGCATAATTATGAGCACTATTATGACATAATGCAACCTAACATATAAATGACATAATCATGAAGTGGAGTTATGAGCTGTGTACAGCATTCAACACTGCCAATCAATCAGACCTGCTCTGCAAATCCCACATTAAGCAAAGCAAACTTTATAGAAAAGCTGAGATTTGAATTTCCTGCGGAACAGTTGCAGTGTGTCCCAGCCATTTCTTGCTTTTAGCTAGGCATGGCTGTAGCTGTGGCTTTTAATGCTGTGATTTGAACCTGACAGCCAACTGCCAGCTAAAATGAGAGGAGATTACCTTTTGGCAACTGCCCTCTCCATTTCCTAAACGGAATGACCTTCAACCAGAGCAGCAGTGAAAATCTCTGCAGTCTAATCTTAAATGTGAACCCTGTGGTGAAAGAACAGTGGTTCATATTATAAGTAGAATGCATAAATGCCTTGAATCATCATCAGATTAGATGAAAAATGCCACTGTGTTCAAAAAGAGCAGCTATTACACAAAGAAATGTAATAGAAAAAGGCTTAACAATGTCAGAGGCAGGCTAATAGGCTTCCCCATGTCTTTCAGATTCATGAAGATATTGTTTCTCTTGTTCACTTTCTCAATGCAGATCATTTTCTATAGATTTTCATCTGCCCTGATTACAAAAAAAAATGCATACATTAGCTGCTATTTAAAAGAAAAAGTCACTTTAGTTTCCTTGTTAGCTTTGCACTCCCCTCCCGTGGCCACCTGTAACTCCCATGATGCAGACATCAAACAATCTAATTCAAAATAATTTCTGTAACATCCTTCTTCCCGTTCTCGTGAGAGTCAGGTACAGACAACAATAGCAAAATTTACCTGATTGCAGGTTAGTTTTAGAATTTTCCCCTGACATCCTGTTTTCATTGATTGTTTCAGGGCAGTAGCAATTTATTATTATTATTTTTTTTCCCCCATCATCTCTGCTCAGTCTGGAGAAAAGAAAGGCTCATGCTCTCATTCCTCAAGTCTTTATTTCACTTTGGGGCGCCAAACTAAAGCTCTTCATAGTTGCTCTGAAGCCACTTAAGGCTGGGTGATGCCTTATCCCTTTCCAGATGATATGATGTGTCTGTTGTATAACAGCCTCAACTAGCAGATCTGGTCCTAGTTGCTGAAGCAGAAGACTTGGGCCTACAACTGCTGAGTTACCAGGGGAAGCCATCTGCATCCTTGCTGTTACAATGTCAGGTCACTCTTTTTCCAAATTAAATGAGCCCTGCACCTCAGGGGAGTTTGGGTTTGCAAGGCAGAGCAGAAAGCAGTGCTGGGTTCAGTGCTGCATCCCAAAGTCTCCCAGTGGCAAGCATGCATAAAGTATTAACCCCAAAATTACTTACAACAGCACAGTAATGACTGATTTAAGACTGAAAAGAGAACACAAAATCATTAAAATGTTAAAGATGCCACAGAGGTGGCATATAAAGGCAATGACTACTTTTGTGTTTGGTTTAGTGATAGGCACATGATAGAAGTGAATCTAAGGAAAGATCGGTTGTCTTTCCTATGTGAATTTAAATTCCAGCTTTTTCACACGACTTGTGTCTCTGCTTTACGAAATATGATCGTTGTTGTTTCTACATGATATTACTTCCTTTAAGTGCCCCAACAGAAAAAGAGACTGGTGAACAAAGTTGAGCACAGCCTGGCGCAGGGCACTGTAGGAAACCTCAGTCACCTCACAGTACATGCCCTGTAGTTGCAGGCCTGCCCACTTAGTTTTTGGGTGCCAGTACTGCACCACCCAACAGTACTGAGGAGTGCTGACCCTGCCTGCCCAGACACTGTGGTCACAAATCAAAGCTACCTGAGCCCACAAATGGTACAGAGATCACTGCACAAAGCAGCACTGTGGATGCAGTAAGGAGGGGGAAAGCTCTTCCTAGTCTAAGTCCTTCCAAAGCATGCCTGTAGTTTGCTGTGAACCCATGTTTATCAAGCTGTTTTTCAGCACTACAAAACCAATGCACTGTTTCAGCTCTGCACAGCAAGTAACTGAGAGCACAGCTACTTATCTCTGCACCATCAAGTATTTTTGACTTAATGGCGTAACATCTTCCACTTGGCACCTGATCACATGCCACACTGATTATACACTTGAGACGAAAGCTTCTTCTGCAAGACCGCTGATTTCTTTAATGCGGGTCACTATATTGTGGTCAGCCAGCATACCACTGCCTGATCCAGCAGAATACAAGCTTTCCAGCATTCAGAACAGCCCACAGCCAGGAGCTGCCGAATGCTTGGAGAAAATCGAGTTTGAATACAGTCAGAGAAGCACCAAATATCAGAAAGTTCCTATTTGACTCAGGCTAAAGGGAGATGGGAATTCTGGTCTCTCTGACCCAGCTGGATTCAAAACAGCAACCCAGTGTCAGACAAAAATCCTTTAGCTGCACATAATTGTTTCACTACAGGACTCACTTTGCACAAAGTCATATAAGTGCTTTATTTCTAGAACAAAGGAGGAACACAAAAAGCTTTACATCCAACATACTGATTCCCCACGAAAATTACCTCCCAGTATTTATTTTCTTTGAAAGGAATTACACATTTTTCTTCATTACAAAAGACTAAATCTTTGTATCCTCCCAGCCTCAGTTAAACTCCCCAATGTGGCAACGTATAAAGGATGCTCAGAAATTAAAATGTGACTTGTATAAATACATAATGAAACAATTGGCAAAACATTATAAAAATAACATCCAACTGATGGAATAAAGAATCTGAAGTCCCTTTAATAAAACTAAACATTTGGTTTCTGCAGAAGAGAAAGCTCCTAAGAGGCTTAACAGCATTAAGAGAACAGAATAAACTATTGTTAACTTCATTTCCTTTAAAAAAGTTAATCCTGCAACAGCCATTTATATTTTTCTGACTCAAAGGTGTTACTACAATTCACTTTCATCCCCAGCTCCATTCCAGTATAATAGAGTTTAGATGCGCCTATGAGACTGTTGATTTATCAATCTGTAAATTGCACATTCTTCATTTTTATAGACCAGTCACTTAATCTTTGCGATGATGATCTGTGCTAGGAACGAGTCTAATTTTTTTTTTCCTCTTCTTGAGAAAGAGAAGAAGCCATATGGCAGAAGTACACAAAGCATACAATAACTGTTCCAAAAAAGCCTTATACTTTTCCTGAGGATTTTTTTTTTTCATTTAAGGTAATTGTAAGAGTTGTCAAATCCACTTTTTCAGTTCTGTTGCTGAAAACATTTACTAGCTTTCCCAAGGACACTTCAACTGCGCAGTGATTTTGGCTTGATTTTTTTTTTTTTGGCTTAGAAAGACCCACAACCTACCAGATGTCAATCTTTGCTTTTCACTGTTGGAAATCACAACTAGCAATCACACACTTTGTCATACTTCAAAACATGAAATACCATTACAAGATAGATATTCAAACCTGGTGTGTGGCAACAGGCTTCAAAGAGGGAAAACATTTTTTGCATTGTTAAATTCACTGCTGCTCTTCACTTTTGGTTCAGCCACTTTGCCCACAACATGAATTAAAGTCATAAATTAAACAGTTTCCTATTTGCTTCATTTTAACCTACTTATATAGACTCAGATTTCTCATGTTTAAACACAAATTTCTTCATGCATCCGCAATAGTTTTTGAGAGAAAAAAAAGATATTCAGCAACTGTCGTGTTGTCTTTTAGAGAAAAGACAAATACATTTATCAGAACAATTTTTTTAAAGTAAATTCAGAAAAGCCCCGACCAGTCAAAAGCCCTGTTACTACCACCCAGCAGATGTGCTACGTAAGAGTGCTGGCCTCATACATCTTGATAAATCATTCCTGCACCATAGCTCAGCAACTCCACCTTTAAAGACCCATTGTGCTTGACCAAAGAGCCATCATGGACCAATATCCAGAGATAGCTCCTCAAAGCATGGGTGGCCATTTCACTGGTTTCAGGTCAAAGCTCTTAAGGCTACATCCAGTGGAACTCAACAGGTTGGGGAGGCTTATTGTCATCTGGGCACCTCTAAACTCCACAATAGTTGATGTTTTATGAATGTGTGTCCTGATTAGAGACACTATCAGTGCTTTTTAAACTATTCAGTCATTAATCAGGATCAAAAATGCAATATCTCATAGGGTAGAGTGGAAATATCTCCTCACAAGGAGATTTTTGCCATCCTGTGCACAGCAACATGCCCTGTTATTCACAGGCATGTGTTTCTACATTTTACTCACAAAACGAGCTTGTGCATCTGAGTGATGTGTAGATCCTGAGCTCCTTCACAAATAACTCAGACAAGCAAGTCACAAAAGAAATAAAATCATGCTTCTGGCAAGCTATATGTAAGTGTAAGGATCTATTGTCATTAAAAATTGCTTGTTCAAGACAAGTGCTACAATGCTTTAAACCACTGGGTAGGTTGATATAAGTTACAAAACATTGCTTGATTTGGATAGGCAAGGCATCATCACGCACAGCATGCTGTGCAGCACGGTCCATTAGGAATCTCTCCTGGGGCTGCACAGGAGGCTGTGCATCTAGGGACGAATGCTCAGGAGACATTAGAGGCTTTTCCTGATGGCAGAATTAACATGAGCCCACTTACACAGTACACACAGCATGCTTGGATGCGACGTTGCTCGTCTAAACGTGGGATAGCCCATACAGCTGGACAAAGAGCTGCTAACACAACACCTCCATGTGATAACCCAGCTCCTGGGGGCAGCTCAAAGGAAAAGCAGCATTTGCCTCCTCACAACTCTCACAGGTGACCTTTCATCACCACCTGTAAGCACCCTAGTGCTGCAGAGCCATAGTTCTTCCCTGCTTGCTGTGCCTGCTGCCCATCCTATGGCATCCACCCTCCAGATGCCATAGGATGGGCAGCCCTAA
The DNA here is from genome assembly GCF_047663525.1 of Anas platyrhynchos. Classification (NCBI taxonomy): domain Eukaryota; kingdom Metazoa; phylum Chordata; class Aves; order Anseriformes; family Anatidae; genus Anas; species Anas platyrhynchos. The sequence continues at coordinate 37,632,552 of NC_092593.1, read as the reverse complement.
GACGTCCAGCAGAGACTTCTGGTGAAGCTCTGCTGAGAATGTCCTGCTTCATGAGCCAGGGGATGTCCCTCATTCACATACATAACTAATTAGTGCCCATGCAGGGCATCAATCAATGAATCCCTGTATGACAAACCACAAGGCAAGCAGCAGCAGCAGCCCTAGCATGTACAAAGTACCACATGCTGAAGCCATTTGTTCTCTTAAACATAACAGAGCTGGATTTCGAAGGACACCACCTCAACAAACCCAAGATTCCTATTTGCTAACTTACCCTGTTCTGTGAGGAAAATGTATTTGGCACTACATCCAGCTCTTATCTCACAATTTCACTTCTTCCTTTCCTCTTATCTTACAGAAAGGGTCCTAAAACATAGATCATTTCAGCAACATTTTCACAGCAAGTGTAAGACAAAAAGGGGAAAGAAGTGAGGCTTATCACCCAGTAAGTGCCACAGACTCTAGCTTTTGATTTATTTTTATATTTCTGCAACAGGTGCCAGAAAAGAGGAGAAAAAGGATTTCAGTGTGGAATATTTCAAAAATGCAAGTGAGACATAATCTAAATAAAAACTGAATAAAGCAAGAAATAGGTTGTGTTGATAAATGAAAGAAAATACTGGTGTTGAAAAACAAAATCCTGATGTAGCAAGAGAGATATTGCTTTAATATTTGAAAAATGTAAAAATCTATTGCTTCTTGCACACATTTGCATTATTAAAGATCCCCCCCCCGCCCCCCCAGGATCAAACTAAAATACATTTTGGAAATAACATGTTTTCCCTAACTTTCACAATGACCCCTCCCAAATCCCTCCTGCAACTTATTTCTATTAACTCATAATGAGAGCTTCCTTCAATCTCAACTTGAAAGTAGGTATGAAAGAGAATACACAATCATCTGCTACCTGCTTCTTCCTATTGCATGTATTGTTGAGAGAAAAAAACTCATCCTACAGGGAGATCAGAAGCTGCTGGTGCTAAACTGAGTTCTGGGCTATAAATTCAGGTAAGAATTCAACCCTCTCTGGATCTTCCTTCACATTTCTGTTAATGAAAGCTCAAGTTCCTGTTTGTTTTACTTTGCATTTCAGTGCAGCTCAGCCTAAACTAGTCAGAATGACATTAGGCATTATTGTTACACAGATAATGTGCACCTGTATGGGCAGGTCACAGCAGCCCTTTGGAAATTGCTGTCATGGGCTTGGGCTGCAATCGCATCAAGTGGGTTGGCAACCAGATGGCATCCATGCCTGTGTTTCTCCCTGTGGAAAATACATAGCCTTTTCTGGAGTTTAAGTTTTTGTCTCCGTACACCTTGCAATACACAGAATTATCTTGAAAAAGCTTTAGAAAGTCAAGATAAGTGGGGAGACACGATTTAAATGCCAGTCCACATTTAACCAACACTAGGATCAGCAAATCTCAGCTTTGGTTCAGTATGGTTCCTTCAAATACTCACTTGCCAGAGAAAAAGTGGAGGTTTTTGCAAGCAGCTCTGCTTCTGTGTCCTGCTTTTCCTTAGTGCCAGTGCTATAGGGGCATAGCAGAAGAAGCAGTGGATGCAAATTCACCCAGACAACACAGGTAACAGCTTGGAGCATGGTGACATTTGTCTTTGTACGTTACAGACCTGATGAGCTAACTCCAGTTTGTGAACCCTGCCTCCAGCTCTTTTCTCTCCACCCATGGGTTTGTCCACACACCCTTCCTGGTTTTATTCCCCCAGTGATGTCCCAGGACTCCTCTCTGTATTGCGCCTCTGGGGCTATCAGAGCAACCTCAAATGCACGAGCTTGTTAGAAACAACCTTACTACAACTGAAATTTCAGAAGTGCTGTGTTTGCCCCAGCTCTACTGGGAGATGTGGGAGGACCGTGCCTGTCAAGAAGCAGCCCATTAGTTTTAAGCCCTGATCAATTTATGTATTTTTAATTCACCTTTAACAATTTGCTTACATCAAAGAACCTAAGATGACCAGTGGCTAACCATAAAGGTTTGAAGAAACTCAGTTTACTCAAGCTTAATATTTTATGAGATCAATTTAATCAGCTGTGAAGTTACAACATTTCTTCCTCCTCAACAGGTGAGGAAAAAAATTCCTAGCTCTCTTCAATGCTCCATAAAAGTTTAATATAGTTGCTTTTGGAGCACCCACTTGCCTTCCTATCAGTAGTACAAACAATTAAAGGAAAAACAGTGGCACTGTTCTTGTTCTGGTTTAAATATGACATTTATAAAAATAACAAGAAAAATCAATGATAGTCCCACCTTTTCAGAACTGTTTTGCTTTTTGAACAGGATCACCACTGTTACAAATTAAACAAAGACCGTTAGAATCTCTGATCCTATCAATGGAAAAAGGATTTTTCTTAAATTATGGTTTCACTTACAGCTCATGCTGCCATACATTAAACAAGAAGCCATGAATCCCTTCACTGTGAGTGAGATATTTCATTCTCTATATCCTAAAGATCAAGCTGTAAGAGCTTCAACTATCAAATTTCACCACATTCAGCCACTAACATCAAAAAGAAGAGGAAACTCTCAGGACACCAGTTCTAGCTCAGGTCTGTCGCAGAAGCTTTGCTTCTAGATGGAATTCTGAATTCACATCTACACCAAGTTTTTCCTTAAAGAAAAGTGCTGAGATTAACCTCAGATTTGACACCTTCCCTAGGATGGTATTTTTGTAAGAGCTTAGCCTACTTTAGGTATCTTATAAAGTAAAAGGAAAGCCTTGCATCTTCTTATGTTACAGATTCTTCCACTCTTTGAACTCACCGAATGTCTGGACCATTGAGCCCAGAAAGTCTTAGACAAAGATGGAAAGCAGTAGTGCCCTTGATAAGCAGTACTTTGAAAGGTTTTGTGCTTGTTTGTGTGTTGTTATTCTTCAAATCTTCTTCTAAAGAAAGAAAGATTTAACTAGTAACTCAGAAAGTTGATTCATTGGTTCGAGAAAAATACCCAAAAGCCAGGAAATACCCAAAAACAGAGAAAAGCCACTCTTCTATACTCTTAAACCTTATGCTACTAACAAGCTATAAGCTACAAATATAAATCTCACAGGTAAAGAAAAAAAAAAAAAGAAAGGAAAAGAAAATACCTCTGGTTGAAGAGAAGAAAGGACAACCATTCCAGCCTATATCACTATAAGGTGCCCCTACATCATCTGTGAGTCTCTCCTTTATAGCCTCTGAGTCCTCATCGTTCACTTGCTGGCTTTTTGCACCTGGTTTCCTCATTTTGCACCTGGTTTCCTCATTGGAAACCAGCGACAATGTCTGCCCACAGGTGTGGGTATTTTCTTGTCTGGGCTTTGCCTGCTCTTTAAGAAAGCATGCGAATGCATGGTCAGAAGAAAGATAAATGAGAAAGGAAGCTAAAGCTGCTGTAGGGAAATTGCAGCCTTCACATACTCATTATCACAGAGAAACAAGAAAGACAAAATGATGGTGTGATCCTGATCTTTAAAGAAAAGAAAATCGAAACTCCCAAATTCAAGCAGCATCCTACAGGAACATGCTACCCTGTCATCACACTAAAATATTACATATGTTCTCCTGAAAAGTGCTTTTGAACAATAAGAAAAGGAGAAATGAAAGGGTTCAATGAAAGCTGGGGAAATTAAAAAACTGTCACAGAAAAGACTGATCATACAGTCTGTGGGTTTGTTTGTTTGTTTTGTTTTGTGCTTTACATGTATTTTCCAAACTGTCTTCAAAACAAAGCTGCTTTAAAACAGAATAGTTTTACACTTTGACAGTTTTAGTGGTGGTCAGTGCAGGTGCCAAGCTGTGGAGGAAAATTAACCCAGCTCTAACCCACTTGTTGGAAGCTCAGATTACTTGCAACTCACCTTGTTTAAACTACTGAGGATATCAACCTACAGTTTTTGCCAGATTTGACCTACATTTGCATCAGAAACAGTTTCTTCTGCTGGGTGTGATCACATGCACAGTAGCTTTTGGAGTTTATACTCCATCTGAAGCTACTGCCATGAACAGTTCATCCAGGACAGTCCTGGAGAAGGCTGGGCATAGTGCCCAGCTTACTTGTCCGCCCCACATGGTCAAAGCAATAGGGTCTAAGGGACTGGTGTGGATATCAAACATCAGCATGTTGTTGAGGCCTCTACATCTATTCAAAGGGCTTCAGGTAGCTAGGATTTACGAATTCCAAGGGAGACGTACATATGGCCATTACAATGCCTTCTGGCACACCATGCACCTTGGAGACATCCAGGACTCAATTCACAAGTTAGACTACATCCAGCCTTTGTGTGTTAAGTCGTTGCTACTTTATATACACATAATTTTTAATATAATAAAAATATAATAATTTATATATATATATATATATTTGTGGGTGGGAAAGAAAATAATGTAATACCTTTTTTTTTTTCCTTTCTTTTTTTTTTTTTTTTTTTTTTTTTTCTGATTTTTATTCAACAGGAGTTTTTACTCTTGCAGAAGACACTTTTCTGCCTCCAGCATTGTATTTGCTATTTCAAATACAGGTAAGTGCTCTTCTTTTTCAGTTTTCTTGGCACTCTTACTAAAGACTTTAGAATGAAAAATAAATTAATATGATGCAGCATAACACAGTGTTTCAGACTTATTTCAGCATTTCCCCCAGCAGCCCTGGGGTGCGGTCCCTGGGCTGAGGCCACACACCGCACCAGGCTAAAGCAGTGCGAGTCCTCGCTTCTTGGAACAGAGCTATCTTTACATACTGAGAATTTCAATTTGTTTTAAAGGCCCTGCATCAGCCTCCAGAGAAGATAAGTTTTATCAGTCCAGTGTCAGCAAATTGATAAAGAAGGGCACAGGACTGTTCCAGCACAAGCCCAACACTGAGGCTTGCTTAGTGGTGCAGTCAAGTGCTTCAGCAGCTGATGACTGCAAACGGAAGCTTAATGGGGTGAATACGAAGGAAGAATTAGAATAAATGCCACCTTTTGGAAGAGAAAGCAAGTGGCTAAACAGCTTGGGTGAGACAGGAAAGGAGACATAGAGCAGAGAAGCAGCTCTGCAAAGCACGGCTGGATTTCAAGTTACTGTTGAGTCATTGTCAGGCAGTATGATGACACTTCTGCCTGGATGGCTGCCTGCACATCCGCAGGTGCTACAGGAAAAAAACACACAGTCCCTCTTGCAAGATCTGATCTACTTCAGAAAGAGGTTGTTTTCTGGTCTCCTGAGTAAAACCGTTTTCAATTAAGGCTTTCCCATTAGAATATGTCACCCCAATTACTTCTACCACGTATACTAAACCCGAGGCTGATAAACCTTCATGCTTTAGCAGGATAAGAGTAATCATCTGGAAAAGTTTATACCAGATAATGGAGAAGGAAAAGATTTTGTCCTTCTGTATTTAACCCAACTACAAAGGCTTGGAAGCAATTTTGCAGTGGTGGCAAGTGAACTGGACCATGAGAGTACTGTGTGGACTCCCATCACACCAAACAGTACCCTGTTTGTGGGAATATGAGAGGAGAACCAGCACATGTGGCTCCGTACCTCCTCCTTGCCAAGTCGGACAGCCCAAAGAGACCACTGGGAGTGAGTCCAACAGACTGACCCCTGAAGCTGGCCTGATCTGAAGGAAGGGCTGAGCTTGCTTTGAAGGCCACGTGCCAGCCAGGTAGGAGAATTCCCACTGTCTCTGCTGGAGGAAGCTGTGATTTGGTGTGAGGAATGAAGGGTCAGACTGCTCAAGGGATAGCCCAGGAGAAACCAGGAGATTGGTGGTATGGGAGAGGAATGTGAGAAGTCTGACCCTCCCATACCTCAATGAGCCTCACAGACAAAATGTTAGAGCTGGGACATGGTGCTGGATTTGTGCAGCAGCCCAGAGCAGAGGTTGTGGCATGACCTGAGAAGTGAGCATGAAACCCAACTGCACACCAACAATGGGGCACGTAGGCTCTGGCTGTGTCTGGCCATGATGCAGCTAGGACCAATAGGCAGGATGTAAGTAGCAGAGTACCTTTTAGGCCATTTTTCTCCCAGTGGTCTTCTTGTAGAGAGTGCATGATGAATGCGAATAACCATAAGCCAAGAAGTGAACAGACCTTTGTGCAGCTTGAGGGCCGTCCATGAAGATAATGGGCCAAATTTTAGTATAAATGAATGCTTCAGTAGACTTCTTCATACTTAGCCAACAGAAAATATTTGGCTGCTGTCTCTGGCACTGATGGTAGGGATAGTGCCAGCTGGTGTTCTGATAAGGCAGCTACTAACAGATTTCACCATCAAACAACTCTCACTGAAATCTGTCTACTCAGAGATGCCTGGGTAGACAATATGCATTAGTCAGAAAAGAGGAATTTCTTTGCTGTAAGAGAGGAATGGAAAGCACATCATTTCTACACAGTTGAAAGGCAATGGGTACCGCTCTGTGCTGACTGCTCTTCCTCATCTCGAAATGCAGCGGCAGGGATGCTGTCTTGTCTTAGCAGCATTGAGGAGTGTTTGGTAATTATAAATATCTGTCAGACCTTTGGAGTCAATATTTGTAGGTAGATACCTGACTGCATTTTGAAAGCAACAGATCATACTCGCCACGTTTTAAAATGGATTAAAAACCAAATATGAATTAAGAGACTAAAGTCAAGTCCTTATTAACTACAATTTTAATACCATTTGCCTTGACACAAAGGTAGAACTGCATTCAAATCACTTCCAGTTTTTGATTTTTATTTTTTGCCACTTGTATGACTAACTGAAACTTAGTGAGATGTGTCTGAATATTTGAGAAGAGAACTACGGCTTACATACTGATGCTCAGGTAATACACAGGAATTCTTTTTAGTGGCCAAGTTTATGCAGCTAATTCCTCACATTCAGCATCGACTGTACAATAATCCTTTTGACAAATGAGGAAAGAGGCAGAGTGCTGCTGAGCATAAAATGCGTTATTGCCTTGCACAGATCTAGGACATGTAGATGAGTGAGGATTAATAGTTGCAATTAGAAATGTAAGAGCAGACTGTAGATTGTGAAAATAATTAGCAGGTTCTGCAAAGAATTTCCAGCCTCACAAAAATGTTTTAGTGCAGGATATGTTTCAAATGGAAACAATAAAAGAAACTCAGCCACGCTCTTCTCATAAGGACACATTTGGGATTGTTAGGCCAGGGTTTGAAAGCTTGCTGGCTCCTTGACAAAGATGGCTCAATGTTTGCAGCCAGCCAGACACCATGGCCCATGCCCCCATTTGTCAGGAGTGCTCAGTTTCAGCAGAGACTCTGCAGATTCAGAGACCTGCAGTAAGGTGGAGAACTTGGCAAAACGAGCAGTACAGAAGCAGCCAAATGTACCGGCCATGCTGAAGCAGCCTGGCAAGAAGCGGTGCTGGCAGGGAGGCTGAGCTGCAGGGCACTGGAGCTGCGCTGATCCACGCCAAGGTGCCACCAGAGCCCCCGAGCTGCTGTCCTTTACAGATCAGCCGCTCTGCAGCTGCATCCCAGGTGGGCTGTCTTTGGGATTGAAATAACTAAAATGCTATTTAAAAGATCATGAATCATGCTTGCTCAGCAACAGAAAACAAGTCTAACTTGCCTTTCTTTTCTCTACTTGAAGGTAATAAGTGCCTGGAGTCTGCAATCTCTTAAGAAACTGCAGTCTACAATTTATCTTTCCAGAAAGCTCTCTTCTCATGGCTCTCTTTTCACAGTTTCCACAAGACAAAGACAGTAAAGGTACCCCGAGAAACACACTTGAGAACATCCAGGGTGAGTTTCAGATGTAATAGTAAAATGATAGCTCATTGCCAGCAATTTCACTGGGTTAAACCTTGCTTCTGGCCAGGGGACAACATCCCCTACAGGTATGGTTGGAAGGGAAAAGCCTTTGCAAAGTTTGCAACTCTCTAACTTGTTGATGAATAAAAAAATTCTGTCAGGAGAGAAGCGTATAATGATCAAGAACAATGAAACGGTAACAATGCGTCTTGCCAATCAATAAGAACGCTTTCTTTGTAAGAACATGTTCTTTATTTATAGATCAGGTAGCTTCCGCAGAAGAGGGGATTTAACAGTTTTCAGTCTGGTGTTGGAGAAAGACTAAATGATGATGTGAAATTACCTGGAACACTTAATCGGAGATCAAAAGGGTGTTTTTTCTTTTTCTTTTTTTTTTTTTTTTTTTTTGTAAGTACAGCTTTAAAAATTGTATTATTCCAATATAATTCCCATTGTTGCTGTCAGTGTGGAGTGTCTAAGTGCCTAATATATCTAACGCAGATGTGCCAAAGGGCTACAATTAAATCACTCTGCACTCATCTTCTGGTACCAATCAACTTTTTCTTCTCTTAATGAACAGACACATGCTGTTTTATACAGACTCTGATTGACTGGTTGATATGAAAACATAATGTGGCAGGAGCTGGTGAAAAATGTTCGTTATTCTCTCTGTTTGGAACTGCAATAGAAGTGAGTAATTGTTTCTGATTGCAGCAGCCACTCTCGTGCTGGCTGATGAGAACTATGGTGCTGGCACAGAGGTTGTGTGACACCTCCATAGACATCAAAGCATTCCCAATACACTTTATTTTAAATGCAGAGCACTGCTTTGAATCAGTATTTTTCTACTACCTGGTCCATAGATGTCATTTTCTATCCTGTGCAGATTTCAGAATAGCCCTAATTCAATATTATAGCTCAGAAAAATGAGCCAGGGAGAGGCAAAGCAACTTTCTCAGCATCTTTAGGTAGCAGAGCCAAAATAACCAGTGCAGGAGCTCCTGTCAGACTTGGTATACAATTCAGGAAACTTACATTCCAGACTGATCTCAGTGCTAGAAAAAGATGAAATTTTCCTGAACTCTATCAATTATGTTGCATCAGAAACGAAGGCTGGTGATAGGACTGGGTGAGGAAGTAATCTCTAATCTGATGAAAATCACCTCCTCACCTCCTCAGTATCTCTGCTCTGTAGAGACAGCAATGAGCAGTACCCCTGTCCTACCAGTCTACAATCTTTGTGGTCTCTGAGGCCTGGGCAAACCCATCCTGTTTCTGTGTTGCTCTTAACACCTTGGTAGAAAGCTGAGTTGGCCTGAGAAAAAGGGCATCTACAGACAGCTGAAACAGAGCACATCACCAAAACAAGCTGGGTTGCTACATGCTGGGTAGAAAACTGTAGGAAAACACATTGCTGTTGTAGCATATGAAGACTGTTGATGCGGGAGCGCATTACGTGTTTTGGAGGGAAGAATGCAGTCAATTATGTCCCAAATGCACAATGATATTGCACCCAAATTCATTCTTTGGAAATAGCTGGGACTTTTGGCTACTTCTAGAATTAACATCTTAAATAGCGGATATGGTGAAAAACAAATGGATTCTGATTTGGGCTGAATATGAAGGCTGCCATTTCCTACGTGGATGGCTTGGTAGCATGGTGCCTGGGCTCAGCACGCCCATGTGAGTGCAGCAGATGCCCAGGTAGGTGCGCTCTGCTGCCCCAGAGCAGAATTTGCTTCCCACGTACACCAAGACTCTCCCACTAAGAGCAAACAGCGTGTGCTGTTCCTGAACTAAGCAAAAGGCTGAAAAACAACAACAAAAGCAAACCACACCTTTTCACCATGAAAGAGCATGAAACAAAGCATGGAAATTGAATTGTCTGAGTGTGTACATTTTGGTTACAAGTACTTAACTTTCCCTTCCTAAACAATAATAATAAACTTTCCTCGAGCAAAGCACTCAGAACAAGAGCCAGAATCAAATTACAAACCTGTGCCTTTTGTAAAGGGATTAAAAAAAATCCCACTTACAATTGTCACTTGACAATCAGTGGTTCCCATAAAGGCATATTTAATACTATGTTGCAATGACAGAATTGCATTACATTTCTCAGTAGATAATCATCGTTTTAAATTAGTTTAAAATATCGCTGTGCTCTTTAGTGGTCTTTGCAAGTTTAACCACATTTTTTTGGTGTTGATTTTTGTAAATCTATTTTTGTTTGTTGGTGGGGACTGCTGAGTTTTGTGTAGATATTTAAGCCCAAGACGGCGTCTTAGCTTAGCCATCTGTGAAAACAAAAACCTTGTAGAAATATAGCTTTGAATAAATGAAGCACTGAGGGAATTTCATACTTGATATAAATAATTGCAGCTATAGCTTGTTGCTATGCAGTTAAGAAAAACATCTCTTATCCTTGCTGAAGACCCATTTCTTTAAAAGGTTTCACTTTTAAACATGGAGACAATGAAACATTAATATTTTTCCATCTTCCATTTCAAGTGTGTGTGTGAGATCAATGCCTTGCTGTCTGTTCTGATAAAAATGAATGTAAAGGCTCTGGAGAGGCAGCGGCTGATGCTTACCAGCACCAATGCTTTCCACGCACAGAGCCTCAGCCAAAGGCCAGCAGGGCTCAACACCGAGGTGATTTATGGAAGGGCCAAGCATGAGAAGGCTCTTTCCATTTCAGGTGGGTAAATGGGAGCTGTAGGGTAGGCAGGTGGCATTTACTGTGTATGCAAGAAAAGTCACTTTAAAATGAACACATGGAAAAAAAAACACTGAGTGAGGGCACAGAAGAAAAAAAAAAAAGGAAGCAAAGGCTGTGCTATCAGCAGCAGGTTTTTGTGCTTTTTTCCCCATTTCAGCCCTTGAGAACTGGCATATTTTATTTCAGGGCAATACTTGTACAGGAGGGCTGGTTTAAGTACCTGCCCTCCCACAGTTCACCATGACAATGTATTTAACCATGACCATGTATTTAACTGAGCCATGAGCTCCAGCTCCAAAGCTGAGCAAAGCACATGCTGGACACAATCCTCAGAAGCCACAGCCTCGACTCCTCAGTGACTAAAGCTCCTCCGTGATGCCCACCCTGAAGGCACAGAGCCGGGGCCATCAGGTGCCTGTTGCAGGGCTTGGGGCTCACCGGGGCAGCAGCAGCTCTGCCTTTTCTACCCCAAAACCGTGAAAATGCTTGACCAATATCAAGCAACTCCCTCTCCACATGCCACTTCCATTTCAAGCCTGAGAATGACTATCAGACTATCACCTGTGTGATAAATACATAAAACTAGTATTATTAGAAGCTATTAGTATAAACTATTAGAAGCTATTATATTCCCATCTGTTCTGTGCTTATTGGAGCAAATTTCTTCCCCAATTTCTCCACTTCAAGCCCCAAAGAACCTTTTCTCAATGTCCTTTTGGACCTCCCTAACACTGCACGAGGTTTCACACAGGTCCACAGCTCTTAGGGAGGTCGCAGCTCCCTGCCTGCGTACTGGGGAGCAGATCTGGATACATGCATGGATATGTGTAGGGAAAATAGCAAAACCAAAAGATTTCTTCAGCCCCAAGGAAAGCTCAACATTTTTTTTGCCTTCTGCTTGTCATGCTTTCCCGAGGAAAAAAAAAAACAAAAACACAAAAACATTGGACTTTCTTGGCTGAAAGCTGTCATCTCCAATGAAAAGCTGATTATACAGTGGAAGTAAATAATAAAAGCATGATTCTGTCTGGTTGCCTGGGCTAAATTCATGAAAAACTCAGTTTGCGCTCAATAATTTCCTCATGAATAGCAGTGTTTTCTTAAGGAAATAGTGACAATTTGCCTTGGACCAAATTAGTGAAGATATAATCTGTCTTCACACTGAAGATGTCAAATTTGCATGCAAATAATCATGGCATGAAAACTGGTGGTGTCATGTGGCTTTAATGATGGTTTGCAGGAAAAACACCAAGCGAACAAACACCTGCTCTACGGCTTCTGTGGGTTGCCAGCGTATTATTACTGGTTCTGACCTTCTAATTGCCTCTTTATTTTCTGCTCCTGGCTGCACGGTGAATAACACGAGAGCTCTTTCAACTCCTACGTGTCCCCCCCCGCGCTCCCTCCTTCCTCCCATCTCTCTTGGAAAACAAACTACCAATTTAATGACTAACTAGCTTGTGCTCTCTGAAGAGTTTCCCCAGCTTTTGTAGGAACGGGGAGCCTTGAACATTTTGCAAGTGGAAATCAGGATCTGCTGGGGCAGGGGCAAAACCCCGCGGGGCCACCGGGCTGGCAGCTGGAGGGTCCCCGCCGTGCGCTGGGGGCCGCTGCAGTTGTCACCCGCTGCCAGGCGATGTCACCCTTGTCCCGTGCTAAAGCGACCAGGGGCTAATTTGTCAGACAGACCGCCAGGGCTGCCCGGAGCCTTGCTTCTTGCTCCCCTGCACGGGTCCCTTCCCCGTGGGCACCGGGAGGTCCCCAGCACTGAGAGGTGGCAGGGAGAAGGCTTCATTTTCCGGGGAGCTAAATACCCCGGCTTTCCTGGCACATCATCTGCGCCGCACAGCATTACAACTTCCATCCCAAATCATTCAGGGACAGGTGGCCTTCGTCAGCGCTTAGAAACTGCCCTCCTGCCAAACTTTCAAGAGGATTGCATGCAACTTGTGTCCTCCCCGAGGTGGAAGGGAACTGAGGGTTAGCCCTGCAGGGAATACTGCCACCCTCATCTGTTCCACAAGGACTGCAGAGATGCAGATAAAGCAGGCGAGCGTAGGAAGCGTGGCCTTATTGAGGCATATAAATATGCCTTGGATTAATAGCTGTTTATTAAAGCAGGTTATAAAACACATTTTCAAAGTTCAGATGAGTGACCATCTCAGCCATTAACATCCCTGGCAAATACTTAGATCAAAGTTTTATGACCTCTATTACGGCAGATAGTGCTACCTGAAAATGTCCACTTTTAAAGTTTTATTACTGTCAAATTCCTTATTTAGACCAGTGATTTGACATTCTTGCATGAGCGAACATTAAAGATTTTGCCTTTTTAACCTCCTAATCCTGCTGCATAAATCATTTACAACCGATTTTGTCCTATGTGTCTTTTTGGTGTTATTGGGTTCTTATCTTTCATTCCAGTCTAGGTTTCCGATTTAATATATTAAAAACTTCAGTTCAGTTTTGCTGTCCTTATTAAGATACAAAAGAAATAGAAGCTTATAAAGTGCAGAAAGAAAAGCACAATATATAATATATGCTTAAAGAAAATGAAAAAGGTTTAGTTTAAAGGGAAGGAAGATTATGCACCCCTCTCCTGTGGCACCCCTTTACGACTGCTGTACAAATGCAGAGAATTACTTTGTGCAAGCACAAACTGTGCTCTCCCTTAGCCGCCTTCGCTCAGATGCTGAGGTCAAGCCCCGTGCCCTGGGTCTGCCCAAGGGCTCCCCAGCAAAACCTGCCTCTGCAGGGTGGACCTGGAAACCTCCATGGGGACCTGCTAGCAGGATCAGAGTCTGGAAGGATGTGGATGCTCAAGCATAAAACCCTCCTCTACTACCCCATCTTGCCTTCTCCTTCAAGTACTTACCCTATAGCTGCATGAAAATGTAAAAGCAAAGCCCATTCCCTCAGCAGAAAAACAGCAACAAAACACCCACCCTAAAAATAGGGTAATATAGGGTAAATATAGCGTACTTCTATAAGTAATAGAATTATTTATAAATAACAAATAAGCCTGGTATGTGGGGAGTGGCCTCTGTTACAGGTTTTCTCATGACAAAGAGGGACTGACAGCTAGAAGGCTCAAAAGTTATGGGAAAACTCAAGGGACCATATTGGTTGGGCAGGGTCTGTATTCAAGGCTCTGGCTACACCCCTGGTAACAGTACGACAGAATATCAGGCTACCACGTTAGCTGACAAAAGGCAGCTCTGATCCTTCAGGAGGGTACACCCAAGAAGCCTAATGGATGGGTGAACCTGCAACAACAGCAAGATCACACTGCAAATTAAATATTCATCCAGTACAGAATTAGACGCTTGAGTCACTACTGGACACAGAAAGAGAGGTGATTAAAAATACATATTTTTTGAACAAAGATGAAAGGTATAGCATAGAGAGATTTTATCCATATTTAAATGAAATCAATCTGCTTTAAATAAAAAAGATCTTGTTCATGCCTGAAGTGTATCTGCAATTACATGAATTTGAAAATCAAGTAGTCTTCCTACTCTATCCCAGGGAGGCAGATATAAAAGAAATCTCAATATATACACATCTCAGACCCTGTATGTCTGTTTGATGACTTGGCTGCACCATGCTCGAGGACCCCAGTAGCAGATGGAAAGAGTAAGAGTGAGCAAACTCATATTCCATTTCCTATTTACCTGCCTATGTATGTATAAAGCATAAACCAGACACAAACAGTAACTGAAGCAATACTCTGTGGCTTAGTATCAGGTATAAATACTTTTTTAGTTGAAAATAATTTTTATTCAGGCTGAAGGGAATGAGGCACCAAATGGTCTTTTTGGCACTTACAGCTGAAACAATAAAGCCCTGACCAAGGTGCAGTGCAGGATGAGGAGCGGGCAGCTGGGTGCCCCTGGAAGAAAATCACAGCATTGCTTTGCTAGCCACGGCACTAGCACACAGCCACCCCAACACTGGCTCATGTGCTTTTCCAAGATGTCTCATTAAGAAGGTCAAGGAATAACCAGGGATCTGCCAAAACTTCACCTGAGCTTTTCAGGTTATTTTCAGATTTGGGCTTCGACCAAACAAAAAAAACAAACCTGGAGCACAGCTGGGTGACTCTCATCACCAACCTCCAGAGACCCCAGTCCCTCTGCGTGGTCATCATGGGACAGCTCTGTCCTGAGTTTCAGCTTCCCCAGAAGGAACATGCCCTGAAACCCAACTGTGATCCCATCCAAAGAATGGGACTCAACCAGCATCATAAAGCTTCTGGCTCAGGGTGGTAAAATCCTCACAGGTCCGGCTGTGATGTGCTGCTGTAATTAATCCCTGGTTCGGCTGCCAGTTATTGCAGATGCTCTTCTGCAGACAGAACAGGATTTTTCCCCCTATTTATTTTTCTGCAAGTTCCCTGACCTGGAAACCTGACATTTTCTGGTTCACACTTATGCACATTTCATCTTTTCTTGAATCCTGTTTAGGATCTGTACTGACAGCAAAATGGCACAAAAAATAGAGTCTGCACCCACCCAGAGGAAATACGAACATCACAGCCTTGTGAGAATGCTCAGCCCCAGTTATTTCTCCTCTGCTACCTAAATTCATTTTTTTCCAGCATCCATTTTAAGTTATTGCTTTTCTGCACAACATTTTTACATGCTGCCCGGCTCCACAACTGCTCTTTCAGTGCAGCAAATTAAAAGATTTGCCCTGTTGCAACATTCTTTAATATGGACAGAAACTAGCATTAGTTTTTCCTTGCTTCTTGAAAAAAAAATGGCAAAAAGATAGGAGGAACATACTCTAGCAGCTGACAAGCCTGCCTCTGCTTAGAGAATTGCAGAAACTGCCAAAGATTACTGGATTTGTGCGAGAATAATACCTATGTACCGCTGCCAAGGTCAATCAGCCCTGTGCACTGCTGGCAAATGCAAGTTTGTTACATAAGTAATGGCCAGCGGCAATCAACCTTAAATTTGGCATACACTTCTCCCCCCTCCCCTCCTTAGCCCCAAATGTTAAAGGAAAAATATATTAAACTTGTTATGCCTTAAGCTATTTTTCCTCACTTGTTTATTTTCTACTTCTCTTCCAGCTCAAGATGCTCACATCTCTGGCTAAAGCTCAGTATTCGATGAGGGCATGGTGATGTTCTCATCTTCTTTGCAGAGTGCTGGGATTTCATCCCATCGGTGGCATGGAAATGCCAGTAAGAAAGCTCATGAAAATGAGCACTTTGTTGTTTAAGGTGGGTCGTTGCAATGTAATCCTCCCACTTCATCATGCATATGCATTTCTTCTGTCCACCCTGTGCCAAAAACTGGTATTTCATATTCTTACTGAGCATAGCTGTTGTTTACAGTGGATACCACCACAGACTGGGATAGACTGCCCCTTCTAAAGCCATTACCTGGTCTAAACAGAGAGGCAGGAATTGTGTGCACACCTACCACTTGCAAGGGAGCAACACACACAGGGCTGAAATGGAACTCCTGGACCAGGGATGGGTACCCGGGATCGCTCAGCACCATTAGGGCCTCACACCATCCCCACCAACCGTTTCTGAACTGTGCATTTTCCCTCCCCGGAGATGAAAAGTCACAAATAAACAGCAGAGCTAGTGAAAAAGTGGTTAACAGGAGATTTAGCAGAAGAATAGGAGAATGTGGCAATAAGCCCCCACCATTTCTTACATTATCTGAGAGCTGTTCAGCCACGAATTGTCTGTAATAATTAGCATGAGAATATCTCCTTGATGACATTCATACTGCATAAAAGGGTCTGCATTTCCTCCATCAAAGTGCATATTTATGAACTGAATCTCCGAAAGACGGAGCCTTTGATAGTATTATTTTAATATTTTTTCGCATATGATTTAGAAGTTTAAACTTCAAGAAGCCCTAATAATAAAAAAGACTATCAGATTTCTGCTAGTCACCTCAGTTTCTAGTAAACACAAACATATATATGGGAGTCACTGCTTAAATATGAAAGTGATAGACTGTATGAGATAGAAAGACATGAATAAATTTTCTTTCTTTCTTTCTTTAATGATCCTGTGAATAGTGACTAGAAAAACCCAGCCTTGAATGCTGAAGCCATTACTTGGCATATGGTTTTCTCATTTCCCATCTATTCCTTGACCCCGGTGACAGCCTGTTCTAAGCCACACTGAAAAAACTCTTCCTGTGGAAGTCTGCACATGTGTATGCTTCTGTTCCTTCATTGCTCTATCCTTCTTGTTTTATACCCCTGATTATTGGCATTCCTCATAACTTAAGCCTGCTTCAGAACCAGGCCCATGAAGGGCAGGACTGCAAGACTCACCTCTTCATTAGGAAGTCAGCATGAGTACTGCTGGTACATAAGTTAGACCTGCTGTCACCAGCCCATTTTGAGGGCACGGCTTGCTTAGATTTGGGCAACAGCAGTCCCTCTTCTCAAGTGAAAAACTTTATGGAGATTTTTTTCAACAGAGCCTGCTCAGAGCTGACAGACTGGTCGCTTGGTTCATTCACTGCAGTCCTGATGTTACTTGGCTTTTGTTTCAGCACCTTGAAAACTGAAAACCCTGAAGTCTGAAAGACAGCTGATAGTTGATTTCTGAAGTGTTTGTAGAGAAAATACTCCCTGTTATTATTCTCCTTTTGGCAAAAAGGGGCAAGCATGTGAGTTATCCCAGGCTTGGACAACTCAGCCCCAAAAAGGGATCTGTGAAGGACATGGGTGTATGAGGCTGTGTGTAAGAGAAGGTGATGGGCCACCACAGCTGGTGTTGTGGGATGCCAGGACAGTTTACTCCCAAACCCAAGTGGCCCCACTATATCTTCTGCACTGCCCACCAGAAAAGAAACCCCCATCTACTCCACCTTCAGCTTCTAAGACTTTGATGCCACTGGTAAAGAGATTAACCTGACCGTGAAGGCCTGATGCGGATTTATGAACTGCAGTGTAAAACAGGTTTAGTTTCTCACTAGTTTTTAACTACTGCTAATGCAAAATTTGGAAAGTTGGAGGTGAAACCAAAAGGAAATATTTGTGTGGTACAACCTCTCTGGGAACAGAGGAGCCCTTCTGAGAGATACCCACCACAATGCTTTTTCCACTATATTCCACTGCATAAATCTTCCTATAAGCTTTCTACATAGTTACATTATTTCAAAGTTGTCAGCATTATGCAATTACAATTCCTGTAGATAAATCTGATTTCTTTTGTTAAAAAGCCCACCATTTTAAGTTGCATAATTTCAACATTTTTAGTATTTAGACAAATTCTTTGACATTTAGCACGCATCTCTAAAGCTCCGTTTTTAATACAACTTCTATATTCTATTATTTCACAATAAGTAATTTGTATTTCTTTCACGAATACATGTATTGGTACATTTTATGCATCAATAAGATAATGGCTAGTGCATTTCCTATTCTTAGGGATAAGAATGATCTGGGTAGATGCAGGCTAAATCTCCTTACTAACGAAAATAACAAATATTTGCTAAACAAATAAATATTCAAGGCATCTCAAATTTTCTGAAAACTGTACCAAAATATGGTGTACTTATATTTATGTTTCTAAATAATGGGGTGCCGCAGACACCAGTTTAATGCCCCAAGGAATTTAAAAATATTTTTGAGATTTTCCATGAAGAATTTTTCCTGGTATCCCCAATTAGCTGGTAGAAGATTTGGCAAAAAAAATAATGTATTCAGCACTGACAGCTGTTCAGAGGTATTCTGATCTTCTCCTGATAAGACACGTAGTTGAAGAATCTAAGTATGTGACTCTTAAATAAGAAGAAAAATAAATTTATAAGGTATACTTCTGATGGACATTACAGAATTTGGTTCAGAGGCATACTGAGAATATGATATGCTATTTTCATGTATCTATTTTGAGGAACATTGAGAGGTTTGAATACTACACTGCAACCCTGCCATTACTCCACCTTTTCATAAAACATAACACTGCTATCTAGAAATAACTCTTACCCCATCTGTTGCATCATAATTTCTTGGTTGAAACACCACTGGGGACCATGGAAGTGAGCTCAGGTGCTGGCCTTACTCAGAGTAATGCATAAATGTAGAACAGCCCCACTTTATTTATTTTTTCATTCTGAAACAAAATAAAAACAAATGGGTGGAATCAGTCAGAAAAGTGATAATAAGAGGAAAATGCTGATCTGTATATCTCACAGACAAACATTATGAAATGTTTTTTTCCTGATCAAAAAACAACCAAACAATTCATAAAATGCAGAAGTGTTTCAGAAAATGTTAATTCATTGCAGCCAGAAATTCTTGTGGGAACAGACATACCAGTTTTGAAGGATGGTTTTTCTTGGTCCTGAGACAAAATTTCTGATCAGAAGAAAGAATAATTGATAGTTCAGATATCCTCAGGATGTTGGGAATTCCTCCCCACTCCAAGCCTCTGTTTTGCTTCTACAAGGAAACTTAAATCTGAATCTTCCAGGTGAGCATTTTGGCTATTGTGTAATCTGTGATGGGTGAGATTTCACAAAAGAGCCTTGCAGGGCTTTAATTGCACCCTGACTTTGCACAAGATGTTTTTGGATGTCTGACAAAGTTGCTGTGACATGGAAGGATGCTTCCAAACAGCAGAGCAGGGCCGTGCTGCTGCCCACTCCTCTCTCTGCCCTGCTGCCTGCCTCCTGCTGCAAAACCAGTGAGAAACAGGAGCAAATGGGCAGTCTCATGCTAATCAGGCTATCAGAATGAAAAGTCATGCACATGAAAGGAGGAAAATAAATCCTATTACTGTTGGGATTGATTTAGAAATTGCAGTTGTTTTACTCATCATTCTTATTCATAATTCAGCTCCTCATTACAAAAGATGGAGGGGAGCATGCCCTACTTTTCTCTTTGTGATTTGACAGCACTTCCATTGAGTAGCTTTGCCAGGAGAACCACTGGTTGCTCCATGTCCCCTGCTGTGGCCTTGGACCTTCCACAACAAAAAAGGAAAGAAAAAATCTAGAAAAAAAAAGTGAGGGAAACAAAAAAAAAATGTCTGTGGCAATTACAGCACCCAGTGGCTTGCATCAGCCCTTTCCTTGATGTTTGCCTACAGGCTGGTCAGCTGACTGGATCTATTTCAACTGAAAGGAGGTTATTTGCTCTTATTAAAGACCAGAGGAAAAAAATCTAACCTCTAATGGCTGTGACTAACAGCCCAAAGTCTGCAATCTCCATGGAGCAGGAGGCTCCAGAGCATGTCAGAAAGAGACAAATGTAAGTCAAAGACATGAAACTGGACAAGGGTGGCGAAGTCTTCTCATGTACTAGCTAGTGTCCCCTGTTCCTGCTGAAGGTGTAACCTGTAGGTCTTCCTATGATGACTGGGGATGCCAATGTAATTATACATGCACACACATGATGCACACCTGTATTGGCCCTACCAT
Source organism: Anas platyrhynchos (assembly GCF_047663525.1). NCBI lineage: Eukaryota > Metazoa > Chordata > Aves > Anseriformes > Anatidae > Anas > Anas platyrhynchos. Next base: position 37,612,674 of record NC_092593.1, on the reverse strand, counting down.
CATGCAGTTACATGACATCCCACCTACTTTCACAAACCTTCCACCTGTCATGCCTCCACAAGGCTGGGCACCTCAGCACAGGCACAGTTTTGATAGCAGCACACAGGGGATGGGGATTATCTGTCAAAAAATCTGATCTCTGTTGACATATCCCTCAAGAAATGTATCAAACAGGAGCTGGGGAATTTAGTTGCCCATACAAAGCCATTCCAGCTTCCTACAATACCTTACAATGCCCTCAATAATTTCTGTAGAGTTCTTCTGTTTGCATAGCCCTGTTTCTGAAGAAATTGCTGCCTCCAATCAGTGGAAATGCTGTACCATTTCTCCAACTCATGAAGGCTTGTGGCTATCACATAGTGCCTGTGTGCTTTGGCAGATCCTTGCTGCCCCAGCAAGATGTGCTTGCTCTTGTGCCTGAACATGGCTCCGTGATTCCTTAGGACTTTGCCTGACTCTGTGCTATATTGTCACCTGGAAAGCCTTTCCTCAAAGGAGTTTATTTTCTCCTGTACCTTGACAGCCATCAACAAATATCCTCAGCTGAACAGATAGTACCACCAGGAAATATTTCCTGATTTGCAGGAAATGCCCTCCTTTCTTCTCAGATTATCGTCAGCAGTGTAGGCTCAGGCTTGCTGTCACCCACCTATGTTACTGTTGCCTGTTCTTTCTATTTGCCGAACCTTTATTTTGTACTTACTTCACCCACATTTTCCTTGAATTATAGAGCCATTCTACCTGACAATACTGCTAGTTCAGTTTCTCCCTCTCTAATTTCACACGAATGCTCCCCATACTAAGCAGGATCTATTTTTACAGGTCTTTTACTCTGTGTTGTTTTCCATTTCTTTCTCTTGTGTATTCTGGTCAAGGGAAAACAAAGAAAGAGGCAGATTTTGCTACTCATCCTGCAAAATACCTTATCCGGGAGAGAGCATGCTGTAAGAATAAAAATGCCATAAATCTGTGCTTTGACAGGGGAATGATATTTGAACTCACGGTACTGGAGTGTTTCACATAGCTCGTGTGGTCTAAACCAACAAGACAGTAGTGAACTATTAAAATGCAGTCAGTAGTACAAGTTCCTTTTTTTTTTTTTTTTTTTTTTTCTAAAGTAACGTCCACTTATTTGCTGATGCACACCAACTACCTAACTGCTTTTGACATCTCACAGCTAAGCCCAGCAATTTCACTTTGGAGCACAGTTTCCCAGGAAGGCAGAGAGAAGACTGCTCCCAGGAGCTCCTCCAACACAGAGCTTCTCTCCACCAGAAATACTTCATTGTGCTTCAGCAATCTCAGTGGCAGGATTATTTGGCACATGCACTGCAAGATCAGTTTTCTATCCAGGGCACTGCCTGACACTCAGGGCCGAAGACCAGCCCAGCGTTGATTGCAACACTGGGGAAGGCCACTGCCACAGTTAGGGCCATGACATGGAGTACTCTACTCCCTGTTTACCTTTAGCTGCTTTCTGCATGAATGCCAGCCTGCTAAAAACAAGGACCACAAAAGCTGCCTTTTGCCCACCCCTTAAGCAATTTGTTCACTGGCCAGCAGCCAACTTGCAACCATGGCCAGCGAGCTGCCCCGGTGTGCACACCATCTTGCGCCAAATGCCTAGTGCTGCATCTGCTGTATGAGACCTCATTTTTCAACTACTTCAAAAATGTGGTGGAATTAAATTCTCCTGGAAGACCTCTTTTCTTGGTCAGTTTAAATTCATGCTACAGTCTTTCCTGCCTTTCAGCTCTCTGAGGTGAGAAATTTGGAGTTGCCTGTAATAATACAGCATTGCCAAAACTGACCTCAGCTCTGAAATATTCTAGAACATCTCCAGACATGGATTTACAGGGATGGAAATAGCACGAAGCACGTTGAATCTTCCTGCACACCTCCACCCACCTGATACACATTAGCATCATCTCTTCCTACAAGCACGTTGCAGTCCAATCTTGTATTATTTCAAAGGTTTTGAGAAGACACACTACCTAGCTTACATGTGGTCTCTCCCACTCTCACCCAAATAACTGATGACACCATGTAACTGCGAGAGCACACGATCCATCATTCTTTGCAGCACCACAGGTGCACTGGCTACGCCATATGGCAACTTCTTATACTCAGGCAGCCCCTCTGCACATGCTCACAGTAAAGAATATTTATTAACCTGGGGCTGGTGTCACATGCTGATGTGCTTAAGGCAGGTCAAGTTCCGTAAGCCTCTCCCCACCTGTCACTTGTAAAGTCATGTTTTAGCCTTGGCTGACAATCAGCTGTCAGGGGTTTATGGCCTGCATATGCCAAGCATCTAGCTTTCATCTGAACTGCAGTAATAAAATTTTAAATAAAAATTAGTAGCAGCAATAAGACTTCTCTCCATTGATTCCAGCAGGCTTTGATGCTTATTTGTAATGTGGGAACATTTATTTTGGTGATTTCCAGACCAGGTAAGAGCCAGCTCCATCCTGAGCTGTTCTGTACCCTTATCGTTGATGCAGGTCCCAGAGCAAAAGTGACATCGTGAGGGCTGGCAGCATCCCTGCTCCCAACCACAAAGACGCACCGAAAGCAGTGAGACCAAAGTGTCACAGAAACCGTACGGGCAGTGCTTTAAACAGCTCTTCACTTTGCTGCAGCTTCTGTTCTTCTGGGTTTTCTTTAGGACTTGAAATAAAGAACCTTTTCAATACCTGAAGAAAGGCTTGTCCTAGGAGATTTCTTCTCTGTTTCTGCAGACTCGAGGGATTCAGAGCAGCATTAGCACAGCGTGCCTTCAACTGCTGGGCGGTGAGCTCTTGCTCCTCTCTAGAGCTCTGTCCCTGCCACAGTTAATCAGAAAGGAAAGCAATGCTTGTAGATCTGAATTTCTTCCACTGGAGACTTGCAACATTCGACGATTTTTTCAAAACTACTTTTTATGTTTATGCAGTAAAGGAGATTCAAGAGCCACTTTTTTTTTTTTTTTTTTTTTTTTCCCAGTCACCCATTGCTCATCTCCTTTAAAATTAAACTGGGCAATAACAATCATTTATTGTCTGAAGGCAACATATGCCTTCATGATTTAGGCGGCAGTCTTTTCTGTGGCTTAGGCACTGATTGCAATTCTACCAAAGCATCAAGCAAAGCAGAAAACCTGAAGAGATTTGAAACAAAAAACTACTTTTCCAGTTTATAGCAAGTCTTTACTAAGTAATATTTCCCCTTATCTTAGCCCCTGAAACCTACTAGAACTTTAAACTTTATTCCCACTTTTATTTTTAAGTGGACATTTGCTTCAACATCTTTAAAGCTATTTAAAGTTCAGATATTAAACATGAATAATTGCCTCCAGGTTTCAGTGCATGATGAAATAAAAACTGACAATGCATGTCTTCTAGTGACATTCACTCCTGCAACTATGACAGACTTGTAATTTGATGCAAATTAACTTTACTCTGGAGTAGAAGGACAAGGTTTACAGTGGCTTCAGTATCATCCTTCCTGTTGCTTTTCCTCATTGATATACATGGGGTGCAGGGCAGCAGGGGGACAGGGGCGGATGAATAGATGAAATCTGAGCACTTTTCAGTCCATTATCAGCTTGAAGCATCTGAGAGGGAAAAAAAGGAAATGGATGTCTGAGCATCTTATCACAAAGCCCTTTAGAGAGGCAATAGGAAGACAGAAGCTCGCTGATCTCCATCACTCAGAAGCCTGAGCCCGTGTTATCTCCTGAAGTGATTAGCAACGAAAGTTCAACTCCTCTCTGAAGTTCCTTTAGTCTCTTGCACTGCTCAGTGGAGAGATGTGAAACTTGTGCTTGGGAAGAAGTGCACCTGAGAAGTCTGTGCTCAGTTCGTGGACAGCACGTGCAACAGAAAAAACAATAGTGAAATGAACTGCATAAATCATGTTTTGAATTATTCATACCCTTGTGTGAACATAGTTAAAACCTGTAGGAGTTAAATGATAGCTACTGTGCCAAAGTGTTAAAAAAAAAAAAAAGTATATTTTAATGAAATATAAATATTAGATGGAATTTTACATGGAAATACTCTGGAGTCTTACACATCATTTCCAGTGAAGGAAAAGGCATATTTTTGAATCTCTTGAGGTGCCAACTCATTAATTAGCATGGATATGAAAGATACATGCTTAGACGCATCAGTCAAGCAATTATTGAGGAACTATAATTTGAGTGTATAGTCTGGCAATGATAAGTTATTTTTATGCTCATTTATATTCACTTCACTGACATTTTATTTAGCAGGATCTAAACAAGTAGAAGCAAAAACTGTTGGTGCCAAGAAGACTTGCTTTGGTGAGCAGCTTCCCACACATCAGTTCTTGACCAAGTGGCTCCTAAAGGTCACCGAGGAATTTGATTGGGACCATGGGACATTCCCATGCAGAGCACTGATGAGGCACAGAACTTGCTGCAAGACCTCCTCTTCCACCACTGTCACCCAAATTTCCTTCTGGGACGCAGGTGGAGGTTTCCCTTTGTTGTGCTCGTTCCTTGCACTGCTCATTCAACCTCTGCTCTTGGGCAGGCTGTGAGCAAACAGTTATTGAGGATGGTAGTGGTGCTGCTGTAAGAAGACAGCTCCTTTTCTTTATTTTATTTTATTTTTTTCCTTTGAGGTTTGGAAAACTACGACTTCTCACCTCTTCCAGCACCCACTCCTGCTTCAAGAAAGTCAATGTAGTGGAAGCCATAGAAGTCAGGTCAGGACCTACTCACTAAATGCTTTCTACCTAACAGCTATGTAAAAGCCCTATGAACAAAGTTGATGTCAATGACTCAGTCCGCATTTCTATCCACAGCTTTTTATCTAAAGTGGTAATGTAGCTAAAATTTAAATAAAATAATTTTGGTCTATAAAACACGTTAACATTACAACAGTCTGTTTTTTCATTAAATTTTATACACATCATAAACGTCATGCCCACCTTAGAGTTACATTTTGTATTAGTTCCTTAGAAAGAGAAGTTAGAGTGGTTGATTTGACTTATCATGATTTGTTTGCTGGACATGTTCCAATTTCCATCTAAATAGTTATTTCTTATATGACTGCATCTGAAGGACATTTGTTAAAATCATTTCCCTGTAAATGATAAACTTATTCCCTAAATGGGCCTTTCATACACAATCATCTGAAACACGGATGTGGGACGAAGGGAGCCTTCCACTCCTGTTCTCATCAAGATCAGATCCTCAGATAGAGACAATTACCTCACACGTATGACAATGCCTACATTTTCAGTGTTGATCAAGCATGCTGTAGGCTCTGTCCCATCAGAGTTATCTTCCTTTTCAGTTTCTGAAGTGATTTTCAGAACTTTACATAACTGCTCTTTAAAGTAATGCTGCTCAGCGAAGCGTAGGAATGTGCATTCCTCAGAGCTCTTAATGTTTTTAGTGTTTGGTATCGCTTACAACATGCAAGCTGAAGAGATTCTAAAACCTCAAAGGCACCTTTTGAATTCAAAACCTTCTGGGAGGCAGTCTTTTTCTTGCTGCTTTGCCATAAGAATTCAAATGACTTCTCCCATTGACTTCTTTCATTCAGCCTGTGCATTTTTCCACTCATTTATTGCAGACCAATTTCATGATCTTTTTTTTTTTTTTTTTTTTTTTTTTTGATACTGACAAATGGGAATCAAAAAGAGAGGCTTTATTACAAGGTGAAATCGAGCAAAGGTTACAAATCTTTTGCATGGCAACACAACTGGCAGCCTTGTGCATCACGGTCACACATGGGGCATCACTCTGCCCCATAATGAAAGTAGCAAGCAGAGCTTAATTTCTCTGTACTCAGATTTCTTTTGAAAGAGTCTGATAGTGTGAACATAAAACAACAGAATTTGGTCTGGTGATGCTGTGAACAGAAACGTAGCAAAAGGAAGTGTTTCCCCCCACACTTTTCAGGAACATCACACTTCCTTTTCTAAGGTACAGACTGATCTGGGGCTTCCTACTAGGAAGTCTTGTGTAGTCCTGCATTCGATTTACCAGTGGCTTGTGAGAGAGAAATGCAGTTCAGTTCAGAGAACAACAACGCAGCAAGTTGTTCACGTACAAGAAACTCCAACATCTCTGATGCATTTGTAATGTGATGAAATCCCCATAATGACCTTCATTGGACCCAGCATGTAAGTCAATACAAACAACTTTCAACTTGATGAACATTTTCCCTCTAAAAAGTAACCTTTCAGTTGTATTGCTTTTGTACTGTTTTAACCATATGCTAAATATTATAATGCCTCATCCTCATTTACCCTTCACATATTAAGGTGAAAACTCTGACCTAGTGCATTCTAATTACTTGGCTTATTAGCTTCACATTATATCAGTAATGGTGTGATAGCCAACATAATTACTAAGACTTGAAAAATTATACTTTGCTGTACTATTTCATGAACTGTGAGATGGTTCTCTCTTCTTATTAACTTTCTTATTTAATGGGTTGACCAGATTTTCATCTACCTAGACCATTGATCAAACTGATAATTTTAGATTTCAGCTGCAATTGAGAAATTGCCCCCTTAAAATGGTGAGAGATATGCTTTATATAAGAAATTAAAGGCATTTCTTCTCTGTGTTTCTTATTGGTAGGCCACTATAATTAGGTAGTTACTACATGCTGTTTGAACACCTTTTTGAACTTATAAAGCTCCATGAAATTAAGACTTTTTCCTAGAGGAAGTTACTTTGGTTCTATGTTTCTTTTATCAAAAAAAGCGGCTACTTTGGTATTTTCTAAAATACTGGTTTACCATTTTTAAGTAAAAGCTTTTTTCTTTTTTTATGGAAGAAAACAGATTTTCCATACCTTTCATTGCTTAAGTAAAACCCTAACTTTTAATCAAAACCCAGTAGGATAGGCAATTTTTCACCTGTCTAGGCTAGAAATTGAGTCTGACTCCAAAAGCTGTTCTGATTCCAAATATTTTTACCTTACAGTATGAAGATACAGAAGAGGCTGTTCTTAAAAAAAAGAAACCCCTGCTGAAGGGGGTGAGAAGGTTCCTGGAGGTAGCCACATGTCAGTGCTTAGGTGGTGGTCCTCTTTGATAAGGAAGATGGACACCATCAGGAGTAGAATGCAAGAGACAGCTGTTCTTCACACCTCGGAGTTGACTGAAAATTCCTGATTGCCTTCAAGTGCTCTTCTTTCCCTTCTGAGGACTTTGGATCAACTCCTTGACATAAAGATGTGGTCCTGTTCTCTTTTATGCAGATTGCTATATTACACCATCCTGAAAGATAAGCATGCTTGATCCCACAAGCACCAGGAGCTGTTGTGCCACCTGCTCCAGGGGCTTTTCCCCCTTTTGGATGAGATGGATCCATGCTTCCTGGCCAGGGGCCCAGGGTTTCTGGCTATCAGAAAGAAGCCCCAGCCTGCCCCACCGATGCCCCTGCTAGAGATGTAGCTCCAAGGTGGTTCAAAGTTCCTTGTTTCTGAAACATTTATGTCCAAATCACAGAAGCAGAGGGTCAGTGCATAAATATCAGTCAGTTATTTTCAGTGAAACCATCTCAGAAACAACTGGATTGAATTAATCAGGAAACGATCCCCGACATGCTCATTCAGAAGCAGTGACAGAATAACCTTCTGGCTTTCGGTAGACAAACCTGTATTTTTTCTGTGCTGTGACAGCTGGAAGAGCTTCAAGTTGTCTTGACTCAACATATCAGTCAGAAGCTTTCCCTGTGGGGAAATCCAGGAGTGTTTTAGGCTTATTTTGCTGGAAAAGAAATGAAGCTGACTTTTTTTTTTTTTGGTGGTTGTTTGTTTTTTTGTTTTGTTTTGTTTTTTGTTTTCTTTCTTCTGTGCTGGAAAGGAGAATATACCTTGTTCCTTCACAGCTGTCCAAATAAAAAGGAGAGCTAAATGGAGAGACAGAAACTCACAGGACATCAAGGTTCACTGTAAGAAATTCACAGAAGGGACAAGTCCCTTCGGAGCTCATCCAGCTGGCCAGGGGACAGAGTGGAGTTGTGCTTCACAATGCATTAACAAAGTCTATTCTCCCTGTGTGGCTGAGCAATCAAAACCATCTCCAAATTTTACAACAGCATCTTAAAGCCTTGAGAAGTCAGTGTAAAAAATGACCAGTGATTAATTAATATGAAATTATTTTTTGAATGTAGCGTAGAGCACTGTTCAGTGTAATCTTTCTGCATGATTTTGATGCTGTGCTATTTAATTCTATTGTGCTTAGTGCAATCAGCTTAATAGTTCTGATTTCCTTGACCTCTCTGCATGGGGAATATTATAATAAAAGGAAATATATAAAAAGCCCCTAAAGGTAATAACAGAGATAAAAATGCAGAAGGCAGTTTGGGCTTGAGTGTGAGGTACCAATGTTTGTGCATACCCACTGGTGGCTTGACGCTAGCCTGCTCGAGTGATCAGGACTTAACTCTCACTGCATTTGAGATTAGTGGAGGCATTAAAGCTACAGCCTTCAACATTAAAGAGAGAGAGGTGAAGGCAGAGAATTTTCAGTCCCAAAATTGGATAAATTTACTGAGTTTCTGGCTGTGGTGCAACATTCATTTATTTGCAGGTGAATTTAATAGACTGGATGTTGAATGAGGAATTACTTCCCAGAGTGGTTTATTGGGATTAGGTAGAATCTGCCTAAAGTCAGAACAGTAGGTTGTTTTTGTGTTAATTGGTGGCTTAAAATGTGATTAAAAGCACCTGACATTTTAGGTAATCTTATATATTCAAATTAATATGAAACTCAAACTGTGGTTTTGGAGTCCTTTCCTCACTAACATATGCCTGTGCTATAGTATGCATTGTGTAATATTAACTACGTATCTTGTGGTTTCTTTACAATTTAAGCAAGAGAAGATTTTAAATTAGCTATTAAATTACCATTCAGAGATCTGATCATCTTCTAATTTCCGTATGAAGTCCTCCACAGGGGATAAATCTAGTTTAAATGTTCACTCCTTCCTAAGATTTTATACCGTAGCTGTTAGATGATATAACTTTCCTGCAATTCCAGTTGAAACACATTACAATTATATGAAAGGTTTTAGCTTAGTTTTGTTAGAGAAGCATATGTTTCAGTTGTAAACATAACCAGAGTTCTGAAGAAAAACATTATTTTTGGATTTGTTCACTTCCACCCTTTCCATAGGTGTGATACTTGAGTAATTTAGTACATATCATGATGGAGCTTAAAATACTTGAAAACTAGTTGTTCCCCTGAATTCCTCTATTTGTGATTTGTTTGCCTCATGACATGCACTTCATCAATATCATTTGATTTCTACTTCCTTCTGTAAAACCCCTTCCAGTTCCTTCTGTTGATGACAGAGCATTAGGTAGCAATTCTGTGGCATCTTCTCCTTGATAAAATTAGAAATAGAAAATATGATAAACCATATTTGGCCTGCCCTTTAAAGTAGTAATGAGAAAACCAGAAATATTTTATCTGAAACTTGACTCTGAAACTTGTGCCCTTCTTTTGCAGCGTTATTGGATTCATTTGTTGAAAATAGGTATTTATATTATTGCTATGTTTTGGAGCCTGTAATTGCAAACTTAACGTGCAAGTTTAATAAACACTATTTCTGTCTCCCGTGTTTTCAGAACTTAGTAATTCTCTTCATGATGCATGAACTAGACTCCAATATCTGTTCTGGCTTGGCAAAACTATCTCAAGTGAAAAGATAAACTCATAGTTTTGATACTGCTTTCTATGGAGTACAAAACAGCATTCAAAATTGTTGGAACAAAATCCTTTTTAAATATGGTTCCTTTTCCTGCTTTTACTGCTCCACACTAGCATGGCCATTCACCACAGACATGTGGTCTATTCTTTTTTTTTTTTTATTCCAGCCTCACAAAACCACAGTTCCACAGACCATAAGCCATGTTGCACCGCTAGAGCAGGATGATAAGGATGCCTTTGTCTATCTCTATAATGGACTAATCTATTCCTGGGCAGACTCCAGAGTGTACTTCCAATAAGTTCTCACTATCGCAAACTGCCCAGACATATGTAACCCCAAGGGGCAGTATTAATTTTGCTTTGATACAGATTATAGCAGACTGTTTGTTCCTTTTCAGGTTCCCACAGTTGGGGATGGAACTACATCCACTGTCAAAGACTAGCATGTGCGTGCCTAAGCAAAACATCTACCTTTCAAGGTTTCCTTTTCTTCTTTGTTCTTCTGTTGTCCTCTAACACTCTCAGAAGTTATTGTTATTGACTGCTAATTTAATAAAAATGCAGGAGATTCTGACTGAAATGATAACCACCAAAGCTATTCAATTGTTTTTCTTGTAACAACTCTGATTGAAATTCTGGTCACAGGAAAGTTGAAGGCAAAATTTCCTTGGCTTCTGTGGGGGACTGGAATTTCATTCTAGGGTGAATATTGTTTTTGATTTAGACACAAACATCTTATAACTGTTTCTGATTCGCAAGTCTCATCTAGCATAGTACCACATTAAGCAAGTCAAGACACTGTAATCTAAAGGATATTGTCAAGTGGAGGCTGAACATATATTCATTTCAGGTGCTGTATGCTAAATACAAATCTCTTTACCTGGCATGTGATGTCTACTAGGAGATAATGTTATCAGTTATGTCCCATGTGCTATAGATCTCATCACCTTCAAGGAAAAAAGGATAGCAAAAGAAACAACACAGTAGTAGGAATGAAAGCGGTAGTGGCAGAGACAAAAACTGTGCTAGGGAATACCTTGAAAGCAGTGCAGATACATTTCAGAAACCCTTATTTTTTTCTCCCGACGCAGGTCTCCCTATGAGCAGGATCCATCCCTTCTGAGTCGTCCAACAAAATATATGCAAATGAAATCAATTTCTACTTCTAAAATCCAGTTCTACTCTATTTCCCTATACACACATGTGAGAAAAGGATCAAAATGCTCAAGCCGAGAATACCTAAAGCTTAACCAGCGAGTTAGTTCTCGGTATTTCAGAAAAGAGGTGACAAATCTCTTTTGAATCCACAGTTTACTGGTAGCACAAAGAGCCATCCTGATACTTTTTGTGGAAGGACATAAAGGTAGCTAACAAAAACATGTGTGTGTTTACGTGCATGTAGCTACTGACCTATTTATACATTTGGGTTTCATGTGGGAGAGGAGAAGTGGATTTTTTTCCGTTCTAAGCAATTACCTATCCTATCAATACGTATTTCAGTACTTGCTTTTTTCTCCTCATTAATTCAGATCTTGAATATACATGTTTATTTTTAAATAGTCACAAATTATCCATGAAACATTAAATAGGATAATGAACTCATTAAGCATTAATCACGTAACCGAGTTCAAGCATGAAAGCAGGCTATTCACACACATTTATAGAGTTATCACAAAACGTGATTTGAGGAAACCAGGACGACCATTGCTTATGGTGGCTGCACAGGACCTGGGAGATGACAGTACATTTCATCATCCCCCTGCAGACATCTCGGGTGCTGCTGCTAACGGCCCGTGCCTCCCTTCACATCATTAGAGGAGTGATAAAACATTTCGGTGGGTGGGGAGGACACTGAGCACATGACGGGGCTTGGGACTTTTAGGTGACACATCTAATGAAGGCCATTAACATATCACAGTTAGATTTCCATGGAGCAAAAGACAAGTTGTTAGTCTTTTTGTGTGTCAGCTGGCAGAAATGCACAGAACAAAGTCTTTTTTTCCTCTGGGAATCTGAACTCATGCAGAAAAGAGATCTTGAAGTTCTTTTGTCACCTATCCACAACCTGCGAGGGAAGCATCTTGTAGTTACATACTCAGTTACCTATTTGAAAATACAGTTAAAATGCATGCTTTTAGGCATACTGGTTTAAGTTAGAATTGCTTCAGCTGAAGTCTTTTTTTTTTTTTTTTTTCTTTTTAAACTTCAAACTTTGGATCCATAAATAGATCAAGGAGAAAAATCATCACAAAATGTTATTTTAGGTTAAATGGTATGTATTGTTTGACATAAAGCCTTTATTATTATTATTATTATTTTGGTGACAAGTATTAAGAGTGAATGTGATTTATTCGAATTAAAACAATTGATTATGCTATGTTGAAATTTACTCTGTGCTATTGACAGAAAGTGTTAACTTCACCAGAAATAGTATCCTGTCATCCTTGCAGACACTCATTGTACCACTAGCAAACATTTTAGTACTTGCTTACTTTGCAAAACTTATCAAGGTTTTACTTGTCAATCTACTTTTTACGTGGCAGTCTTTGCAAATAATACCTTTCTTTCAAGCATTTATAAAAATTAAAATAATTATTTTATCAATTGATCACTTAACAGCCATCCTAAGATGTATTTTGAGTAGCTGTAATGTATTAGGCAATATTTTGGGGGAATATTTCATAAAATAAGGGAGTTAAATGGCTAGTCTCTTATCCTGACATAAAATTTCAGGTATCCTGAAGTTTCATTTTCCACTCTAAGCATTGTGATCTTGTTGCATCCAACGTGTGTCACAGAGTCTCAGCATACATGGAGGTGAATGGGAAAACCCTGACAATCTGGAAGGGTGCTGGATTTGCACTTGTGTGTGGACACTGAAACCACTACAATTTGTGAGCATGAGAAATGGGCTATTATTGAACTAGAAGGACTGTGCCTTCAGTCATACCCATGTGAATGAAGAGCATCCCACTGCTTAGGAATGCATGCTGGAAATATGGCTTCTTTCATTTTCTGAAATACTGTGTATTCAGAAGTACATGAAAGTCATATACTGATATTTTGGGAAATTGACTGCATTTTTGTGAAATAAGAAGTGCTCAGAGATTATATTTAAAAACAAGTGATAATAGTGGACTAAAAGGACACTGACATGGAATTCAGGTTGTTTAATTGTACTTAACCTCACACTTCTCCAAATACCAGCAGTGGTTAAATACAAATCTCTGAAATAGAAGTGAGCAAGCCAGGGTTCACAGTTATACATCACTTCCAGCCTTGAGGATAGCTCCAGGTGCCTTTTCTGCCCCAAACTGCATTAGTTAACGCTTCAGCTTTAGGGATGCTTCACTGCAGACACCTTGGGAACTGAACCTGAGCACTCTTGGGCATTATCATAGAGTCCTCCAAGAGACAATATCCAATGTTCTTCCCTCACCATGATGCTGGTGCTCTTGCTTTCTTGCCCTGTGAACGTCCCAGTTCGATGCTGCACATCAACACACAGCTAATTTCAAATTCATAATTAATCCTACTGTTCTCAGTGATACGGCTCTCACCCATGGCACCAAGTCCAGATTTCTATAAAAGCGTTAAAGATACTGTACCAAAATCTCTTAGGCATTAATCAGCTAGAGGTCAATGCAGTTGCTGTAGCCTGCACTGAGCATTATGCAGTGGACATGAAATGTTGCAAACTCAGATCTCAGTATGCAATAACATACTGCAATTACTTGGTAGGGAAAAGCCTCAACAGCCAGCAGAAATATTTCTAATGCAGAGAATTTTCATGTTGCTTGTTGCACTGCACCATGTCAATTAGATGCAGTATATGATGGTTACACAGATATTCACCCTTGTTTGGTCTATAAGGACATTCATACCTAAAATAAACAAATCTGCTCCTTCCTCCTGAGTTTCAGCACACTTTCTGGCATATACCCAACAGCTTTTAGCATTAAAACATTTTTTTTTCCCCCCCTCAATTGATTCCCAGTAATCAAACAATGTGAGAAAGATATTTGGTTATGATAAGCAGTGTCAATAACAATGCATTTATATTCATAAGGCACCCATAGACTGGAGAATTACACATGTTAACTCTTAGCATAACTAAAATAAGACTTAAACTAAAACAATTAAGGAACCAGAGTCCAATAAATTCTGCAATTAGCCAGACAAAAAACAAAACAATACAAAACAAAACCATAATCCTTCACATAAACTCTTTCTCCCATTGTTGCTTTTCACTTACTCTGAAAAAGTCACCAGAAATACGTATCAAAAAGAATAGGAAAAGAGATGTATTTTACATCTGGGTACTTCTCCACAGGTGACATTAAAGAGTTGTTTGAAATGTTGTTTATTAGAGAGTTCCAGAATAGGGGACAAGAAACAGACTCATTAAAGAACATTTCCATTAAAATGATTTCATAACTCTCTCATCATGCCTTAAGCCTGCTTTAACGTGTCAGGCAAGGATTCATCACTGTGTGAATCACCTAGTGATGCAACATTAGGAATGTAATTGGTCTATTTTTCTTACTTTCACCAGGGGTAGAGCTGGAGGAAAGACTGCAGCAGAAGAGGACCTGCATTGCTAGAAGCCCTAGATTTCCTATCTTTGTATTCCCAGATGGGTATACCCAAATGGTTATACAACTAACAGCAGTCATGAACCTCTGCTAAGCTATCCAGTCTCCAAAAGCAAAGGAAAAATAAGTAAAAATTATCCTTTTTTATTTTTATTTTTTTTTTTGTGTGTGTGTGTGTGCCATAGAACCCAGGTGAGTTACAGTTGCTGAGTTACCCTCTTTACTTTATCAAATAGCATTGTTCTTCTAAACAGTAACTAGTCATGCTATTTCAGACTGTAGAAAAGCTCTCTAAAATATGTTTGACCAGCAGGTCGTTTTGTTTATTTGTCTTTCATTTAAGAAAAAACAAACAAACTGCTTTTCTTGTGCTCAGAGCATGTGGCCATCCACGTTTTCACTGTGTTTAGTCTGCTGTGCCAAGTTCTCAAAAAAAAAAAAAAAAAAATCCTCATGAGAACATAAAGAGGCAGACACTCTTTTAACTTGTATTATTCATCATTTATCTAATGTGAATTCACTAAAAAGAGAATGAAACAATAATTTTTTCTAAGCAACTTGTCTCAGCAATTCTTATTTTCTAAAACCTAAAATGAGCCTATTCAAAATGGGGCTCAGAATCTGGTGATACAGTTATGCAGATGGCAAATTATTTGTCACTGGTGGATTGTCTAACCCAATAGTTACAGGGAGGAACCAACCACAAAGAACACAGAGTGTTTTTCAAGCATTTTTTCCTCCCCTCCCCAAAGAAATCAATACAGTTCTTCAAAAATATTGAACAACTGTGAAAATAGCAGTGGCCACAAAAATTAAAACATGCTGCTTAGGAACAGACTTGTTTTCCTAGACCTCTTTTTCAGAATGAAAGTGCTATCAGATGGCAATGTTATCAGCTGTAAGTATGAGTAGCTTAAAATGACCTCAGTCACTCAATCTGTTCTCTCAAAAATGACAAAACTGATTGCCTTCCATCTTGCCATCTTCCATTATTGTTGAACTTTAGCTGCACTTGGTAAATATGGGTCTTTAATGACTGGCCTAAAGATTATTATAGCAACTGAGATTATTTGCTGGCATGGTCTCGCGTCATTTAAAACAAGAGGTCTGCAACTGCTAAAACATGTGCGAGGAAAAGGATAGCAGCCAGCCTGTCCCATCTTATTCTCCATATGCTGTGATAATTGGGCTACCTTCTCTTGTAAGCGCACTTATTTGTGTGTACAGTGACTGCTTTTGGCCAGTCCCTTTGTCACTGCCAGTGACTAGAGAGGGGGATCTCTGGCTCCAGATCTCTTCCAGCACCATGAAGAAATCCTTCAAGAAGGAGCAAGAAGGAGGACAGAAACATTTTCCTTAAAAAGCATTGCAAATTTTGTAGTTGTCACACTTCCATCCCGGCCACTCGCCAAATCTTGCCCATATCAATGATCAGCTCTTACTGCCTGCACTCAGCTTACTCATAAAATTGTCAACAAGACAACATCTGCATTTCCCTTTATTTCTCCAAGTCAGTTATACTGATAATAGCTCTGTCTGCCATCGTCTCTAAAATTGACTAGGAACAGAGATTACAGAGGCATCATTTAAATGATTGTTTCATGCAAGAGATAGCCTATAATTTCTGAGAAAGGGTTGCCCTCAGATAGCCCAGTCTTTGAAGGAATGGATTTAAAACAAAAATAGACTGATTAATGAATATATAATTTCACTCAAGAAGGAAAGTGGGAGGAGAAAATCACAATCAACCTTAAAAGGAATCTTAAACTGTCTGGAATAAAATGATTTTGAAGAAAAGACTCAAGCTGGTAAACATGTACTGAAAAGGGCAGAGAGCAGAGCTCTGCCTCTCATGGGAATACAATTTGATGTGGGAGATAAAGACTGGAAACTGTTTTGGTCCACTTTAGCATTGCATGCTTCAGGGGTTTCAAAATACAAGTGTGATCCTAACGTAATATAATCCTGTATGAGACACATACATCAGCATATGAAATTATCCTGACAGGAGATTCACAGGTCTGAAAAGGCACCGCTTCAACTCCCTGCTGCATCCATTGGGTGGGAAATTGAACAAGAATGATTATTATAGTGTTGCCATTTGTATCTCTATAGTTAGGCTTGTGTCAGCACTTTATAATACTAGTTTTACAGAGTAAGAGTTTTATTATCACAACATAAAGTTTTTGCAGGCTTATGTTTGGTTCGTGCAGCCTCTGCATGAAAGCAATCTATTTCATAATTTTGGAAGATTCAAAACTGACTTCATTTTAGGCTATAGGTATAAATATTAAATAATTGGACATTTACAGGTTTTGGAGATTGCCTTCTTACTCTAAATATTGACTTAATAAATGAATTTGTACAATATTCAAGCTACTACCATGGTCTAAATCAATGTTGATATAAATTAAACTGACCAATATTAATGTTAATATTAGCTCTGAATTCCAGTACTCAATCAACAAATAAGGTTGTAATTTGTGCTGGGTGGCTAAATCACAGAGATGGTTTCTGGCTTAACCATTGTACTACACATTCCGAAGAGTATTTACAAACTAATCTATAATCAATCAGCTCCCTAGTTGGGATGAATTAGCAGAATATTTCTAACGTGTAGGAATTTACTAGCTGCTACCAGATGACAGCAGGGGCAGCTCTGCCACTTTGCACAGGTACTTGCTTTTACCCACTATCATTCAGGAAAGTATTGACAAAGCAAAGACCAAAACATTGTCCTCCTAAAATAATAAAATAAATAAAGCAAACGCTGTAATTTTTCAATTTACATGTCCTTTCAAATGAGACTGAAACAATTTGGGATACAGCCCAGAGGAACTTCTGGGAAAAAAAAAAAAAAAATCAACCTAGCAATAACTTCTTACTTGTCCCTTATTTTAGTCATTCATTTAATTTTCAGGTCTAATTTCAGAAAAAATCCCCCCCCACCCCCAACCCAAGACACCTCTTTAAAAGGTAGACATTAATTTAAATATATATCACACTATGATGCTAATTAAGTTCCAAAATGTAATTTTTCATATAAGAAGGTACTCACAACTGTTGACCATTTCAAATCACTACCAAATCCCTAATGTAATCAACCTAAAATAATGAAAAAAGTATCTGCCAAAATTAGGGACTGGAGGCAAAATATATTTAAAATGTGTGGAATATGGAGCAAAGACAATTTCAGCGATTTATTTGCTCTGTAGCAGTACCTAGGAGTACCACGACAGTCCTTGCCCCAAGCATGAACAATTAGAGGACTATTAATGCAAAATGCATATAGTAAATGACACAAATCAGGTCTGTGTGTGAGAGAGGAGTACAGTGGACCGTAGCACCAAACACCTCTCCAATTTCTCTGAGCCACAAGAGACAGCAATGCACTGTTATCCCACACCCCATTCACAGCACACAGCTCTAGGACGTGCACAAGAAAACTGGGACTTGTTCTGTTCAGCATTTTCCTAAAGCCAATATCAAATTTTTGTGTTTCTCTGCCAAGACTGATTACTAGTTCATCATTTGTAAGCCACATACTCTTATTTATTAAAAAATAACCACTCACATTCTCACTTTTCAATTTTCCATTTGACGGTAGACCATCATATTCCTGACCATATCTTTTCTGAATGACCTTTCATAACTTTTATCACCTCACTGAGAAAGGAAATGCTTTCCCTTCAGATCTTCTGCAGGTCATCTTCACCCACATTTTTCAACCACATCTATATAATCTCAGTAATGTATCAGTCATCCACTGGCAAGTCTGACAGCCTGTGAATTTATTGGTCACATAGTCTGGTCTAAGAGCGGCAGAAAAGCAGATGTGAAAACCATTTGCACAATATAATACATGGCACATTCAATACCACACACAATAGCAAGCAATGGTTTCTAACACTCAGTAGAGGGAAAGATGCCAAAACCAGGGGATGCTCTTTTGGGCACGGTGAGGGACATGGAGCAGTTTGTTCCAGTCCCATGTCTGTGTCAGGGAGTGTTTGTATCTGGTGAACAAACCCCTTGCAAACCAATTGGCGAGTCACCTTAATCACACATTCAGCTGGCTGTAATCCTGAGGATATTTGGGAATTCACTGGAACATTGTCTGTGGACTCCCACAGCTCCTACTAAAGCATGGCGCTGCTGGTGGCGTCCAGCTAATGCTGCAAGACACATTTACTCTCTGCCAAGGGTGAGCTGTTTAGCCTCTGTCAAAAAAAAAATAAACCTGTTTTGGCCCTCTCTTTCTGGAAGGATATCTTTTCTTGTTACTTGTAGTTTACTGTAAGAGCTTCATGTCCTGCTTAATACTTCCCATTTTCTTCTCCTTTATTGGCTAAGGGTCCAAGCCTGATAAGAATGATTTTCAAAGAGATGCTTCTGTCATCCCCTGCCTGCTAAAATCACTGCAATTTAATTAGAGTTGCTATTTTCAACTCTTCATAGATCTGTCCTTTCTGAATTAGATCCTTTTCTCTGTAAAACACTCTCTAATGAGAACTCAACATTTACTTCAGTACTTTATTTTTCAAAGTATTTAGTAGCTGTTCTTCCTTAGCAAGGCCCCTTTATCAGACTTCCATCTAAAAAAGGGTATGTTGTAATGCTTTTCTGTAGCTGAACTTTATCTATATCTTGAATGCCAACAGTAATCAAGAGCTGAAATTGTTGCACTAGGATAAATAACATTCACTCTGTATAACTTAGGCTTGATTTTTTGCTCTTTCAGTCTCTGTCAAGTTTTACTGAAATTATTCACTTGTACTATGAACTGTCAGATACACTCATCTCTGTTTTTCTCATTGTCTATAACCCTAGTTTTTTCTTACTATTTTCTCCAAGGGACTGTCTTACTTGCCTAAAGTGTTTCTCTAAGATAGACAAGTTACTCACTTACCCAGCAAGCTAATATAAGCTGTTTAAATGCGTGTGTGTACTGGAAAGTAATCATAATACTTTGTTTTCCAGGACATTATTAAAACAACAACAACAACAAGAAAAAGAACAGTACTTCCTCACCTAAATCTTCCACTGTTCACTCAGGGCATTAAGTTACAATTTTATACAACATATTTGATCATAGGACAAAAGAGAAATCTAATGTAAGACAGACTGGAATATTAAATTATCGGTCTGTCTGAAGTCACTGCATATTTTATGGATTCTAAAAAGAAATCAGTAAAACTCTATATGCCCCAAACATCATTTAACATAAACATTTACCTGATATTTTGCTGGTTCCTGCACCTTATACAAGCTTCAGAAAAGCATCTCCATAGTTACAGTATGCAACTTATTAAAAAAAAAAAAGGTAATTATGGGAACAACAAAGGAGCATAGTCCTGATATCTTAACATCAGTTGTACTCACACTAGATTCCTCAGAAATATGGAAAACTCAAGATTATACTTCACTGCCTTTAGCAGACATTTTATGGAAAATATCTTTTCTAAGTTTTGCATGTAAAGAAATAGGTCGTCTGATTTGCATTCACATACTCATGAAAAACTCAGAATTCATGAAAGTACAATTGCACAAAGGTCTGATAAAAAAATAAATAACTTCCATATTACTGCTACATTATTTCTTGATTAGTTTCTGCCTTCAGTCATTTTCCAGGGTAAATAACTAATGTAGTACCAAATGGAAGGCTGGCCTCGCTTATTTCATATATGATGATGTAAACAGGATAAATGTAATTAATATTAAAAAAAAAAAAAGAAAAAAAAAAAGAAAAAAAAAAAGAAAGAATACACACACCCCTCTTTCTCCCTTCACCAAGCCTTTGGAAAAGTTGATAATCTTTAACAATGGTAGCCAAAGGAGCAATGTGCAAATTAATGCGTTCCCTATTGGAAAGGAGAAACTCTGCAGAAACTGTCAGTCACAGGTAGCACAATATTTCTGTAGCCTTCAGTGTAGTTGCTAAAGCCTAGAGAGGTAGTTTATAGGGAAAAAATCTGTGAGCACTGGGTAAAGCACCTCCTACTAACCTGTGAATAAACTAATGGTACTGCGGGACCACACCAACGGAAAGAGGAATAAAGGAACTGGGGCTGAATGAGATGGTTCTGGTGGCCTGTACTTGGGAATACAGCTGCCTGCTCTCCCAGCTGAAGGACAAGCAAGAATACAAAGAAGCCTAACGGAGCCTCGTCAAAACACATCTTTCTAAATGGCAACCTGGAAGCTCACCTCAAATGAAAATCAATGTATCACTGTTCAAGATGAAATACAGTCATTAACCAAACAAACAGAGGCATTTTTTTTGAATGTGGAAGATTGTGTTTAAGGGAAATGATCATGCAGCAGTATTATAGTCTAAGACTTAATCTTTAGTAATGAGTTGACAGCTCAAACCACTGGTCAGCTTGCATTTCACATGGCAAACAAGGACACATCATTAGGCAAAAAGGAAATGAGTATCTGAAGCAAATAAAAGCTAAAGAAGAACTTGCAGTTGCTACGAACTCTCATACTCATGCAGCCACGTTTGAGCACATATGACTTGATAGCCCTCATCTACTTGTAGGGCCCAAGACAAAAACCATTTCCTTTCAGAGTCTCATCTACTGAGGCACGGTCCCACTGTGGTCAGCTTGTCCAGTCTTCTGCCGCTGCCACCAAGAGCCCCCCTGCTCACAGCACCAAATCATCTTCCACGTCAGCTCCCGTGGTGTTATTTAACGTCACCTCACCAGCACAAGCTTCAAAGCCATCCACCTGATGAGACACACATACTTCTCCCAGACTCCAGATGTTTCTGATAAATACATTTTGGTTCTGTTTCTAATAGGAAAACCTAACCACTCTCAAGTTGTTCAAGGCAGAGGTGAATTGTGCCAAGCTTCAGCAAGATTTATAGATAAGACTATCTGGCTTTATCACTGTCTGGTGACATGGCACTACAGTACGTGACGGTCTGTCTTGAAACTTTCCCTCACCTTCTGCATATGCCCAAACTCACTTTTAACCTATAGATTCCAGGTATGAAAGACAGAAAATATAAAATTGCTAAGAGCTTGGCACTAAAAAATAATGATCCATTATAGTGACATCATTAACCGCTTTATCTGCCTGCTACAACACTCCAAAAGGCATTTGGGCAAAGACTCCTGATATCATTCAGGGCATGTGGAGAGCTTGGAGTAATGAGGAGTTGCAATATGAAAACACACGAAAGAGATTTCACCTTTCTTCCTGAGTTAATTATCTCTGACAGAGAAGGCAAGCCCAGAAACATTATTTGTTGTTACATACAAGTATTTAATACCTCCTTAAAGAGTCAGCTTTAGAAAAAGAAATTAACAAAAGTAATTAACAACACTGTCTTCATCTCTGAAATTTATTTTAAGACTTACCAGTTCATTTTGAATGAACTGATAGCATCCGTAACACTCATGTCTTAGATCCATGGGGACATAACAGGTACTCCCAGGTCTGTGCCTGATAATCATGCCAAAGAGGCCTGCACACACAGCACTAGAAAAGAGGACACGTCTTATACTTCTAGCCAATCTAAAAATCTGACTACCCTTCTTAAACTATAAAGCAGTAAAATAAGCATGTAATGTTATTATTCAGCTTTCTAGTTAATGACTGATAAGTGTATTTTCAGAAATTATTACTTCAAGCTGCACAAACGGTAGAAAGAAATAGTACCCTGGTATGTTTTTAAATTGTCACTCCCCACTTTTCTGATGTATTTATCCATTTGTATTTCTATGCATCCTAAGAGCTGACCAGATCCTACTAAAAATGCATTTGACAGATTAATTACTATATCCTGATAAAACACATTAAGCAATTAAATAATTTAGTCATTGAATATTGTTATACCAACCTTGTTCAGGATATCCTATTCACTATTGCTGCCTTGGTATTTTTCCTTCCCACGTTCACTCTAATCTCTATTCTACCTTCCTGTAACACCTCGTGACACACTCCCCAGTCAGTAATTTCCCACTGCATGCCTCCTTTTTTTTTCTCCCTTGCTTTCCCATATTTTTTTTTTTGTGTGTCTCTGCAGTGGTGTTTAGTTTGCTTTGCTCTCCCTTCTCATCCAATTTCTTCTTCCACAAGCTTCACTCAAAACCCTATTTGTTTGGCCAATACAACATCCTCCTCCAGTGACCTCTTCTTGCCTATGCATAGTAGCAACATACACTATCTCGCCTTATGTATTAACACACCATGATACGGCACCTGCAGGTTCATCCTATAGATTGAACGAGGTGCTCCCCTGTGGCCATATCCCTGAGCATCTGTGCAGTAGCAGTGGCTGTAGTGGCAGAGAAAGTGCATTTGCTCAGTCAGTGCTCAGCCAGGCCCAGCACGTGGGCTGTATGGCTCTGTGGAGACTAATGCACAGCCTGAGAATAACAATATGCATCCATAAGAATAAAAGCATTCATATTATATATGGTGTACTGAAACAGGACAACAAGGACATGTATTCTAGGCCAGATTCTCATTCATTCTGTATTTTTATTTGTATGGTCTGAAACAAATTGGCATAGAATGGGGGTTTAAACTTTGTCTCCACATCCCACTTCCTTGTTTTTGTGGTTTCTTCTATTTATGTGCCTGCTTGATGGCTATACTATGGCAGCCACCGAATATCCCAGGGAGAGGCCACAACACTGTTCAACTTGCAATGTGATCTTCTTGGACCAATCTTTTACCCTTTCGTTATTTCCTTTTTGCCTTTATTGCCTTTATTTACACTCCCTGAGCTTTCATGGGCACTTTACCAAGATGTGTTTTGACAGTCAGATTTCTCTGTACAATCTTTTTTTTTTTTTTTTTTTTTTTTTTTTGGGGGGGGGAGCGATTATAGCAGCTTATTCTTGGAACTTGTCATCGATGACATATCTAATCATTAGGTTATTTTTCCATGCTCTGATATGACAGAAGGCAAAGCTACCTTTCTTCAGAGGAGATCAGTGACCCTTCCTATCCTTCCTATCATTTATTTATTTATGCACAAACTGTTGAAGAAAAATGATAGAACAGACTTAACAGAAGAGTTTCTGAGAAATGCCAGGGTTCCAATTCTAGTTACATTTATAGTTTTTCCTTTATATTTTTAAATGTGAAACCCATGTAGAACATCACTGATGCAGGAATATGACTTATTATTATTTGTATAAATGAATCCCCACAAACCTCTATCAACTTTAAGATCCCTCTATACCATGCAATACATTTGTATGGGAAGGACTTGCCTATGTCTTAAAGTGTTCTTAACGTAAATGGATTACAAAGTCAGTGAGGGGAAGTAACTGTTATTGTCCCCACTGCATCCTTTCCCAGGGAAGGGAAAGACCAAGGAGTAAGAAATCATAGAAGTGTTGGGTAGCCGAGGTAAGGCCTGCCCTAGGCACCCCAAGGGTAAGCTCAGTGCTCCCACTGCCAAGGTCATCCCTCTGCAATCAAAGGAAAACCAGCCTGTAATTACACTTCTTTTATTCCTTGATAGGAACTCACCAGCCTGCAGTAGGAGTCTCTGCTGTGGTACAGCGGCATGGGAAAGTGTCTCAGTGAGAGATGTCTTTCCCCACAATTTGTAACCTGTGCGGAAAATGCTGTGGTATGCTGTAAATCCCAAACGGACCTGCTGCATAATAAATTTTGGGTAGGTTCAGGTTCAAAACATACATGGGTTGCTAGACAGTGCAGCATCAAATACAATTTCAGGTGAGATCTCAGGGAGGACAGGAGTTTGAATGCAGGTATTGAAGCATAAACAGAAATGGCAACAGCCACCAATCCTCTCCTAAAACACCGAGCCCTTCCACAGCCACCCCAATACTCACTATCAATCTGTTCTCACTGTCCTGACACTGACATTCTTAAAGCAAATCATCAGCTCTCTGGCATCTCCATTCTGCTTGACATCCGGCAAGACAATGAACCGCTGTGACAAATTACTAGCATCAGAAATCCCATCAAGGAATATTGTGACAAATAGAAACTCTGCAATTACTTCTTTCATAGCCCTCGACATCGTGTCTGCAAGTAGCATCAATCAGACTATTCAAGATATGATCAGACAGTCTCTAAAACCCCTGTGCACTCTCCAGATGTGCTGCTAGTTATACGCTGTACTTATGGGGAAGTGTTACTAATTTTAACGTAGATCTTTTAATCTAGGATGATCTTTGATGTTTTTTCTGTTTTGTACTTGCAGCCCCTTTTGTCAGGACAGATTCAGAAGGGCTCTGGGGTGCATCCTTTCAACAAGAGGGGGAAAAAAGCCCAAAGCGTAGCCTCAAGTAATTTTTCCGAACAATAAAAAACCCTTTATCATCAATATTAGATGTACTTTATATCCATTAATACTTTAATACAAATCCTGACGGTATTTCTAAGTCAGACTGTGTTATAAATAATGATGCAGAAAGCTCAAGAAGTCATAATGCACAGAGAAATCTTCAGGTTGTCATTCTAGTGCAATTCCTGTACCTTGTACTAAACAGGTTCTGGGGAGATTTAAGAAGTTCAATATTTATTACATATGAGATATTTATTATAATATTTGATAAAGCATTTAAGTAGGTGTTAGTGCAGAGACGGACAAATAAATCTTCAGTTAGGTCTGAAAGAAAACAGTTTGAAATTTGCATATCACAGTCCAATTTGTGTTTTCTCAGTGATCCTGGCACATTTCTGGTTATCTAATCTATACTTGGTCATCCATACCTAGGGTGCATGAGTAATCACAGAATGACAACAATCTGCCTGATTTTAGTCTAGTAAATAAATCACACGTACTCTGAACATGCAGGGAAAATGAACTGTTGCTGAGTGTTACAATACCACTACCACATTTCCATTAATTTGACTACAATGCTCCTATTAAGCATCAATAACACTTTAAATGACTGCATTAGTTTAACATCTTTTAGAATTCTAGGACATTTTATGCTTCATAATAGAAAGTATACCACAAAAATAACCCATCAGTTGCTCATATTCTCTGTATCAAGTACAGGAAATCATTGTATGTGAAAGTTCACAACATGTCTTCTTCAAATCTCTGTCACAGACTTGTGGTTAAGCTCATTTCTATTCCTGTGGTCCTAAATCATTATAAATTGTTGGCATTCAGTGAGAAACTACAGGTATCATGAAGGGATTTGTGCTATCTGATGGAAAGAGCCCATTGATTTTTCAACCTGCTACAACAACTGTTCTCGAAATTAGGGAGATTCTTTAGCATGTGAAAATTCCACAGATGACCAGTAAGGATTCAATGAACAATACTTTATACATTCATTAACAGCACACAGCCTAAGATACTGAGGAACAAACCAAGTCAGTGATTTAATGGAGTGTAACAATTGCATTCTTAGTATGTTAAAGTACTTTGCTAGAGAAGAGATCAGATAGAAGAGGATATGGCAGTATCATGGGATCCCTAATTTTGCTAGAAAAACGAGGGGAGTATTGAACACTAAAGGTCTTCAGGACTAAAGAAACTTGATCAGCAGCTTTTAGCAGATGATCCCATTCACAGAGTCACTGAAGCTGGAAGAACGAGTCTGGAGCTAAGGGAATAACTCCATTGCTGGCAGTATTGGAGATCTTTATCCTTCTTATGAGCTTTGAGCAAAGCATGAAAACCTGGTAACTTCTTTAAGGCTTTATAAGAAAACAACTGAAGTGTATCTGAAACAATTCAAATCTTAGATTTATATTGTTAGATCATCGAAAGCTTACAAGTACTTCATGATACTGGCAAATCCGAAGATATCTTTGTCTCATTACATGATTTTTGCTTCTTAGCCAGATGAAATTAAGAGCTAGTGGAAAGCAACAGACTGGAAAAGGAAAGCCAAATGATCTGACAAAATACTGGTATAGCGTGACATAACAGGAAGGTAAGATAAGGATGGGCAGTAATGCATCATGCTTGAATATTTTCTACTTCTGTTCATCAGACCTACACTTACGCTCTGCCATGTCCTGGCACCACATTTGTAGTTGTACTGTAACTCTACAAGGGGGTGGAGAGAAAGTACCTGAATCCCTTGTGTTGTGGTGACGGTGTTCTTTCTAGCCTTCTGGAGGGGGTTGTTACAGGGTACTGCAGCTTACAGCACTCTTGGGACTGTAACAAATAGGGTGTGTTATGAACTTGGCTTGAGCCAAAACTGACTTCAAACTTTCGATTTCTGCCCTATATCCTCTGTACAACTAGAGGGACGGCACATTTATAATGAGATGTAACTAGATTAGACTCATAGAAAAATGCATCTCTTAGGGTTGTCTAACAGTACTGGGTTGCTTAAAGATCTTATAGTAAAATCTTTACTACTCACATAAGTTATTACTCTATCTTTTGCATAACTTAAGTTACTCAACGTGTCCTTCAAAGCAAAGGCTCTTCTACCATATCATACTGATATCTCATACATTAAGCAGTGCCAAAGGGAGGTTAAAGGAGTAAAGAGAAGGTAGCTGAAAAACTTTCCCTCTGGTAGTATGCTGGATCTCAGCTGGTGTGTCTGGACATAAAATTTCTCATAATTTGGTCATCCAGCCATGAGAAGGCCACATCACCTGACCCACATGACCAGCAAAGGAGGGGCACTAAGTATTAGATAGTGATGGGGATTATTGACAATGTGGGAAGGTTCATGAAAACCACATACATGGTAGATCAACCCAAACATGCACAATAGAAGAGCTAAAGGAAACAGCTATTTTGTACTTAAAAGCACAGGAAAATCCTCCCTCTCCTCTGCTGCTGGGAGCATTCAAAAATGGATCTATATAACTCTGTGTATCCCTACTTCCTGCTGGTGTAAATGGGTAGAGCTCCACTGCACCAATGAAGGTCTGCCCTTGGTTTGTACAGATTTATTTTTGAATGTTGCCAACAATAAAATGATTTTTAGTTGCTTTAATTTTAGGTTTGGCACCCACATGAGGTAGCCAAAGACGATAAATCAACTGAGTTTTACTGCATCTGTGAGGTGAGCTTCTCCAGTTCTCCAAGCTTCTTCTCCTCGTGCTTCAGTTCTCTTCTTATTCTTCCTCTGGTTTGCCTTTCATTCTGCCCTCATTATCTGCTTTTATCCCATATCTTAAGGCTTAACCTAAAGTCCATTGAAGTGAAATGCAAAACCTCATTGAATGCAACAGACTTCTGATCAGGCCTGTAGGGACTAACCATTATGGATACTGATAACCTCTGTGAGCTGCTGAATGCCTTCAGGTCCCAAAACATCAACAAACCTCACAGGACCAGGTCCATATCTAAGAAATGGTCCCATGACTAATGGGAGCCCAAGACGTCCTGCAGCTTTCAGGTTTCAGAAGCTGTGGCATACTGATCTGACAGGCTGAGGAGCTACTGCATTGGAATTTGGAGGCTCTAACAGAATATTTCACAGTTTCACGGGCTTCTTAAGCCCAATGAAATTTTCATTTGAAAAATCCTAATAGGATTTTTCCTCAGATCTCATGGAGTCTGCTGAGCAAATAAAAAAAAGTTAATTCAGGTTCATGTTCTTTTGTGACTGCTCCTACTGTGCACAATAAACTGACATGCTGCTTTTAATTAGCATTTAGTTAACCACTCATTTTTGTGCAGAAGAAACTAAACACCAACTCCAGTGAACACAGAGGTGCTGAACTAAGGGTGGGCGTGTGGGGGAGCTTGGGTGGAATTACTTCAACCGTTTCAGATTCTGAGGGTAACTCACTAACAATTCTTGGACTCAATATGACTTCAAACTGTGCATACAGCAACAATGAAATGAAGAAAAGTTAATTATTATTGATAATCCACCTTAGGCAACACACTTCAAGTTACTACACATTAAAACATAATGGGGTCCTACCTACACAAACGCCAGCACAATGGTCAATGCTCAAATCATGACAAATAGCATCTTCCATTGTAAAAGTGCTACATCTACATAGATGTAGAAGATTTCATCTGAACAAATTTTGCAGTCATTGCTCTTATCATTTCCATTTGCCTTCCTTTCTGCCCGATAGAAATCTATTTAATTACAGCTGCTGTGCTTTATTTCAGCAGGAATAGAGGTTCAAGCTTTTGAAAATCAGACTGTGGAGTTTTAGAACATCAGCCTCCCATGAGCCCTACACTCCTTCCTCTACCACCACTCAACACCAGAAATCTTTCTAGGACATGAGTTAATGATCAGTCTAGAATGACAAAAATTACCTATTGTGTTACCACAATCAGAATTTGTTGCTTTTTGACCAATTAAAACCCATCCCGACAAAGAAGGAACTGAATCAAGAAGTTGGCTGAATTTATAAAGAGGGTAATAAGTCTTCTCTACAGATGCACATACACAGACTTGTAAAATGACCTCCTGCACGTGTAGCATATACACCTCTTCCTTCACGTAGGAAAAAACCAGCTTTTATCCTTTCTTTACCAACTTAGGGTTTAACAAAATATTGATGGTCATCCCCGTTTGACCCACCTGTTGTGCCTGGTCAGTCTTCTCCCAAATGCAATGGAGAGCTGAATTGGAAGCCACTGGAATTTACCCCATACCTTGTCTTTATTAGCATGGGGTATTCAAACACAGAGGGCCTGTCATCTTTGAAAAAATGTTTAGAAAGATCTTCAAAACAAACAAACAAACAAAGCATTTATGATTTCTAATTCCTATGAGACACCAGGAAATTTCTACCAGCATTTCATCATTAACACTGAGGTAGAAACCAGTTGTGAGCCAGGAGTCACATACGTGGTCTTGAATTTCATATGTTGAATTTAGAATAACAAGGTGGACCTGCCATAAGAGCTTTACAGTCAAATTCACTGTAATTTTTTGTTGACCTGAATTCAAGCTCTCTTTGCAAGCCCAGGAGAGCAGCTTAATTCCAGTGCATAATCTTGGATGCTGTCTACGTATGTGGATATCTTTTTACTCAGTGAACAAATACTCCTGGAGACATGAAGCATCACCCACTGGAATGCAACACTGATACAGAGAGGGAATTGTTATATTTACTGGGCTACCGGAAGAACAAAAATAACAGTCTTGGTATTACTGCTGTTGTCTGCTGTGTAGGTGCTGGCAAACTCAGAGCCCTTTTCTGACACTTCTGTACTGATGTTGTTAACCTTCTCACAAGGTACTGCACAGAGACCCTGATAATACTGGATCTACTGAGCACAGCTTGTCATATATGAATAAGTATGAGCAATAATTATCTCTGAATATATGTATATATTTTACATGCCTTATAAAATGACATAATTTTTGAGTACAGAAAGGTTGCTGGAAAGGCATTTGTTGTTAATAGGATATCAGTTCATTATCATAAGCTTGTGTTATTTTCATAAAGGAAATAAATACAAAATGGACAGAAAAAAGGATTCACTGTTACAGAATAGTAAAAATTGTACTTCAGGATATTAATCACACTGAATCCTGTGAGATTTTGGCAGATGATAAACGGGTGATAGATTGATCTCTAAAATCACATGCATATTATGAGCATAATCCTCACTCTAATGTGGGGTCGTAGAATTTTACAGTCTCATCAGCTTGCAAGGTTTCACCTGGAACATCAAAACAATTGCTAAAAGCACAATAAATTCTACAGCTAACCATCTGCTTACCCTCCTGACCTTTCAAATCTTATAAAAACCCAAGCTCATAACTTTTCACTCTATGAACTTCAATTTTTTTTTTTGAACGCCTTATATTTAGAAGGTTACTTCATCTTTTCCATGTAATAAAAAGATTTGTTCCATTTGATAATATTTTGTGGCAATATACTTTTTTTTTTTTTTTTTTGAAAGGGCCTTGAGCGCCATCAGGAGCTAATGGGATTGAGGTGCACTGCTAGTTGGTTTATCTAGTTGCAAACATTTATTTTGAGTCATGCCCTTCTTGTATGGGTTCACCTATCAGTTCCTATTGGAAATTGAATCCACCAACTGCTTTGGAAGAAGGTTAAGTAGCACCAGTGTCTGTTTCCTGCATTAATCTCTGGTACTGTGAATCTTTTTGCTTTGGTTTTCAGGAAGTCATAAAGGTGAGGGTTTTCAATTTCTCTGCACTGAACTATGCTGTGTTCCCCTGAAATTGGTATTTCTTTTGCACCTAGACAATTAGGTATATAAAACCCGTCAGTACAAAGTTTTAATACAGTGAAGGATTTGCATACTACTTCATTGCCAAAACTCTATACATTATAAGCCACATTTCTGAAAAGTAGGTTCAAAAGTTAATAGATAAGCTATTGCAAAAATGCTCCTTTGACCTGACTAATACTGATAGGAATAATAATAAAAAATAATGTAAGAAAGCATATACAAAAGAAGTTTTAAAAGGGCTTGCAGGAATCGGAGTTGATGGAATTACATCTCAGAAAAAACAATGGACAGGAAGAGAACAGAAAACCAAGGAAACATCTTAGAAACAAGCAGAGAGCAAAAGCCAGCTCATGGCTAGGGCAGCAGATCAATATTCTCTGTATGAGACATCAGAAGACAGAACCCTGTTAGGGTAAACCAGATTGGTTGTATGATAATTCACCAGTGAGGAAAGTAATATTGCATACCATCTTCCACTGACGTGTTTAGCAAGCTCACAGAAGGATTGTTTTCTTTTTAGATCTTTACACAAAAAACACACACCTGTGGTCCCTCATGGTGTAGTGGCCAAAGCACTGGTTGAGACAGACTCAGAGGATGGGATTTTAATCCTTTCTCCAAAAGTGATCCCCTAAATTTCTTTTTGGTTTCTTTTCCTTGTACCAAGGAAATGCATCATTATGCATGTTTCTCATGGAGGTATTGAAGATCCACTAGGTTAATATTCATAAACACAGGCAAGGTGAAAACTCTTCATTGTTCTTCACTCAGAATGGGTTCTACAACTCTTTCATCAACAAAATATTTTACATGTAACCTCAACACTGAAAAACTAGAACAACAACAACAACCAGACAAACAAAAAACAAAAACCCACATCCACATGCAATTTTAAGACTGATTTGATTTTCAGAACAATAAAAAAAAATCTCAGATTAACATTATTCTCTCCAGCCTCGAGTTCATTTGGGGTCACATTTTCTCCAGATTCCTGATTAAGTGACATCTATGCAGCCCATTTATATGGCCGTTTACCTTAATAACCCTTGAACTTCACGGTCACTTTTAAAAAGGCATGGCTTTCAGAGGTGTGAAACTCCTGCAAATATCAGGACAACAGTAGACTGTTGAAAAGAAATCCAAATTACTCTCTCAGCTGAGGAAAGATCTTTTCCTATTCTCACAGATAACAGCCAGCAAATCAGCACACGTACTCTGAGCGAACCACCGCAATTTGTCCGGTCAAATAAACTGGGAATGCTAAAGGGAGATAGGCTTCCTGCAAGAAGGAGATTATCAAGGAATAATGAGAAAACTGGAGGAAACTGGTTATAACTGGCAGTGAGAGGCAATTAGGAAACATAAAGCACTAATACATAGAAAGAATTATTTTTAAGACCAGGTTCTGTTCACAAAAAAATTTGTTTCTTAAAAAAAAAAAAAAAAAAGAGTACAATACATTAGCTCATCTCCTTTTTCCTTTGTAAGCTTGCTTTGAAAATAGCTTGAAATAAAAGGTGTGAATCAGTGCTTAAAAAGACAATACGAGAATATCTGTCTTTGCACCATGCTAACGTGCAGGAAGGATTGAATAAGAATCTGCTTATGGGAGACATGTAGATAGAGTCTGTATCAGGAAAAAGAGCTCTCAGTGAATTTTACTTGACATATTCAATGAATGAAGGTAGCCTGCTGTTCAGCCTGACAGGAAAAAAAAATAAAAAATGCTAACATATCTGTCACTTGCACTAGGTTGGCAGAGCACTAAATACAAACTATGCTGTAAGTAGGTGTTCGTGCTTCCAGGAGCCCTTTCAGCACCACAGAAGATTGGCACTGGCAGCAGCAGAGAGAAGCATCTGAAGAGAATTAGTATTAATACTTCAGAAGAAAGAATGGGTTAAATTAGCATCATTTCCCATTCTCATTACAATCAGAAAAACAATTATGTTACAGAGATGAACCAGTGTAGTGTTGTTTCTTCTTGTTACAGTCTTTGTCACAAGGCTGCGGTACCAGACTGCAGTTTATGCCTGCTTCAGTGCAATATGCTGTCAGTTCTTGGGGACCTTTCACTTTTTATTATTGTAATTGGGAATTTTACTCCTTCCTCACAATAAATGTGGTCGGAGGTAGTATTCTACACTTTTAATATGGCATCTGGCCAAGTCAGCAACATCAAGATGGTGTTAGAGTAGTTATGTGTGCCATAGATCATGCCGAAGCACAAACAGGACCTGAGAGCATGTTTTAGTTGCCCCATTCTTTACTTGTTGCCACATAGCACAGCTCTTCTGCAGTTGGAGATACATTACTTAACAGTACCTCAAATTTGGCCTTTCCTAGCATGCCACTACTCAAAAAATGACAATAGTAGCAAAGTCATAACTTCAGGATAGATCAGATTTGTGGTGGTGGTGGTTTTTTGTTTTGTTTTTATTTTCTTCTCAATATTAGTTTAAACAAAACAGGGGCACAGAATCCTCTCTTGTGATTCTTTTCCATGTAAACTAAATGGACAGCAAACACAAAGAGATGTACAAATTCATCCTTGGAGTAAAACTGCTACATGGAAGGAAGCCCAGCCAGGCCTAACTCATAACCTGCACTTCAACAAGGAGAGCTGGGTAAATACCACACAGAGGAGCCTGTGGTGGTCAGGATGGGTGCAAATGAGTTCAGCAATTAGTTCTTATGGGGCACAGACAGATATTGTACATTGCAATTTAATTTTTCCAGAGTTTAACGAGATTTGCTCCTCTGCAGAACATTCATAAGAACAGAACAGATGTTTCTTGGCTTCTAACAAGAGTTTTCCAGTGTTACTCATTCATGGCAGAGTAGCACTTTTCTAACCCGTTCTCTCGATTAGCAAAACACAAGCAGCATTTTGCTGTTTTTCTCTTGGGATACAGCTTTGGCAAAAACACCCCCTTCCTGCCCCAAGCAGTATAGGAAAGAAATAGTATTTGGGAAGAACCACCTTTTTTCAAGGAGAACACAAAGCAGTTTGGTAACCATATACCTCACATTATGGCCTTCTTGGTTATATAGCCAAGTGGCAGTTTGGAAAAGACAAGTGTACTGGGTCTGGCTGGAATGTTAACTTTCCCGGCAGCAGCCCATCCAGTGCCGTACTCTGTACTTGTAGCTGGAACAGCAGTGGTATCACACCAGTGTTGTGTCTGCTGCTGAGCAGCAGTGGCACAGCATCGGGCCTTTCTCTAACCCTCCTAGGGGGTGGGCAAAAAGTGAGGAGAGAAACATCACTAGGGCAGCTGACCTAAACCAATCAAAGGGATATTCCATACCATGTGATATCACACTCAGCAATAAAAGGTGGAAACGGGAAGAAGAGGGGAGGGGTGGGCTCTCGTTGAGAAGACGTCGGTCCTCCTCTTGAACACCGGCTGCGGGCGTTGAGGCCTTGCTTCAAGGACATGGTCAATCAGCGCTCATTTTTGGGATGTAGAAAGTAATTTCTTTCCTCTGCACTTCCATATAGCCTTCATTTATTTTGTTTGTTTGTTTTCCTCCCTTCTTTTTATTTTCCCTTTTCCCCTCCCTTTTCCCCTTTCCCTTTTTATTTCCCCTTAGTTAAATTGTTTAGTTCATAAGAATCTTTATTTATTATTATTATTTCCCTTTAATTAAATTATCCTTATCTCAACCCGTGAGTTGTTCTTTGCTTTACTTCTCCCCCTCCTCATCTAAAGGAGGGGGAGTGAGAGAGCGGTTGTGGGGTCTAGCTGCCCAGCACAGTAAAACCACCACAGTCCTTTTTGATGCTCAACGTGGGACTCGAAGGGTTGAGGTAACAATAAAATTGATTAAATGCATACAACTAACACACTTACTTGCTAGTAACCACGTCCATTGTCCTGTTAATAATAGCTTTGATCATATATCATGCAATCCGTGTCATATTCTCCTTTCTCCTATATATCTGATCCGACCAAGTGCTACAATCTGTGTTCACTTTTTTTAATTCACTGTGCTGCCAAGCACTGACCTTGAGTTTAATCTGGCATTCAGGCTCTGCGCTGTTATCATTTGGGTCTCATGGAAACTATCTTTCAGAGAATATTCAGAACTACACTGCCTTCCTTTTCTCATCTGGACACCAGTTTATTAATAATATTAGGAATGGTACCTTTCCCTTCTTTCACAGTGGGCTAATTACAACAGTCTGGGAGTATTTTGAAGATCCATTTGTAACCCATGTATTGCTATTTCTAATTCTGAATAACAGGTTTCATTTTCTCTCTAAGATTAGTCGATTGTTTAGAAAACTTACTTGGGAATCTGTCCTGAAACAGTCTTGTGGTGAGTGGCAAGGTGTGTGGGATGATGTTGTCAGATACCTGTCACGAGTGTCTCCTCCAATAGTTTTGAACTTCACCCCTGAGCAAGTGCTAAATCCTAAAAACTTGGTAGAATGTTTGAGAGTTGTATGTCCTGACCCTGATAATGCCGGAGAACGACAGCTTGCAGCATTGTGCTGGGTCTTGGCTTACTCCTATCAAACACTGTTTAACATCATCCAGCAACTTGAAGAGAGGGAGGAAGTCTCTGAATCTGATGACCAAATAACACACGCTGTGGCTAACCCAGAGGACCAACCAACTATGGTATCAGTCGCCCCCATAGGCAAGTCAAAACAATGGAAATGGAGGTCAGCTCGTTTAGTAAGGAAAGAAGGCTCTCCTAAGAAGGAGGGAGAAGGGGAAATGGCAGGCACCTCTAAAGCAGAGCCATCACAAAAACAGCAGGAAGAAGAGACGGAAATCATGAAGGAATCAGAAATCACTCGATCCTTATCCCTGAGTGAGTTGCAAGAAATACGAAAGGATTATGGTTGACACCCAGGTGAACACATCCTCACCTGGCTGCTGGGATGCCGGGGCCAATAGCCTACAATTAGAAGGCAACGAAGCCAAGCAGCTGGGATCCCTATCTAGAGAAAGGGTAATCGACAAAGTAATCGGGAGAGGAGCACAGGCCCTCAGCCTCTGGAGACGACTCCTGGTAGCTGTGAGAAAGATATCCCCATAAGGAAGATATTGTATATCACATAGGCAAGTGGACCACTATGGATAAAGGTCTCCAGCATCTGTGGGAATTAGCTGTGCGGGAGATGATTTATAGTGATTTGGACAATGCCCAGACACCTCAAGATCCCGATGAAGTCCAGTGCACAACATCCATGTGGCGTAAATTTGTGGAGTGCACCATCATAGGCTTGACATCAGGAGGGGGTTCTTCACAGAGAGAGTGGTTGCACACTGGAACAGGCTCCCCAGGGAAGTGGTCACTGCACCGAGCCTGACTGAATTTAAGAAGAGATTGGACTGGGCACTTAGTCACATGGTCTGAACTTGGGTAGACCTGTGCGGTGTCAAGAGTTGGACTTGATGATCCTTAAGGGTCCCTTCCAACTCAGGATATTCTATGATTCTATGATCAGCACATGCCAGTACCCTGGCAGTAATTAACTGGGATGAGGGGATGGGACCAACAACGTATGATCTGTCCTGCCAGCTTCAAAAATATGAAGACAATCTCTCTGCTCCGCTACAACAAGTAGTCATAGAAATTAATGTGCATCTTAAACATCAGTAGCAGTTGCCATAGCAAGTATAATAAAAGTAGCAAGCAGGTCACTGTGCTCCTGATCTGATCATTACTGACAACAATTTAACGCGGTAATTCTGAAAGACATGGAAAATTGTGTTCGTAAAGAAATGCCATTAAAAATTTAGCAAGGAAGATTTTGAAACTGAAAAGAATGGATACTAATGGTGCAGTAATTAAGTAAATCAGAGATGATGAGAGCTAAAGGGAAAGTGACATACTTAAATGGGTAGAAAAGGAAACAAGTTCCAAATTACGATCACCCACATTTTTAATTGTTCCACTTTTCTTTTATTCACCTGCAGGGAATGGATAGTAATGTGAAATTTACTTAATGAAATGATGAGAGACTGGGCTACATCATCTCTTCCTTCACAGTGGATATGACTTGAATTATTTCTAACGTTTATTTTTAATACAGAAGAAACTTTAGTCAAGATGCTAAATATAGAAAGACAGATTAGAGCTTCCATTAGCTTTCTAGTGGGAAAAATCCTGTGCAGTAACCAAACTGAGTCTACCTAATCAAGGTTATGATATGGACAGTAACAGAATGGATAGCTGAGTAGAAAAGTGATCTCACTAACACTGTTAGTGGTTCATTAGCATAACAACCTACAGTGGGATGAGCTTTGTTTAACAAGAGAATACATATCTGGTGTTTGATGGTTTGATGTTTGGTGGTTATATAATAATAATGTGCCTCACTTGCTCTTCCTCACAGGAAGGGTCTCTTTTGCTGCCAGGGGACAAATGACACTTTTATAGATATGTTAGGAGAGAAATGTGCTCTCACTGAAAGCATGGATGCTACAAAAACAGGGCACAAAACAGCCATGAAAATGGATCTCAACTGCCTCTGTGTTACATTCCTCACATTTAAGATCCGTGTGCTGACATTAAACAGACTTGAGATAAACATAGTCCACTTGCACCTTTCATTTGGCAAGACACTTTTCAACCCTGGTAGTTCAACCTCAGTCGAATCACTCCTGTTCCTCTGCACTGATAACAGGTTTGCTTAATGGATGGGTATCAGAGAAACACAGAGACAGAGAATCAAAACTGTTACTCAAAGAGAATAAGTTGATTAAATGTAACAAAATAATATGTTGTGAATAAATGCAGTATTATAGTCACATACTCAAATCAAAATAAAAAACATCTTATGTATCTTTGTGTTTGTTCCACTCTGGCTTAATGACGTTTCTATCTTCTTAGGCTTATTCTTCAATAACTTAGAAGTTATACACTAGTTCTTCCTGTAATGCAGTCACTATATATAACAAAATCATGAAGATATGATTCAATATCAAAGCCCAACTTCTAGCAATTGTGTCCCTAAGGGAGAGGGGGAGAAGAATGGAATAGACCACGGTAGCTGGTATTTATTGTTGGAGAAATCTGAATTATCTTTTTCATTTGATCTGATTTTTGCCATAATTGAGAAACTCACTGGAAATCAATAAAAGTTGTTACTGAATTGTAGAGCAGATTTAGAATAATATCAAAAATGCCAAGCAAATCCATAAACGTAAAGTAGCTTACATTTTTAAAAATCAAGATTAACAGCCTTCAAAGAATACATGAGTAAAATCAACTTCTCATACAACTACCTCTGTGGTTCTGCTTTGTCCTCCCTCTACAAGTTTCAAAGCTGAAGGCTGGACTGTGTAATGCCACAAAGAGGCCAATACTCTGCAGGAATAATTCTAATGAGACCTCTCCATGAAAAAAAAAAAAAAAAGCCAGATCTCCTTATCTCCTTTTCTCATTGCAAACCTATCTGCTATGAATCAGGATGAAGTTCTCTTCCAGCTTCATAGTGAATGAGATCAATCTGCTTCTACAGCCCTACCAGTCTTCAAGGTATATATGCAGTACCTTATTTGTCAGTCATACTATATGCCTCAAAACATCCTCCTCACAAATACAGCTCAGGACATGAGAATATTGTCTAGCAAGGTGACATGCTCATAGAGGCTTTAGAATTTTTATCACTTTCAGTTTATGAAATGATTAATAAAAATAGAATATAGATTGGGTATGCTGTTATACTACAGGAGTTAATACAATAGTGCAGTGTTTGTGGACTTAAGAGTGGATGAGTACAGAGGAATAGGACAATCCTATTAACACTCATGGAATATATTTACATCTTTTATAATGGCATTCATCCCAAAGGCCAGCAGCAATCTTTACTTTACACAGGATCCTTGATCAGTAACCTGTTTCACTGCACAAAATGATAGCTTGTGCTATCTGCTTTTCCTTCTCTATTAGGATTTCAGATGTTGCTTGTTGAGCAAAAATGTCAAAAAAACAAAACAAAACACTACAAAACAATGAAGGGAACTCTCAAAGTCGCAGCAGTAACACTAGTCAAGTTCGGAAAAGATCAAGATACCTTAATATTTCTGAAAGGACATAATTATGAGAGAAAATGCAATACGACTGTCTCCTTGCCAAAACGCTAGGCCCTACTTGTACATGTTTATGCAAATGCATGTAGAAACTCAGCTTCTCCACGAAAACATGCCAGTATTCCCTTGGATGAGTGAAAAAGTTAGACAAATGTCTGTATGGGGAAAAACTTCCTCCTTTCCATTTATATATTGATCCTGTCAGGGGTATTTATTATTTATATTTATTATAATACCATATGGTATTACAATATTAACTAGAAACTAAAGACCCTAACAAGACACTTTGCCTTTCTTTATTGTATGTTCTTCTTACCTTACTTTCTTGTCTTAAGGCCTCTTTCTCCTCATTTTTTTTTTTCCAAGTTCATTCTCTGACTTTAAATTTAAGACACAGAAGATAGGGAAATGCTTTAACTTGAAGTGAAATTGTGAATATCATTGGTAAGATATTCACCCATAAGATTTTCAGGGGGCGGCCAGGTAACAGGAGATGCTGATACAGGCGGAGATACTGAATGCTTTCTTTGCTCCAGGCTTGGCTTCAAGGACTCCCCCCAGGACTCCTCGACCCTTGAGGGAGGAGAAAGAGTCTGAGAAGTGGAGATTTCCACCCTTGTTGACAAGGGAGTGGTTCGGGAGCATCTGAGGGGGCTCAACATACACAAATCCATGCGTCCCGATGGGATGCATCCACGTGTGCTAAGGGAGTTGGCAGAGGTGATTGCCGAACAGCTCTCTATCATCTTTGAAAGGTCCTGGAGAACAGAAGTGCCTGAAGATTGGAGGATAGCCAATGTCACTCTGGGCTTCAAGAAGGGCAAGAAGGAGGATCTGGGAAACTACAGGCCAGTCAGTCTCACCTCTGTCCCTGGAAAGGTGTTGGAACAGCTTGTTCTGGATGCCATCTCCAAGCAATTGGAAGAGAAGAAGGTTAGGAGTAGTCAGCATGGATTCACCAAAGGGAAATCGTGCTTGACCAACCTCGATGCCTTTTATGATGGCATCAAGAGCTGGGTAGATGGGGGTAGAGCAGTGGATGTCATCTACCTTGACTTTAGCAAGGCTTTCAATACTGTCTCCCATGAGACAGCTGCCCCATGGACAGCTTCCACACTCCCACCATCTCCAACCACAAATATAAACTACAGTGTAGGCAAGTGTTTTTTCAAGATTATGTTGCTAAATTTATTTAATTATTAAAATAGTTATGAACGTCCAAATTAATTATGGAGGGAGAACTGCCATCAGGTATCTCACTTCTTAAAAATCTACTTGCAGTATACAGACCTGTGGCAAAAAAAAAATAATCAATATTTAATAATACATTAATTTCAAGATGCACACTGCCCCTGGAAAGTGCATGTGTGAGTGAGGAGCAGCACTTTTCCCACCTTTGATTTTTTGACTATCTAAGTTAGAGAAATATCCTAAAGGTACTTACTGAAGGGTAAGTATCTGCCCAAGGTAGTACCACATGAGTTTCTAATTTGCATAAAAATTGTAAAGAAGAACAGGAGACTTTTAATCTGCTTGAAATCTTGGATATGTCAGTCTTTATTCAAAGGCTACAGAAAAAAGCATGCTCTTTTAGACGATATAATGGCTTAGCCAGTCCCAAGAACAAAAAGGCAGCAGAGACTAGCACTGTGAATTAGTGTATGACAAACAATATAACCTTCAGACCAGAAGCAAAATAAAAGCTTGCTCGCCACTTCATGCCTCATGTAACTGCACCATCTTTAATAGCTATCTGTAATTAATTTTATTCCAAAATAAATATTTTTTTTAGTTAACTATTTTTTTTTTAAGCTCAAAAACACATCTCCACTAATCATACATTTATTCACTTTCAGAGAAAGAAATTCAGTTACAATATTTGTTCATATTCAGTTTTATAAGTCACTATGGTGGTCTCCATGGTCAGCCATTTTACTAAACTCAACAGTTTTGTCCTCATTACTTGACTCCAATTAACAAAGTTAAGTAGACTGCCTCTAATTTCCTACCTGATGTCCAAGTTTCCTTTGGCAAGCATTATATTCTGCCTAAATTTCCATGGTCCTCATTCAGTCCTTAGGAAACTGAAGCAAGGAACATCAGATATACCTTGTTACCTAGAAACTGCTTTTTACAGTCAGCCTTAACTAACAGCTACTGCATCCTTCCACAATTACATTCCTAAACCTATTGTGAAAATTATCCCTGACAGACTTCCAATTACTGTTCTTTCACTTGGTCACCTCTTACACAGTGCAGGAGCCCATACTATCGGTAGCTATTTCTTACTGACCAGGGTCACTAACTGGTAACATCCTTTGTTTCACCATGAAGACATACTTTCCATCCTCGAGTTTCACAGTACATTCTAATTTCTTACCGCAAGTCGGCTACAAATGGCTCGTCAACTATCTTAAGAAATAATGTGCTAAAGTCACATTTGCTCACTTCTAAGCCAGGTTTAATTAGTGGTACCCTTTTGTATCATGCTAAAGAATTTCCATTTTTCACACTTTATTGCAACAAGCTTATTTCACTGCTATAATGACTTAGGTCCTTCTGACATGCCTTAGGTTCTTCTGACATGCATCTCTGAGTAGTAACTTTTCAGCATGTGTAACTAGATATAGAAATTACATCCTTGATTTCTGTTTGTCAAGAGAACCACTTTTGGATTATATATAACTGCTGAAGAAAAAATTTGATTGCTACTTTGCATTCACAGTCAGGTTAATTACCACCAAAATGCTCAGATGCTTTTTGTTGCTATAGAGAACAGGAACAAGTATACCATCTCTTCTTATTTAAAAATAAATGCAGATCATTTTGAAGTGCATTATTTTACCTGGCCTCTAATTCAGTGTTATCATCTCCCTGGAAGTCAGAACACTGAGAGACAGAGATTAAGTGGAGGAAATCTAAGGCAGGACTGAAAGGCAAACCCACCTGTCTGGAAAGTAGTCCCTTTGTCTGCAGACTCTACAACTTGGAGGACAGATCTTCCTCCTAATGTCAGTGTTGCTTAGATGGATTTTGGGAATGCACAGTCAAAAGTAACACTATACCACAGCTTAACTAGTGGGTGCTTCTAAAATGGGCCAAAGCTATGCTGAGTTTTTCCCAGAACAGTCCACTGTACATTCTTTATTTGGCAAAAAACCTTGAGCACATCTCCATGGCTGTCACCAAGTTCCAGGTTCAATTATATGCTCTCCCTTTTAAGTGTTAAAAACTGAAGATTTCTTTGGTGCTGCATATGCTGCGTATTTCTTTTTCTTTTTTTTTTTTTTTGGGTGTTGGGGGAAGTGATTCGTTAATATTCAGCAGTGTAGATATCAGTGAGGCCCACAGGGCAGAGGAACAAGGACATTTTCTAAAAGGTTCCTACCACAAATTGTATAAGAATAATTAAGACAAGAAGAGTTTGGCATCAACATGAGCTAAAACTGAAGACCTAACAAGATTTTTAACTCCCAATCTTTGATTCAAGAAATTGTTAGACCATTAATTCCTTTTTTTCCCCCCCCTTAAATTTTAAGCTTTAGTATACCAGCGCTACATTTGGACTGCAAATGGATGAGGATGGTAGTGAATTGAAATTACAGATTTTCCAATCAAAAAAAAATAAGAAGTTCAAAATTGTAACATAATGAGAACCTCTTGACTGCAAAGATGACTCCCCTCCAGAGATGGCAGCACAGTTATTTTATTTATTTTTTGTCCAAAATCTTAATGGACTGTGTTAGCAGGGTTAAACTGGCATTACTAATACTGTGCATATCTACACATATTAAAGACTTCACTTCCACACTCCTAGCACCACCACCCTCACCCCCCACCCAAGGGAGACTATGTGGAGCACACTCAGAGCCATGTGCTCCCCAATTCTTACAGAAAATCCCTAAGGCAAAAGGAATCATTTTATTTAGGTTCTTTGGGATAAGGCAGGGCAGGAAGCTTTTTCTGTCACCATCAAACAAAGGTGAAAATTAGTGCTCACCACTTCTTGCTACCAGGACACCAACAGATCTATTAAGAGAAAAATCCCAAACAGGAATGATGGATTATTCTGAGCATCTCATTTCCCAGATATGCCCATTTAAACTGCCGGCTTTTCCAGAGCACATGTTAAGACCACGATGGGTAGTAAATGGTTTTCACTGTGCTGGGAACTGGGGAAAGAAACATTATTGGTAGAAAAGCCTCTCTTCGAGGACAAATGACACAATTTGTTCACCCCCAGTAACTGTAGTGACTTGGTACAGCTTTGCAAATCTATGTCATTGCTGCTGCGAATTGGTTACTTTAAATGGATCCTCACTTTTCTTCACACAAGGCATGGCAAATTGCCTGAAAGTAATTCTAGGTCAGCTACACCAATTTTTGGTTTAAAGTTACAATTATTTTTTCCAGCCTCCACTTATTTTCACATTGCTGATTCTTTAAACTGTGCAAAGGCATATATAATAATTTACATGTGAAGGGATGTGATACAGCAGTTTGAGAGCAGATTAATATTTCTGGTCAGATTCCTATTAGATGCTCTTCCAATGCTTTTACTGTGATTCCCTGGATCAGATCCTCAGCTTCTGCATTTTTAGAACCTGGACAGCCTTTCAATTGTCTGACCTTTCTACAGACATGTTTTCTCCAGATGATAAAATTGAATATAATTTCACTTTATTCAGTATTAATAAACTGAAAACAACATCAGTGCCTACTCTTGGCGAAGCGCCTGAATTAAATAGGTCTCTTAATGTATCTTCTATCTGTACTACAGAGCTATTTAAAAGCAATATGCTGAGTGTGATGATGATAAAAAGACCCTTTTTCATTCGTTTGTTTTTAAGCTCAATATATTCCCATTGAATGTTTTCCTTAGCATAAACAGTTGCCAATACAAGCCTGTGTATTTACAATAAATAACTATCTAGCTTTACAAAGAAACTGTTTTCCTAAGCAAGATTGTTCTCTTTCTTAGGATGCTAAAATTCCAGTATAAATATTTATGAAGTCAGTGCACATCTCCACACTTTAGTGAAAAATACCTATTGGACAACTGATGCAATGGAAGTTTTCCCCTGCACTGCTTCTACAGGCCTCACCACTTTGGAAAGAATCGATTATTATTTACAAAGCTGCTCCAGAGGTATTGTTTTTTATTCTTCCTCTGAACGAATGTTACTGGAAAACTTTGAAGAAATTCTTATCAGTCACCTGTGTTAAGGTAATGTTCTCCAAAAAAAAAAAAAAAAAACAGACACAAGTAGTCAGTTACTATTGTTACTATTTTACAGACAGACCATCATAATCATAATCAATGATTAAGTTTGTTTATTATGAGTCTGTAATCAGCAGGCAAATCTGAATACAGTCAACACCTCAATCCAACATCTTGTGGATATTTTAACCTCAAGTCTTCTGTTGTCTTTTTTTTTTTCCTGTATGAACTAAGTCACCATCACTTCTATTTTTAAAAAAAGAATAGATTTACACTAAGAATAAAAATGCTCAGATTTAACAAATAAATCCCAAGTAATCCCACTTGGCTTTACTGAAAGTATTATGCTGCACCATAATTCCTTAAGACCATCAACGCTATATGTATGTATAGTCTATAGCAAAGCATCTCCATGTAACTGAGAATCCATATCAAGCTGGATGTCATCAGCGGATGCTGGAGACATATTCACTTACTTCATTTAAGCTTGCCACTGGTATTTCCAGGGATGAGTTGAAACAAAGTAAAGGGATTAAGTTCAGAGGCCTGTAGAAGTCTCTTCTTTTACTTGGCTAACAGAATTATCTCAGGAGTGAATTTTCTATTTTCTATGTAAAAGGTATTATGAGTAACATTGACAAGATTGTATCTTGCTGTATCAGATCAAGGACCACAAGAATTAAGAGCAGCGCCAGTAGCTTGAAAACAGTCTGTCTAAAGAGTAACCAGCGTGCCCTTGCTCTTTAAAGGAGCTGAGTTTTCAATCCCTCCTAGTTTTAGATGTCTTTACCAAAACAAACAAAACAAAACCCAAAAATAAACAACCAAAAAAAAACCAAAACACCAAAACACCTAAACTACCACCATACACCAACCTCCAGAGCAACAATGGAAGTTCTGGAGAACAACAGTATCGCTACAACTCCTATGTTGGTAACAGAGAAGCCTTTCTGCAATTCTAAGAGCACTTCATCTAAAAGCAGACCTTCAACCATTGCTTTGGATTTTCAGATGTCAAATTGGGAAGGCTGCTTGCACAGCACATGGAGCACACTGAAGATAGCCAAAACATCTTCCTACAGTGCAGTCATGTTAAGTAATGAAAT
Organism: Anas platyrhynchos; assembly: GCF_047663525.1. Taxonomy (NCBI): domain Eukaryota; kingdom Metazoa; phylum Chordata; class Aves; order Anseriformes; family Anatidae; genus Anas; species Anas platyrhynchos. The sequence continues at coordinate 37,567,894 of NC_092593.1, read as the reverse complement.
ACTTATTTGCATCTTTACCCAATAAAATCCCATATAAATATAGGTGCCGATAATGTAACATTATTTATGGATAACAGCTGTCATATTTCCCAGCTGTTTCCTTGTTGCCTGCTCTAACATATGTTAATTTAAACTTCCACCAAATGTCATGGTTTGTTTGTAGTGCTCCAGCTGCAGCTTGGCAAATTTTTTCTTTAGGTTTCAGTTGGCTCTGGAAACGATTACACAGACAGCCCATAACAACATAAACAAGTCTTGTGTGGCTGCTGAGCTGTTCGTTTACTCGGATAAGTGAGCATTTGCTGGAAGAAGCAAAAAAATGGATATGAACCGTCTCACTTATCTTCATTTTCTGAGGTATTTTTGGATGTTGTTAGTAGAGAAACTGCAGGGGACACTGGAGTCAAAGGAATCTTTAAGGAAAGATGCATCATGCGGAACATTTTTTATTACCTCAATAACCATAAATTAAAATTAGTTAAACCCACATTACTAGATAAATCATATCCTCAGCAGGATCTCAGGTGAGGTCCTCACTTTGCAAAGGCAACCTTAAAAACATTAATTGATTTAAGAGAGCGGGACTGGGTCTTGTGAGACTACAGGCAACAAAAGGCTTCAATGTAAGATGACGACAAGAAAAAACAGCATAAAAAAATATCACAGTCTGTGTATAATTATCACTGCATTGCAAAAAAAAAAAAAAAAGATATTTACCAATGAATTGTCTGAATTAGACAACTGAAGGTGGAGAGAAAAAGTGTGTGTAGGATTAACAGGAGTAGTCAGGCATGTTGGCTTTCTTTCTCACAGGAAACTTTGGATCAGAGTAAGTCTCATACACATGCTGAAGACAAAGACCGATGCCAAGGGGAGGCTCTGACTTCTCATACAGCAGCCTACGCCATCTCTTCTCTGCTGCACTGCCTCTTCCTCAGTGGGGCACTGGCATTTCTTGGAGACTTGCAAACAGAAAAACCACCTCCTGCTTTCTTGTCCCCTATGTTGCCATCCATTTTCAGAGATGATATTTAAATTGGACTAAAGGTCAGCCTCGGCAGACAGAACAACTTATATCTGCTTCTCAGAGCAGGGTAGGGATCGATACCAAGAAATGGAACTTTCACTTCTATAAGTGTACAAATGATAAGATGATGCCAGCAAGTACAATACAAATATTGATCAATTTAAATATGTGAGTAAATGGAAGAGAAGAAAACATCAGCTGTGGTGACAAACTGACAAAGAGGCTGACAGCAAATAAAATGGATGTCAAGATGGGAAATCATTCTTTTTATTATTCATTTTTCCTTAAATTCACTTTGTATGACCTCCCTGTCTTATCACTGTTTTCAAATCACATTTTAAACTTCCCACAGAAAAGTCTCTCAATACATGCAATATAATGATTTAGCAAATAACTTCATGTTCTGGATGATTATGATGTAGCACCTCTGTAGAAGTAAAGGACAGAAGAGAAACAGAATTCCTATGTCACTTTGACTAGAATTGAGAATTTCTCTCTAACAAGAAAATTGAAGATTTTTTGTTAGAAATTGTGGGCCACCTGTTACAGGAACATGCTGCATCCCAGTTTGCTCCAGCCTGGCAATACTTGTTCTAACTGACACCTGTAGAAAAGAGAAAGCTGCTATAGGTAGAAAAAGCTTCATTTCAACTGGGACATATATTGTCCCTGTGGAGGCGGCTGTGTGTCACTGACATGGTTACACAAATCTGCCTGTGGGACTAACTCTGACAAATAGCCTGTGCCTGTGCTACATCCAGGGACCAAAGGGCCCCAGCTCTCTCAGTTAACATCAGGACACTTCTCCACTAACTAAAATATTATGCTTATTTAGATAAGTTTTATCTAAAAATAAATTCTCATCAGTAAGTCTATTTTTGCCTTGAATAATCCAATGTTGACTAAGCAGAGGGCCAGCATCTCTCCTCTTATACAAAAGCAATTCTACAAATGCTACTGAACTGCTTTGACATTAAAACCTTCCCTTCAGCACAGTACACAGAGAACAGAGTACTTCTTCCCTCCTTTCCAGCAGCACTTCTCTGCCAAAAGTTGCTGAATTAGAGGAGGCTTCTAGCTTGTTGATGTTCTGCCAACTGACAAGAAAAATTAAATTTCACCCAGTTGAATCAGCCTCGTTCAGTCAAGGGCCATTTAACAAGTTCTTTGAAAAGCTCAATTTCATCACCAGTTAAATGCAACTGCTTATCTCTGATAGAGTTACCATAGCCTTAATATTGACTTAATCCCCTAGCACAAAGATTAAGAAATGGATATTACTGAACAATGATTCCACAAAATGATGGTGCAGGAAACTCATTAAAATATTTTTGTTTTTAAGCTGTTTGATTTTAATGGCCAAATGTGCTTGAATGGCATCCTTACCTTCCCCTAGAAGCTGTAGATGACAGAAGTTTTTGCCAGAAGTTTTAAGATAAACACAAACACAAAACAACGATGTAAAAACCAAGCAGTTCTGCACTGTGGTACAGAATCATGGGATTTTGCACCATCAAATTCATCTCTGCAAATGCGATACGCAATTTGCTTGAAAATCTGAAGACCTTTTCTGAAACCTTGCCCTTGGCTCTTATTATACGTCTAGCAGTGGAAGTGAAAAGAACCCAGAAGACTTCAAATCAAATACAGAACATTCAGAGCTTTACTGTTGTGAAAGTAGATAAAATACCTGGTAGCTGTTTTGAGTTTATCTTCATCATAGATTTTCAGTAGCACAACTCCAGATGGATTGATGTTAAGCTGCTGCCTGCATGAAGCAATGAGGTGATCCTTCATCACCTTTTCCATAGAATCATGAGCTGCACTTTGAAGCATAGGCTAAATCTGTGAACTCCCTCTACTTTACCACTTGAGAGTGGTCTCAATGTGCAACATCCGAGTTTTCCATTAGTGAAAGCAACTGGGGATAAAATATTAGCATACTCCAAGTCTTTGACGTTTCTTTTCTTTTAGGTGTTGAGACTTTCAAGCCCAATCCCCCAGACTAGGAGACACCGCCTCCCCCATTTTGCATGCTTTTGTTTCAGCTTTAGAAAAGAACTTTATATTTGTGGTTTCTAGATTTGTCTGCAAGAAATATAGTACAGGTAGCAGGACAAATAGTTTAACTGAAAATGAGACACAACATTTGACTTCGCTCAAAACTGACTTCTCCCTATAAATAGGGTCAGTTTAGCCTAAATTAAACATTTTATTCACTCCCAGATAAGCATTCCTTAAGATATAAAGGCTTCTTCACAGATTATACAGGTTCAATGTTATAGCACCCATTACTAAACACAGGCACAGGGTGAGATTTTGTTAATACTCTCAGAAATGAGAAAAAGATAAAGTAGAAAAAAGTTGGTTTCCACTCATATCCACTGTAGAGGAGTTAAACTCTGTGATACACCCACAGAACAAGCTAAGCTTTCATGTTGCTCCTGCTACAGATCAAACACGAGTATTTCATTAAAATAATATGTAAGTCTCTGAACATTAAGCAATGCCATTAAAGTACTTCACCAAAATAGCTTATATACAAATACTGCAATGCAAATGTTCACACAAATTACTCCAAGAAAGCATTTCTTTGCAAACAGAATATACTAAAAGCACTTAAGTAACCTCAGCATGTGCTTAATTCTACAGACCCTGGTATGGGTTTCAGAAGCATGCAATAACTACAGGTGCATAAGAAACAGAACTTAACCAGACACCACCACCTTAGTATAGTGCAGACCTCTTTATCAGAACATTGATACTTGAGAAACAGGAAAAGAATGGTTCTACCTGAAACAGTCTTACTAAAAAACTTGGTATTTCACAAAATACTCATGGCTGCAGACCTCTCCCATCATTATGTCCAGAACAGATCTTATCACTGTAGTGGAGACAAGAGAGACCTTATTGCCAGACCTATTTTTACATGATCTTATCCTACATCTGTAAAATGTCCTACAAATTGCCTGTCTTGAAGGTTATAAATGAAGTATGACTTTCGTCACAGGAAACAGCCACATCTCCTTCTAACCAGCCTCTGTAATAGGCTCAGGCAGTTAGTTCTGGTGGCAGACATCACTGTCACAAGTGCTGCACCTCTCTCCTAGTGTGGGTCGCCAAACCCATGGACAAGGCCCTGTGACACCTTCCGCTCTTCTGGAGCCTTCCAATTCCACCAGGGAAGCTGCTGAACGATGTACACCTGACAACAGCAATCAAGCCCCAGTGTGCCCACATAAGGTTTTGGCCACGTAATTTGTGCAGAGGTTGCCAGATATTTCAGTAGGTTTTAATACTAATTATGTTTTAATTCTGATTATGGATTTTCCACTGAAACTAAAAGATCTTGCTAGTAGAAAGAGCAGTCTTCCTTTCATTTTTTTTTAAGCAACCACACACTGCCAACACTTATTTTCTTATAAGGTTAATTTAAAACAAGGGCTTGAGCCTTTCACTCTCAACTGTGTGATCACTTGGGACTCTGAATATAAGAAAAAGATTAAATGTGAATACGAGTGTCATCAGTTTGCTGATGTTACCTTATTCTTTTTAATATTTCAGCTTCTGTGACAATCTGTGCTAAATGCTGAGTGAGTATCTGGGCTCACATCTCCAGTATCTATTTGACTAGCTGGTCCTTCAAGGGATGGCCTGCCACTCAGAGCCTCCTACATCTGGCAAATGGAAATATTTATTTCCTTTATCCCTTGCAGCTTCACATGCACTGATGTGCCTGTGCCTATCATGAAAAGCTTCAGTTTGCTCTTTGGGTCAAAGGATGCTGAGGATACAAGCCACGACAGCCTTATGCTGAATGCCCCAGACTGGTGTGAGGACCCCATGGCCTCATCCTGCCCTCTGCACTGAGGGGTAGTTTGGGGCAGCAATGGCTAACAAGGCACACCGAGAGCAAAGCCCCCATGTTAAAGAAACACATCCAGCTATTACCTGATTGTTGAGTAGAGGGATATTTTAACAGCCACCACAGCACTTGGCAAAGAGCTCCATGTGGAATTTCACACTGACAAAAATCCTCTTGACCTGGTCTAAACAAGAGTGAGCACCAGTAATCTTGCATGGCTAGACAGGGATCAGATCAGGGTCAATAAAGAATGGCAGAAGATGGATTAAGAAACGGGAAAACAAAAATAAGTATCATGATAGCATTCAGCTACCTGTGATGGGCATATTTTAGTGGACGTGGAAACATGTATTCTGAGTAAATTCAGTTAATAATAAAAGATGTGCTACATGGCCTGCATTATGCAGGCAAGAGTCTGGCACAGCACATCTGAACACTTGTGACTTTCTGCAGAAGGTATAAATACACACTCGTAGGGTCCAAGCTACATTACATTTATCTTTCAGCTTTCTGCACAGGAACAGCTATTCTATGGGTGAGAAATACTGTCATTTTCAAAAATTCCTTTACAGCTTGCCATAAACAAGCAAAGTTCAGGACCAATACCTTAGCCCATTTTTCCAGAAAACTCACGTTGACTGTATCATTTAATAAACCTGACAGCTCCTGGAAGGAGCTTAGCATTTTCTTTATCCCTCCTAAATTATATGAGTTCAAAGAATTTTAATATTTGTGATTCTAGTCTAGAATCCATTAACAGTTAAAGAAGAAATTGCTGCTAATAACTGATCTCACAGGAACACAAGAGAAGGTGCACAGATACAGGATAAATGCAAAAAAAAACAAACAACAAAAACAACACAGAAGGGATGCTATGTTCTCCTCGATAGTCACAGCTGCTCTCCTCTTGCTTTCCTGCAGAGAGCAACTGCCAAGTCCCCCGAGCCCATGAAGCTGACCCTGGCTGCACATCAGCTGTTCTTCCACGGGCAGCTCCAGCACCCCCACATCAAGCACTTGCAGGCCACCAGGGACTCCGCAGCCCTCTGACCCACTTCATGCCAACAGATCAATGCCAAAGAGGCTTGTCTGGACATTTTACCCCTATGAATTCTTTAAAGTTACCTGATGTTTGAAGATGTTGCAGTAATCACGAACTCTTGAGCTTATGGTAAGGTGCACCTTATAAAAACATCCAGGCTGACATGATCTTCCTTTTCCTGCCTCTGTAAGTGGTTTCTTATGTTGGCTGAAATTCAAACCAACATTAAACTATACCCCAAGGTTAGACTTTTTCCTACTAAATAATTGAGAATACAATTAAATGATGCTTCTATTATAGCTCTTGGTACGCTCCAGCTACTTTTTTTAGAGGAGAACAGCAACCTATGTTAGCTCTGAAGTCAAAGGCAGGATGACAACTACATCTGGCATCCAGCAAAAGATTGTATATGTAAGCAGAAGGAAGAGGCAGGTAAAGTTAGCTTTGACTCCTATATTCATGTCCATGGGGATACAGGCAGAAATCACGATCCACAGACCCAACAGAAAACCCCAAACAGCTCAGATCTGATAAAGAATTAAAAGAAAAGCATGACAAAAGTAAAGGGAAATAATGTCCAAGCTTCAGAGGTAACTCAGTCTTTTAAAGAAAAATCCCCTCTACCCCCCAAATGCTTGAGCAAATATCCAAATAGTGGCAGTAAAGTTATGACTCTCCTTTTGAGGTTTTCCAGAGTAAATCCCTTCTAGTTGCTCCCAGTTGCACTCCAAGCAAAAGATATAGAGAAAAGAGTTAAACCATGAAGCAGTAATTTATATTCAGTGTAATTAATTACTCTAAACACAGAGTTTTGTTACTTCTAAGATGTTGTCCCTTGGTTTAGCAGCACATTATGACTTTATTCCAATGTTCTTTTGTGCTTTTTCTTTTAACACAGTAAGTAAAACAGAGAGGTTTTGAGGATGAATTATTTAGCTCTCTGCAGAAAATGCTCTTTAAAATCTTCTTCTTGGGGACATTGAACACATTTATTATCCTGGAAAAATTCAGATCCAGCATCTGTTGTCCTGTGTGTTTTACTGCCTAATGATGAGTGTGCTTGTGGGATTTGTTTACAGCAGGGCTTTCTGGATTTTTTTGTTATTGTTTATTTCACTCAGAAAAAAATAGGAATTTGAAAAACATTATTAATATTTGAATGGAACGACTTATGAGTTTTTGACAACTTACTGATTAATTCAGGTGGTTTCCGGATTGCCCTCCTTAAAAGAGCTGCAATATTACAAAATAAAGATTAAGGATGTGAGGAAAAATGAACAAAGGTAAAAGAAGAAATATTTTTATTGTTGATCCCTCCAACTGCCTATAGTCTTACTGTATGGTCTCACTGCTTTAGGACAAAACTCTTGGCCCATTTCCTGAAGCATCTTATATTTTCCTACGTGAGAACTAGGAAGCTAAAACTACAAATAAAACCACAGAAGAAATAGGTGGAGGCTGTAGGAATGAAATACTGATTTCTGGAATTAACATGATACATGCAAAGTAGAAAAAGTACTTTGCTTGTACCCCTTTATCTCAAACCAGGAGGTATGAAAACTTCATTTGAAAATGTCCTGCTTGGCATGACAAAAGCCACCTGCACCAGTATTCATCTGCATCAAAGTTGATCTTATTGGCCCATGTGTTGCCTTTCTAAGCTCCCCAGTTTTCACACATTTTTACATGACTTTAGCTCTTCTCAGTGACTTTTCTGAGGATTACTGCAAACTTACTTATTCTTGACAAGAATTTCTTACTACTACTACTACGTGGTTCTGTTGATCGTTTGCTCAATTGCAACTCGGACTACTAATTATCTTCCAAACAATACCCAGAAGAACATAAAAACATCAGAGAAAGGTCAATGCGATGACTGTCAGACACACATGTACAGCCAATAGCTCCATCTGTATTGCCGAGGGTAAAAAACACTTTCAGGTTCATCTTTGCAACTTGCCACCAGCAGGATGCTCAGCTGAATGCATGGCAGTCAAGATGAGGTTCCTGGAACAACACTTGCGCTATCACTATTTCTGATGGCTGCATTGAGATTGCTGAAACATAGGAGTGGGACAAATTTTAGGGCAGGTAATTGCCCATTTGTTGCTTTGCTTCATAATCTGTGTCTTAAAGTTCTGTGATTTCTACTGATCTCTACTGGGCAAAATTTTTATTTTTAATTCATAACTAACAATTTTTGTTTTTCTTCACCCCCTCTTTTATTAATTTATTTATTGCCATGCAGGAGCAGGGACTGCATGGGCAGGAGAGAAAGTCTGCAGCCTGCTCCACCTCTGGTACCACAACAGGGTGCAACCCTGGCTGCTTGGTGCTCTTGCCTAGCAAGAAGGTGCTTGTGCACAGCCCCACTGACTTTGCTTCTCATCTTGAACTTTTTTTTCCCTCCTAAATCATACCAGACACCTTTCAGTAATGGTTATGTGAAGACTACTGCACTAACTCAGAGGAATTTGCTAAACATCTTGGAAATTGAGCCAAACATCCACAAAAAGGAAAACCATTTGAATCACTGCAAATGAACCCAGATTCTAGAAGACTGCCAGGGCCCTAGCACACTCCAGGGCCTCCACAGTTAACCTCCATTCCTGTGCCGTAATGATTTCGGAGAAGATGACAAGATCCTGAAATCAAACCACTAAAAAAAATCCACAGAGGGAAAAAGTTTTAAGAAGTTCTGTAGGTTACAGTTGCCAGGGAAACCACTTCACTGCAGCCATATGGCCAGAAAATCTATCTTCTTTGTTCTCTGGAGGAAAAGAGGTATTTTGGTGCAGACAAAAAAAAAATCCCACAGAAGTTAAGGAGAAAAACATTCACGCAAATCCACTTAATCACTAATGAGAGAAGAAAAATGACTTGCCAAACTGTGCTACAGAAACCCAGCAATATCTAAAATATGAATATAGGGACTGCAAGTTCAGCCTTGCTTTACATTAGGACTTTGAAGAGAGAAGTTTTCTTTGGTATAGGAGCTCTTACTGCAAGCATAAACTTTGTGGATTGAAAGATGATCCCAGCATTGGGTTTAATTTGGGGCTGGGGTACCCAGGAGCTCGCTAGGACTACCTTTATACCTGGTTCTAGACAGGCAGGCCACTTTTAAATATGAAAAACACTTGCACCTCAATGATTTTTTCCTGCTCAGCAACATGGAGTGACCACAGAATCCCTTGCAGCTCTGGAAAGAGATGGTGAACCTGAACCTGGTTGGTTCTTTGCTCAGAAACAGAAGTCCACCTGTTGCTTGACTGGATCTCTTTCAGCTCGAATGGTTTCCCAGTGGAACTGTTTTCATCCCTATCTGTGATGAGATGTTTGGAAGAACTATTTAATATCCTAATAGCTAAGCAATTGATTGAAAAACCTTTGAAAAGAAATAATCTGCAAAGTGGTGAAGATACAAATAACCTAATTTTACTCTGACCACAGCTAATCAGTCCCACTTTCCAGTAACAGATTGCCTGTACATTCAGAATACTTGCTTTTCCTCTTATAGCAACATGAATAGAAATGTTAATGATAAACCCAGTAGTTTCTGCACATTATAAACAATGGATATTTATCTGCTGCAAACACTATATAGATGTTCTCCAAAAACAGACACAGTTTAAATACGTGTATAGTCATAGCTCACTTTTTAAATCTATCTCTACACTGGCATCAAATATGTTTCTGATTTGCCAAGGAAGAGTCCAAGGTGAGAACAAATGCAGATTGCACCCCAGGCAGCAATAAATGAAACCCTAATGGTGACAACACGGACTGTGCTTTACTGTACCAGTGGCATAACTGCGCAGTCTCCCCTGCTCAAATGGGGCTTTGGGTGTGCTACTGAAGCATGGTTCTCAGAGAAAGTGATAGAAGGTACGTGGGTGCCAAGATATAAGGATTTGTTCTGTTCACATCCGTGCTTGCAGGAATAAAACAATTGATGTCAGGGCTTGCAGAGGGGAAAGAATATTCCCTTTTCTCTTACACTCACGCTGATATTTAATCTGAACCCTGCACCAAACAGATTGCAATGCCCAGGGCCCAGCCAGTTAATCGCAGCACATCAGCCTCAAGGCACCCTGCTGTGAGACTCTGTCGTTACACCTTAGGAGGGATGCTCAGAGCAGCAAACGTCAATTCATGATGGACTGCTATGTTCTGCAAGCATGGAAGTGTTTTTCATCTAGCTTTTCAAACAAAAGTGGTGACTGGAAACTAGACTCCTTCTGAAGGCCTATATTTAAATTGAGAACAGACTCTTGATTTAGTTTTCTAACTTGATGTTTCTGTCTTTCTCAGCATGCCTTACTTTCTTTTTCAACCATCTTTTCAAACCTTAATGTTTGTGGGAAGTTTCCATCCCATACACTCGCACACAGCCTTTGCCTTAGGAGCTAAGCAGGTCTCAGCATCCTTGCAGATGCTTCATAGCTCCCAGCTAGCACTGAGTTACAGAGAGGTCAAGAGAGCTTCCTGGGAGGACAAAGAAACGTGACCCACATTTTCTACCTTCTTTTCAAGGATCTGGATGTCTGGGCAGACTATTTTGAACAGTGGCATTAAGAATATTTTTGCTGGATCTTAAGATTTCATCCGGGTAACTGAGAAAGCTTCTAGAGGATATGTTTGGAAGTATGACATGAAACATGCTAGAGACCATCCCTACATCAAGAAGTTCCCAAGAACTTTGCCAAGAAACAAAACGGATAAACAAGAGCAAGCAGATGCAGCAGGTTGCCCCTACATTTATTAATGAGCAGTCTCAGATCTCCCCATCATTCACCGTGCTAGACACTTGACTTTCCAAAGAAACCTTTGCTACCCACCTAGCCCTCTCTGCTTACTGTCTGCTAACCAAGAACATCAGCTTTCCAAGAGCTCAGCTGAAGAACCAGTGGCTGTAACAGGCATTGCTGCCAAGCAAGATCACCGATTAGCAAATCGCTGAAGTGGCACAGGTACCAAGCTTATTCTTGTTTATGCAGACCTTTTCTCAGGCCTACTGCCAGCCCACCCGTCTTGTCAAAGGAGCAGGTTGGCAGTAGTTTTGTACCTTTGGACATTTATTCTGGCTAATTTAGCAACTGATCTTCTACTGCCTGGTGCTTTTGCAATAAAGTCCCAGTTGAGGCTTCCAACTGAGAGCAGTTTGCATAAGTTCCTGAATCTCTGCTTCGCAATCCTAGCATCTCGTTCCTTTAGACGAACATGAAGATTGCTCCTAGCGATACCTGAACCTAAAATGAACCAAAAATGTATTACATCTTTTCAGCTTGCCAGGCAGTGGAGGAGAAATTCACACCAATCCCAGCTCTCAGAACAGCTGTTGCGACAAGGTGATATTGCTAAGGAGTTTCAAATAGAAGCCAAGGCAAATACTCTCCCTGCAAGGGTTCTGCTGTGTTTTGCAGTCTCCAGCTGGAGTCTAATTGCAATTTCAGCCAGCACACAAAACCCCCAGCATTTTCCACTTCCAAAGTTTTTAAGGAATTTGAGAAAATTAAATAGTAAATCATACTAACCTAGATTTTCTTAGACCCAACATGGATTCTCCAGAGATGTAGTAATTTCTTTATCTGTTCAGCTGAATTTAGCAAAGCACTTGTTAAAATAGTGAGATACAGAGGAGAACAATACTTCATTTCACATATTTCCCATGATACCCTATTTCCCAGAAAATATAGTATATGCTGGATGTATGCGAACATTTTGTGAACTGGATATACGTGAACATATGAACTAGCACATATTCTTCCACAGACACACATTATTTAAAACCACTTCTCATTCAACCTTCCGTAATTCTTTCCTGTCTCTCAGCCAAACATCCCCAACAACATTCTGGTACCAGATGAATGACACAACTGCATCCGTGCTTGCTGCCTGGCTGCCTTCCACCACTGGGGGTTTACAGGTTGCTGTTAAAGATAGGACATATAGGCTGATTCAGACAAACACAGAGGCAACCTGTTTTTCAGCTGTAGCAGAAAGCCGTTTGGACTGGCAAGTCTCAGCAGCTGTGGCTGCAGGACAGCAAAGGCCAACTCAATTTGCTGCAATGGGGAGAACCTGAAAGCTGGACTTGCAGTAATGAAATGTCACCACCAGCTGGGACTGGTGAGCAAAGAATTAATTAATCTTGCTCACAGAGGTTGTCTTGGGACAGCTGGGAGAACACACCCCAGGCTGCGCTAGCTTAAGATAATGGCTTTTTAAAGTGACACGTGCTCTGACAGCGTGCTACATCATGACGGTGTGGCGTGTGGTCTTGACTCATTTTAACCATAACAGTCTAAGTTTGAGCAAGAAGAGTGTTTAGAGATCTGTCCATCAAAATGAAGTACAAGTTAAAACAGAACGGAGGCCTCTGGTAAACACGTGCGTGTCCTTTGCAGAGAATTATGGACATGAGAAGCTGTTGAGATAGAAACAGCACTACAGCCTACTAGATCTGTAACTCCTTTGAGATCCTTTCAGGCATTTTCCTTATTTTATTAAAACAAACTTTACTGGTAGAAATTCTGAGGTTGCAACATGCATCATTAGTAAGCTACTTCATCTCTACTCCATTCACTTTGTGCTTCTCTGCTAAGATCATATTGGGGCATACATTTAATTTGGTAATTGATACTATGAAGCACGAGGGAAGGCATTGGTTTAAAGTCTCAGTTTACATTATCTGCTACATAAATTTGCCATTATAGTCAAAATTTATAACTTATGATGCTTTTTTGAATGTTCCAGATACAAATATAAACTGAAATGTACAAAGGAGGATCAAGGCAGCTCTTCAGCTACAGACCCAAAGAAAAAAAACCTGACAGTTTTGTTTCGTAACAACTTGAGCAGTTCCAGAAAGTCATTTTCATTCTGCTTTGAAATAAAACCAACAAATAAATGAAACTACACAAAACCATGACTTTGAGCTTTCTAACTGCAGGAAGGGATTCACAAATAGTCTTATGATCAGGGCATTACCTGAGGATGCATGAGATCCACATGACTCAGGGCAAAAGTTTACATTGAATTAAACAGATCTGGGAGAGAGACATCTCTTGATAGAACCCAGGCTGGTATCACAGACACTAAACCCACTTTCTCACTCCTCTTTCTTTTGCAGGCAGAACTATCTAGTGCATTTCATTAAGTCATGTATTGCTAACAAGTCTGAAAGTCTCCATACAAAAAAAAAAAAAAAGAAAAAAAGAAAAAAAGTGACAAATCTTCAAGTTAGTTTTGCTTCAGTGAAACAACTTGACTGTGACATGATTCACTGCAATTAACGTTCCTGGAATGAGTTGGGTTAAGTATATCAAAATAAGCCTTCTCTTAGCAATTTGTTTTTATCTGTGTGTCTTGAATTATCTGATCTGGATAAATGGAATATTTAAAAGATCAGCTTCCACTTTCACATAGCTACAGGAAAAAAATTCATTTCATTAATAAAAATAGAAGTTTTAGTCTGTAAATTTATTTACTTTTTTGACCAATATTAGTCGTAAAGAATGAGTCTTGATCCCTTTCATATTATCATTCATATTACCACCATTAATATTATCAGGTAATATTACCTCACAGTCAGCGTCAGCAATCTGGGACAGGGAAACAGAAGCTTTGTATTTAAAGCATAGCCTATAATTTTCCTGCCATACAAGTAACAAGTACCAAGATGAAGAGTAGTAGGAGTAAGTTTTGTAAACATGAGCACTGCCTGACATCTTAAATTCTGTAGGGACTAGCCAACTTCTGCGTTGCGATTTTCCATTTGATTATGATGCATTCTCCATCTCAGTAGACCACAACCTTTTGCTCTCATCATGTTCTAACAAGTGCTAAACTCATTTGTATTATTGCTTTAATACCATATGATGTCAATGGTAATAGCTTAATCAATCCGTACCTTTTCTTGACTGGTCACACTAACTCGCACTAAAATAAATTCTGGGAGTTTAATTAAAAGATCAGTTTTCAATGAAGATTTTTTTTTTAAAGCTTTCTATTTTTATTTCTTCTTGAAATTGCCTTTCCAAAAATGCCATTCCAAATGGAAACCAGCAGAAACAAAGATCATAGTGAAATTATGAATATAATGAAATCATACTGAATATATGAAGCCAGGATGCATCTCGGGCACTGTGCTATTTCCCTGACTGTATTCACCTAGCCAGGGCCGACTCGCTGTATGGATTCAAGAAGGAAGCAAACACTTGGTGAGGCACTGTTGTGACCCTGGATTTGTGCCTGATCCTCAGGATCAGGCTGGGGCCATTGCAGGTTTAGTACCTGTGCACTGGGCTCTGAAAAAAAAAACAAAAAACAGTGGCAGACAGATCCTGAGCCCTGACTCCCCACCTCTGCACAAAATCAAAATGTTCAGAGCAAACAGAGGCACACTCATGGGGCACAAGGGTCAGGCAGCAGCTGGCCACAACCTGAGTGAACTCCCCCTGTCCTTTTGGCCAGGGAAGATTTCTTGCATTTTTCTTTTAATTGAACTTAACCCAATTTTGCTGTCACTTTATTTCAAGATTTTTGGTGTCTTCAGGATTACAATTATTCCAAGCTAACTTGGAGACTGGGGGAATGGAAATGCAGCTGAAACACACTGGAGCTTTGCATAGCAGGTGCAGCCAGGGTTACTGGTCATCTGAGCAATGACTACAGGAAAATATCCAAAATAAGCCTAGAAGGGCTTATTGGTCCATTCCTCTGCCTCAGGGGAGGAACATTTTCAACCAGGCAACTCCTGACAACCTAAACAATTTTAAGAGCTTCCTCTACAAGTCTTCTGAACTGATATCTTTCCAAATTACTATACTACAAGCTTTCAAACTGATAGGTTTCCTTAAATCTAATTTCAGCATATTAATACTTATCCAATAGAGACTGACATGTAGACTTACCTACCTGTTTTCAGCAAGCCTTTAAACGTTTTGAAGTTTCTCTCTTCCTCCTTTCATTCTTACCAGATAGGAGAACTTTGGCAAGCTCAGTGCAATTGATACTCCTGTCAAAAAATCATCTATGCTATCAAAAAATCCCACTTACTCCACCTCCACCTAACTAACATAGGCTCCTCATCCCACATTCATTAAAGCAAAGCTCATCTTCACACAAGACAACCCATATCCTGACACCATTCATAAACATCGCAGTTGGCAATCAAAGATAACATGCAGTGCTTTCAAAAATAACTTCAGACAGCCTGTTCAAATAGATGCAAAACCAGGGAGCCCCACTGCTTTCTTCTTCACTCCGTATGCTCTCCAAGCGCACATGAAATGTAGGATGGAGAGCTGAGAGGAGAGAGGGCTTGCCTCGATTTCTGGAAATCACGTCATAGCCCTGGTTACAAACACAAGCATTTAATTCACACAGCCTCATTCAGAGGTTGAAATACAGCATGCTGCAGCTGAAGGCCATTTCCTAGTAGGTATCTAACACGGTTTGCTGCATGTGTATGTGGGGATAACAAGGTTGGTCCCCATCACTTCCTCTTGCCCAGGATTCATCGCTTTAGTATGATGGAGCATGACAAACATCAAGCAAAAAAGGTGCTTTGAAAGACTGAACTAGACATTTTGAGATGCCTTTAGGTAAAAGCACAACTCTAAGATCTCTAACAACAACATTAGGGTTCTGCTTTGCAAACTTCAGAAACACTGGGACCTTTGGAGCCTGTGGAAGTGGACCTGAGCTCGGGACTTTGCGGGATGCAGAAGCACTGCGCCTGCTCAGACTCAGGGTTTTTAACCTGTTCTCTCAAGATGCTGTAATTGATAGATCACAAACCATTTTACCCTGATGGACACACATCCTTGTACCTGGAACATTCCCAGAAGCATCATCTGTGGCAAGATTTTATTATGATAATTGCAAAGTTACATTAGACTGTGTGGAGTCTGTGTAGCAACGTTAAATTAAATTTCTCATTGGCTTCAAGGCTTGCTATCTGTAATTAGTGGCTTCTGTTCTTTATTACACTGATCAGTAGTGCAGCGCTATTCATCACCACAGTCTTAGTTAATTATCCTTGCTAATGATTTTCACTGTGAAAATAATCTACAGGTCCCATTTGTAACGATTGCTTTGCGTTAAGATTATTTGCTGGTAAGGCACCACAGCAAGCTGACAAGCTGCGGGTAGGGAGTTACTTATCCCGTAAGATGGTAGCTTATTTGAGGCAGTCGAGAGAGAAAAGGATAATTTCACAATTTGGCAGCAGGTTTGTGACTACTCTGCCAGATGTGCGAGAGGGTGGGAGCGCGATGTGGCACCAGCAGTCCGAAGGAAGCTCAGCTGGAGGAGACAGTAAGAGCAAAAGGAAGAGCTTCAGCATCGTCGCAGGTTTAAGCAAGCTGTGCTAGTCACCACTGCTCGTCCTCTCCAACCAAGAGGTGCATTTCTGGCTGAACAGCCACAGCTGCATGCACCAGAAAGGACATCACATACTCTGAACTTCAAAGCCAAGGAAGCTTGCTCTGCACCAAGGGGCTTCTGCCCTGCGGATGGGAGACTTGGGCAAGGACATGGTTCGGCCAGAGGTCAGCTGGGCTGCAGAGAACTGAGATGCAGCCATTCCTTCCCAGGCTGGGGGAAAGAGGCACAGGAATAGGGCTGGCAGGGGAGAGCCCCGTGCTTCTCATACGGACCCAGGTGATAAAAGATGCTCGGGAAAAAAAAATGAGAAGTCATCTGTCAGAGTCAAACAAGTTCTGTTTAATGATTGATTTTGATCACCTGAAACTCTCAATGTCTATATGAACCCAAGGATGAAACTTCTCATGCAATGAAAACAGCAGACAGTGAAATTAAGCACCAGCAGCCTGCCACCTGCCTTCTGAGCTCAGTATTTTGTTCTGTGCCTGGAAACAAACACATCACGCACGGTAATTTACAGCACGCTCCACACAGCCTACTTTCAAACAAACTAATGCCATAAGGAAAGGTGAAAGGACTGGTGCAGCTGATGTTGTTTGTCTCTAGAAGACAAACAGGAGATAGGAAGCCACCATTGGTACAGGGGCTATCAGAAATCATATATATTTCACCAAGAAAACACTGTCCCCCCCACCCCCATAGGCTCTTTCAAAGCTTGGTGACAGATGCTTTTCAGAGGGAAGGTGTCTCTTGCGACTTCACTGAATAAATGTGAAGTCAGCTGTAAAAATACAGGGATAAGAGCAAGAGCAGGGCTGACACTGGAGCAGAATAGCTCCAGGCCCACAGCCTCCATCGGACATGAGCCTGGGCTATCTGGCTCTTGTCACAGAGCACTGCACAGGTAGTGTTGGCTGCAAAAGCAGCAGCATGGGTTTTCATGGGGTATCACATATTTATTCAACAATAACAAGAACCGTACGGAAAAATACAAAAAATACAAAATACAAAAGTGTACTTTAGAGCTAGAAGCTCCCATAACATTGCTAACCATTGTCATTAATGACATTTTAAACTAACCTTCTAAAGTTAAGACACCAGAGCAAGTCTCTTACAGAGCAAGTACCCTTCTGCCTGAGCCCTGAGGATGAGCTGTTACTGCCCAGAGGGCTGGGTGGCCACGCACCTGCGACAGCCTCTTCATGGCTAGGAGGAAGGAGAACATCCCTTTTCCACCCCACCAGGGGGTAAAGGGCTTTAGAATGGAGTTACATCAAGGAGTTACCCCAACAGTGTCAGCCTGAAACAGGTAATGACTTTCACATCCTCAGCCTACTCGGTGCCCAAACCAGGAGCTTGGCTCAGGTGCTTGATTTTTCCCTCCAGAAAGTACTCTGAAATAAATATGTTTCTAGTTCTATATGTTTTCTCTGTTCAACTGCTGGGAGCCAAATGAAGTGTGATGTTGATTTCAACCTGCTTTGCATAAAACACACAAAACAGACCTTTGCATTTCCAACACTGGAAATAGCACCAAGTGAAAACTGTTTTTCAGCAGAAGCTCAGGGTCTGCATCTCCCTGGTAACTGGTTTATTGTGTCTTTCTGATGGTAGCAAGCTGTCAAGCTTTATTCTCCCCTCTGTGCCAGATAGGAGCAGCAGTGTTCCCTCTCCAGGGGCTCAGGGGGCTGTGCTACCCCAGCATCGTCTGCTGAGGGGTTCCTTGGATGGATTAATTTGTGCCTTCTTGCTAAGAGTTGGGGCTCACAAACAATGCCAGAATCACAGGAGATCCACTTCAACTCAACCAGCTGAGGACAGATAGAGGGTTTACACACTGTTTTAATTATGCTGGACTTTCAGAAGGTATTAGTCCACATTAGCCCTTAGTGTGTGAAAGTGACAGCATCAATGCATAGTTATTTTCCAAGCTCCATCCTGAAGACTTTGTTGTTTTTCTTTTTCACCTCCCATAAGCACCCCCTGGAAGTTTAACTTAACGCTGCTGCAGTAAGTGGCCTCTAAAACATACACAAGAACAACTTCGGCTTTTGTGGTGTAGCTTTAGCAACATTTGTGAGCAATTTTGAAGTGTTTAGAAGTCATATGAATGTATGTGAGGAGATCTGAAAGTGGTGCAGGTGAAAAGAAACAGTGACAGACATATTGCAGCTCCTACGGTACTGAATTTCAAGCGTGAATTGAGCATGAACATTTTCCAAACGTTTCCTTTGTGAGAGTGGGTTGACAGGTAAGCTAGCTCACATTCCCTTTGGAGAGAGAGGAAGGGAGGAGATGGATGGGAGAAACCAGCCTAACTGTCCAGTAGCCCCATGGTTTGCTAGCAGTAAGTTCAGCACACTGTTTTGGGAGTCAAATAAGACATTTTCCCTTATACATGTAGTTCAGGACATGATGGCAAACAGCACTGAATTACAAAGCTAGCAGGGAGAGAGATTCTGCAACTGTTTCTGCTTGCAGTGCTCTCTAATCTCTGGCATCAGAGCCTGAGACTTTTTAATGGCCTTTCCTAAATACCTTATGCTGTAACATTACAGAGCATAAAAGAGAGCTCAACAATGCATTTAATAATGCTCAAGTAGTACACTAGTTAAATTTTAATAGTTAGCCCTAAATCTTTGATTTTCCTGGATTATAGTTGTACCTGTACAGCTGAAAGTTTTCTGAATCTTAGCACAATTTCAAGGGATCCATTCCTTCCTGGTTCTAGGATCACAAGTCCAGAAGGAAGAATTATAGAACTCATGTCAAATTCACGCCTTCCTGAAAACCCTCATAATTAACAATACTTTTTACCCCATCTCTCAAGCAGCATCAAAAACCGTGGAACATAGTTAAGCTGTCCCAACTCCACTCAAAAACCAGTGTAAAGCTTTCAGTTAGTCATTACGTCCTAGATGCTTTACCCCTTTTTAATACGAGAAAAACCCTTGATAAACTTTCCTTGTTTCATCTGTTTCTATTTATTTTGATTTTCAATTAGCACAGGATTTTTCTGCTCCCCTAATATTACACAAGACCAGCTCATCTGCTGAAAAGTAAATAGGTTGCCAAAAGTAATGATAATAGAAAGGAGAAAATAGTGCTTAAAATGTTGCTGATATTTACAGCTTAGTTATTTATCAATAAATGGCAGGTGTGTATAAATACATTAGATCTGAGCATTTCCAAAGACAACTGGTGGCTTCCATTACTGATAAGTGAAATGAAAGGGGTTCTCTGTTAGATAGCCAAGATATATTGGCTGAGAAAGTTATTAGCTTTCCCTCTCCTAGTAAGTCATGGAAGGAGGCTGCCATTGACAATACAGCAGATGAAAACCTATGAAAGGTGACAAGGTGGAAAAAACAGCAAGCAGGCAGCAGACAATCTATTTACTGCAGGGGGTCTAGCGACTGTAGCAGTGTCACACATCAAATCACTGAATACAGTCAGCATCCACCTACCTGCAGGGAGATGATAACCTTCTCTCCCTCCATCCCCCCCCCTCCTTCTCTCCTTGTTATATCTTTAAGCAAGTAGTTTTGAGCTGGATCTAGCATGCGAGTTTAAAAGGATAGCAGAAAGCAGCTCATATTTAAGCAGGACCAGGGCAATTAATTGATCTTCCTCTGGTCACTGCATCCTGCTTAGCAGCTTTGAAGATACTTCGCGAGGCTCCATGCTGGAGGGTGGGCAGAGGGGCATGATCCTGGCAGGGCTTGCTCTCTGCATGGGAGAGCCGGTGCTGAGCGAGCCTTGGGGCCCCAACACTGCTTCTGATGCAGGAGCCCACCCTTCTCTGCTTGGTTTTCTGAAACACACATGAAAGTACTGCCAGCAAAATGAGGAGCTGGGTAATGAGAAAGTCTGGAAAGCAGAAAAGCAAAAAGGACCAAACAGTTTACTGAGAGTAAGCCTGAAACTTCTCAGCCAGGAAACACTGTTAACTTGCAGAAATGAGAGGCATTTTAATTTTTCATCTTCACAGGAGCAAGAACCTTGTGGAAAGGAGCAAATATCCTCCCGTACTTGAACTCCTACTTGGAATCAGAACGAGCTGTTTCTGCACATGAAAAAGCACACACGAGCCACAAAGCTGGCATCCTGCTCAGCTGCAGTAAGCCTGCACGTCTCTGCAGAAGCAAGTGCAACACTGCCAGCTCCCACCAGCTGGAGAGCTGTCCCAGGCATTCGCACCCTGGGAAGAGCATAGCATCCCTTGCTTTAAACAGATTACCCTCTTCAATATTTCATTGGACTCCAACAGTTCAGCATCACATCATGTCTCTCTAAAGCCAGGCTGGTGTTGGCAATTATTTTGCCAACTTCCTCTGATATCATAAACTCCCAGTTACAGCTTCATTGCGAGACTGGCCCATAGGAGTAACTCAGCTGCTGAGTGGCTTTATCCAGACGACAGAGGTGTCCTTATTTGAGACAAGATGCAGCGGGTTAAACCACAGAACCTAGACTGCATTAGTACAGTGAACACTCATATCGTGATGAAGTTTTTTTAAGAGTCCAATTCCCGTTCAGAGTTTCTTGTTCAGCAGCAGGTTTGTTGGATTCTCTGCCCCATGCTGCCGTGGTGAATGGCTGACAAAGGACTGAGTCCTGGTACCCACCTGGCACTGTAAGTGCTTGTGTGCAGGGGGAGCCGGTGGTGCAACACACCGAGAGACTCTCAAGCCAGCTGCCCGGCTGCCACGCTGCTCGGCAGCCTTATCAGATGGCATGAACAGAACAGATTAGAGCTTGCCTTTGTCTCGCGCTGCCTTCTTGCTTCCCAAATGTTACCTTCATACTTTCAAAGGTTTTAGATAAGCGTTTATTGGGAGTGTAATTCGTGTTACTCAAAGTGGTTTAATGTGTGCGGAGAAAAAAATAGTCTTCCTAGTGATAAGGTAATAGCATATTTGAAGTCACATTACAAATTATTAGCAGCCCATTAGTTATTTTCTCTTCAAAAAGCCTCCAATGTGAAGACCTTGGACATTAATCCTTATTATTGTTACATACACTACACACATAAGAGGGCTCTGCTTTAGTAAATTGTATTGTTATATTTTCTGCTACGCTTGTATCGAATCAGCTTATTTTTGTCCTGCCAGGTCACCTTCCTTTGTTCTGAATTAATATCTAATAGGAAGTAATGTAGACAGAATAGCACATTGTCATAATAAATTGATATTTAATAGTATATGGATTGGTGCTAGGGTTTCATATCCATCTTCTGTCAGTTGTAGCAGAGATCTGAAACAGAAGCAGGGTATCCAAGTCTTAAAAACAAAAACATCCTCAAAACGAGGCAGTGGAAGCCTGCATGCTTGCTGTGTTCAAAAATAGGATTCTTTGGATCCTTGTCCTCTCCTGTGCAAAGGTCTTGGTATCAGGACAGTAACGTAGGAGCTGTCACCAGAGCAAGAGGGCCCTGAAGGTGGCTCAGCCCCACCACAGGGCACACCAGGGTGAGCACCTTTGCGTTGGGCAGCTAAATACATTTCCCCAGTTCAGTGAGACAGGAATGGGTGTGCACAGGGCAGGCCCAGCGTTCCCCTGGAAGAACATCCAGATGGTTGGGGAGCAAAATTTAGTTTAAAGAATGGGGTTAGTGGCAGATCTCTATTATTAGGCTTATGTTTATGTTTCTTGTAGCTGCAACAGAAGCCTTACAGCTCCTTCAAGATGCTGAGGCATTAGGATGGGAGAGCAATGTGCTAGCAGAGGAGTAAGGAAGCCTGCAAGCATGGCTTCTTTTGTTAAGATGACAGAAGGTGCCTCAAAATGGGGAAGCAAGAGCAGCCATGGCCAAAAGAAGCACCAGCAAGCACTGGAACATTTCCCTCCATGATTTGTGCTGTCTCACACATTGTTTCCCTGCCATGGTTGTGCTATGGGATCTTGGACACTTTGAACAGCTGACAGCAGAGGTAATTACAGATTTGGCTGGACTATTTTTCTCCTAACCTTAACTGCCACAAGATTTTATGCAAAGAACTCAAAAATATTTGTGGGGAAGAAAAAAAGAAATCAGTAAGTGTTCACAATGGGTATTCTGGGCATCTCCATCCTATCTTCTACTGCTGCTGCAATTTTCCAAGCGGCAGCACTCTCAGGAACATCACTGAATCGAGCTAATGCCACCCTCCCCATTCACAGATAGAGAAGGTGCTGGGCATGGTGCCATCCAGCCACGGGCACACACCAGTCTCACAAAAATACACAAAATATTCTAGTATAAAAACACCAAGCTTCTTATTTGAAGATAAATACTACTTCAAACTGTATTTTCTAGCAAAAAGAAGAGGCTGAGAAGGCTTATAAGTGATTTGGCCTGTAAAGTAATGTATTTACAAGGGTTTTGATGTCATTAAAACTTAAAGGTCTTAAAATACAGAAACTATTTACTTGTCACAGAAATATGAAGCTGTTTCTGTAGTTCACTCATTTAAAAGGCTGCCGTATTAACAGATAACTTTTAAACTTTAATGGAAGTCTGTCACATCATTAGATGGCATATCTACAACTCTGTGATAGTCCCAAATTAATTTAAAACTAATGATAGAACTGTACAATCATTTATCCCAGTCTTTGATAGAGAGGCAGAGATCCCTGTCAAATATTACTTTGTGGGAACAATTTTCTTTCTTGAAAAGACACTTTCCAAGATAAACTGAAGTATAAATGACTGAGTAGCAAAGTATTTTCCTATACAATATTTTCCAAATGCACCTTCCTAATGACATACACCCTTTTAATATTTGACTGTGCTCCTCTGAAGCTATTGATTATGATGACATGAAACCAGAATATCTTGTATTTAAGTTGAGACATGCAGAACATAAGCCTTATAATCTGAGCTACTATACCAGGTCGTCTCTTGCTGGGGAGATGGACTGCTCTTACTGCTTCTGCAAAAAGCAAGCATAGCTAAACATTTCAGTGACCAAAAACAGTTCTAGCTGAATGACTGGCAAATACAACTGGGGACTAATAAATTGTTTAAATAATTTGTGCTTGGCTTCAGAATGACAACAGCCTTAAAATACATATTGAAATACATTAGCTTACACAATTTAAGTCACAATTAGAAAGTTAAATTTTTTTCCAATGTTTTTGCTGTTTGATTGTTTTCTGTTTTAGTAAGACTACATAAAATAGAAAACACAGCAAATGAGGCCAAATTATTTCCCTCTTATAATAAAGCTGGAAGTTACAACCCCATTTATGAGAGACTCATAGCCTGGTTAGCAGATTTTCCTGCTTTTGGAGAAGCTCTGCATCTCCTCAGTAGATAAATCAAATGACAGGCCATTCTTTCAGCTGAATTTGTCAGTCTAACACTGCCAGGAACATTAAATATCTTGTCTCATGATGTCCCACAAAAGAGTCCAGAAGAGCAGCACCAGTAAAAACAGATGCATCCAGCTACTAAAATATTTCACTGATTCTAATAAATAAAACTAAGTGACAGCAATGCTCTTGTATCAGCATCTAAGAAATGGCATATAATGATCTGTGCTTTCAGAGACTAAAGAAAAACATGTGTAAGAGGTACCAAGCAAAAGGAGGAGGACATGGGAAAGTTAAGTGTTGTTTAGCAAAGATGCATTGGTGTGATTTGTATGGATTACATGCTTTAGCTACTTTGAGAGAAGAATCACTTTTCTGCATACCAAGAAAGAAACTAAAGGCTTTACCAGGAAGGATACCAATGCACTGCTCGCTGCTTCATAGCAAACTGGTCCCCCTTGAACTCACTGTTGGATACAGTACAACTATTTGTGGACATGATAAAAAGTAACTTCACTCAAAGCACTAGTTTTGTTTTATTTACATTTCTTTTATACTGACTAGAATAACATAGCAGGGATGCTTGGAAAAGCACACTGCTCCCTTCTGCTTTTCCTTTAGCCAATACTTGGTGTCCAGCCTCCTATTTTTCTCCAAATTTTATTTTTTAGACTACTACAGCAGCTTGCTTCTTCCCGTCTTCAGCTTTAGTTTTGTGCCCTTGAACATTTACACAGGGGGTTGTGTCTAAGCATTTTGAGGATCTGGACACACCTTTCCAGAGCTGCTTAGAACCAGTAGCAGAAATCCTACATGCTAATTGAACACAGCGCAATGACGTCTTACCAGCATGCCATGCAAAAAGGAACAGACCTCTTGGGCATTTGTCTGAGGTGACAACATGGATTTGGTGCAGGTCACTTCACTGGGGACTGGATGCCACATTCGTTTGTTGTTACACAAGACATCCAAGCCCGCAGCAGCCTGGTGCATGGCACATGGTTGTCACTCTCACACCTGCTCTTGAGGCAGCATCAAGAATTTACCTCTAGTATTTTTTCTTCTCTGAAATTAGACACCTGGTAGTTTAAAATAACATTACCTCCCCACCTTGGCAGGGCATAGCATAGACCAAGATACGTAAACACCAGTGCTTATCCAGACTTACACTGATGTAACCTGTCACTGAATTTTTCTTTCATTAAGTTACACAGAACAATGGCAAGAACAATTATGTCCAGCCCATTTGGCACCATCTTCCTTACCAGGCCAACCCACAGGCTGCTACTGAACCTGCCAGGCTTGTAGGAAAGGGCAGGGTGCAGGTGTAGGTGTGACCCAGCAGCAGTGGTTTTGGAGGAACCCACTTCCACTGTCATTAGAGGCAAAGTTCAGTGTTCATGGCCATGACTGTACTGCTGCAGTGCAAACACCTAATGATTGCCTCTGCTAGAAGAGAGTGGATTTTATTCTCAGCCAGCGAGGGCAGAGATGATGGATTTTTGCATCTAAGCCACCCAAGTCACTGTGAGTTATCTCCTCGGTGCCAATATTACATCAATACAGTATTGCATATCAAAGTAGGAAATGGCTCAAGTCATTCCAAACCTAAAAGACAGTAATACAGGAGACTCCTCTCTTACAGCCAAGAAGCAGCCAACACACTGACCCCACATTAAGCACTTTCTACTGGCTTCACTCCTCTAACAATTCATGGAGTAACATGGGCTGAAGTAGGTGGTGCAGAAAAATATGCTTTTCACAGGCAGAAAATGCCTTCATATTCAATAAGCTCAGTAAGATTATGAAAACAGTGTTTTCCCTACCCTTAGAAATTATATTAGATACCTAGCGATCAGACACCTGTCTCCTACTCTCACCACAGACCAGTGTGATTTGCTTCTTAAGCAGCTGCAGGACTTGAGTTCAGAGAGCACAAAAATCACCACATGCATCAGCAGTGCTGGAGGAGCCACATCGCCGTGCCACCATCAGGACATGCTCTATGGAAGACTGTGTTTGCCAGCACAAACAGTCCTGAAGATACAGATCTTTAGAAATAAATGCCATGGTCCTAAAAATGGGGAAATACACCTCTGTTTAGGTTTACCATTCCCTTTCTCCAAAATCTTTTACCCTCTGAACACGCAAGCAATTCATGTTCTCCCCCAGTAACAGCTAAGGGGACCACAAGTTGCCGGGATAGCGATGGAGATGCCTGGGACCAGACAAAGCTAATGGCTATAACCATAGGGCACACCATACTTCCCCAAACTCCCACATGTGCCCAGAAGCCAGCTAGCTGTACACAAGCAGGGCCCACACAGCACAGGCTGGCCTGCCCCCTTCCAAACCTCCCCATGTTTCTGTATCATCGTATCTTCCCTATAAAAAGGCCCCATAGCCCAACTGCAGCATGCTCCCACGCATGTTGATCGTTTGGTGATGTTCCCATGCTCACCTGTTTCCTTTTGTCTGCCATTGATTTTTCAAATTGCTGTGACAAAAAACTCAGCAGCCCGTGAAAGACCCACCCACTGCATTGTTATCTGCACATTTTCTTCCATATATGTCTAACAGGGTGATGTGTTTATTACAATCTTACTGGCTATTATATATTGTTGCCTGAGTGACTGTGCTTCTTCCTTCTATTAAATTAACACACACAGCGGTAACGTTAGTAACCCTCGCTCCAATTTCTCTTTATCTAGCAGGGTAAGAAAAACACATAGTATGGGGTCCTCCTAATCACCAACAAAAACTCATCTTGTTCAGTCAGTATAATTCATGCAGATACTAGAAATACTATGCAACTGTTTGGATAAAACATAAAATTTTGGGGAGCAAATTACATGCCATATATTTTGTCAGACGCTTAACTTTGGTTTTCAGAACACACAACATTCACCTGTGCACGCTGAATGAGTGCCACTCCTATTGTTAAATAAAGTTTTAATTTAGAGGAGAGATGGAGCTATCTATCAAAGCAGTTATGCTTTTCTGCAATCTTCTAAAGACCTAGCAAATATTACTTCGCTACAAGAAAGAGATACCAGATGCAAAACCTTACTATCACGTGGAAAACCTGGGCCACAAGTGCACTCGGGAATCTGAACTTTGGCACAAGAGCTGCAAGATACAGCAAAGCACTCAGCTCGGTCACAGAGCAGTTATGGCGGGAACATGACTTGCAAGCACCAAATTGCTGTAATGGGACCTCAATTTCATGGTTGTAAGAAAACCTTTCACCATTTTTAAGAGATGAAAATATCATAATAAAGAACAAAAAAACACACTCATTAGCACTTCACAGCTCCCTGTAACTGAAGGCTTTTGTGAAGACAAGGCTAATCCAGCAATGTTCCTGGATCGGTACAGCCTGCTTCCTTTTGAACTCCTCATCCTCCATTTTCACACCTCAGAGTAATGTGTTTCAGTCTGACGCTTTGGAGTTTGTTTAGAGAAAAGATTTAGATCAAGATTTTAAATAAATTCAAGTCTTGATATTAAGCATCTCTTTCATTGTTCTGACATTTCTGAATTTTTTCAGGCCCCTTGTGCCTAATTTAATCTTATTCTCCACAAATAGTTCAGATATGCAAGATATCTGTGACTTCAAGCTAAAAGGTTTCAGAGAATGAAGGCAGAAGATGTGCAGAATTATGTACACAAAATAAACACTACCAACCCTGGCACAGAAATTACAGTGGTCAGGAGAGTTTAAAATCTGCAGTGGGATTTTTGAGATCTCCTTCCATGACAGCAGTGGTAGGCAAATATGAAAAAAGGCTTTAAGTAGACCCTTTTTGATACCCAAAGGTAAGAACTTAGCCACACCCAGACACCAGTAGGTTTCAGCTAGAGGGTTCAACACCTAGTATGCATAAAAAAATCCAACTGTGCCATTAATTCACTGAAAATTCCTACTCAGTAGAAAGTAATATCAGACACAATGCTGTGCCATTTTCACACATCGACTTGATTAAAGTTTTGTCAACTTGCAGGGCTGGTTTTTTTTTTTTTTTTGTGATTTTGCTGTTCAGCTAATCTGTTTAGCTGTGAACTAAGCCAAGTTTTGAAACACGAGGCATACTTGTTTATAAGCATGCCTAATAACAAGACTGTCAATACTTGTATTGTCATAATGGATCAAGTACCATCTCCACAAGCACCATTAGAGCCAAGCCTCACTGTGCTCAAAGACGGCCCACAGAGGAATAGAAAAATCATCTGGCTGGCTGATCCTGCAAGCACCTACAGAGCAGGTTTGTAAGCAGAGAGTATGACAGGCTCCAGGGTAAGCTCTCTGCTCAGCTGCATCCAGCTACAAGTGAAATTACCTCCAAACACATCTTGGGAGGTTTGGTGGAGGCAGAGCAACTCCTTCACCACTTCAGGTGGCTTCTCCTTATGAAGGCTGAAGGATCAGGAAAAGATGTGACAAGTTTAAACAAATGTATCCCCATTTGTTATATAGGTAAATTATCTTCCCTATTAAGTTTAAGAAGTGGTGGATCTGGATTCTTCATCGCATTAAATATTTGAATATATTTAACCTTCTGAAGATTGTACTCTAGCTTAATTAGAAATGATGAGCCTCACACAGGAATTGCTAGGTGAAGTTTCTTTGGCATATATAAAGCAGAAAGTCTGAGTAGCTGATATTAGTAGTCCCTCCTGGCCTTAAACTCAGTGGTATCTCTAACCTCACATAATGAGCACTCATGGAGCACATTCTGTTACTAGGTTTGAGATTTCAGTCCCAGGTGTATTCAACAAGCCTTCTTCAATGCCCTTTTGTGGGCAAATCTGGTACCATCAGGCTAATGAAAGGGTTATCTCCCCAGCTGGTATTTCGCAATATTGTGGCACAGGGTCCCACTCTAGGATAGCTGGGACAACTCCTAATTCCAAGTGTGAGTCCCCATCAACCCTCATCTTCAGGGTTTACTCCCAGATTGACTATATACACCACTTGTTTGTTTCCCTCAATCCCTTTAAGCAGCTTATATCATTGGGAATTGCTATAAACATGTCCTAGTGCTGAATCAAGCCAACCAAGAGATTGTCTTAACCAGTAATCCACATCCCAGCAGGGCACCAAAGCAGCATTTACTCAAGCAAAAGCAGGACGGGCTGAAGGAGTCCCCTATCTGCAGGTTATTTAAGCCAGCCATGCCTCACAGTGCTCTTGTTCAGAAACCTCTCCTACAATTTATTCAGAGGGCATAGGCCTCAAAAATGGGGATTTTCCCCCCCAACCCCTCAATTCTTCCAAAGGCTCACTTGAAGTACAATAATCCCTTCTTCTTCCCTCCTCACATCCTGATCAGCAGTTTACAAGTCCCACTACCTCTGCGTTTTGATGCTATTGCTGCTTCTGGTACATCAGTACTTTTCTTCAGAAACTAAAAAGCCTTTGTTGTGGTGCTGATTTGGATCACTTGCACTCCCAGAAGAACTGCAGTGAAGCAGTGCACAGCGTGCTCATTTGCCCTGGCTCTACACTCAAGTACACTGCCCTTGAGCGTTTAGGAAGAGCCTACGGACAGAATTATGAACTAAGTATTGACATGTTTGTTACAAGTGTTATACTGTGCTCATGCAGCTTGCTTCCTTCATCTCCATGAACAGCAGCTTTGAAAACTGATTTTAGAGCTGAAACAAAAGCTGTTTTAAATACTACTCTACTGCAGAACTAAAATCTGACCTCACCATGGCAAGACTCACTTGTGTGCTCAAAACAAACCCACTAAGAGGTCATTGCAAAACTGCTGTTGGTAGCTTTCACACTGGCATAAGCTTTAGTTTAACTGCCTTCAGATGAGATGCTTGTACTTGGTAGATAATGCTACATGGTAGAACATGGTGGTACAGAGGAGCTGGCGTTCTTACTGGTACCTTCTTCCTCCTTCCTCAAAGAGTTAATGAAAAATATTTCCATTGCATGTGGGAGGCGAGGGTTTGCTCTCTAGCATAAGGAGGCTCAAAAGATGAAAGCAATTATCTGTGAAGATACTAATTTATCCTGATAGCAATTTTAATAACAGCACGGTTTTTCTCTTAATGTCACTTCTTCTACATTACTTTCTTTTCATTGCACAAAAAGGTTAATTGTTAAAATTACACTTAGGAATAGAAAATAAGGTTAAAGATGATATCTAGCTTCTGATACTGTTTAACCACCAATACAAGCTGGTACAGTTTCATTAAGCAAGAAAGAAGAGAATCTGGGGAGCAATGCAGAGAAAAGACTGAATATGAAAAAAATCACAGTAAATAGGTCAAATCATGCACAATTAACATTAAAAAGGATAGCATCACAATAAACCAAATGCAATGCTGATTTCTACACAATTAAAGGTAGAAATGGCATCAAACTGCTATTTCCTGTTTCTTTCAGTGCAATCCTGACATCAATAATCTTGACTTCTCTTGGTTTTGTTCAAGCCCACAAAGAAAATCTGTGAGGAAAACAAGAGGTATTAAAAAAAATAAAAATCAAATAGATTAGTTATAACAGGCTTGATTCTCTTCCTTTTGGCACTGGAGAAGAACAGGAGTTACTTATTGA
The DNA here is from genome assembly GCF_047663525.1 of Anas platyrhynchos. Taxonomy (NCBI): domain Eukaryota; kingdom Metazoa; phylum Chordata; class Aves; order Anseriformes; family Anatidae; genus Anas; species Anas platyrhynchos. Next base: position 37,537,695 of record NC_092593.1, on the reverse strand, counting down.
GTTCTCCTAATGCCAAGTGGTTTAAAGAAGGGAAAGACAGTCCTTTCTGATTCACCCCATGAAAGAAATCAAGGTTTTATTCGACAGAACTTTTTTTTATTTTTATTATTATTTCTCAGTTCCCAACTTGCCTATTATCTGCCTCCATTTTCTTCCTCATTACTTCACCGCTTCCATCCTGAGCTGCCTCCACTAACCGTTTCTTCGTAGCAGTTTTCCTTCAGTTATGACTCCTTTTATTCCAACACTCAGGGCCTAATTCTCAGTCCCATTTTACATGGCTGTAGGCTCCAAATTAACACAGATTGTCCCCCTCGCCATCCAGATGGGCCGTACGCTCCTGCTCTCCCACCCGAGCTCTGCAGATGTTTCGTAAATGCTAACCCATGTTTTCCTCCTCCTGTCAGGATCTTTCAACTACTCTGTCCTTACCCTGTATTTATCACCTTTATGTTTCATGAAGCTCTCAAAAAGAAAAAAGCCACCCACAGCACTGTATGAATTTCCTTTTTCTTCCTCTTCTGCCTCCCACAGCCTCCTTTCACTTTAATCATTAATATAGTTTCAAGCTACTTATCTCGATGACAAGCTTTAAGAAATTCATGCATGGTCAAAAACACAGGGAAAAATATTCCTGTTTCTATACATACTTGTTGTCATTATTCATTCAGACTCCCCAAATTCTTTCATCAAAACAAGCTGCTTCCTTTATCATCTGCCAACCCTAAGAAACTAAGCCCCCTGGGAGCTCATCTATCCTGTGAACTGCTGTCTTGGATGCGCCTTTATTCTCTATTTTCAGAAAAAAAAATAAAAAGAAAAAAGTTGCTGGAGCTTTATCAGTGAAAAATCATGAACCCTTGCAAGTGTTGTCAGACAGCGAGGGGAGAAATAATCAACTTCCTTGTTAAAGTGCTCAAGATACAACATATGGGCAGCTGTGTTTACAAGTTCTCTCCCTGCCTCTCAGCAAGTTTGCATATCACATACATCTTAAGCTACAGTCCTTTTATTTGACTATCTATAAGCACCATGACCCTTGCTTTTGCCTCAAAAGAGAGGCTTCATTAGAAGCTATGCTTACAGAAAATGGACAGAACCAGAAAACACACAAACACTAAAAACCTGCATTTAGAACAGCCCTCTTTGCAAGCAGAAATTTAATCTGAATTTCAAGGGTGGCAGAGATAATTAGCTTAAGAAAACACATGCTTTCATTATTAAGTTTTGCTACAGGACCTGTCAGCAGCATCACCTGAGTGATTTATATGCAGACAGGAATAGAAACAAGTCATAGGGATTCAAACTTAGGTAGATATGAATTTCATTCATTTACTGTCTAGTGATGATCTTCCTGTGAAGATCACATCACGCCTTACCTCCCAGGGTCACTACACAGCTCCGCCTTCAGAGTCCCACAAAACACAACCCCTCCAACAAGCTTCCCCTTCCCCAGGGCCCCAGCTGGTGCTAGCAAGCGGAGATCACCAGGGAAGTTTGTCCTACACAGACCCTACACTGCAAGTTTACAACTCTACAATGTAAGTTTACTTCTAATAATTGACCCTTCATGGAGCAGGACAAAGTCATAGAAGCAAGAAAGGAAGCAGACTGGGAACTGCTGCTACAGAAATAACTTTGCAAGACAAGCAGGAAGTCCTCAGATAACCATACAGGTGCTTAATGGTAATCTTAATCTGCATTACCCTATTCTCAGTTTATTTGCCAGACAGTCAGGTTGGATCTAGGCAAGACCCCAGGGAACATTGTTAGAACAGAAAACCTTTCTAGTTCACCATAAAAATAACAAACCCACAACAGACAAGAAAGCCCACTCTCAGAATTTAATAGATCACTTTCATGTTTTCTTCAGCATAATCCTGCTAATATTGGAAGCTACAAAAGGACTAATTCATGAAACAGCAGGGTTGAACTCAAAAACAGGAATTCATAAAATAATTGTGTAAAAATACCTTTAGAACAGAACAGAGGCATCTTGCACAGCAAAAACACAGTAGAGCAGGCATGACACTTGGGTTCTCACTAGTTCTAGGCTCCTCTAGGTTCCTAGAAGAAATGGGTACAAGCTCAAAGCACTTGCTGCTTGGGTGCAATTTGTAAAGTCCTACAGCTGAGGGTCGTGGGGAAGGTTTTGGTGTCTGACAGAGCTGAAAGCAGTTTACTGTTCTGATTACAGGAGAAGGCAGGTCTGACTTGCAGCCTGCAACCAGGGAACTGGCAAATAAATTAGGTAATTTGCTCACATTTATTGGGAGGGGCAGGTGAGGGGCTCCACAGCACAACAGTCCTATGACCAGGCAGTCTGTGTGTCATATTTTCCCCTCTCTCAGCTGACAAAATGAATTTTAGCTATTTCATCCTGAGAAAAGTAGAAAGATGTTACTTCAACATCAGGATGACTGCCTCTGGACTGAGAGAGCTGGAAACTATTAGCTTCATCTACATATTTCTCTCTTTGTCAAGGTTGTAAATTTATCTCTGCCAGTTTCCCAGTTTTGTGGCTTCTGTTCCTGGTTAGCATTGAGGGCAATGGATGCCAACTGTAAGTTTCTACTTGTTGGTATCAGACTATAATCAGTAACTGCCCTCATCAGGTGGTGTCAGCAACACATTTTTGATGCTGCTTTTCCAAAAGGTCCTCAGAAGGAGGCTTGTCAGACACTTGAGAGTGATGATGGCCATGGTTCCACAGCTGAGATGTCTTAAGCATTTACAGCTTCAGGAATTTGTGTTCTTTGCTATCATGGCATCTTCTGATGTGGACCATGTGAAAGCTAACACAAATGCTTTGCCCCTTGTGACATTACAATTCAGACTGTCCTAGTGTTCGACGTCAAAGTTCCTTGAGACTCTGATACGTTAGTCCAGAGGAAGACACTTGTAGTGAGACCAAGAGAATGTTTTCTCAGCAATGACACAGTTAATATCATCTGCAGAGGATAGTGGACAACCAATAAAACAAGTAGGGGTTCATAGCTGCAGCTATTGTCTAAGCACCAAACCTGTCTTATTTCTTCTGATACCTACCTCTATCATTATACATCTAATCTCACCATTGTGGATTATTTATAAGGTGAGCTTTCCCACAATTTACCAGGGGACACGGTGGCAGCCGATTTCTAATTTGAGCACAATCTCTGCTGTAGGAGATGCTGATATTTTTGCCCTCAGTACTAGATTCCCCTGTAATTTTCTTTTTCTCAGAGTAATTTATCTTGATCAGACCTATTGTCCTTCTTCACTCACACCACAGTCACATTTAGACTATTGTATTTCTCAGCTAGTCTAAACAACAGAATGTATACAGCAATTTGGGATACTAATGAAGAACACTAATTCAGCCTCTTAATATATCCCTGAGGTGTCCAAAATATTTGCACATGCATTTTATGAGAAGATAAATTAAGGTTCTGCTTGCAAAGAGAGTAAGAATAGTAGAGACTGGGAAAAAAAGGCTAACAATCCATCCCTTGCTGTACGCTTTGACATTTTTTTATTTGACCAAATCACAGCTTCTTACAAAATATTACTGGATCTTCATATAAAGACACCTTGTGGCATTTCTTTTTTATTATTATTATTTTCTGTTACCTTTTCCTTTTTTTTTTTTTCTTTTTTTTTCTTTTTTTTTTTTCTATAGCACACATTCTTCTCTCCAAGTTTTAAAAGCTTTTTGCAAACAGACCCTAACTCACTGACAGCTGCACTGCTGCATGAGAAACCATTTTATTTTTTTCTGCAGTTTGCTGCTTGTTTAAATGTCTGTCTAAAGGTTTATTTCATAAATTAAATCTCAAATGAGCTGAAAATGCTCAGACCTTCCTAACCCTTGCCAGTTTCTGCTGACTTAGGGAACCCAACAGCTAGACCCCAGGATTCAGTGCCTACACCAAAAGCTCTTTATTCTTCATATAAGACCAAGTGCTAAAATAATGCTCAGTCTCAAATTACCAGACCTGCTCTGCAGACAAGGTTTTACTCGGCTTGCAGAAATGAACAGTTCTTCGCTTCCAAAGAACTAATTATAACAGCACCTGGCAGCATCACTGCAGATAGGGGCCTGTCAGCATTTTCTCCAGACACTCTTATGTAGACGTTTATAGCTTGGTCGTATAAATTTGCTTCAGCCTAAAAATTAATATAAAATTTCCAGTGGCAGGCACTTTTGTCAGATACAATTTGAATGGCCAGATTCATTTATTCTAGACAACTTTTAACAAATTCAGTCCATGAAATAGTGGTTTTGATAAAATTTCAGAGGTGGAAAGCAACTGATTATTTTCCTCTTAGTATCTTTAAAGAATAAGTACTGATAATGAATTTGTTTGAAAATAACTGATTTTGTATGTGTAGTTTTGCCAGTATATTCTTCTAAGCCTTTATGAGTTTGAATGGTTAGGAGGAACATCGTGTTCAAAATGACTGGAATATATTTAACAATACATGTTTATAAATACATATTTATATAAAATAAAGTCACATATAAAAACAACAGCAAGCAGACCTCTCCGCAATCTGACTATACACTTTTTAACTCACACATGATATGACAAACTACACGGTAGATCTGACATTTGGCTGTAAAATGCCTTGCTCTGCCAAGCAAGTACGTGCAACTTTTTCTAACTGGAGAACTGAATTATGTCAGAATTACACGTCCTCTCTCTTGTATCTACCTATTTATTTATTTTTTAAGAAGAAACCAAATGAGTTCAATTATCAGGACTATTATCTCTTCCAGATTGATACATTATAATCAATTAAGCCTTCAAGCTTGAAGAGAATTTATGTCGTCCAACTTTGCTTAATCCAACTGACCTCTCCGTAACAAGAAAAGATTTCTAATGCTACAGAAATGTCTTATAAAAGTAAGATAAGGAAGCACTGTTGATGGGTTGCTCAATGCAGTATACCTTGCTACTTTTGTTTATGCAATTCTTGGTTGCCTTAAAAACACACAGTTAATATTTTATGTAATTCCAGTTCAGTGCACTGATTTAATTGCTTACCAGCATTTTTATAATGCCCCACTGAAAACAAAAACAAAACAAAACAAAAACACCAAAGCTGAAAACATTAAAAAAAAAAAAGAGGAGAAACAAAACTTTAAAGGTTAAAACATACAAATTTCCATATACATAAGCCATTGTTTTCAAATTTCTCTAGCAGTTGCTATCAGTCTAGCTCTTGCATCCAGCAATATGCAAACTGAAAATAGCTCCCCAGTTCCAAACCATGAAAAAGGAAAGCCAGTATTTGATAAGAAACTGAGCTGTTTTACGCTGAAGTATATGTTTTAATTGTTCTCTTTCCTCAGACATACATATTTTTGGCAGAATTAATGGGGTCTCTTATGTCATATTTATGGCATTCAGTCATTTGAAGGAGGGAGACAAAGGGAAGACCTTACTGCACAACAGTATGGTTGTGAATTCTCCTATTGTAAGAGCATCAATGTCTAAAATGGCATATACTTGCGTGCTGTCCCATAACCTCCCAGATTTTTCAGCAGGCACACTTTCACAACACTTAATTGCCTTGGTTTCTGGTATTTGAGGAATTAAAGAGTTGTGGGGTAGGGCTCACATGGCTGAAGTGGCTTGGGAGAAGTAAAGGGACAAACTGTGTTATTAAGTGGCCACTGAAGGCTGATCAGGGCCCTCATCCCACACGGGTGCTGAGGCACTCCTTGAGCTTGGCATTGAGCAATGAGAGCTGTGGCTAACATCCAAGAAAACTGAATACGTCTAAATTAACTTGATGATTTTCATTAAAGAACATATGTTAATATGACTGCAGAAGTAGGAAACACAATTTTAAAATAATTCCTGTACAGAAGAGGTTAGCTCTGAAAATGAAAGCAACGGGAGCCTTATTATTTTCAGAGAGCAGTTAAATAAATTAACCACTTATGTTTGAAATGTATAAATGTGAAAATTTATGTTGAGTTCTAGTGCTGCCAGATGATCAACAGGGAACAGTCTGCATCCCCAAACCCATAAATGCAACGAGGTAATGCCTGAGTTATACTGGTTACTACAAGTCTGATGTTCTTTCAGAGTTTAAAAGTCCCTACACAGGGAAAAAGGTGAGCATTTCTGGAGGGGGGAGAGCTTGCTCTCTGGTTTACAATGCCGTGCTCCCAACAGTTAAGAACTTCCCTACCTACAATTACCCTAGCAGGAGGATGAGCTATGCCTGCTGTGCTCTAAGTGTTCCCAGCTGGTGCCACAGTACCAGTGCTGCAGTGACCCAGGCCATTTCCCACACCTCTCCCACAAGCTCTCTTTGCCCAGGACTGATTTAAGAGGGCAGATGTGACCTGTTCAACCAGGGGCAGCTGCAGGGACAGCAACCCCAGAAAGAGGATGGTGAGGGCCATACAGGATGAGCACAAGCTGAACGTCTATGACTGTCTAAACTGTCTGCAACTGTATCCGAGATGATATTACTCGGGCTCTAACACTTTCTGCTAATCTGATAACAAACTCAGTATTCCCATTATTATTATTATTATTTTAATTATTAATTCATTAAGACAGAGGTTAGAGCATTGGAAGATGCATTGAAGTCTTCAGCTAAATTGTGACAGAAGAATCACCAGAGTCCTATGTTGCAGCTGTGTACATGATGAATTTATTTTTTTATTTTTTTATTTTTTGCTTTTGCCCTGAGGCACAGTCAATTATTTCTCACTAGGAAGATTTTTTTGCTAACCCTGTGGATAAGATTTATTGGATTTGGACCAGTGGTTGCTAAGCCGCTGGTCAAGAATCCATCTATCGTGTTGCTACAGCATGCATGCTCTACAGCCTTGCCCTCCTCTTTCTTATCCCCTCTCAGGTCTCTCTCTTTCCCGTTGACAGCACTTATTTCCCAGCTAAACTCTGCCCCCAGCATATAGCTATTTGTTCCTGAGTAATACAATGGACTCATTTGAAAAGATATTTCTTACTGTGTTCTCCTCTCAAATTAACAAAGGCCTGGCACCCGTGTGCCAAGTGCATACTGTTGGTTCCTCCTCACGCAAAGCCATGACCGAATAGCTGGATTCAGGGAAGGCACTCAGACTTTTGCATGGGTGCATGGCTGTAAGGATGGAGGTCTAATTTTACAGAGAATTATCTAGGTTTGAAATCAGTATTCTTTAACTTTTTTATGCATGCACACAACATAAAAATGGTGGAAGAGCTGGTAACGAACATGAAAAAATGCACTGCATGCAGAACAGAGTAAAAGCAGCCAGAAGTCTGGTGGTGGGGTCACAGGTGCTTCAAAGCAGGAGCTCTGGCTGATCCCTGTGAGAAGGCTTACAAGCTGTGCTTGCCTGTGGTACACCACTGCGATACGTGCTCCAAGGTCTTCCTTGCATTTAAGCAGCATCCCAGCCCAGTCCTTTGCTTCAAAAGAGCCGAGTGCCTGTTCCTTTCTTTTCACACCCAAAGGCCAGTGAGGGAGCTGAGCAGCCCGAGCGAGTAGCACCAAAGCACAGACTTACTACATCGGGGCTCTGTTCTTTGTCAATGTACAACATTCAGACTTCTGGTATTTTAATTTTAAACACTGCTATTTATTAAATACAACTTACCATTTGCTAAATACTATTTACTAAATACTACTTACCCCTGTACAATAATGCTCTTTGTCTCTTTCCAGATGTTTTCACACAGAGGCAGAGCCAGCTCACTCCTACTGCCTGTGCAGGACTGCCAGGCTCCCAGCTCACACCCTGCCTAGCGCAGGGTGTACAGCAGGAGCGAATCTTTTGTGGCTATCAACACAGATTTGGGCTGCTCAGAAAGCAGCCTGGCCTTTCAAGCACTAATGCATGATAATTAGTAACTAGATCGAGCTCATATGCTGAATTATGTTCCCAAATCATTTCCTAACCCACGATATTCACTTTTTAATAAGATGTTAGAAAAGTAAATGAAAACCTCCAGGTGTGAATTCCAAATGAAAACGTTTAATAGAAAAAAGATATATACCAAGAAATAATAGTCTATTAATAGAGAGAATTAAGTAGTGGAAATTCTTTAAAATCTAAACCAGAAAAGAAGGTAAAGTGACTTTACCTTTGGCAAGCTGAGCCAGAAGTACCTGTATTAATAATCCATCTGAAGGCTGGACAGGACAGTCAGTAATGTGGCAGAAAACAAGCAGGGGCATAACTGGCTGTGAGAAGCAAGGAGCGAGGACACAGCCCCGCGGGATGAATAATGTATCCTTAAATATACAACGTGTATGTGTTTATTTTTATAAATGTTCCAGGCTAGACACTTACTGCCTCAACTGCTCCATATATCAGAAAAGAAATACAAATAATTCGCTTAGTTCTAGCACACAAACACATCTACATACGTACATAAGATATGTAACGCAAACCAGAAGTATTCTAGAGAACCAGCACAGTTACCTAGTTGGTAAGTTTCCTTAAATTCAGCTTGTTCCAGATTCCCTTAGCAGGTGTACATGTATGTTACTTGGTGTGCTCCTGGGAGCATCTGAGCACACTGCAGCTCAAGTGGGAGGTAACTGAAGCTGAAGCAAATTGTGCTTTTAACTTGGGCAACCCCTGTTCAGTCTCCAGAAAGATGGTTATGGTGAAGCCAAAGGACATAATAAGACCAGGTGACTAACAAAGCCAGCTTCCTAGTCCAGATGGCCAGGAATGATTGGAAGTTTTGAGAAGAATATATACATGTAGGCAATTATCTGTTCATGTAAGTGATCTGACAAACAGTTATGAATAAGGAATGAAGTAATAAAAGTCACATTCTTCTTATGGATATTTTGTAGAACTGAGAAGACAGCTTAAATTATTTGGATACACAATGTTTTAGGAACAGTTTGACCAGATGCAGGTGTACCAACCGGGGTGATACCTTACCCTATCAGGTGGCATGAAAAAAACTCATGGTGAGAAATTAACAGGCATGGTGGTAAGGTGACAAAAATCTTCAGACAAAATCTGTGTTTAAAGCATGGAAACATGTAATTTGTTACATTTAAATTGAAATAATGGTCCAGTACTGAGTTATATAAGGAATAAAAAGTTGTCTGCTAGTCTATTCATTGGCCTTTCCTGGTCATGACCTGGTCTAACATGTATATTTCTGAAGTAAAGCACAAAATGCAGCACTTCAAAACTAACTTTTAGCAAATTAAAAGCACCTTTCAGACTGGAAAACTGCAATGCTGTGACGGGAATGAGAGTTAGGAACTTAAACTGACTTATTCCCCATGCTGACCTGTTGTCTTTCTGAGACTGTTTAACATAAAAATGTGATGACATCTGAAGAGTACTTCGTTTAAAAGGAATCACAGGTTTCTTGCATCATTTAGTTCCCACTACTAAACCAGAAGAAGAAAGAATACAACCAGGACTGGCCTGGTATCATTTTGAAGCTGGCTTTCATGAGAAAGCTGCAGCATTAACACCTCCATTTAGCCCAGAGACATCTGATTGCTCTCCAAGCACTTCTTAGTGTGCTTCCCCTGAACAGCCACACAAGCTGACAGCAGCCATATAAATGTCCTGCCTTTCCTGAGGGACACTGAAATCCCATTTTTATTGAAGAAATGCTCTGTCTTGCTCTGTCACAGGTGCGTATTTCCATAGCAAAAAGTCTGTCTGGTGAAAAAGCTTTTCACCCACATCTGTGATGGCACAGGAGAGAATGAGGGGGTAAATTGTTTTGTCTTAGAAAACTTTCCTGAGCATCACCAATGGTTGTGTTTATGCTGTCAAAGGAAATGAATCTTTCCAGAGCTCCACAACAGAAAGCAAAAAGGTCTCTGAGTTAGGCACGTACCCTGCTCTGGGTCCGCTGCATTTCCCACATTTAGCCTGAAAGAACCAAAGGCAGAAATGTGGGCTTGCTCTGATTTCTTTTGAAGACACCAGAGGTGTTACCCCTGGCAGCTAACAGAGCCAGAGTAGGCTTGAGCCAAAGCTCTAAGCACCAGCTTAGATGCTTTTAGATGCTTAGAAGCAGTGATGCTTTTAAGGGTCACGAATTCCATGCAGTGTGAAATTCCAAGGCAGTCTGAGATTTTAATTAACATTGTACATTTGCCTCCATCAAATGTGTTTACTGTCTTGAGAGCCTTTTGCCTCTTAGAATTTTTTTTTTTTCTTCCAGCAGCTTGTCACATCTTACACTAAGGATAATTCCCGTCTCTGAGCCTGTATTCTTCAACGGGCCATGCTTATCAAATTCATGAGATGATCTTGAAACTAAGGCCAAGCTTTTTCAGCTGTATAAATTAGATGTGTTTTTCTCCGTGTTAGAATAGCAGAGCAGTGACTGTTCCAAAAAGAATGGTTTCAGCAAGAGAGAAAAAAGTTCAACTGCATCTGTAATCTAATTTAAATGTTGTGATTAATACCCTTCTCTTTTCATAGCCAGCTGTGTGACACTTATCCATGTTATACATTTTTAAAGCTATCAACTGCATAGAATTTTATTTTTTTTTTCCAGGAGAATTAATCACATCCCTGAATGCATGGATATAGTTAGAAAAGAATCAGTCCTAACAAGCTCTGAGCATTGGAGTTATTAGGCTTTGTGGAAGAAAGCCAATCTGGCAAATATGTTCAGTCTTTCAAAACAAAAAAAAAACAACAACAACAACAACAAAAAAGCTTGCCACGTCTGAGTGTATAGGAGAATTAATCAGAAGCAGAATTGAATGTAAAAGTAAAAAGTAAAATGTAAAAATGTAAATGATAGGGAGAAAATTAAGTAACGAATTAGTGCAAAAACTGTGCTTTGAATCAATCCCAGAAGCTGGGTGTCATTAGGCAATCCTTGTTCACATTGTCCTACTGCAATGAGCTAGGACATATGTACACAGCGTATACAATACAAAACACTATAGACATGCACATGATCTGCATATAATTCTATATTTATGTGTACATATATTTAAATACCCAAATCCAGAAACATACATATACATACTGTGGGGAACATGCAGTCTGTATAGCATGGGGCTCATGTCAGCTCCATACTCAACTCCCCTTTGCAGCTTTGCTCCATTCGTAGCAAACATCAGTGAAAAGGGCTACAAGGGAGATCATAATGTGAGAGAGATGACCTTCTCCTGAGAAGCAACACTGGGGATTTGCAGCTTCATGTCACTGTAAACACATGCCCTGGAAGGACTGCAGAGGTGAATGACTTGTTCCTTCCTTCGTGGTTATGTTTTAGGACAATTTACATGTCTTTCTTCTATGTGCCAATGTGTGTAGCCATGGCTCTGGCAGACATCTGAAACACAGATGGTCCCTGAAGCAGAGTGCAGGTTCCCTGAGAAAACATCTACTTCACTCCTGCTGGAGTAGACCAGAAGAAAGTTCATGGGAAGGATAGTAAGCAAGGTAAGGATGGGTAGGATAAGTAATTCTGTCTAGAAAGCTCTTTACTTAGAATATGTATAGGACATAGGCTGGGGGCAGTTCTGGGTCTCAAAGTGAATATAACAAGGCTCCATGCTTTCCTCCTCACCATCATCTTCAATCCCAACCCTGATGAAATTAATGAAAAGAAGATGCTGTGATAAGCAAAACAAGCTAGTAATCCTTCAGCAAGTACTAATGAAATATTGTCAAGAACATCAGGACCAGCTGAAAAGGTCAATTTTGTTCACTGCTGTCCTAATACCAAGTAAGACTGAGCTCAGAGCTGCTTCTGACTCGGCTGCATGTAGGAGGCACAGGGAAACTTGTTCAGGTACAGCTTATTGATGAGGCCTTTCAGAGGTCCAGCTGTCAATGAAATCAATTGTTTATTCCAGGACAGAATAATCTGGCTCTTAGCAAGCATCAATGTGAAGAATTTTTTTTCATGTTAAAATAAAATAAACTGTTAATGAAACTGCTTGTTAATTTTGAATGGCTGCAGTTTCTTCTGTCTGTAAGACAAATTGGAGGTACCAAAATACTGCAAGAGGAAGTGGTCCCATGGAAAATTTCATAAGAAAATTTATGCATAAGAAAACTTATGCTTATAACTTAAAAACTTGTGCTGCAACTCTATATCACTGCAAGAAGTTCTCCTCACCTAACCATTGATTTCTAGGGAACGCTTTAGGGTATAAACAGCCTCAGTAAACAGGCAATTCTGCATCAGTTCATTCTGTATAGAACATGCTATTGGGGCTCTTTGTGCATCACTTAAACTCCTTCCAAACAAGTGATGCTCTGTTAATTTTCCTAATTCAGCCACGTACTCAGAAATATTCATTTTCTTTTCATACTGCTTACAAAAACAACAAAACCAGAAATGCTCTTCAAATCACCAGCAACTTCGGCGACAGGTGATTTTGGAAGTTGTTTTTTTTTTTTTTTTTTTTTCTTTCCATGCTATCAGCAACTGTTTTGTCCGCTGGCTTAACAAAGGCTTTTAGTCTGCACAGCAAGTTGTAGGTTTTTTGCCCCCATTACACTCAGGAAAAATAGTACCTTTATCTCATCAGCAATGCTATTAGAGGTGGTTCAGGCTTTTCACTGAGCATACTATTGAACTATCAGGCAGGCCCATTTTTCCTTTACAACAGGCATTTTTAATCTCCTCACTGTTTTCCCCTCTTCCTACAGTAGGTTTTTCGTTGGGTCTGTCGCTGCATTTGGGATTTATGGCCATTTATTGCCCAACATCCCTGCTTTTACTTCTTCTGGCACAATGTCAGAACACAGAAAGCATTCAGGCACTTTTAGATCCTAAATTTCTACATATATTAAACATCATGAAAGGTTAAGCTATATTCTTAGCATTGTGTTTATTATTTTCATGTTCCTTCTAAAATACAGAATATTGTCAACACCTGGTTACTTGGAAGTGGTTTCGAAGAGACACCAACTTCTTCCTATACACTATAGGAAATGTTTAACCTCCAATTTCCCAAGGACAGAAGCAGGAACAGATTCATCCTGGAACATGGGATATTTACTTGACTATTTATTGCTCCTGTACTTTATTATGGATAAATATATATTTATTTATATATTAAAAAACATGAACTTTGGGTAATGAGGAGTTATAAGTGTACTTTTTTTTTTCCCCATCTGAACTTATTCTTTCTGTTCTCCTTGTTTCCTGTGCTCTTGTTTTTGAGTGCCCAGTGCTTGAATGAATAACAAATTTCTTAAAGATACTACAGCCTGTAGTTTAAATTTACTACTGTTTAAATTGTTAAAAAATGCTGCTTCTGTTAATTGCATACTCCAGAGAAGTATGTGTGAACAAATTAGTGGCATCAGCTCACAAGCTAGAAAATGTTTTCCTTCCCTAAAGATTGTAATTTTCATAAATGGGCACCTGTTGCTGAAAGACTCCTTTTTCTTCTCTTGTGGAAGTTGCAGTGTATAAGGATGTACAGAGTGGCTGCATTTAATCATGGCTGAACAAAAAAGAATGACAAAAGATGCTTTAAAATCCAGTCCAACTCAGTGTAGGCATTTCTAACGCAAATGGAAGCTATTCAGGAAAGTGCATTGCTAAAAACATTTTTGAAAGCTTTCTTAACTGAAGAGAGAGATCTTTTCATTGTTGATGCTTTGCTGGTTGCTGCTTTGTGTGTGTGTGTGTGTGTGTGTTTTCCCCCTTTTGGGTAATTTCTAGTAGGACAGAGCAATAAGAGTTTGTATGATTTACTAGAAGCCAAGCACTGGTGAATTATGGGTGCAGCCACATCAACTATCTGTTTTTCTGTGCTGATTCTTTGTCTTTAATATCTCATGTGAATACTCTGATTTGCAATGTGGAATTTCCCTTTGAAAAATAAATTGTCCTTTGACTGTAAGGGTTAACTTTCTCAAATTTACAAGCTCTACAAGCAGTTCTGCTATGTGACTACTAAGCTTTCATGACATGCAAAATTATTTCCAAGTAAGCTTCGGCTGCCAGAAACAAAGAGAATAAAAGGTCCCAAGTTCATGGGCTGTAATATATCAAAGCTTCATACTACAGGTGAGGTTGATAGATAACTCTCTCAAGTCTTGCTCAAAGATGCTCCCCTTGTAGATGTTCAAAAGAAAGTTTCAGAAAGGCCCTTTTAAACTTCAGAGATTTCCAAGAGAAAGTAGAGCTTGAAAGACAATGCCCAGATTTAAAAAAAAAAAAATTGTTTGTTACAACTCGAGTGGAGAGTAAACTGCCAACGACCCATCTGTACAATGCACTAAAATATTCTGACAGAGTTTTAAGTGCTCACTATACTGTGGCATGTTTTCTGTAATGAATTGAATGCCACTAAAACTCAGCTCAGGAACGGCTTCTCAACAACCTGGGCAAAACGGAAGGCCAGAAGCAGGCACAAGAAGTGCTGGAGAAAGAGGAGCAGTGAGGCATGTTTACTTCTGAAGGAAGCCTTACTTTCCAAGCACACAGAATGTACAAACAGGCAGGGAGGTCCTGGTTTCTTTTTCTTACCCTAGTAGCCAAGGCCCTGGCAGTCCAGGGCATTACATGAATATTGTGAATATTATCTGACATTGCATTCCTTCATTATTTTTTTTTTGCCCCCTCATCCCAGAGATGTTTGTCCATCCATGTATATTTACTGATGGGAGGAGACCTTTGGACCTGCAGAGGACACACATATGCATGGTGCCAACTCTGACGTGGCAGTGAGCTTCCTTTTATGCTCTCCATTGCCCTTATCCTGCCAGTAGTGGTTTTCACGTGCTGCATTTACCAGGCAGGTGAGAAGGCTATCAAGACTAACCTGTTTTAGACAACTTGGAAAATAACTACATTTCCCTTTTTGATCATTTTAGATACTGGCCAGTCACCTACCTCTTTCCCCAGCCCAACCAGTAGTTTTTGTTTAGGAACTAACACATTGCTGACACAAGATCTGTAGATATGCTGTAATAGAAAAAAAATCAGTGTAAACTTTGGAAAGACTTTAAAGCCAGATGGTTTAAGTAATAGCCCAAGACTGAGGAACAAAAAGCCATACAGACTGAGTACTAATTAAAGCCACAACCTTTACTAGTATCTTTTTCAAAAGCAACATATGCTTTTCTGCCCTTCCTCTTAACAGGCATCAGAAATAACACTGTTGAGCTTTGTATGAAAATGTTTTTATATATATGAAAAAACAGCACACACCACATGGTTTTCCTTATGTGAAGAAGACGGAAGATCTATGAAGGTCCTCTGACTTAATTCATTTCCAAAAGATGGCGAGATAATGTAGTGTTAGGAAGGTTGTATAAGAAGTTAAAGAGATTAAATTACAGTAAATAATTTCTGATATTCATAATTATTGACATCCTTATCTATTTTTATTATTAAATACATGAATTAAATTAGAATAAGAAGGCATTCCTGTTCTCCTCTTTTCTTTCTGTTTTATTAATAGGATAATAAAGTAGTCTAAAATTAAATTATTTTAGATTGTCACTTGAAAACAACAGTGGACAAAAAAAAAGGGGAACAGTTTAAATGCAGGAAATGGCATATCATTTTTCAGATTTTTTTTTTCCTTCTGATTCATTTTTAATTGATTTTTAAACATTTTAAGCCTATTTTCTGCCTCATCATTCTGAAATCAGAACAGTTATGAATACTTCCTTTGTTCATTTGGCAGGAGTTGACACAGTTTTCTGAATTTTTTACCACACAAGTCACTGTCTCAGAAGCAGGCTTCTCACCCTTTGCTACATTCTTCTTAAGAAATTCTGGAATAGTACCATTTCTTGTTTTTGCTTCTCACACTTATCAAGACAAATGTTTTTGATTACTGCTAGACTGGGCTTTGCTGCAACTGCTCGACAATTGTGTTATCAGTCATTTTACTATCAGTCTTTATACCTCATCAGTTAAAAGACATTTTGTCCCCATGGTGTAATTTCCTGGAGTTTCTTTGCAGAGGTTTTACAGAACTAAATGAATGAGTTCTGCTTGCTAAAAGAAAACACTATATCCACAATTCCATTTATTTGATGAATCCAACTAAATACAATTCAGCAATTTGACATGACTAAATGGTTTCTGACAAGATATTGGAGTTTCAAGGAAAGAGGCACTTCACATGCTCTTCTGCCTTGTATCCATTGCTTGTAAGGTGATGTGTTGTATCTTTTGTTTGTTTGTTTTTTACCTGTATTAAATTTAGTAACGCCAGTAAACCCATGAACATTGAAAGTCATTTTCCACATATGCTTTTTGCTTACTACGCCTTTAAAATAAACCTGATTTCTTCACTCCATTTCAAAAAAGGGCATTCGGTTATCAAATGATAAAATATCAATATGTACATCGTATATGGTTTTCTCAGCCTTGTGGTTCTTGTCATTAATCCTTTCCTAAAAGTTTAAAACATTAGGCCATTGCAATACCTTGAATAGTCTGTCCAGCCACCCACCAAGCAGATCTTGCTGGCCAAGCCAACACCTGAACACAGAGTATCTCACACACTTTCATCTGCAGAGAATTATGGCAATGATGTGTATGCCCAAGCAAGGTCTCTTGGCTTGACGACACTACTGCATAACAAGTCTATCAGCATTGCGCATTCTCTTGTATTTTCAAATTTCTGTATTTTTTTCAGCAATGGAAGCCAGCTTTCTGTCTAAATATCACTTTTTACTTCTAGCAGTTGGTGCACAGTACATCACTCCGGAGGGACAGAAGGATCTTTGGAGAGCTACCGCTTTCCAAATGTGACCCTCAGAAGGAAGCTCATCTCTGAAAATCACTCTTTTGTTCTTTTTTCCATGATATGATATTCGGTTCTCATTGTGGGACTGCAAGCTGAGTTAGCTCACCCCAGGCAGCTTTGGATACATTTATACAAATGATCAAATCTGTGAAGCCATTTAATGAAAAGGCCTTTGAGAATAATCCAGTGTAATGAAAATGCTATTCTTTACATAATACAGTTTGCTATGTTCTCAAGCAATTATTTTGCTTCAGACTTTGCAGGTGATTTCTAAGAAACTCCCGCTGCCGCACTTTGACAAGGTTTTATTTAAAGATTTGCTGAAGATTTTTTTGCCTTCATAAAAGTTCGAGCTGGAGATGTCCTGCCTGCTTTCACATGGATGGATCAAAGGTGGGTAGGCAAATGCCTGAAAAGAAGCTTGCTGGCATTTTATTTGGCACGCACACAGAAAGATTTCTAAATAGATGGAGAAATGGTTGTGCAAACTTGGCTGTGCAGGGCATGGAAACTTTCTGTTTGGAAAGAGGCATTGTGACCCACTGTGAGAGCACTTCTGAGAGCTCCAGATTTGCAACAAATGACACAGCAGTTTTCTGACAGACCTTCCCAGTCCCCAGTGCTTTCATTTTGTAAATCATCATTATACAGAGACTTCTGTCTCCTATTTTTCCATCCTCCAGTGCACTCCCCAGCTAAAATTCACCCATCACCTTTCTGCAGTTTGTTCTTCATTTGTCATGTGGGCACGTATAGCCTTTTCAGCTATATAATTTATCCCTCTCACGGTGACTTACATGTATATCTGTGGAAGGACTGACTCAGTGACATACTTTGCATTCTCACTAGCACAGACATCACTGTGGTGTCTTTGTGCTAGCCAAGGAAAAAGAGAAAATGCTATGTACTCATTCGTGTGCTGCATGTCGAGGTTGCAGGGGACACAAACCCAACTAATTCCGACCAGACAGAAAAATAGAGGACACAAAGTTTTCAAATAGCTGCCATTTCAGGAAGTGAGAGCATGTCCTTTGCTATCGCTTGGGTTTTCACTCTTCTCCGAACAAACCCTTCGAGGTCTCAGTCTCTCACCTTCCTGGTGCCATCCCTGCCCTTACAGCCTTCCCTGGGGAAGGAGCAAATCTCCAAAGTAAAATAAGATGTCTAAGGACTCCAAGACTTTCTCATTAATCTTAACTCATGGTAACATACAGGTCAGAGCTCTCCTTGCAGAGAACTACTAATGAACTGTTTGGATATTCCACCTTGCAGGGCCTCTCAGCTGCGAGTAACTGGAGATTCACCAGACGTGATCAGTCCTTCTTGTTCAGGCATTACTACCCCAGTGATGTGCCACAGGTCAGTATTAGAAGACAAGAGTTCCATTAGTACTCACTACAGCTAGGAACAAAATTCTATTGATTTATGCAAAAAAACAGCCATAGTTTCCTACAGTTGTGGCCTTTGGGTCTTTTGTTTGTCTTTTTAAGAAAACTGAAACTATAATGCTGGGAAATGGCAGCCTTTTCTATTTTCACTACAGGTACTTTATACCACTGACATCAAGGGTTATGAGTAAATGGTAGAGAATACAGGTATGAATACATGATTTAGAATAATCTCTGCATACAGCAAAATATCATCTCTCTAGCAGTTGTAGTCTTCTAGGTGTTATTTACTGTTATTTCTCTAGCTGATTTTATCCAAAACATGCAGTATGGGATTTCCTACTATGAAATGGCAGAGATGTTTTTTCATTCCATCTTACACTGTGTTTAAATCACTTGATTTAATAGTTGCTATACTAATATTTCTAATTTTCTGCTGCAAATTAGATTAGATTGAATTTGAGGCAAGTATATTTACTTACTCTGCAATGAGACCAGACCCTTAGTAATACAAAAATCTCTCCCTGCCAGTGTAATATAGTCCAGTAAATCATCCCTATGACAACTCTGGCTTTGTTTCTGCGGAGCAGACAGTGTTTCAGGCTTTTCTGTCAATCACAAGAGCATCTGCTTTTCCTTGTGGATATTTCCATCCACAATTCAGAGGGTATGTGTTCGGAGATAACAGCTGATCTAATTTCATACAGGAAAATAAATGCATTCAGATAAGGTGAGAGGGAAGTAATTGAGTTAAAATCTGTCTGGTGTGCGACAGCAGAGATCAGATATACTCTTCATACATATTGCTAAAATTGCCATTAATAACTGGGGATGAGTGAGAAATGGACTTTATCTTACACTTCTCAGAATGGTTCTCCAAGCCAGTGCTTTTCACTGCTAATTACCTAATAGGAGTAGGTGTAAGTTCCTTTGTGGTATAGTGGCATCCTTCACAGAAAGTATAAGTGCACTTCTGTGAGGTCCAATAAATTGTTCAAGTGAAAAACATACTGTGGATTTCTGTAGAGTTGTTTTTCTGAGACTCAGGAGTGGATGGAACTTGTTTTGAGCCCTGTTTTTCTCACTGACAACAACACAACTAGGTGAGGAGCATGCTAGGTTTCTTTTTAATTGCTCTCAGGATCCTGAGGATCTTGACATGTAATTTTTATATATATATATATATATTACATTAGTTATTCAAATCTTCCTAACTCTGCATGCTTTACATCCTTTCTCTTCAACTAAATTCTGCAGTTCATACCATTGTGCTATAGCTGATGATTTATTTCTGTTATCAGCTCCAGTACCTGAAGGGAAACAGAGGGTTATACATGTCTGGATTCTAGACTGTGCAGCAACGTCATCTTATCATAAAACAGAGCCTGAGCTCCATCGCTCTCCTAGTTGGACTGAACAAAACATCTGTGTTTGGCCTCTTTCTTCAGGGAGAAGGCCAGCACAGCGCAGTGTATGACCATAAAAATGCCTGCTCCGAAGGAGGGGATGCCCCTGCAGCAGCAGTGGAGCAGAGCAGTGCACGATTGTTACCTGAGCCTGTCCATGCCACCCGAGGCACAGGGTATGCCAGCTGAGAGGGTGCAGAGGAGAGGTGCAACAGGGGCAGGGCCACCGCACTCGATGTTCCCGAGTGTGCAGTAACGAGATCCTAATGGGGACCTCTTATGAAGGGATTGGCCTCTAATCAGAGAACCAAATATCTAAGCCACACAGAGCCAGTCTGCTCCCATGTATGTTATTCTGAATGCCACGAAGGCTGCACCTAGAAATCCCTCTTTAGCATCTACCTCCGGCAAAACACATTTCCTAATGCCAGCAAAACACGTTCCCTAATGCCTCAGAACATCTTTTGCCATGTTTTTTGCAATGTACGCAGGCTGCAGCATAATTTGTTGGAACTAACCTGAACTAACCTGAAGCAAGTTAGCTTAGAGCCAACTACTCAGCAGGGGAAAAGGATTCTTACAGACTTCTAAGTAGTAGCATGAGTAGGTTGTTTTCGGTACCACTGTTATTTGCTTACAACTAGTGTTTTTTTTTATGGGATGCAGACCAATACACAGGCTGTAGTAAAGCCCTAAACTGAAGATTTCAGGAAGGTGTAAAGGGTTCAAGGAGAAGTGCTCTATATACTTAATGCACTCTTTTGCCCTTCTTGAGGCACCTACTGATTCCTTTTTAGGGCCACTTAAAAGAAAAGATACTGGGCCAGATGGGCCAGGATGGTCACTCTTATGTTGGATGAAGCATTGATCTGTTCTTCATCACAGTACAGGTGTACCCCTTCCTTCTGCTTTACAGGCTCCCTTGAAATCATTTGTCAGAGGTCATACCCTGAGCCAAAGCAGAGTTGAGAATAGATACAAAGTCTTTGAACTTTAGTTCTGTACATAATGACAGACTTCTTTTCCTGAAATAATCTCACATTTGAGACTTGGAGGATTTTTTCTTTGTATTTATTGCACAAAATATTCCTACCCATTCACTTTCTGTTATTTTTCTACAGAGAAAATTATTACGACCTTCAAGTGCAGCTTTATAAATTTGTTCCATTTTTAAACTATATGAGAACCTGCAAGGGATGACAGAAATATTAATATATGCTAGGAATATTTAAATGTACCTGCAGGTCTAACGATAAGTGCATTTGCATTATTATTATTTTTTTTTCCTAACAATACAAAAATTTTATCATGAAAACCTTCACTTGGCAGAGGTTGAATTAATATGGATTATCTGTATGCTTATATTATCCCTAAAGGCCTCAAACAAACCCAAGATTCATTTGGACCATGGTCAATATTGGCTTCCTTCACCCATCTCCACATCCATTGTGACACGTGTTAGCACACGGCAGACAGACAACATGAAAACCAGTTGACATTTTCTAGGCTTAATGCTATGTTTTTCACTTGTGCTTGAAAAAAAAAAAAAAGTGCATTTATGCTTGTTTTTGACTGTGCTTCCCTGGAAAGGTAAAGTTGAATCTATTTCTACTTAAGGGCTGTTTCTTGATATATATATATATATATATATATATATATATTTTTCACACTTCTCGCCAAATAGGAGGGAGCTTTGCCATATATTTTTCCAAGTTATGTTTTGTGATCTAAGTGCATTCCTCATTAATATGTATGAAGAGTAAGATTTGCAGAAATACTTCACACTGCTTTGACATCACTACTACAGATTTCTGGAATTTAGATTTTTTTCTAAACATAAACACACACATGTATTACTTTTGGCTACAAGGTCAAAATAATTTAGAAAAACCTTTCACTCTAATACTTTGTACTCCTGCAAGTTAATGATTTCTTTATAGTACTAATGCCATCAGACTAGTTTAGTGATCTCAGACCTATGCTATGGATGGGCTACATCTATTGACTCCATACGACGAAACTAACATTAACAATACCAAAGGAGGTTATGTTTTTGTAGTTTCCTGAGTCCTCTTGGAAGCCTCTCCTCTTTGCCAGGCCCTTACTGAACATTTAATTATATTTTCTGAAGGGTCATCACTATTTTACCTCGCCGCTTCTACTTCCCTATTCTGCGATAAATCCACTGCCACCAGGTGAATTTTAATTCTTTCTTCAACAGCTTATCTATTCTGGAGGCATTTCAAAGCCTTTTAACACTGCCTCTTCACTTCACTCCATGTCTCTGCCACCAGCCCCTCTAGTAATCTGTTCCTGAGTCGTGACCACCTCAGCTTCTTCCTTGAAGTATGAAAGAAAGCAATGAACCCAGGCTACCAGCGACGTCAACCTTATCTCTGTCATTAACATGGTTTTATGACCTCTTGGCCCCCCATCCTCACTGATGCAGGCCTGGATCTTTGCTGCTTTTGCTGCTAACATGCTCCTTGTTGTTTGCCTTTTGTATTTCCTTTGCTATATTTATGCACTTTTTCGACCTTAGTTCCTTATCAGGTTTTTACACGGCTTTAGCTTCTATCTTTGTACCTTTTCTATTCTGCTTCCCATTTTTAATTTTCTCTAAGCTGCTCTCCTCTCTTATAAATCACCTTGTTAAGCTCTTTACCGAGCTGCATAAATCTTTCCTGAGTCCTCTTTTCTCTCATGTGGACCCCTATCCAAACAGCAGCTCCTCGGCTGTGATGGCCACCAGCAGCGCACAGTAAGTCTTTGTACATAAGCTGGAGAGGTGGGATTTACAAAGTATAGGCATGTGGTTTATTGTACCCGACTGCAGCGTGACAAGGCAGGCTGCCTTTGTCCCTCCGAGGAATTATGTTCTTAGACGATGGAGGTTCAGCTGCATTGAGAAACATGGCTCCTTTTTGTAAAGCTGGGAAGATAAGCCTGCCTCACCTTCTATCTCCATGCGAGTTTAGCCAGCAAGGGGAACAACTTAAATGCTTAAAACTTTACAAGGTTTTAATTCTATGTCCGTTGATTAAAAATGACTGAGAATGTTGAACTTGAATTCCCTCAGCATCTTGCCTCTGGTACAGATTTTTGTGGAAGCAGGGGGTTCAAATCAGAAGCAAATGCTCTTTTGGTGTTTCATTGCTTTGACAGGAAGGGTTGGAGCCAATATTTCCCCCAGGAGGGGCTGGGGGGAGCAGGGCAGGACCTGTTTGGTTACTCCTTGTGTGCTGCTGGCACTGCATTCACCTGTTACAAAGTCTTTGGTTTTAAGCTAAGTTACCGAAAGTTTTCCTCCTCTGCCTCAACACACTGCGCAGGCATGGACAAGTTAACTGCTAATATAGGAAGGGATATACTGAGCACATCAACAGCTCTGTATTTTTTATCTTTAATTACCTGATATTTCCCTTGGTGTTGTCTCCTGTATTCTCTCCTGTTAGGGAGATTTCTGTTTAAAATAAAAGCTGATGCCAGCCTGACAGGAGAGGAGCCAAATGAATTCATAAAATCTCAGGCATCCTGCTGAACAGATTCCAGGGCTATTCAGCTCCTGCAATCTGTAGCACTACCAACACGCTTTAAAGACCAGCAGGTAACTTCTCACCATTTTTGACAAGCCCTAGTTTTGGAAAAAACTTGGCTCCTGGTGGATTAAGAAGTTATTTTGATGAATCTGGAACTTCCCCAAACTTAGTATATGATAAATTTAGAGCAAGGATAAAAGATGGTAGGGAGCTATTTTACTTCCTCTGTTACCCTCAATGTATTTTGTCTTCTCCCACATCTGGGTCATGTTCCCTGTGCAAGGACTATCAATCACCACAGCCTTCTTGTTTAATCTTTCTTAACCTTCAATCTTTGTAAAATTAAGATTATCAATTTTAATAGCCTTTAATCTTAAGTAGTGCTGTAGTGCAGTTCAACGCATAAGTAAAAACCTGTGACAGAATAAGCCATGACTAAATGGAAAGGAGTAGTTGTGAAAATAAAAATGCAAAACCTGAAGAAGAGAGAATAGAGACGGAATAGAGGAAGAAATATGGCAAGGGGAAAAAGTCTACATCTGTTGAGAATGTTTTTGTTTTGTTTTGTTTTGTTTTGTTTTGTTTTGTTTTGTGTGTGTTTTTTCCACCTGTGTTGTAGTACCTGTGTTTTGATTAGAAAGAGGGATAGATCTTCTGAAAAGTAGTAATATCTGTTACCCCTTCGTGGTGGTAGTTTCCCCTTTTTTATTCTTTTCTACATTTGCACACATCTGGGCAATAACAGCTCCATTACATTAGGAGATTACCCCTCAGGCTGTTAGTGCTTCAGCACTGGAGAAAATACGGATCTGTGTTTATTTACTGGCTTACAGAAGAAGAAAAAGGAAAAAAGCAAAACCAATTGTACCAATTGCCTCAGTTGGTTTTGGCTGCAGGAGGCTGGAAGGCTGCTCCTGGGCTGGTCCCCAGGGAGGTCTGGGGCAGGCGGACTCTGTGGGAGATGCAGGCACCCGAGGGTGCGAATGCACAAGACCCCAGGCCAGCAGGAACAAGGGATTGGCATGGCACTGTGCCCTGGCCCCAGTGCTGTGGGTCATGCTGTGCAGCAGAATAAACTTCTGCTGGGCTCAGAGTAAGGAGAAACACAAGAATGAAAGCCAAAAAAAAGAAAAAAAAAGAAAAGAAAAAAAAAGATGCTTCTATTCTCTCTCTATTCTCTCTCTCCCATCTGTTGCTTCTTTATCTTTCCTTTGCTTTTCTCTAGCGCTGATGCTGGCAGACACAGCGGGATGGAAAGAAATTAATCTTCACACATAAAATATGTTTTCTCAGAGTGAAATCTGTGACTTGAAAACCAACTTGACTTGAAAAAAAACCTAAACCCACATACCCAGGAGGTTTTCACAGTTGTCTGATATATTTTTCAAATGTTTACTAAACCACTATTCCTTTCTCCCCATCTTTCTGACAAAAAGGACCCTGTCAGCAGTGAGGTACAAATGAATGGGGCTGGGTGAGAAGAAACCTCTTAGAAAAGTGCTCCACTGACAACCAGGCATCTGTCCTAGGCACCAACGTTTGGTCAGCTTGGTTCCCAGAGAGCCTAATCTGCATCATGAACTCTTCATATGCTTTGACTTATTTTATGATTAGAATTCTTTCTAATATACATCAGGTTTAATTTTTAGTATTTTTTATTTTGTAGTTGATTTCTTATTTGTAATAGCTATGTGTTTGTTCCATGACTGCAGTCCTAGTCTCCTTCTGCATGAGCATCTATTTTTATTTTTTAATTGCCAATATTATTGTGTGATGGTTTGATTTCTTTTTTCTTTGCTGCTAATGTTTAATCTCCTGATTATGATATATGCAGAAAGGTTATGATTTTCCTTTTTATTGATACTGATCACTCAGGAGTTTTTCCAGAATAATATTTGCTGGGACTGTTGATCTTTTTTTTTTTTTTTTTTTTTTTTTAAGTTTGCATATTGTGTGTTCTGCCCTAATAATTTTTGAACTTCTTGGATAATTTCAGCTACATTTGGCAAAGAGACAGCATTTTCAAGCATATCAAATTCCTATTAGTTTAATGAAAATAGAGTAGCCAGAACCTATTAGTACCATTACTGAGGAAGAGGTATCTGAGTGAATTAATTCAAGTTAGAGAGAGATTATAGCCCTGCTTCTTCAGAAAGAAATATAATACAGATCCATAGGAAAACAAGATATTCACTGAGATACTCGTTTTTCTCATCATAGCCAACATTGTTAAAACCTGTTATTTTTTGTGTATCTCATTTTTCACATAGTAAGTCCTATCTGTCAAATAGGATATAAAAATGCATCAGTTAACAAAAAAGAGGGATTTCTTGTCTTCTAGACTTCACAACATCCAACCCCTGGACAATATGGTATCTGCACTAGAATGGTTACATCTGCAAAAAGGGCCAATTTCATCTCTTTTCATGTTTTTGCCTAGAGACAGCTTTTACTCTTAAAAGCTGCTAAAAGCCCTTAATTAGCTCCAGCCACACGATCGCTGCTGCAGCTGGATTCAAACTGAGTCTTACCATGAGTGACATCTTCCTGCCGAGCACCGCATTAACTTCTGGATACCAAGCAGTGCCATTTGTCCTCAGCTGTGCTCCCTCCCCGGAACTCTGCCTCTCGTGGGGCTACAAGGAGAGTAGCTCCTGAACACTGCATGCCTGGAGCAAGCACTTTTGCTTTCACATTTACTACAGTATTTCCTCTCTGACCACCTTCCCTAGCAAAATTAACTGTCATAAATGCATTACAAACATTGGCAATATCACCTAATCCATTTAGTTGACAATTCCCATTGAATTTTAGTTCCCCATATAGGAAGTCCCTTATTCAGCTGCCTCCAAACTCGCATTCTGTTACCAGCATGCTATTAGCAGACATATGCTGAGGAGCAGTCGAAAACTGTTGGGTTATGTGTTCAGTACTGCCTTGGATCTTATACTTACAGCTTTGTCTTGGGCTGCCTGACTGTCAGCCGGTGCTTCCTTGGCAGTTAGCTGGGGTTTGAATGGCCAGGGACTATCTAATTGGTATCTAGCTGTGAGCAAATGCCATCATTAAAAAAACAGAACTCTTTTTTTTTTTTTTTTTTTTTTTTTTTTTTGTACAACTCTGCTTATATTTTTACTACTGTGGAATGCCTGAAAGGCTAGAGAGCATTAAAATATATAGCTGAGATGACAAAAAAGTTGAAGCAGTACCTTGTTTATTCACTTCTCATTCAAGGGGAGCTGTGAATGAAATTCTTCTGGGTTCATGGGAGTGACTTTAGATTCTGAAAACAATGATTCAGATTTGTTTTGGTTCAATCATATGTTATTTGTCTAATATTTTTATCATGAGCTTAAAAATGTGTACACATATACCACCTTGATCCACTTCTAATTGTTCTCTTTTAAACATGTGTAGATGTTTTCTTCTAAGGAGACAGATATGCTTATTTCACATATTTTTTGCATTTGGAATTTTAGTTATACAGCACTTAAAGTGTGTGCATTACAAGTACATAGCAGTTTCCTGCCTTAGGAGCTCATAACCAAATACAACTGGAGAAAGTGCCACACTACAGAAACTCGTACAATGTGTTTCAGGTGGGAATTTGGGGGAGAGCTGAGGAGTTTGGCAGGTGGCCATGGAAAGGCTGTTTTAACTGTAGGAGCAAGCACTGAGGAAGTTGCCATATCAAATTCAGGGCAAGGAGATGAAAAAGGCAATTAGAAAAGGTGACTGAAAAAGAAAAAAAGAAAAAAAAAAGGAAGAAAATAGCAGAAATGAAGATGGTGAATTCGGTGAATTCGATCAGGGTTTTGAAGGCAAGTGTACAACGATGTTTGTCAGGAAAACCTCTGTATGATATCAAGTGCTGAACTTTCTGCTTGTTCACAGAAATGGGTTGCTTGCTTTTCTGCTTAGATAGAAGGGAGGTTGACACACCTTGGTAGATACAGAGGATTTCTGTTTCTTCTGAGAGGTCCCACGTAAGACAGCAGAGGAACAACCAGCTTGGGAATAAAGATGCAGGTGAACATTACAGTAGATCTCTGCTAATAAAATTACGTCTCTGAAACATGGTTAATCTCCTTTTGTTATTGCTTTTAACTAGGATATGGTTTAACGTTAGATCAAGAGTAGTCACCAATTTGCTAGTATGGTTAGGGGACGGAAACAAGAATAAAGAACTGAAGAAATTATTCTTTTACTGATGCTTTTTAGTTGTCATCATGATTTCTACTCCTTCTTATTGTAATTTCCTGTTACACCTGTTTAACTCACTATGCCATCTACAAAATGAGACATTAATTTTATGAGCCTACCCAAACAAAACCTGTGAAGTGTCTGTACAACTCAGCACAAAGCTCTTGTGACAGATGCAGAAATACAGACGCAGTATGCAGCACACAACCCAACTTTGTTCTCCAGTTGTTATTTTCCAATTTGTATGTACATAAAACAGAGTCTTTAAGTATATCTGAATGGAAAAACTTGGAAGACAGTAAAAGTTGTAAAAAATGTTTGTAGTATAGAACATTGCCTGGGTGCGACTTTTTAAGCAGATGCACTGAACATCGTTAGGACTAGGTAATGACGAGCCACAAACATTTCAACTTTTCAAAATAAAAACATCATGTCTAATCGTATGCAAATTATAACAATGCTGAGGAACTTTCAGCACCATCAAGGGCTTCTGTTTGTAAATGGAAACATCTGTGAAACTAAACTGACGGATATTTTTTCTTCTGCTTGCATTAGAAGGTAGCAAAAAAAAAAAGTAGAAAACCAAAACATAAGGAAGAAGCTTGGCTATGAGTACCTGTGGCACTTCCACCCCCCAGTGCTCAACACCCAGCACAAACTCCAATTTTTTGAATAAGAAATCCTGAAAGACGTTTACAATCAGTGATTTGGATGTCTTTCCATGCAGTTATGGTCCATGACTTGCAAAGACATTAGCTCCCATAAATGTCTATTCTGACCTGGACTAATTCAGAGTAATGTTTTTCTTAAGAGGGTTTCTTCTCTTTTGTCTGCCTCTGGCATTAGTGTTGACTTTGGCCATAGCTTGAAACATCATCAAAGAATATAAGGTCAAGCATATTAAAACAATTTTAGTGGAGCTTGGGAATATATCAAGAAGAGATTTGGGGCTTTTATTTCTACTTCTAATCTCTGATGATGTGAAAAAGTGTGGAAACAGAGCTTGAAGCCAGCCATATTTTTAAACTCAGAATGATTCATGCTGTCCTCTGCATTTTGTGGGAAGGTTCAGATCAATTCTTGTTTTATCTTGCCCTGTATTTTAATCTCAAACTGATTTCCCATCTACAGTTTGTTGTACTGAACTTTTTTCTATTGGCATATTTTTAGAAAGAGGAAAAAGGGTGAAAACTCTTCAGCAAAGACTCAAAAGTATTTTTGACTGCAGTATCCATTCCCTAAAATAATTCTCCCCTGATGAGGAGGCCATAATAAAAAAGGCACTTTTACAATATGTTTTAAGCTCAGAAATGTTTTTGGTTTTGTGAAATGCAGCTCATATGCTTTCTTTTCTCTATTGGCCAATGATGTGCATTGTGCTTATGAGGTTTGGGAATCACAATTTCACTCGGAGCAAGAGGCTGAGTTCAGTCCATTTTGTGCCTCTCAGTGCCACCAGGAATTTAATCGCAACACAATGCCTTGTTTGGTGAGCTGAGGAGATGTTCAGGAATGAGGCTCCTGCAGGGCACTGCTTGTCCTCAGGCATTGGTCCAGCCCCAGCAGAACCCTAGACACCTTGATAAAACCCGTTACTGTTGTTCTGTCTTTATAATGATGTGCAGCAGCAACTTAATACAACTTTTTTTTTTTTTTTTCTCATTTCCACCATTATTTTGATAATAGGTAACCTGCATTTGCCTTGCTTTGTATGATATTCTCTTAAACACAGACCCAGGTACACACACACTACAGACTTTTCTGTTGACAACTCCATGAGCTAAAAGGTACTAGAGCTGACAGTGGTTCTTTTTGTCTTAGTTAACATTGCACTCTGATGATCTTTTAATTACACAAGTTATTAAGAACCTGTTATTTTTTCCTGTTGCTCTACATCCCTCTGCTATTGTACCTCTGAGCACATCACTGAAGGTTTGTGTCTCTTAGTCAAAACCACTGTGTATTTATTCTAGGAAGAGGTTCGTGCCTGAATTGTGAATCACAAATTGTGCTACTTAGCAGAGCTTTGAAAGCACCCAAAGAGGCTAAGATTTGTTCTTTCTGCATTTCCAGACACTGCCTGATTTTCCCTAAATAAACTGTCTCAGTTACATTGTGTGGAAAATGATTGTTTGATGTTAGTTTTGTCCTAATAACACAAGCTAGATTTGGCCAGAGTTACGGAGCCCAGCATATCTTCTGACAGTGCTCTGTGGCAGGTTACTTTAAAGCAACCAGGGCATTTATCTAGTGTCTCTCTTGCACATCCTCTCAACAGTCCAGAAATCAGCAGTTTAAACAGCTTTCACCTGGACCATCAGCTGAAACAGGTACCAATGGAATTATTCTCCATCGGTTTGTCTAATTTGCTTTTTGGGAGAAATTTTTAGCTTCTGTCATTTATGATAACAAGCTCCAGAGTTTATGTGTGTGCTACAAGAGAGGGCTTGTTCTTTCACTTGTTCCAAACCTATTTTCTTTTATTTCCTTTCCATTAACACCATGAAAAATAATGGATGTCTTCATTATTCACTGTGCATCATTTTGGTTCAGATATTAAGAATTATCAGAATATCTGAAAAGCAGCAGAATATGCAGCCACTTTTTGTTTTACTTCTGAGGAGTGAATAAATAAGCACAAAATTTATTACTTCTAAATTCATCTTCTCCTGATGACTGTTGAACATTATATAAGTTTAATCTAGTTAATCTATTTTTGATAATCTGAGTTGTACAAGTTAAGAGGAAGCACAGGTATATGTCACTAGTATTTCTTGGTTGTACTGGAAATTGAATAATAACAATTCTGGAAGCCTAAGTATAAAATATGTATTTAAAATAACAACTTGCACAGAAAGTGTGAAATACTTAGTTGCATAAAAAAGGTGAAACTATAAAAGCTTTTTTTTTTCTAACACCATGGCACATTATGGAGCATTTAACACTTTTTGAAGTGGTGCATGAGAACCTGCCACGGGGACCCCAATGGCAAGTCTCCTACTGTGTTTGGCCAAGCCAACATTTTTGACAACTGTTGTTTAAGACCAAGATTATTTGTATCATTAAGTGAAAACTGGATTTGGATATCAGGACTCCATTTTTACTGTAAGAGAGGAAGGGGAAGGGGAAGGGGAAGGGGAAGGGGAAGGGGAAGGGGAAGGGGAAGGGGAAGGGGAAGGGGAAGGGGAAGGGGAAGGGGAAGGGGAAGGGGAAGGGGAAGGGGAAGGGGAAGGGGAAGGGGAAGGGGAAGGGGAAGGGGAAGGGGAAGGGGAAGGGGAAGGGGAAGGGGAAGGGGAAGGGGAAGGGGAAGGGGAAGGGGAAGGGAAGGGAAGGGAAGGGAAGGGAAGGGAAGGGAAGGGAAGGGAAGGGAAGGGAAGGGAAGGGAAGGGAAGGGAAGGGAAGGGAAGGGAAGGGAAGGGAAGGGAAGGGAAGGGAAGGAGAAAATCAATGACCAAACTCTACTGAAAATCAAAAATAATATATCCTAATTCTGGAAGGATTTGAAACAAATTGCACAAAAGCAAATAATTGTTTAGCTGCTGGCTATTTGATTGGAAGATAATAATTCTGCACTTGTTAATCACATACTTTGTTGTTGTTAATGACTGATTTACATTGGTCTTGCACTGCGGAGTGCTGACTGATTGATAATTTTTGTCATTTACTTGATTGGAGTCATCAGTGTAGATTGTTGCTATATCAAGCTGTTATAACTTTTATATTTTAATGCTTTTTTGGTTTATTTTTGGAATGGTACAAGAGTTTCACAGTAGTTTCACTATTTCTCTTTTTATAAGTAACTGAGGAGTTGTCACAAAACTCAAATCGATTGGATCTAGTTTTGTATTTGGTTATGAAATAGATCAGTAATGCTCGACTTGATACTAGTTCTAATCTTTAGCTAGAGATTAATTATTATACTGATTGATATTCAATTATTTTTCTTTTCTTTTAAAATGTGAATTCTAAATAAGAAATCACAAAGCGTACTTGTAATTGCGAATAGCATCTTAGTCTTGTAAATCCCATTGAACCACCAGAACTTTTATTAATGCAGGCTGGTGAAAGCATCTACAGGCAAAAGTGACCCTGCAGGAGATGACCACACCAAAGCGCTCTAGATTCTGCTGCTCAAGGCCAGCAGCTTGGGGTTGCTGCTGGAGGTTCAATATCAGCCCCACAGAGACCCTTACAGGGCTCTACTGGTCTGCACTAGGGCACATTTTTGGTTTGCTGAATATATGGTAAGATCCTCTGGAAGGCGCAACCACTCAAGTAATCAAGCAAAATTATAAGGTGATGTATACTAGCTATTGGATCCTTCACAGCTAAAAAAAATCCAGTGGAATTAATAGACCAAAAATAACTAAAGATCTGATATTTAAGGTATTGCTGGTATTTCCAGTTTATTTTCATTACAAATTCATCTTGATTTTGAGTGTAATTGGTTTATTTTCTCTGACATGTAAACATATTAGATTAAAATGTCCTGATACCGAATGTTATATTTCTGTCTTCTCTGAACTATCAATTCTATGGCAAAAAGTAAAACAAGCTTTATAAGCCTGCTTCATTGCTTTGCAAATAAACGATTGAATTATTGTAATAAATAATCTAAAGACAAAGAAGAAGGAAGCAGGACATGCCATCACTAAAGTGACCTGCAGACACTCGTAAACATGCATGCACATACATATACGCTGTTACATATAAACCAGTATTATTTAATGGCATATTATCACAGCTAATTTCTTCTAAGTGAATTAACATTAAAAATGCATCAAGCACCATATAACACAGCAATAAAACGAGGACTCCACAAAGAACAACAAATCTTCATAAATATAAGTACTTCTTTGAATAAAGTAACCTGTAATTAAACATCATGTCTATTTACTCACACATATGTAGGTACTTGCATGTATGTATGTATGTTTATATATATATATATTCATTTTCAACCATATATTTACCCTGATTGCACTATGCACACTAATGCTGGTGCATATACATGTATTTCTGTTCAGAAAGAAGTATTTTTTGTACATTTTCAGTAGCTTTCTGTGCATTTTACTAAGCTTTGGGATCAGAAGAATTTGAATTAGCAACGAAAGAGTTACTGCGAGGAACAAGTGGAATGCTGCAATGTGACAACTTTGGTGTTGTGCTTATCATCCTCCTAGGGAGGCACTCGATTACTGAATTTTCAGAACAACCAGCAAATAGCATGTAGTGAATAAACATTAACTATTTTTTTTTTCAATTCACAAATGTTACATTGTGCTTTGTTGAAAGAACTTATAATAGAAACATGTTCTACTGATGTTGAAATTACATTTCACAAACTGACTGTATTAAGCTCTTTGCTCGAGAAGAGCTGTACAAATGCACCATGATTAAAGTCATGATAAACATGAAAGAGAACTTTAGGGGACATACACAGTATTTATGTACAAGCATTAAACAAGATGCACACAACAGAAATAAAAATATTTTTCTTTATGGCACATTTCTTGTTTTTTTGTTTTGTTTTTTTTTTTTAAATGCATGAAACCATGTACTTGCTTGGCACATGGTACTTGAGTGCTTATTTGGCTCCCTGACTGTAGTAATACAGCTTTTTATATTTTCTTTCTCAAGCACTGTCTGAAGTAGGTAAATATTGCTGTTCCCTCTTATAACAATGATAATATGAAGACCATCTAGAAGTCTATAGCTGACACTGATTCTCGTAAACTGCTGTGGAAATGAACTTTACTTCTCCCCTCCCACTGTGGAGCTGCGGGATGAAAAGCAGTCATACTGTCCTGTGGAAATTCTTCAAAGGACAAATGGGCAGAAAATATGATGAAAGACATTTTAGAAAGTGTAAATGCCTAAAATGAGGTCAGTCATTAACTTTACTCCTTAGTGTAGGATCTGATCATCTTTTTAAATAATCCCGGTACTGTTCCAGACAGGAAGGAGAGAAACCAATTGGTTTAGCTGTGCATGGGCAGGCTGGCCCCAGACGGTGCTTTGGGGCAATTTGTCCTTCTTTCCCTAGGTCCCTTGCCCTGTGCAGAACCGCACTAGTCAGACCATCACAGAGCCCACTGCCAGGCTGGCTCTATCACTCCTTGGGTGAGAGCACTTCTTCCTGCTCTGTTGTTAGCTGAGGTCTCTCCCTGGCACCTGCCCTCTCCCTGTAGACTGTATGGCATATATGCATGCCTCTCCTCCATGCCATGCAGGCTTTTGGCATTTTGGATGGGCACCCACCCAGAGTTCCTTAAGGAAGGAGCTTGAAGATGCCCCTGTTCATGCTCTTCCTCTGTTCCCCCAAGCATCCTTGGTAGGTAATTACTGCCTGCATCCCTGCTATGCCCTGTAAATTGCCCATGGTCTGAGCTGTAGTAAAACAGCTAATTTGCTTTTCCAGAATTGTTTTCCTTGTATTAGTTGATCTGTTCTAACATCCCATTGCTCCAAGGACTGCTGGTCCCAGAGAGACTTTGGATTTGATTTCTGATTAGACCAGGCAGATTCACTCACATCTAGTTTTTCAGATTCAGCCCAAGTGACTGTGGGGAGTCAAGGGTGGGAGACCACTTTAGAGAAGTGGAGGTTGTTCCCATGATGGATTGCTAGCACACCTTTTGCTCCCAGAGACAGGAGAAAACTTGCAGTCTGTGCAGATTGTCCAATTCACACAATAAATTATCAGGTGAGGAAAAGTATCAGCCGTTTGCATTGTATACTACACTTTAAAATGTAGGGCAGTTTCACTCTCAAATGCATGTGGAATCTGCAACACAATATACCACGTATTACATTTGTAGAATAAGAAATATACCAAACAGATTGCAGAATAACAGCAGAAGAACTGTCTAAAACCATACTTCTGTGGCACTCTTATCTTACAACAGTTTGGTTCAAGGATGGTATAGACATTAAAAGACAAGCAACAGTATCAGCTGAAAGTTAATTTCTTATCTGGCTTTGATATTTCTCTAGTATATTTTAAATACACTATTTTTCCTAATATTAAATGTAAGCAATGATCACATCATGTAAAACCCTGTCTCAGCGCACTGTTTGAGCAGCAATGATCATATGATCTTCACTTGTTTTGACACTGTTTAGTTTAGCTGTCCAGTTCCTGACTGACAGTGACCACTTAGAAATCAGTGCAAACAAGGTGAAAAATAAAACATTTACACTGAGAATGCTCTGTCCTTGCAGACCAAATATGTCCATTACAAGGAACATTTCACTTGTGCAGTGAAAACAAGCCAAGTACAGCTCACCAATGCTGTAGGTATTTTTGACCAGGTTGTGAACAAGAAAGATCATAGACCTTTTTGCCTTTTGATCTTATAAAATAGATTAATTGTAATAGAGAAGATGATAGAAATCTGAATTAGATCAAATATATGTACACATTATAAGAATTGTGAACTTAAGGATTCTCCTTTATTTAGTAGACAGTACGTATTACATGTGAACAGAACACTATTTTCCATTGTAAACTAACCTGTTGTGAGTTGGATGCACGTGTAAGAAACAGTACTGAAAGGAGCCCAGAATTGAACAGTCTTGGGTGAAAATTAGAATATGCAAAATATTTTCTACAGAAAAGTAGCTCAGATTTTATTTTATTTTTTAATTTATTTTGGCTGGTTAAACGAGACAGAAAGATGCTTCTGGATTTCTTTACTATTTCTAGAAAAACATATAGGATCCACAGGGTTGCTTCAGGGTTCAATAATGGCTTCAGGTGTTTTGACCTTAGACAGTGTGAACACATTGCAAATTTGCAATTGCTATTTATTGTCAGCAGCCAACAAACTCCCCAGGACAAGTGTAATTAAGGTGTGCAGCAGTGCTCTCCACTGCCTAAAGAAATTCATTCAGCCTCATATAAGAGACATCAGCTTGTACGGCTTACTGTGGGTAGGAGTAATAATCATCAGCTGCCCGCAACTTGGCAAACAACTGAATCCTGCCTGTTAAGGTGTGTAGCCTTTCACAGATCTGGCATTACTGCCCACTTGTCCACTGAGCAGCAAAAAGCATAAAAGCATTGCTACTGGAAACAACCTTCCTGATATTTTCTATGCACCATGTCCTCCCACTGCCAGTTCACAAGTCTGAAAGGTAGCTCTGAGTGGTGTTCACAGCACAGGCCCATCTAAATGACAGTGAAGGATACACAAGCTAGAGACTGATGGCCAATGAATTAATACACTGACAATTAATTTCAGGATGTGTTTGTAGATGCATTAGACTGGAAAACTCTGAAAAAAAAAAAAAAAGAAAAAAAAAAGTGAAATGAATATGACCCAGGCATGAATTAAAGAACCATTCCAATGGTTTCTGGCTCTCATCTCTGTAAGAATGTAAAGACCCTCACCACACAGGACATGCTACAGTAGAACTGCTGAAACTGCCTTAAGGAGCTGCTGCCTGCTCCACTCCCCCTCATACCCATTTAGGCTCTCTTTCAGCCTGCTAGCTAAAGCACTTGTACAGCCATGAGAATTGATCCAGCTAAACAGAAACTTGTCTTTTATTTTCTTTTTCAAAAGTGTTTTTCAACCACAAGTATCCCTTGATCTGCACCACAGCACCGTTCTTAAATGCACAACATGAGTGGAAACAGGTGACCGAGGGCTTCACCAAAGTAAGATACGCTTTAAACATTTGCCACTGCCACACAACCTTGTACAGTCTTCTCAGATGATGCCACGTCTCAGGATAAATGAACAGACATCACCCGTTTTGGTAAGGAAACCAAGATCTGGCTCAAAAGCAAGGTCAGTCCCTAAGCCACCTGACACCAAGAGGAATATCATAGTGGATTTAATAAGCTTTGAGGCCATCCCAGGAGTTCTGCACAGAGGAAGGCCATACCTGAGCCCTCCAAATGAGGCCCTACAAATGAGCCCTCCAAGGTGTCCCTGGAAGAGGTGACGTAGTTCTTAGGGAAAGAACATTTCTACAGCAAATGGGACTAACTGTGCTCTCTTGCTTCCTGCAAAGGCAGTTGTCAGAACAGTGATTTATTGGTTTGTTGTGTGAAACTCAAAACAATGATCACCAGAGACTCGGTCTTTTTCCTTAAGAATTGTTCTAAATGACAATCCTTCATGAGATGCGTGGTTAGAATAGGACATGGAAACACAGCAACCTTTTTAAACAATTCAGATGTGAAACGACTGATTTTTTTTTCCTGACACTGTTTTAGAAACATAAACACAAGAGTCATTTTTCTGACATACTGCCAAGCCAACTGTAGGCTTAGAAAAGTTTTCTAAGAAGTATGGATGTCTTTTCCATGCTCTTCATTATATAACTTGCTTTTAGATAAGTATCACAGAATGCCATACAGCAAGAGAGCCAATTATAAGTTAAGGAAAAAAGCAAGATTTTATACAGAGAGTTTAGAAGAAAAGGTGATTTAATGTCTTGGACTGAATAAAGAAAAAGGGAGTTCTAGATAAATGGCAGAAAAAAAATAATAAAAAGTGACTTCTGACCCCTGAATCACGGAAAAGGACAGAAAGAGAATGGAAGGAAAGATCTGGATTGGATAGGCTATACTGACTGGTGTTTTTATTTTAACTATAACAAAAAATCTTAGTCCTCATTAGAGATAAAAAAGCTCTATTATTCTATAAATGCTGTGTTTTCTAATGGTAGCAAGTTGCATAGGGTAAGCTAAAGCAACAGTTTCTTCATTTCACATGTACTGCAATGGGTGAGCTACTGTATATTTTCATCTCTTTGATTGCAAGACTGTAGCTGAGTGACAGTGCCCTTTCTTCTAAAGCTAACACATTTTAAGAGACTATCCTGAGCTTTGATCAAATGTTGGAAAGTGTTTGCACTGAGACCTCTTTAAGCGGATGAAAAAAAAAATTGTAAAGCAGTGAATATCAAGTTCTCCTTTGGAGCTTTTTATTTGAAGTTGTCATGGACATCAAAGATGTTGATGAATCAGTTCTTCAAACACCTTTCCCTTCCACAGGATGTGATTTATGTAGAAAGTAGGAATATGCACAAGAGATATTTTTTTTTCAGACAGCTCATTTATTTAGCATGGTCAGTGAGACATGATATCTTCAGGGTGTTGTTTGGAAAGGAAGGCTAGTCCTCTTTAGGACTTAAGACGAATAAGGTTTCATGGGATTACTGAGTCAGTCAAGAGTACAGATCTCCAATAGGGTTTATGTTAGGTCAGTTTTTCAGAAATATATTTCAAAAAATCCTAAAATCTTGTCACAGTCAAGGAATTTCAGTGCTGAGCAGTCACTTGCAATTCTGAGGTGCAGCTTTATCCTGAAAACTCTCTAGGGATGAAATCTGGAGAACGTGAAAATTCTCACCACAGGTCCTCTTTTTTTTTTTTTTTTTTTTTTAAAGACTGACATAAGTCATATTTGACAATTTCTGTGACCCTTCAGTATTAGGGGACTCCTAGTATGTTATTCCTTCATATTAACATTCACAGTGAGCTAAATTTTGACTTCTGGACTATAATCTTAGATGATGCCAAGAGAGAGATAGGTGATATGAGATTTCCTCATGTTTCTGTATTTTTTCCTTGCTATTACTATCTGAATGCTGCCAACACTACTGGTGCTTTTTTTTTCCCCTAAGCCTTATCCCTTTAAGTGGACACTTAAAGGAAAAAATTAAAAATTATAAAGAAAAAAAAAAGGAAAAAGAAAAAGAAAAGGAAAAAAAAAGAAGAAAGGCCTTATTGGTTATTCCAATTGCTGCATAGCAATAGCTTATAAGAATAACCTAATTGGTTATTCCAATAAGCTGCATAACTTGTTTGCATTTACTCACCAGCTTCTTTATTCAGTAAAGATCTGAGACCCTTGGTGGGAGTTTCATACAGAAGTGAAATATTCATTATGGAGCAAGAAGTGCAAGAAGGGATGTAACACGGTGATGAGAAGTACCCTGAGAAGGCAGTGGAACATAATGATCTGAAAGGGATGTTGCTGGATGAAGCTGGCACTACATACAGACAGACCTCTCTCCTATGAGTTTTCACGTGCTACCTCACCCAACATTTTCTTAAACATTCAGTTCAAAGCTCTGACTCAGAACAACTTTAATAATCTTGACAGAGAAGGACAACCAAGGAAAAAAACGCATATTTGATCCCTTTGCATTTAGCTACACTAAATGTTTTTTTGCAGTGTGTATTGCTTTTTATAAAAAGATTGAAATACTGGAAGGGGAAAACATGAAAATGATTCCAGAAAAACTCTGAGAGGTTTCACTCTGATAAGGCTTGGAGGGGCCACCTGTGCTGAAACCTGGGGTAAAACAATAAAAATAAATAATAATAATAATAAAAAAAGCTGAGCATGGCCAGGATCCAGAAAACCAAATTAGTTTATGTGGAGCGTTTCAGACAGATTGAAGCATGCAAATCCTACACCCTGAAACTGTCATCCATTTTGTACATGGTAGCAGGTAACTCGCTGCTGTCAGTCACAAACAGTTGGGGCATTCAGCACGGTCTTGCTGTGAGGTGAGATTCCTTCTTCTGTTGCCAAGACAACTCAATAGATGCTAATGGTGTATGTTTGTTTGGCAGCCCTGCTCTATACCACACTGTGGATACTAATAGGGGGCCTTCAGGCATTTCTGAACGATATGAATTTTTTTTTTTTTTTTTGCTGTTTTTTAAAGTAGGCATAATATACACATATGTATAAAATGAGCACTGCTGTCCATGGAAAAATTAACAGTAGTGTAAAAGAAAGAAAATGATTGTAATACATTTAAATGTATGGATCGAGTGAAGGACAGAGTCTGGACTGGAATCTCCCAGAAAGGCAAGAAAGTATGTTGTCTTCATGCTTTTTCCTTGCATGGACTCTCAATTGCTGGGACTTTACTTTACTATGCAATATGAGGGTCTTCCCTCACCAAATAATACCCTGGAATTATTCAATTGCTTAACAGAGGATAGAAATTCAATGCTGATAACAATTATAGACACTTGCAAAATCAGAATCAGCAGCAGTACGTGTCCAGCACCCTAAGCAGGCCAGCGTCATAAATGCTTTTCAGATTTTAAATGCTGAAGTCCACTTCTCATGTTTACCACAGTCAAAACAAGCCAGCAAAAACACAGCAACATCCTGTCCTCAGTAGGAGACTAAAGAAGCAAGTTCTAACAAAAACAAGGTAAGTCATGCTGTGGAGGGAAGGAATACATCCCCCACGACTGGTAATGCCAGCGCACTGCATCACTTTCTTCCAGTAAACAAAGTGGAAGCTGAAGTGTAGTGCAGGGTCTTAATGTAAAAATTCAAATGTAACACGGGCAGTTTAGATTAAGTTATTAATAGCAAGAAAACTCTGCAAATGCATTAGGGAATGCATGTTTTTAACCATACATCTTTTAGAACAAGCTTTCGGCTGCTGTCAGATACCAAGGTTGGAAACATGGGAAGGAGAACAGCTCTGCCCATTGCCCATACAGATTTCTTATTCTTACTGATGAGGATACGTTTCCAGTAGCTAGGTAACCAGAAATGCTTTAGCTTAGCAAGTTAGCCTTTGAACACTTCCTTTCTTTTAAGTAGAGAAAAGGTAGGAAAGAAGAAATTGGATTAATAGATGGCAGTGCCAAAGAGACACATGTACGGCTTTTTCTTTTCACTGGTGAATGCAGCCCTGCAATAAAGCCCCAGCGTTTCATGCCTCCTGGAGCCATTAAATCTCGCTTTCTTCTAGCATCTAGGATCTTCTAGCTGTGGAAGGCTGCTTGGGAAAGTCCTTCACTGAGATTTTCAAAAGCAACAAGTGGATTCAGCTGCCTGTTTAGTCATTGAAGTGTACAGGAAAATGCAAAGAGATCTGCAATTTGACCTTGAGAAATGAAATGCTTTGAAGTATAGGATTTGTTTCACATCAGCTAAGTAAAAACTGTGTATCTGGGCTTTAATTTGGTATTGTCTGGAGCTCTTTTATCTTGCCAGATTTTCAGAGGACATTTATTTTCAAATCTCTGGGGAAAAATAACTCATTTACTATTCCAAACACCTTGAAAAGGGAACAGAATGTAATATTGTGTTTCTGCCACTGACATCAACAGATGAAATAATAATGATTATCTTTAATAAGGACAGAGAAGGGTTTTTTCAGCTGTCAGTGAGAATCTGAATAACTCCATCATACTTGTCCTTGAACTTTTGAGTGTTTTTCAGAGATCAAGATCCAAGCAATTCCAGGGAGCTGTGCATCTTGTGCTAGGCAGGGAAGATGTTCCTAGCAAGCATGTAAATAGTGATGGAGAGATTTCAATGGGGGCATTTAAATGTATGGCCATTGTTTTATGCAATGCCTTTTAGCTGTATTGTGATAAAAGCATCAAAATATGTTGGAAAGACATCTCCGCATATCAGTGCTTTTGTACTTTCACCCTTACAAGCTGCAAAGACCATGAATGCTCTTAGTTCTGAGTACTAACTCAGCACCTCTAAAGACACCAACAAGTATCTACGCTATCACTACCATTAGACACCAACAGACACTGCTTGACAACTCTCACAACAGCTGTACGAGGCACAGTATGATGCTTAACTACTTGACCCCTGCTT
Organism: Anas platyrhynchos; assembly: GCF_047663525.1. NCBI lineage: Eukaryota > Metazoa > Chordata > Aves > Anseriformes > Anatidae > Anas > Anas platyrhynchos. Next base: position 37,496,845 of record NC_092593.1, on the reverse strand, counting down.
ATACTTGTACTCCATAGCTACTGATCTAATATTTGGACAAAGGAGCATGTTGTCATCTGAATTATTATCTTTAATTAAAAAGTCAGTAACTGAACAAAGTTAGCTATTATGAATAAAAACAGATTTACCACTAGAAGTAGGTAAGGAAACATATTTAGGAATTAGGCAATGAATCTCTCTCTCGTTTTAGGAACAGATATTTCTGTTGCCTCTCCCTTAAACTAACCTGAAGTGCTGAAGAAAGCTGGAGCGGTCAATTAAAATGCTCTGTTTTTAATAGTCGCTTCTTTCTCAGCACTGTTTTTTATAATTCATTTTCCCGTATACCCTAGTGGTTCTCTAGAAGAACTTTCTAAGGATGGAAGACTAATATATTACTAGATTAATATATCATTTTAATGTAATTTCTTGTACATACATGCTCACAAGCACTAGCAAGCAGCAAAACCAAACTGGTAATAAGTCCTTAAGATTCTCCTCAGAGAACAGAGGTCAGGCTGTAAACTGAATTTCTAATGGGCTTATTGCTACAGCACACAGAAGTTCCAGTTTCATATTCATCAGCGCTCAGATCCACTACTAACAGCACAAGGGTGGGGGAAGGAAGCTGAGAAGTCAGCCTTGCAGAGAAAGTTGTCATCCATGTAGTGGCTGGCAAGAAGTAATTTAAATGGCAATTAGTGTAACAGAGCCAGCCATCTCAGCCTCTACAAGTTAAGCTTATGAGCCACCAGAACACGGATTTCCCCTTTGCTGAAATCAAGGTCAGGCTGCTGCTGTCCTCCTGTAATAACCCCATCCCCACCGCATCTCTGTCCCGGAGGCAGCCCCGGGCAGATGCTCCTTTCCTTTCCCTTCATGAGACATGGAGAAGGAGGGGAAGGAGGTAACAGGGACCCCAGAGCCAGACTGCTTGCCTCACTCATTCCTGTCAAGTTGTGTTAACAGGATTTTTGACATTAAGTCTTTGGTTAGCTAACAAAGCATTGTTGGAGATGAGAAATGCTGGCTTACTGTTTGGTAAAAGAAAAAAAATAATAAAAATGGTCTCATTGCCTTGCAGCTTCTCCTGCTTCTGCAGCTATTTAATACATATGTAATGTATAATCTATAAAATATTATATTATATAGTATATATAATGTATTATATATACACATAAGAAAAAGAGAGGCATGTTTCTCTGACCACTTGTGTTTCTCTGTGTTACCAGGTCTGCTGCAGATTAGCAGACGGTGCTGTGCAACGCCATAGCTAATCAACAGTAAAGCCAACTTTTTGATTTAATTGCACAAAGAACAGAGAACATCAGGAAGTTTTGCGCCTTTCTACACAAAATGAAATAATTTGCTTGATACTTTGTTACCAGCCCAGATGTCTTCAAATAAATGTTTTCAAAAGGCTCAAAACACTAAGTATTCTTTCATTATAGCAGAAAAACACATCTAACATTCTCTGTGCTATGCTTTGAACTGATATATATATTATATATAGGTTATGACATTTGTATTACTTATTCTCAATTAGTATCCACGATTGGTCTCTAATTGAATGCTCCCTTTTTCTGATGCGTTTCCCTATACATCACCACTGATGCCTTCTCCTTTTGCTCTTGGTTTGTACTTTTTTTGGGCAGATTACTGTGCATCCTCGAAGCACTCCACTGGAAGTTATCCTACAGATCCCATATGGCAGTGAAGCCACAGTGATGAATGCTGAATGCTCCTATTAAGCATACACCTAACTTTGGGGTGCAACACTTCCTAGTCAGACACAGCACTGACTTCTGCTGTCTCTTCGCTGCCGGTGTGGGGAAAGGACAGGGAGGCCCAGGAGCCCTCCTCAACCTGCAGCAGCCTTGGACTTACCCTGATTTGCACCTGCAGGTTGTCAGCCCCAGCTGCCAGGTGTCATCACACCATAACCCTGTGTGTCCCCACCTGCAAAACCCTGTGTGTCTCTGCAGCCAGAGCAGGGGGGAGAAGCGAGGGGTTGGAGAGGAAACCCCACAGGCCTCTTGCAGACCTTATATTTGCAGGGACATATTGCAAAAGAAGCATTATTTCTCAAGCTCCTCCTCACCTTCCTTTTCCAGTTAGCAACTGGGGTGGCACAGGCCAATCTAGTGGGGTATGGTATGGACAACATTTTTTATCTATCCTAGCAGGAGTAATTTAAAAAAATACATTGAGGATCAGCAGGAGCTGACTGTGCTGTTAAATGTGCCCTGAACTCCAGCTACTAAGAAAGAAATGAAAAACAGTCTCAAAATGTACGCTACCTTCAGTGTAATTCCTAGTGAGTGACTGTGAAATCACTTTACATCAATGTGTTAAAGAGGAAGAGGGGGGCTGCACACCGGAGTATGTGAAAATCCTGGCACCGATTTTTATTCCAGCCCCTGCCCTGAAGAGCCAAAGGGTCCCTGGCAGCAAAGGCTGCCTGGTTTTCTCCATGGCTGGGTTGCACCCAAGGGAGCTGGCCCTGCTCCTGTCCCCGAGAACCCCATGACCAAGGTGGGGCTGTGCCGGCCATCCCTGCTGCGGGGTGCCCACGGGGAGCTGGGGGTCCTGCGGGCTCAGCTGGCTCAGGCCTGGTACCCGCTGAGGCAAGGGGTGGTACAGCCACCAGCTGGCTGCATCCTACACATGCCCTACCCACATCTGTGTACACCGAGCTACGGGCGCCTCGTGCTAGTTTCAGCAAGACACAGTGAAGGAAGTTACACAGCATGTTAACACTGGCTTAAAGTGCTCTTTCCTTGGGAATCTATAAGAAGTGGAAGCTCTGACTCCAGCAATATGGATATAAACAACAATTCTCTCCCCTCTATAGTGCATGCCAGACATCGGTACAGATTCACTAATGTCAGCTCCATATTAGCATGCAGGTCATTGCAGAAGTACCTGTGCCATTTGTGTGCTCTCTAGGCCCTATGTATTTCCCTCATAACTGGAAGAAAACCAATCCCCTAGTTACACGTGGGTATGTTAACTGGAACGAGTGGTTCAAGCTTATTATTCGTTTAGACGTCTTTTCAAAGTAGCAATATAATGGAATATTGACTGTATATGAATTGAGGGAGAGAATAAAGGCCAGTCATGACCAAATCATTGAACTTTGCTGAATCAAGTTTTGATCAATAATGTATTAATTTACAGCCTTGAGCAGAAACCTTTTCCCTTTTTTTTCCCTCCCACACTTTCTGTCTGTTTTTCTTTTTTCTTTGTCTCTCATCTCCCAGGATTTCAAAGGGCCCACATCATGGTCCTATGCAATGAAATGGAGGCAGTGAAATTGTGAAAGGTTACCAAATTGTAACTTTTCTATAAAATGTGTTATTGTGTTGCTGTGAAAAGACTTTTTAGTTATTGCAAGATACTGGAGAATTGTGAGTGAACTTTGGAGCACTCACCCTCTTATTATCAAACTACCAGCAAACACTATCTTTTCATCTGTTGCCGTCTGCCTTAGCTGACACCTTTCATGTCCCAGTCAAGCTGTATGACTCTGAGCTCTAGGCGCCCTCCAGAAATACTCGACTATATATTTTTGGTTTATTGGATTCTGAAAAATATATTTTCTATTTGGTGGTAGCACATGAAATGGAAGGGATTATGTTAGATACCATTTTGCATGTAACAATGCGCTTAGTTATTATGGAAATTAACAGTATTATTTTTAATATATATTATTTTCCAATTGTTTTCATGTAAAAATGAAAAATCCTGAAGCTTCACTGGGATTTAAGAAATCCTCTATCCTGTATGTAACTCCGTGTGTGTACAAGTCATTTTGGCTGCCAATTAAGAAAGCTCTGGAGAACATGCTTAATCTTAAAAATATGTCCCTGTTTATTCAAAGGAATAATGTGGGCTTAATGTCAAAATAGTGTCTTTATACTTTCTGACCAGGAAGGGGACTCTTCCTATACTTAGCTATGTAGCTCCAGATTATCAGTGCACGTTATCAGTGTTTTTGTTTGTTTCTTTCTTTTCCTTGGAAACAAAGAACTCTGAATAATTCCCTGATCTGTCTTTCCACTTTGGACTGTAATCTACCTGATGTCTATAATGTGTTACTATGTAATGGAAATATCTAATGTGAGGCAGCCTGGTGCCACTATAATACAAGTAATAAACAGCAATAGCTCATAAGACAATCTAATTGTTTTTTTCTTCCTACAAATAAAGTCGGTAGCAAGGTATTACATTAAGGTGCAAAAAGAGAGAAAAAGATACATCATGGTTCATACATTTTCATAATTACTTTCATGATGAACTGCAAGTGTCCTAATTTATGTGATTACATGATCAAGTGAAATGGATCTCTTTAAAAACAGTGATCTGCAATTACTGGAGACAAAACTGCACTGCATTCACCATGCATATTTCAGCTTGCCATGAACGAGATTTCTTTAATGCATTTTAGTCCAAACATCTTGCTTAATCATTTTGCACAGGATTAATAACTGTTAGAACAAAATAGGAGAAGTGGAAAGGATTCTTTCACACAAAATACCCCATAATGTATGTGTATTTTTAATTAATATTATATCCCTGTAAATATAATTAGAGTTGTAGTTCACTTTGAAGCTATTGGAGCTGTTCTCATCACACAGTCAGGCTAGGAATACATTTATGTACAAACATCCATATGGGAAATTATCCTGACCTGGTAGTTCTTTTCTCTTTATCCTATTTATCTAAAATAGCTCCCAAAATCTAAGTGCAGAAATGAGTCATGTGGAGAAGATATCCCTGAAGTATTCTGGTGTTCTGTTGCTGGTCACAAATACATTTTTAATGTCAATTTTCTAAAACATTGTGCCAAACACATGATGAAAATGGCATTTTTCAGGATACACAGGACTCTGCATTTGAGGAAAGGTGAAAGCAATTAGTACAGCTTGAATCCAAAGCCAGACGCTCAGACAAGACGTGCCTTGCCATATTCTTGGGCTGTTGGGAATTCACAGAGAGCTGTGTTCAAGTATTTGTTTGGTGAAGCTGAAAGCGGGACAAAACTCATGTTTTGACATGGCATGAGGACATTGATTTCATAAGTACAATCCCCCCTTTCAAAATACGGTGTTGCTGTTTGATTTGAATACAAAATACTACTGAAAGGGAGAGGGAGTGGGACACCTCATCTGAACAATAAGAAAATCTGATCTTTTGCCCAGGGGTGCTGACAAAAGCAGCAATGGAGGCAGTGAGACCCTTCTGGGATATACCCTTTCTAACACCAGGTGTCCTCAATGCAGTCATCCTGGGAACTTTTTATACTTAATGGCACTTCTACAGAATGATTCATTAGACCTAATTTATACAGCTCTATTAAAGTGACACGTATCAGTACCTAGAAGGCCAGCTCCTCTCCACTTTGGATGAAGCCAGGATGGCTGTTTCAATATAAGCAGTGCAAATGTCATGCTTGGTCAGACGAAGCAAGTTTCTCTCTGTGGTTAGCGTTTTTCCTATATCGCAAGAGAAAATGAACCACTAGAAGGACCTCCACAGAGCATATCATTATCACCTTAGAGCACAACAATTTACAGAGGTCTGTCTGGTATTTCAGAAACATTTTCAAATGTTTTTACTAACTTACGATAAGGTCAACATTCTTGATTTTGTGATTAATGCCTCATGCTAAGATTAATTCACTCCTGCCTTACTCTGCTTTGCACTTCATGCCATGCCGTAAGTGTTTCATCCAGACGCCAGGCTGCTGGAGGGAAGTATGCCTGTGAGGAGGGCTCCTGCGAGCACCTGGACCAGGCTGGCTTTTGGCTTTGCTTGCTTTGGGAGGGAGGAAGTATTCCATTCATCAGCTACAGGACGGTTGGCTATGACCAGCCCTTGCAGAGGCTGCTCACAGGTTATTTTCCTGGCCTCCCTGCACTCCTCCAGTTATGCATCAATACATGGGAGCATCAAAATCCAGTCCTTGTTTTTTACAAGATATTTTGAGAGCCTATTACTGAAAGCACAACAGAGAAACAGACCATTACAGTAAAAAGCTCGCTGGTGGTAAAACTCCATACTGACTGCACATTGCAATATGTTGGAAAAAAGGCAAAAAGGTTTTGTTTCATCTGTGTGATTTAGTAAATAAGATGCAGTTTGTAAAACCTGACAGTGAGTCTGGTTGATACAGTGGTAGTGCTGGGTAAAGAGATTTCTGCTATCATGCTAATGCCTACATCTTGCATTTAGTAGATTGTTATTGCTTGTATGAAATACAGGTCATTAGAAAATAATGAAAGCATACGGGAAACAGAGCCTGAACACAAAAGGAAGAGGTAAGAGAAATTCAGAACATGAGAAAAGCTGTGAAAAATAATAAGATCATTCAATTGTATTTTCTTTGTAGCCAATGTAAATCTACATCTTCTTCGATGGGAAGGAGGCAAACAGCCATTGTAAAAGTATAATGACAGAAGAGTTTTTAAGTGAGATTAACCACCAGAAAAGCAAAAGTCATTGGAACAAAACAGACCCCAAAGGCTAACATGTATCACTGGCCCTAAACCCCAACAAAACAGCCATTTGTTAAATTGACTTAGAGCCTCCCCTTACAAAAGCCCTACTTCCCAGCAAGAAAAACAGATATAATACTTTCCCTGGGGAAAGCGAGACAAATGCCTTTTTCTTGCTTCACTGTAAGGCATGCAATGCCAAAAGGAAGATGCCTTACAAATGTTTTCTCCTCTAAAACTAGTGTCATACTGTAACACCTCTAATTTGACTTTCTCAAGATTCTGGGAGCCAGGGGGTAATTTACTGAAAAGAGGGTTGATCAAAAAATGTTTGCTATGTCAAATACTACAAAGCTGCGACCCAGCAAAAGCTAACTCCTGCCATTTTAGTCACTTTTCATCTCCTACTCCTTGGGTCGGTCTCATCTTGTAACTCAGCATGTCAAGTACAGTGGGAGATGTTTGTTGGCCTTGCCCATTCAAAGAGTAGAATTTTAGATTGAATGCCCACAAGATACTAGAAAACAGAAGAAAAAAAAAAAAAAAGAGTATTGGCAGGCTAAAGCTAGCTAAAATTCCAAGACATTTTCTCATGAAATACTGCCTTCAGTCCTCAACTCCATGAGGTAATATAAATATACTGCTTTGAACAGTTGTTATTTTACACCTCCAGACATAATCCCGAAAATGGAGTTATTTTAGTTATTCTTTAAATAATTGCAATTGCAGAGAGGACATAAATATGCTAGTGGTGTGCAATGAAATCTGAGATTTGACATAGATCATATATTCCCAGTGGAGAACATTGCAATTGATTTATTCAAAATGCAACCTATCATTATAAGTCAAGGACTCTTAGAAACATGAGAGTTTTGAATTAAAATGTCATTTTTCTCCTTTAAAAGTAGAAATTAACCATCCTTCTTTTCCTATGTATAATATGGATTGATCTACACAAGTTTTTTATGAAATAATGGGCTTTGATGAAGACAGTTGCTTGTTAGGATTGTTGTAAACTCATTGTGCTAGCGCCCTAAGCAAAATTGGCTCAGTCTCCATTGCTAGGAAAAAAAAAAGAAAAAGAAAAAAAAAAAGCTCTATTTTCTAAAACAAGGAACTGGCATATTTTAATTTATCCGCAATGATTCTATATAGTGAGAGTAATTTGTGGAGTGGTCTATGTTTAAAAATATAGGTAGCTCATTCATATGAGGGGAAGAGAGGTCCCATGATGAATATACTAATTTAAGTCTTTAAGAGAGCTACATGCAGGTTGTTGCCATGCTTCTGTTTTACTTATGATCTGAAAAAGGGATTGGTGCTTAAAGTCTGAGAGGTATGACTTAGGTATTGAAACACAGAACTACAATTCTCACAACCTTGTTTTAATCTCTGGAGGAATTTCATGTCATTGTCTCATAAGAATTATTGAGCAAAGGCTACTTCCAGACACTTTTCACTCACCTTCAGAGTTTGTGTGAAGCAGTGATTGGTAAGTCGGTAATGAACATAAAGAAATTTCAGAAACTGACAGACTTTTTGGAACACTTTCACTGGAATGTCTAGTAGCGTTTTAAAAACAATTAAATAGAAGATAAAGGACAACAGAAGATAACTAGTTCTTTGGAATTTGTTTAAATTTCAGGTATTTTGCTTAGCTTCCTGTGTTAACACTGGTTAACACATCTTCGATGTATTTCAATTTTTGGTATCAGAACTATTATTATTTTTTACAGTTTCCTTACAAATGTTCAGCATCTCCTTCAAATGCTGAGAACTCAGAAGACTGGATTTGCTTTTCCAAGTACATTATTATGAGACACAGCAAATCATTATTAGAACTCTAGTCCTATATATTTTTAAAATAGCACTGCGTAACTGTTCTGGCAAATGCCATTGCTGTTGTCTTAGGTCTTGAATGGGCAGTATCTCAGTTTAATGGGCTCCTCATAAACCAGTCAGGAATTTAAAATTAATTTTTATTCTACATTTCTGAGGTCATTTTAAACTTCTGGTCCAATGAAGGCAAAGTCTTTTTCTTTTCTAAGAAGACTTCTGAGGTTTAAATTGTACTCATTTTTGTACAAATTAATCACCAATTACTCAAATTTTGGGAAAACCTATTACTAAAGAAGACAAAGTAAATTCAAAATTGTCAGGTAAATTTAGCACTTTTACATGTACCTATATTAAGCTTTTAGAAGCTGGGAGCCTAAACATTAGGATTTACAGAATACATGCACATCAGCATAGGGATGGCCAGTTGGAGATGTCTCTGCTCTGAGGTCCAGGCTGGGCCATTTGCAGTCTTCATTTCACAGAGACAAGAAGTGCACAGGCATGTGGCACTTTCAGAGAAATCTGTATGGCCCTGGGGTCTTTTTTTCTTTACTCCATTTTTCAGTAAGACACAATATCCTAATTCGGTTAGGTTATGTTGAATACTCTACCAGTGCAGTTGATTTTCCTGAGATTTTTGGTAATAAAGAGTGATGCACACTGAAGTAGACACACATTTTTTCTTGGCTGCTGTTTGGAAGAATAATCATTTATATAAAACATATTTTTCAGGTTTTTCCCTGTGAATTTTTTAAGGATTCCTTTCACCATATGTAGAGACAAAGAAAGCAAATGATGCTGACAGCTATTGGCCTAGAGAGGTTAATCTCTTTTAAATGAAATGTGAGGCCAGACCTTTCTTGTTAACTATAAAATATTATTCCCACAGGTTTTCTTATTTTCAGTCTTAAATATCAGGTTTTCACTTAATTGCTTGAGCATACTTAGGCTGAAGACACTTATTCTGAAGAAATGTTATGCATTCCTATTGTTACACTTATGTACTGTACACTTCATTCATTTAGAGCTGATAAGGCTTTAAGAAGATTTCTATGGAAGACCTTGTACTGCAAGGTCCAAACCATTTTTCTGTATACTTAGGATTATCTTCTACGACTTTCGTGTTATGCTTTTATTGATTTCATGTTCCTGAATAATCTTAAAATCCATGTTGGGATTCCTTTGCTTATTCAGTTATGCATAAAGTTTTGAGGAAATATGCTTTGATTTTTATAGGGAGGTCATTGTGTACCACGCATTTTGTTTCTCATTTTGAGATACTGAATGTCTTGGCGATAAGATGTGAGCATACTAAAAATCAAAACAACAATTTGAATTGTGACCCAATGTAAAATTTAAGAATGTCAGGCTGTATGAGATACAGAAACTGATATTATAGCAGTTAGGCAGTGGGTATGCATGCACTTTTAACTCTAGGGAGACAACCAAAAGGCAACTCAAAAGAGGATACTTCCATTTTAATCTACTTGTGTTTACATTTGCATACATTCTTACACAGTATACACTACCCTGCTGTAAATTGTTTATGATGCTTTTATTTGCTTTTTATTCATTCTTAATATATGTAAAAATACATGCAACTGTAAGAAGGAATCCACACAGATAGTCCCTCCAAGTATGAGTATGCAGGGCTGAATAGCCTGGCAGGTGAGAAATCCTTTCTACTTTTACCTGATCACTTTGAGTATAGAATTGTGCAGACCCCAAAGAAGGTGCACCATCACAGAGCCAGATGAGGACAGAGTCTTCAGGTTGCTCTGTGCAGTGCATAGAAGTCAGGTAGTTGATTTCAAAGCTACCCAGGGGTGTAAGCTTACAGACATATTCTATACAGAAGCCTATAAAACCTTGCCAATATATGAAAAAATAACTAAACAACCCCAAAGACATCCATCATCAGAAAACATTCAGCATCTCAAAGATATAGGTCTCACTCTTTATATGTACATACCCTCTTTTAATACTTTGCATTTTGATCTGTTTTGGAATTATGTTTCATTATGAATATTCTGTCTTTGATTGATAGTTGGAGCTGACACTGTTAATTAGGATTTTGACCTCACTTCCTTTGAAGCCAATGACAAAACTCCTATTGACTTCAAATAGCACAGGATAAAGCTTTCAAGAAGAAGCTTTTATTGTACTCATACCAAATAAATTGCTCATACCTAGACACTGCTAAAAGATGAGTATTCATAGAAGACACTGGAAGTCAAAGATGTCTTGCATTTTGCTACACAGGCTTCAATTTCAAATGTTTTCAATATTGTATGTTGAAAAGATAGTTAGTTTCAAAATGCATATATTTGTCATTTGAAATGAGATAATTGCCAATTGAAATTAAAGCATTTCACAGAGGTATGTTCATTTTGTGTTACTGTGCATTCCAAAATATCACGGACATTTTGCTACTGGCTTCTGTAAGTCCCAAAATTCATTCCAGAAACCTGACAGATTTATGGAAAGTAGCTTATGCACCTCCCTCCCCCTCCAGCTCCATAGAACAATACTGTATTTATAACATCTTGTTTCCTGCAGGCACATACTTCCTTTTCCACGGAAGGAAAGAGGTTATTAACAATGACCCTACTGTGATGTGAATGAAGGAGAACATCAGCAGGACAATTAATTCTTCCATGAAGAAAAAGGAAAAGATGTAAGACTGACGCATACAATGCACTTCCTATGAACAAAACTGGTGGGGTATGTTCAATGGGACTGGTGTGGAAAATACATTAGTAGATACTTTGAAGTGTGGAAAAACTGGAGACATTCATATAATGGGGTTGCAATGATATATACTTTTTCCACATCTGAGCTGGCACCCACAGATCTCACCCTGCTTTGGCCCGAGCCACAGTTCATTTTCCACACAGCTGTGTACTTATGCTACTTTGTGGGGTTGTTACAGTACAGTGTAACTCAGAGGCAAGTGCAAACAGGGAACTTCTAAGATCCTTGAGGAGAGAATGGGCATCTAAAGCAGATTTATTCATAATGACATACCTTAAAGTACGGAGAGAAGAAACATTTATGTGTAAATTGACTTGTAGAGTTTGCATGTATAAACACTACTATGTACAACTCTGTTGTGAGTCCTAAGTGTGAGTCCTCTCCCACTCAGAACAGCAAGTCTCAACATCCCAACCCTAAAATTAATATAGTATCAGGTTTTATGCAAGAGTTATCTTCCAACGGATCACAAATCATTTAAAATTACACTGACAAGGGTAAGGTGATTTATTTTTTTAACTACAGTATTTCAGATTTATTGGAATATATTTGGGATTGTTCTGTCACAGTCAGCATATGTCAGGTATCTAGTGATCTTCACCAATAGGGTTTTGGGTCCCTGATAAATCATGCCTGAAATTAGCCCTAGAGGGAGGCATGCCTTAGAGAAGCTAGATAGCTGAACTGCAACAGCCAGCAGATAATCCCTTTTCCATGTTGTGGATTTGGCATGGTGGCTTAGGAACTTCACATTTGATACTCCTGTATACTTCTGCATTTTGTTCTCTCCAGATTGCTTTTTGACACTGATACAACCCATGCCATATCCAGGGGCAGTTATAGCCTGTGTCAGCCTACATGTTTAAGAGGAAGAGCATCTACTTCCACTACAGCCTATATTTCTCTCCTGTAAACAGGTACAGGACCAGATGTAGAGGGTAGATAGTCGTTACCACCTACCACGTGTATATGATTAAGGAAATAATCGTGATCTGCACTGTCCAAGTTACAGCCCTACACTTCCCAGATGAGTTAAATTAGTACAACTGTGGCCTAATTAAACCACATCTCTTGTATCTTAATTTTCTTCTGGTATATCTGGTTCAATCGGCTTCTGCTAGTGGATTTACATTTCCATTTAGAGTATCACACCAGCCTTGCAGATCAAAGTGGACATTTATCATAGGCCTTTTCAATGAATAGTTATGTTATAATGGGATTCTCAAAAACTAATTTAGAATACACCAGCTTACATAGATCTTGTTTTCATAGCAAGTTGCTTTTAAATAAATGTCCAATAATGCCAAGAAAATGAATAATGAATTTGCATAAAATGAATTTTTAAAGTCTTCTAAGTGCATTCAGAAGTACATTTATTTGATGGGACATATGAGGGGATTGGAAAAAAAAAAAGAAAAGTCTCTTCTGCCTATAAAGATATATGGTGGTTATCAATTAATGAGAAAAGATGTGTAGTATTATATAGTTACTGATAAAAATTTAAGAACAACAGAAGTCAATGATAAAATAATAGCTAGATCTGCTTAGATTATTGTCCAGGGAAATGTAATTGTATTGTTGAGTCAGTTTTAATTTCCATAGTACTTAAGCCCATAGCAAAGAAAAAAAGAGGTTGATGAAAACATGAATGGAAGGATGTAGAATTACCTTATGAGAGTGTATGAACACTTTCTTAAGGTCCTGACCACTGTGTTTTAATGGGTTGTTGATCAATTTTCTACTGGAAAAAAAAAAAAAAAAGTGCCATACAAGTTTGCTTTGGGGGATTTTTCATTAGTTTAAGAGGTATGCAGCACAAATACTTTTGGTGTTTAATAGTGTGACTGAAAATAAGTAAGACAAAAACACCTGGATCATTAGCTTGCTCCCTAAATAGGATAGGGGTTCAGCTGAACTTTGTATGAAGTATGAGTGTACTGTAAAAATCTTAGTAAATATGATAAATCTCCAATAACAAGAATATCACAATGTCATTATGATTAGTGTAGTTCTAAAACAAACTGAAATGGATGCTCCAGGATAACATGAGTGTATAATTTAGTTGCACAGATTTAACTTATAAATTACAAGCTAATCATAATAGTTTACCAATCCTATACCTGTGGACTTCCAGATATGTTACAAAATATATTATTATTATGACTACTTATGACCTTAGAAATTTTCCGTTTCTGCTGTCATAGAGCTCTTATTTTTATATACATTTATGTTTCTTATCTTAAAATGGGGATAGGTTTTCACGAATAAAAATATTTAGCTTTTTCACAGTTGGCAGATTGACAACAGGTTAGAAACAGTCAACAGAGAGATTGATTTTTCCCACCTTTATACTAGTACTCCACTCAACTTATATCTCTAGGTCCTATGAACTGTGTGTGCAGCATGGGCAGCCTCTGTTGTGTTTTGTAGCCAAAGACCTACTTCAAAGAAGGCTTTGTTGAAAGATATTTATGGTGGACAATATTTTACAGATGAAACAAATCTCTGTATAAAGTTGATTGTCCATAATGGACAGGAATTGGGATAGATTAGCTGTTTACTTTTCATTAGGTATCACACCAGCCCAAAGTGCAGGCCACAGCAGTGTCAAGTGGTGATGTGTTAAGCTACAACTTCCACCCACTGCAGAAACTTCTCTGACTTTTTTTTTTTTTTTTTTTTTTCTGTCTTACCTGAATATCTAGAAAAATAAGAATAGGTTTCAGAAGGAAAGCAGAACAGAGATCTTTCAAGAACTTCAGTGACTTGTTTTTAAGAGAAAGAAAAGCAACTAATGGTGAGTGAGTTCCTTGTTGTGTGCTAATAGTTATTATACCCATGAGATCAACATTGTTTAATCTAGTTGTACTACTAGAAGATTAGAAGACTTGACTAACAGATCCATTCCCAACACACCAAAGAGACTAGCAGACTTTAACAAGAAGCTAGTGAAACTGCTTTGAAGCAGTCCCCTATATAGATTAATTTCTGATCAAATCTCTATATTGTCAGCATAAATTTCCCCAGACCTTTGTATATGTGTAAATAAATAATGTAATGTTTACTTATATTAGGATCGATTATAGCTATTACTCCTTCTGCAACACAATGAGGGGATAAACCAAGGTCTTCCAAAGTGATTGGTAAAACTGTATTTTGTGATATCTAGGAGCCCTAAAGAGAATATAAGGTTAATATTTAATTCTTGAGAACCAGGACTATCTGAAAGAATACTAAATTAAGCATCAAAAGAAGCAATCATAATTATTACTCTTTAAAAAAGAAAAAATCTTGACTCACGTGACTGCAGGGTAGATATCATCACAGCTGAGAATACTCTATAAATATGAAGTTCCTGAGCCTCTTGAAAAGTCTGCAAGGTAAGAAACAGTGACACTGTAAATTTTACTGTGTAATTCTGCTGTGTACATATTCATGTACAATACTGAATTGATAATGACACCGCTTTTGCATCTGGTTAGTCATGCTACAAAGGCTTAGGGGGAAAAATGTATCATCAGGGATGAATTTCCTGAGTGTTTTACTTCTGCAGCATTAGTGGCACTTCTGAAGACTCAAATGGGATTATTCTTTAGTTATTTCAAATGCCAGGCTTCCAACACAAACCAAAGTAGTAAAAGTATATTCCTCCATTATTTCCAAAACACAAACTTATCTGAAATTCATTTTCAGTTAGAAAGAATTTCATTGTAAACTGGTCATTCTACATGTATCCAAGTTTATATTCACTGAATTCTATAGAGCTACTATTCCCTAACAGTGCTAGAAATGCTGAAGTAATGTCTGAGGTGTACAAGAAATCAGAGCTTCTGTTTTCAAACCATATGAACTGCCATAAAACATCAAGTTAATATTCAGCTGCTATATTTATTATAGATGACAAGAGATAATAAGGTGTTATTAATACATAATAAGTATCATATATTAGGAATGTAATGAAGATGCAGCCTCTGACTTTAGAACCAATTATATCATTCCAATGTTTTAAGCTGAAAAAATTGCCTGAATTTTCCTAAGAGTTCAAAAGGAATAAAATCAATACTTCTTGAATATTTTGTTTTGTAGATCTGCTCATAACGTTGCCAATCTTTCTTGTGAATCTCAGTAGTACTTTATAACTGAACTCCTAGGGACACATGAATATATCACATACCCGTCTTTGAATTTAACAAAAGGATGTTTTTGCAAAAAGGAGGAGTGAATATGGGACTGTACCTGCAGCCTAGGAGGTTTGAAAGCCAAAAGGTGAATTCAAAGCTATGCACACACTGTGCATAGACCAGCCTTCTGGAAGCCTGATTGAAGCAATTTTTGTGCTTGGAAATAGCAGTGCTGTGGATGATTTAGAATACCCTATTTCCTCACTTCTTGCTCCTTGAGCAGATTTTTCAATATTTTCTTTCATTAACCTTTAATTAAGATTTTAAGACTTTGTAGCTCATTGGAGCAGCTCCAGGTTCCACTAGCAGGTAAATATTAATATTATTCATCATTGTCATTCAAACCCAATATTCTCTTCTATCTCTGTTGTGTGTTCATATCAAAAGAGTATCCAATTGAAAGCGTTATATTTAATTAACAACTTAGTTTGCCTGTGGTAGTTCAGACTAAATATTGAGAGGAGGATTTACCAAGTTTACTATCTTGAAAAGCTGCCGAAAAGGAAGATGCTACCTGAAATAAGGCCAATAACAGAAAACCTGTGATGGGCTAGAGTTTACCGTTGATAATAACTGTTACTATCACACATTAATAAGCACAATTATTACCACATGACAGCCATTAAGAATAGCAGCGTCTCACACTATATAGCATCATTATTCATTTTGTGTGGTGACCAAGACATTGTAAAATAAATCTTGTCATGCCTTAGCCACAGTTGCACCTAAATGTTATGTGAAGCCAGAAATTAAAACAAACAAACAAATAAACAAAAACCAATAACGCCATCCCTGTTCTCTATTAACTCTATTATACATGAATAGAAATATCTGGATGTGTGCTTTTGTGCACTGGAAATATTTGTTGGATCTTGAAGAAGAGTAACAACCTTAATTTAGGTTATACAGGTCAAGGCAACTGAAAATGCACCACAATGATCCAGTGTTTCCTTCAGCAGGGGAGTGACAGCTTCCTTCAAGCATGGGCTGCAGCTCTCCTAGAACAGTCTGGCACTGGTGGGAGGTGAGAGGGGAAAAGCGACACAGAACATTGCAGAGCATCTCCATACCTACGGCAAAGAATCCCATAGCTTTTTCTGTCATTGTATCAAGTGGATGTATCTCCTCCTGTACCCACTACCGAAGATGCTGAGGAATGAAAGTTATAAATAAAAACCTGCAGCAAAGCCAAGGAATCTTCTGCTGGTGTTAAAAACATCTGAGATACTGCAAAGCTACACAAAGGGAACACGGTAATTTAAAGCAAGGTACAAAAGGACTATAAAGGACTATGGAGGGTTTCAGAAGTCTCTTGCAAAACAAAGGCCTCACTCTTCTGAATTGACAACATTCATCAGCATTTTTTTTTTTTCTACACAATTTAAAAACGAATGAGTTGGCTTGTTAAGATCAAACAAGGGAAATAAGGTACTATGTGTTTAACTTTGCTTTCTCTGCTGTCTGTGCAATTATTAATCCAGTGTAGGAAAAAAAAAATATCTTTAAGTAACCCAAGACTCATGTCACTTATTAGGCCACAATATACTTTGAATGGTTATTTTCTACTTTTGATTAAAGGTTTTGAAACATTTTGAATAAGTGAAATTCTAACTCATTCCTGCAAGCACTTTTCTTGCAGAGTAAGGGAAAAACTATAAAAGCATGGTAGCTTCTGGATTCCCTAAAACTCCTCCTTTCATGAAAATTACAGTGGCCATCTAGTAGAGTCTATGCACCGAATAGAGAGTCTGACTGTTCCAGGATCTGCTTTTCCCTCTATTTGTGGAAACAGATGCCTGGGGACAGCTTCTGTCATGAGAAATAAACCTCACCAGCCAAGTAAAAGTGGACAAGCAGGAAGCACATTAAAACGAGCATCTTGCACTCTGAAAGGAGGGTACCAGGAGTTGATCCTCACTTTCTATGGCAGACGACATCATGCCTGTTAAATGAGCATTTGGTTAATAACACCTTATCTCATCTCCAGAGAACCTGTCTGGACAACATGACTGCTTTTTGCTTGATAGCAGCGTTATTCTCTGGTGTAAAGAGACAAACAGTGTTCCGCACAGGCAGAGCTTAGGCTACCCTTGAGACAGAGCTTTGCATCATTGCCATTTAAATAGTGGGTTTGTTTCTGAGGGTTTGCATACATGGGAGCTCCTTCTCCTTCAGGAAAATGCAGAGCTGCCCTTGTGTGCCTTGTGCCTCCTTCTTCAGAGGAATCCTTACGCCTGTTTTAGTTTGGGGTGCCCTGAGCCAGTGCAGAGCCCCACCAGCAGCCCGCTGCTTGGACCTGGCAGAGCACTGTCTGTGGGGTTTGTGCTAGAGCTTCTGAATGATTGGGCTCATAACCACACTGAAAGCTTCCTGGAATAATATTATCTCATTTTTATAGCATACAGTATATCTAAGAAATAGGCTGTTACAAATGCAGTTTATGTATTTAACATTGGAAACTAAAGTGGGTTTGCAGGGTTGTGAACAATAATCCATCAAGTCTTTTAAAACTATGCCTGGTTTAAGTTTGTCTGAAGTTTCCTTTAAGCCCTCTAAAGCCTTTGAACAAGCTCCTAGTTTGTAGGCAATGAGCAGTGAAGTCTGATGATCAACAGCAACCTTCTCTATTGCTGAAATGAACCAGAAGTACATAATATATGACTAGCCAGGGTGTCTGGCTTTTAAACTGGTACCAGCAGGAATTACTCTTGTCCCTTTGGAGGGACAGATAACATCATAGCTGAGATTTGTAAATCTATCCGTTGCTCATCCCTCAGTGCAATTTGTGCTTCTCTGGTTTTGTGTCTAGACCCTCGTGAGCAGAGAGCCCAGCTGGCTGAGCATTAGTCAGCTAATGTCATTCTTGGCTCCGCAGACTATGTTTTATCTTGAAATGCCTGTGAAAAAGTAGACAGTGGGAGCTAACCTGTACTTATCAAGGCTGACACGGCAAGAAGAAATTCTGTTGAAGGAAGACAAGGAAATTTAGCATGCAGATGACAGACAAAAGATATATTAAATTCCCAGGGTTGTGTGGCCAGAGATGTCTCTCTTTTTCTGACAGATTCCCATTTGTTGTGTTGCTTGTTGCCCTTTTGACAGTAATTTGTAGCTTCATGTCGGTCATTCTCAGGCCTGCTGCTGACAGGCACAGGAGAAGAGGGGTGCAGAATATTCTTCCTATCATTTCCAGGCTCCTGGGTACTTCCCAAGGAAGAAAGCGTAGCAAGAAATCAGCTCTGGCCTTTTTCTTCAGAAAGTAGTGCTTGAATCACATGGGGAGGGAAAACAACTGTTTTTGTTTTTTTTTGTTTTTTTTTTTTTTTTTTAATTTCACACGCACATATAGATACACACAGACACACACAGAACCACATAGAAGCAAGAAAGATATGCCTGCAGGGTTCAGGCTGAGTTGAAGAACAAACTGTTTTAATGAATATTTTGATCAATCTTGCCAAATTGATTTAGAGTGTGAGTGCAGTCTGGGAATTTTTCTCATTAGTACTGAACTTCATGATAGAGGAACATGGAGTGGTGAGCTCATTAGTATCAGCCTGCCTGTGTCTGAAGGCGTACATGATGACAGGATGACACAAGTGACAAGAGACAGGGGCTGTGGTGCTGCATGTTAAAAATATCCCTCGCAGTGCTGCTCTGAAATATTAATTTTACTAACATAGTTCTTACAATCAGTTATGTCGAATTAATAGAAGAATGAGGTGATTTGAAAGTCTTTCTGTAAAAGGAAATATGTCGGCTCCAGCAGCACAGATAGGAACAACCAGCGAAGCATTTGCCTTGCAGTACAACGCGTTTGTTTCGTGAAGGCTGCTGCAGAGGCATTACATGGGCAAACCCCACCCTTGCTCTCCTCTGCTGAGCAGCAAGACACAGAGTGCCAGACAGGATTTACCTGTGAGATATTCATCTTCTTAATAAAACGTTGTTGCAGAGAGGTAAATGAACAAAAATACCAGCAGGGATGAGGCCGACTGAGCTGTGGTGCTGCATGGGGCTGGCTCCCACCTCGCCTTCTCCCGAGCACAGCCAAGCCGCAGAGGCAGCCCCAAGGAAGCCTGGAGGTGACTGCAGAGCTCCCTGCCAGCTGAGCTTCTCCTCCTTACCCCTGTGAGACCGGCTGTGGCTTACGGCCTGAACGACTGGAGTTTATGTCCTCCATAAAAGCACTTTATGCTCTCTAATGCGACGTGGTAACTTCTGATTATATATAAAAATGCCTGCTCTTTCTAAATTCTGCTCGGCGCTTGGCCTCAGTGCTACCCTCTGGCAACAAGTTCCACAGGTTAATTATATGCTTTGTAAAAATGTCTTAATATATTTTAAATCTATTGCTTTTTAATACTTTTTAATTCTCTCTCTCTTTTTTTTTTTTTTTCTTCTGTTATAGGAGATTTTGTATAGAAATTTTTGCTTGACAATATACAATTCATACTTTTTATTTATTTATTTATTTATTTATTTATTTTCCCTTTTTATTGGAGGTATGCTCGAAGTAGCCCCAAACTTACCAGATCCCATCATGTGCTGAAGTTTTTAACACCGGTTTCTTAATCCCACTGACTCAGCCCTGACTTTGAAACAGGATCAGAAGTGAGTGTGACATGCCAAGAGAAGTTCCTTTTTATAATCATTTTTTTTTCCATTTTCTAGGTTTTTCTTTGTTTCCTAAATTCTAACATGTTGACTTTTTTTCCTCTCCTCTACTGACTACACTGCTTGCAGTGATTGTCAGGATTTCTTGTTTTATTCTTGAGTAGTTATTCTGAATTTAGGATTCTAAGCGTAGCTTTATAGAAGGTATGGAAAAGTGATTTTGCCAAGGTTAATGAAGTGTAATGTAAACATCTGATCTCTGTGCTACAAGATCATTAGACACAGGTCTGAAGAAGATCTGGCAGCTAGTTCTGACATTTCAGTGTTCACACAGAGAACAGAAAAGCTATCATATTTCCTCTTTCTTCTTGTGATCCAACTAGCCTGGTAGCAGGGAACATGGTTTCAGCTGAGGTGCTTTGCTGGGCTTCTGGTGTAATTCTACTGAAATGTGTAGAATTAGAACGAGATGCTTATGTGCTTGCAACTCAGAAAAATATCTCCTCGGTTACTTAATGAGATCTTTATATAAAGTACAGATACTTATCAGATTGCAAGAGCTAGTTAAAATTAAAATTCTTTTTTAGTTGAACATATTTTTGTTTATTTTTGCTTCTTTTTCATAAGATTATCCCTCTTTTAGAAAATTACCACATGTCATAAAAGCAACCAACCAATTCGGAGAAGTTTCAATGCTTGTTCCAAGCCATAAGAATTGTATTTTTAAACACAGCTCCAGTGTCTTGTGGGATTTGCATTTCTTCTTTATTTTTGCAGCCAGAGCCAGTGATACAGCCATAAATCTCAGCCAACAAGCTGGGCAGAAGGAGGGATACCTGGAGGAATTATTTCAGAGGGAAACTGCCTGCATGGTCAGGCAGCCTGTTGGTCTCAGCTTGCCTCTGAAGAGAAGACAGAAGATAAGGAAGTGTGCTTTCCAAGCAGCTGCCACTGAAAAGAAGCTCTTGGTCAAAGTCAGCTGATTCATCTGGTTGTCAGTGATTTCACACCTGAATGAAATGTTTCCTTCTCTTCCTAGAAGACTAGTTTTTATATTCTTAGCAATCAAAGCTAGTAGTGGCTACTGTGTATTCATTGGTCAATCTTCTGGCTTTTTTTTTTTTTTTTTTTTTTTTTTTTCCGTTTTGTCTCCAGGGCTTTCTGCTTTTTTTTTGCTGTACAGTACTGTTTTAATGTTTCCTTCTACAACTATTTTCAGTGGCTGCAGCTCCTGACAGTTACGAATCTCTGTCTAATGGGATGGGCACCTAGAGCAGAACCTGAACTACTGATATTAAATATTATATTAACAGTAAATGATCTAAACTGTAAATGGTCAAAGCCTAAGAATCACACAAAAGGCACCATACATAAATTAACTTTTCAAATAAGAAGAGAGAATATCGCTACGTTTCCAGATACAATTGAAAACTTTGTTCTGCTTACACAACGGGAATTATTATTCTCTTGTGGGTAGAGGAAATGAATATGAGGAAGGAGAAATACTTGTTAATCTCTGCCACATGTCCCTTGCCCAGCCAATGCCAGCTCAGATGACCTCTACCAGAAGAGGAAGGCTTTGCTTCATGACAGCGAACAACCAAGCATGTAAAGGAATATTGGGCAGACAAGGCCCTGGCCCTTCTATCAAGCAGATCACTTACACAGCCCACTCTACCAGCCTGATTCAAAAAAGCACAAGCATTTTATCGCCTTCTAATTGCATGGACAAATTCTAGCATTTGTTAAACTAAGCTATCAAGAACCTCTTATTCCCACAAGTTGCTGATGCTAAAGTTAAGAATTTTTAAGAAAACGAGGGAGCAGATGCTCAACTAGTGTAACTTATGTTGGCTCTGCTGTATACAGGAAAGAAAGAATAATTTGTCCTCCCCCTCATTTTTGGAAAACATTCAGATCACATTGTGCAGTTACACCACAATGTTGACAACTTTCTAAAGCTGGGTTTCTGCCTCTCTGCCTCTGTAAGAAGTGTTAATCAGGTAAAAGCCAGACTTAGTAGATTCTAAAGCTCAGAACAGTAACAGGTTTTGCAGGTTTTGTTTCTTTTTCTTTCTTGTTTTTTTTTTTTGTTTGTTTGTTTGTTTTTTAAATCACAGAAAAACAAAGAATGACAAAAATGAAGGAGTTGAAAAAACATTACAAAGAAAGTTTACATTGTTTATGTGCTAGAACTAGTGCATGTATCAGCTGCACCTTGTGCCATGTCCAGGTGCTAATGCACTAGAATGGAATCTGGACTTTAATGAGCTAAGTCAATTAGTAAGGACATCCTTATTAATACAGATGCACTTGTTGTTGTTATTATTGTTAGGTTTCTTCCAATAGTTCTTTCTAAGTACACTATTTTTGTTATTGCACATATGTTTTTCAATAACTCTGAGGCCTGAGAAGTCTTCTTCCTTTGCACAAGGAGAGCAAACACTGCTTTGGGTTAGGGCAATTTGAAAATGTTCTTTCTGAAATGGGACAGATAATACTATTTTTTTGTTCTTTTCTCTTTTCTTCTCACCCACCAAAAAAAACAAACAAACAAAAAAAAAAACAAACAAAAAACAAAAAACAAAAAACACTAAAGCATTTGCTAAAGCAAATCCTGTCTAAATTTAAATAATAATAATAATAATAATTCCAAGTCTAAGCAAAACATGACAGTAGAGACTGAAGATTCAAATACCTTTCCAAACCCCAAACATCTCACAGTCTGAGACAGAGCGTGTCCCAGACACGTGAGCGTAGGAGTGGTGAACCTGTCTGCATATCTGCAGGTGCTAAGCAGTGCCATCAAGCTCAGAACTGGCAAAAGTCAGGATGAACCCAGCAGATATTTTGTTGAAGCTGTGCTGTCCTGCTTTTCGATGTTTCACTATTTACACTGTTTGTAATTGTTACTCACTGAACAGGTTCTGGTGCAACACCATTGTAGTCCTCTTTATGACAGATGGCTTCCTCCCTCCCACCCCCCAGACAGGCTTTTTTTCATGTGTCTTATTAACTTTGCATTAGACCTGTTTTAAGAGCACCATAAAAAGTTATGTGCTACACTTTTCAGTGGTAAAATATTTATGCATAACAGAATTATTTATGTACTGTTAATTGAAGCAAAACAATTTGCAATTCTTTTTTTTTTTTTTCACAGTCAAATCAGTAATTATATTGTAAACAACCAAATTTTCTGCACCAATAACTTAAACTTAACTGTATATACTTTAATGATCAAAGATTTTTTTCATCTAATTTTATTCCCTGTGATTTTAGACACTTGCTTTCAAATACAACCAGGTACGTACTGATAATTAACTTTGAGGCAGAATCCAAAGCACTCATTAACTTTGATATATACCTAAAACTATCTGGGTTTAAGAATGTGATACACAGAATGGATCGCTCTTTAATAAAGTACTTCATTTCTTCTGTGTGAGTATGAGAAGGTTTACTGCATGAAGCTTTCCCTCTGTAGAGCATAATGTGATGCTCTCAACTACTTCAGACACACTGTGCAATCTTTCATCTGTCACCAGACTAGTCTATGTTTGCTCAGTAAGCTCTAGCTTTAACTAGGATAAAAGATGCAACTTGACAAAGTGCAATTATTTTAATTGCCATGGAAAGACAAAGAACTCAATTATAAGACAAATTTGTTTTTTAAACTTAGGTCTGTTCTAGAACTGAAACAAGATTTCATACACCTAAACAAAATTTTGATCCTGGAGGTTTGCCCTTTCAGAGCTGCAATTTATTTTATTTTATTTTATTTTATTTTATTTTATTTTATTTTATTTTATTTTATTTTATTTATTTATCTATTTATTTTTGTGAAAGGACACATCCAATGAAGAGGAAATGTTTATGTCTATGTCAACACTGTTAACTTTGAAAAGATTTGGTTTTGAAGTTCTTTTAGGATTTCTGCTGTACAAAATTAATGCCAAGCAGCTTGTGTACCAACCATGCAATCTTTTTATGCTTCTTTCTGTACCCTCAAAAAGTTTTTTTATCAAGAGTGGTCTGTGCTCATTCGACAGTCACACTATAATGACAATAACTTGGATTGCTGACATTCCTCCCTCTCCTCCAAGCTGTCTTAAATTGTCAGAAACAAATATCAAATAGAGTCTCTGAGCTTCAGGTTGCAAACAATCATAATTGTGTAGTGGGATTCCTATACAAAACGTACATCTACTGCTGCCCAGGAATTATTGGAGCCTCTGTCAGGTAGTTATTCTGAACATAGCAAGCTGCTGGCTCACAATTTGAGCCGACAGCATTAACGCCATTTCAAAAACACGCGCCACTTCCTTGCGTTTAGCAGGAGCAAAGTTGTAGCCTCATAACACATAACTCAAGAGGTTTCCCAGGTGTGACCCCCTCCGGCTCACATGCCACCACGTAAGGGCTGATGGGCGAGAGTACTCCCCCCAGATGGCAGCTGTGTCCCAGAGGCCCCGTCACAATCCCATTGAGCTGCGCACAAGGTTGCTTTGCGTGCAGCGCCTCCAAACCCGTGAGCCAGCGACTCCAGGAAGGACAGTCAGGTCATTTTTGTTTGTATCCTCATATCCTAAATGACTATGTATTGTTTTCAGTGCTTGATGTCTTAGAAAACCTACAATACAAAACAGAAACTTCCAAATGTTTGCAAGACCCCGGACACTTCCTTCCAAGGCAATGTTTGCTGTTCACCTCCGGCTCTCAGCCTGCGTCACAGACCAGATCCTCAGCTACTATGAGGCTTTGCAGTTATATTTGCTGCCTCTCGCAAAGGATTTTCCATCTTTTCCACAGTGTTATAATATGAGAAGAAAAGCACTGGGAATTTCTTGTTGATGTGGCCAGAAAGCCAGGAAAGGCACCAGTTCAAGACTTCCTGGCATACAGATTAAACTATCACTTAGGTCACGCAGCTTAGCCATTTAGTAGCCTTTTCCTTTGAGGAAATCTTTTCTTTTGAAAACTCTGCTCTTGGAAACACAAAACCAAAGAAGAAATATAAGGGAATCTGTCCCAAGGAATCTGCTGCTGTGTAAAATCGAGTAGGTGAGAAATATTTTCAGTTCTCTTTGACACATTCCCACCCAATACAATTGATTTATCATCCATTAATGAGAAGACTGTACCTGATACCGGGTTACAGCAGGCTGCACAAAGCAGAGGTGGACTTGTAAGCAAAGCTGATGGAGGAGCTATTGTGCTGGTGCAACTCCAACTTCTGTGACATGGGGCAGGTGGGTAAGGCTGAGTCAGGTTTGATCTGATCTCACAAAACACAGTAGTTAGAAAAGAGACAGGCTTTTAGATACAGTCATTGCTTTTTTTTTTTTTTTGGGTACTATGTCCCCAGTACCTAGGACAGAGGTTGGCTTCAAGCCATTTGTGCACCTTGAGCAGCTTTGCAGCTGTTCAGTGATGACTTGGTGCAAAGACAGATTGAAAAGACAGCACTTTTGTTTCAGTTGTCAAGTGACGTCTGAATCCTCAGAGAACCAGTTAAAAAAAAGTTCCACTGCCACTGCCTCCACGTAAAAGTGGTTATTAGAAAAATAGATCATAAGCATTGTGCATACTAGCTGTTCAGAGAAAGAGAAACTCTTACAATTATTTGTCCTTAGCTTTTCCCTGCATGCAAACAGCACGCTGGCATGGTATCGAACACTGTCTGAGGCATGAGATTGTCAGTCAGTGTCTTTGGGAGGGATACTATCATGGTAATCTCTACAGAGGCTTCAGTCTGTGCTTTGTGGTATGTGACAGGAAGCACAATGAGTCAAAAATCAGCAGATGGGGGCCCTATTATTTGGTTAAATCCTCTGTAATGCTTGATCACCAGGTGGCAAATAGAGGAGCACTACTTCCTGAAGGTGACTCGTCAAACTACAATGCAACAAGCAGACAGGCGTTTTGTTTGGTTTTGCTTTGCTTTTCTAATACTTCAGTACCTTTCGTGGAAATAAGATCTCAAATCCTGAGATGGTCTCGAGCACTGGGTGTGGCACTCCCTTAATTGCTGGGAAAGGTGTATATGGAAGTAATAAAAAATAAACACCATCTGCCCAGACCTCAGCAAAGCTGATTCAGCATCACTCCCATGACATGGAGTACTTGCTCTATGACAAGTCTGGTACCATCATATACAAATACTCCCTTTCTTTACCTTTCCCTGGCCACTCTTATGCATGCTCTTGCACGATTCCTTGACCCATCTCCAGTAGACACTGACAAAGAATTGCAAGTGACTCAGGCAGGGATTAAACTTGGTGGAAATCCATCCATGAGTGAGCAAGGCAGAGAGATCTCAGGGTCTCACACCTGCCTGGGCATTACACCTTTAAAGTCTGCAAGGAAATAGCCCATAAATTGCTACCATGGCAGGGAGTTTTAAATGTTTCACTTGTGTTTCTTTCACATATTTAACTCAAAGCTGCTCAAGCTTACATCTTTTATTGACAAGTTAAACCAGTGCCATGGAAAGATCCCAAGAAATAATTTATTTCTCTGTATAGTTACGTGAGTTATGTTACATGAGCTTGTGTTACCTGATCCTAAGTCTCTCTAAATTCAATTTATTCAAAGTGGGTACTTAAAGCTTATTGTAACCACTTCTTTCTTTCATTTAGATAAGACTGTTCAATACAACATCTGCATGCGTGCTACCTAATAGCTTCCTCTATTGATCTTTGTGTTGTTTTTGGCATGCTAGCATTGTAAGACACACACGCAAAAGATTTGTTGTCGACTATACATGTACATGTAATCTTTCTTATTCAACTCTTCTGTTGTAAAGAGGTTCTATAGAAAAACATGTTTCAAACTCTTTATTTTCAGGCATTAATTTTCCTTGGACTTTATGACAAGGTGTTTAAA
Source organism: Anas platyrhynchos (assembly GCF_047663525.1). Classification (NCBI taxonomy): domain Eukaryota; kingdom Metazoa; phylum Chordata; class Aves; order Anseriformes; family Anatidae; genus Anas; species Anas platyrhynchos. Next base: position 37,470,093 of record NC_092593.1, on the reverse strand, counting down.
TTATATTGTATCAACTGCTTCCTTTTGTTTGGCTTTCTACAAATTGGTTCTCCTCTACAAAAATAAAATGTTCCTTATTACTATACAGACACATGCATACACACACTTTTAATTTTAAATGAGTAATTGAATAATATAGCTTGGGTGAGGAGCTGAAACACATTTTATAGAGACAGGCTTTTCTCCCTACACCAGGTTGCCATCTGAGGCCACTCCTTTTTTTGCCATGCAAAAAATATACAAGTTGAAGAAATTTGTCCAACACAACCTATGACTTAGGGCAAGCCAGGAATCACCATTTTTTAAAATTGTTGCGTTTCGCGTAAGAAACAGGTGCTTGTGAGGACCAGACAGGAAGTTCTGGTAAGAGGGCAGCACGAGGTGCAGGGTGCCAGCAGGCTGCCACTCACCTTGGTCAAACATCAGAGCACAGGGCCTTGGACAGAAAGGCCTGCTTGAAAGGAGTTAACATATATAGAGGCTTGAGGTAAATATGACTGCGGAGAAGGCTGGAATTAAAAGAAAATCACTGCCAACAGAAATGAAGTATGACTGGAGAGAAAACAAATTGCTCTGGGTACTGGCAAGCTCTGCCTGCAGTGACCTAAGGGTAAAGCCCACGCTGTACTTAATGATGTGCTTCCTGGCTGGAGGAGCCTGCCTGAGTTAATTGGGGAATGGAGGAACAGGGACTTTAGGAAACAAGGTGTTGCTCCTTACAGCACAAATCGAGACGCGCTGAAATTTAAACCTTTGCCTCTCCCAGCGTGTGTACGGAGCGTCACGTGCTGCTCCATGTGATGTATGGGAATGAATGACATTCTTACTTCCATAGTTTGGAGATTTTGCAACGCTTCACACCCGTCTTTCAGAATATTTAATATTTATCACTCAGAAAAAAAATACTGAGGATTATTAGATAAATTAAATTATATATATATATATATTTGGAATATGTGAGCACATTTTGTAAGCTTGATTTGTCAGGTGACAAGAAACGAGAGTGCATAAAGGAAAAATACCAATTTTTCTCTCAGTGTAATTCCTATTGCTGAACTAATTACCTGCCACTTGTAACTGGTGAATTCAGAAAAGCTCTCAGTATTGTTAACAAAGCCTTGAAGCATGAGGAAATTGTGTTTATCAAGGTATTCTACGTCATAGGGAATTTTCATTCATATACCAAAAAATATGGTGAGTGGTGGTGAAAGAGATGGCAATTCAATTAGGACCAGACACATATAGCCACTGAAAGACATGTTGTGTTTTTTTTTTTTTATTATTATTATTTTTATGAGAGCTACTGCTGATTGTTCATGATGACAGCAAGAGAAGGATGTCTTTAAAAAAGAGTGGAATTGAATTATGCACATCCATGTTTTGACACGTGCTCTTCAGCTGCCATCAGCCCAGGACACCCACACTGGTGCGGCTGGACCAAGCTCCCATGCAGACCTGGGCTTAACATCAAGTTGTGGATTCCCAGCCTGCACTGTCTGCTGATGGATGGATATTGTTGCAGGGCCTGAACAATAGCATCTTTATAAATTAAATGATCGATAAAAATGTGATTTTTAATATTTGTGGATGCTTCAAGTCAGGATTAAGATTAAGACAAGTGTAATTTCCACTTGTATAGATTCTACTTCTGCTAAAGTCAGCGATGTTATATCATCACATAAAGACATCTTTTTCAATTGTATTTTACAAGGCAACTGAGCACTGGTGTTAACATGCAGAGCCCGTTGACAATTGTAGAGACATTTCCCTTCAGAATGCTGAAATATTCATTTGTACGTGTGCATTTTCCTGGCAACTTCTCCCCCAGGAACTTTTAAATTAATGCTCTATTCTGATCACCAAGTGTACAATTTTGCCATGTCCTGTTGTACACACTAAGTATGAAGACACACAGATGAAAGTTTAAATCCTCATCCTATAAACAAGCATTCTGTGTGCTGTATGCCAGGACTTGAGCTCTTCTACACTGAGACAGAACATAAATGTATCAGGAGGTGAAGCACTCATTTCCACCAGATCTGCTGTGGCATATTTTTCATACTACATCACTGGTAGCCATATGTGGAATTCAACATGACCAATAAATCATTTGCCATGAGAAGCACTACTTCATTCCAAAAACATTACAGCACATTAGAGATGGGACTGAGAAACTTCACTGGTGATGCTAGTCACTGCTTCTAAATTTGTCTTCCTATTCTATTCCTTCATTTGTTTTTCTAATGATCACTATGATATTTTATTTTATAGAATGGAAAACAAAGCAGTTTTAGTCTCCCTAATCCTATCTCACAGATTTAGACAAGTTTTATTTTATTCACTGATCAATTAAATAAGGTGTTAATTTTCTGTGGGCAGTTCATAATGTATTGGCATTTGTATGATAAATATTCATTAGATTATATTTGTAACAATCGTGGGTACATTTGATAGATACTGGATCAAACCCAGGGTTTATAGGACCCATAATTCTGTTTCAGATGACACCAGAAGACACTTTTGCAAAAAGTTTAAGAAATAAGGCAAATAAGCAATGATAGAAACTCGACCCTGAGATGGCATTGAGACCACTGTGCTACTAGTTAAAAGATGAACAAATTATAACTGTACCCCAACAATGCTTCACAGCAAAGAGTCACACAAATCATGCTTCAGGGCATAGAAAAAGCACTGTCTTTTTCTTTCCATTTGTGGCTTAATATTTTTAAGGTACCCTATAGTTCTGCTGGAAATTTTGAAAAAATAATAAACAATTTTTTGTTGAATTATCAGCAAGTCTACAGCAACAAATCAATACCAAGAATAACAGATACTAAATGTGATTCACAGATGGTTTTGTCTGTATTGCTCGAAGTTTATCTATGTCCCTTTCCAGCTTTTCACTAGCATACTATTTGCTACAAGCAGACTAGACTGTATCTCAGAAACTGCAGACAGAAAATGGATATGCACCAAAAATTCATGGTTAAAGCTTCTCCCTCAACTATGCAACCACTGCCCATGCTGTTGATGTTTCAGCCTTCTGAAAGGAATGGGCATGTTGCCACCACGCTGAAATTTCTGTAACCGAGGTGCAGCTGTGAAGTGAATGGCCAAGATGAAGGCATTGAAGTGCCTCAAGGGCCACTCTGAAGTAAAAGAGAAAAGTAAACTGTGAATAACCAGGAAGAGAGAAAAAATGCCCAGGTATAATCATGCACAGGCACACACACTGATATTTTTCAAGGTGGATTGGTTTGATAAAAATTATGACCTTTTTTCCTCTCCCCTATTTTATTTTTCAGTACTAAAAATATTGCAGGTGCCTGAGGCGTAAGTCAGAGCAAGCCTCCATTATCACTCCAGAGACTTGGCACTTTGCTCATTAGGCTCCTTAGGATCTAACTGAGTGACCTTGTTTGGTGGGAAGGCACAGATGGAGTCTGTCAGTAAATCTTGTTAATGTAACAAGTATTCCTACTGTTAGATGAGTTTTGCACCTCATATAAGCGTTTCTATCCCACGTAAACAACCACCATTCCCTCCTACCAATGTCAGCCCCCTTATTTCATGCCACCAGGTACTTCTGCATTTGTTTTTGCTGTGAATTACCAAAAAAGAACATCTTGCTGCAAGTGTAGGATGATCTTTCTCTCAAAGGCAGTCATACACCTTGCTTCTAAAGAAAGTGATGTTTGCTTTTAAATTTGGAAGTGTTACCTGCTAAACACAACAGCTTTCTTCTGCTGTGAATCTTTTCCTCAGCTTAAAAAATATTTTTATGGCAGGAATGCAGATTTTTCCTAGACTCATGCTCACCCAGTTTTACTGTATAATATACATAGTTAATATATAAAATAATAAATAAGTGGCTTGTTTATGAGATCATTTTAAGCAGTTCAAAATGTTAGGATGTAGCCACTGTTTTGATTCTATGAGAAAATCAAAAGCTGTTTTGAAAGTGCTTCAAAAAGTCAAGGTTAAAAAGGTGACAGCACCTAATTCAATGAATCCCTTTTGGTAAAAGAAAAGGGATACAACATTTAAACCTATGCTCAGCCTAGCTAAAATATTTACGTAAAATTCAGTGGTGTGAAAAGCAGCTACAACACTGAACACCAGGATAAATTTCATGCTGAATAAGCAGTCATATTTTCTAAGTGTTTTGCATTGTTAATGCAAAGCAGCAAAGCTAGAATGGTTGAATTAGGGGCCCCATTTTTCATTTGTATCTTCAGATTTGTTTACTAAGTCTCCCAGTCCCAAAGGGATTGTGAGGCACACTTTGAAAGCAACAGCTTTGCATATTTTTAACTGATAGTCTATGGTGGCTTGCAGCCCGAAGAATCCAGCTTGCAGCCAGCAGCTGAGGTGAATCTACATTCCCTTTCCGCAGGCACTGGGCCCCACAGGCTAGCTCAGGGGCTCTGGGAAACCAGCTGATGGCTCTGGTTGCTTAGAAAGAGTGGAGACCAGAATGAGAAGAAACCACACTGCTTTGACTTTTGCCTTTCCACCCCTTCATCCCTCTCCTAAAAGCCAAGGTTCTTCATTAGGAAAGCACCAATACTCACAAACTTAATACGGGCAGTGCTTTATAGCGTGTGTATGTTTGCTAGTAACTATGTTAATTTACTTTTTTTCCAATACATATTTTTGCCAAGTTCTGGTTTCTTTTAATGCTCAAATAACATTTTTATTAGTTAAAACTCCTCTTTACTACTTGCCACTGTAAGGATTATAAAAAGAAATTAAATTTAGGATAGCAAATATCATCACTGGCAGAAAATATAACCTCCCTGCAAGCTTAATTAAATGGGAAAAGATGGCCCGATAACAGATAATATGCTGTTAACCATGCACCAAAGGTAGGAATAGGCCTGCAGAAAAGGACAGACTATCATTATTAAAATCTTTTAAGTTGCATGGAAACTGATGTCCAGATCCTGAGATCCTGATACCATAATAATGGTAAAGGCTTCTTGGGATCTGACAGGCTGGAAATCAGCAGAGTATGTTAGACAAATACATGGGATGGAGGAAGCTATGCTAGGTAGAAACCTGTTGGAAATGTTTGTTGTAAAGCTCATTTCTGGCAAACTGTTCTTCACATTGTTGTTATTGGGAAGGTTTGAATAGCAGTGGCTTCTCTCGTTCTTGGCTTCAGAATTTTAGAGAAGTGAAATTATGACCAAGTATGATTCCTGGCTCCAGAAATAAGTTGTGCTGCAGTGAGAGGTTAAAATGTCACATAACTGCTGTTGCCACATTTCTTCATACGTAAAATGAGATTATTTCCTCCTTCCCTTCCTTTTTTTGTTGTTAGAAGGGTCTTGACCTGGCAAAGGCTCACACATACTAGCATTTGAAGCATAAGAAATAAATACATCTGCTTTTGCATGATACAGCACTAGATTATTCTTTTAGTAAAATCATCCTTCAATATGCACATGTAGATATTCTGGCAGACAGGCCTCCTGAACATAGTGCTATAGACTTGACAGAAGACAGTTCTGCAAAGCCCAAATTTTGCAAATAAAACAGTAAGAAAGAAATTTTGAAGAAAATATTTTAACTTTACCCTTTCCATCAGTGAGCTCTAATTAGGACTTGCATAACATGTGAAGAACTTTCAAAGATATAAGTTATCTATGGCAATTTTGCATGCTGTAGTTGTAAAGTAGAAATAATGCTGTTGTAATAAGTGTGATTTATTATTTCTAAGATGGATAGGTCAGGACTGTCAAGCCCTTCCTTTCACTTGTTTCTGTTAGCTATTTTCTTGTTACAGTGGCTCTGCATTGTAGTGATCAGTGTATTCCAGGTATCCTGTCCTACATTACTATTACTGTAGGCGCCTGCAGTAATGAAATAGCAAGCCTTAGCAATTCTCTCTTGTAATGGTTTGTTCTTATAGTTAATTGACATAGCCATGCAAGTAGAGCCTTAGATTGCTTCTGCATCACTGCAGACACACTTTCAGAAAAAATATTCTGGTCCTACAAAAATGCCGTTCACTTCAACAGAGAGGCCCTGCAATGAAAGCCTGAGGCAGGTGGAAGAAGTAGAGCCTGAAATTCAGATTGCCCTCATTTTATCAAAGCAAAATTACCTTTTCCCCCCAGGTACTTTGTAAGATATTTCCATTGTTAGCTGATTGTAGCCAACTCCTCCCTAACCTTATTTGTGGATTTTTTGGGTGCGCTGTTGTCCTTCATTGTATTCAAAGGCATTTTGCCCTTACAGTAATTGTCTATTTGTACCATCACATCATTGTATTTCTGTCCAACCTGTTAAGTTTATAATTGAAAATATAGTCAGCAATGAATAAACTATTCTGAGACTGAATGCCTTGAGGTTAAGGACTATCTTTTTCTGTCTGCATTGACTTTCCGTGTTGAGCTATACTCGGCAAGTACTTTAACAATTTTGATTTTGATTTCACAAATACCAAAGCAAGCATGCTGTTGATTACAGGCACCTAGCAGCGTCCCAGAAGAATATTTCACTTCATGAGGCTAAACAAAAGAACACCACTACAATAAGTCAGGGTTCCAGACTAGGATTGGTGATGACTGACTGACTTGCTGCTGATCTGTTGAAAGAACAGGGCTGCCTTCTGTGGGTTGATATTATGACTGCTTTGTTTCACATCATTATTTTGTGCTTCAAATAACATCTATAAGGTGCTTTCAGAGCATAAAAAAATATTTCTGGTGAATGAAAACAGTTCCTATTGCTTCATTAAGATAGGAGTCATTGTTTTCCTTTCTGTATGCCATTGTCACCACAATTTAGGGCTTTAAAGAAAGCCCTAAAAGCAAAATATATGAGATATTATTTTGGCAAGTGTATGATTTCATTTAAATTCATGCAAATACAATGTAACACCATTAAATTGTATGAATAAAAACTCAATTGAAATTATTTTTCCTAAGTGTGCAAAAAAGAATTTTGGCAAAGCTAGTCCTCCTTCCTTAAAAAAGCTCTGATTTTCGTGCAAAACCTCAACAGCAGTATTTTTCTCATTGAAAGAGTAGAAAAGTCTCTCATTAAGGCAAACTTTAATTCCTACCGGCCTGTGACTGGATTCAGGACCCCATTGCAATGCATGGGATCTGGAAGGATCCAGGGTTTATAGCCTAAGGAAGAGAGAGAATTATGGCACAATAGTCTTACAAGAGGACTTAGTTGTTAATTAGAGTCTAGTAATCTCAATGAGAACAAATATTATTTTTTCTAAAGTCTTGCGTTATCAAAAATGATCTTGCCAGGAATCTGGAGCTTAGTAGTAATTGGCATCAGCTCCAGTGTCCTTGGTATGTGTCATGGCATGGATTGTTGCTCTAATCAATAGAAAGCAATTTCCAATCAAGGGAAACAATTGCACATTGGTTCATTTTGATCCATTTTCAGATAGGATTTCTACAGCCTCCTATGGATTTGCAGCTGCTCAATTGCAGTCTAATTGCATGACCCCTGTGGAGCAACACCCAAGGAGTGTTAGTGGTACACGCTGACATTCAGAGTGAAGCAAGCGTGTTAAAGCTTGCAGTTCATACAGGAAGGGAAAACATACCAGTTGCACATGAAAATGAAGACAGCACATTAAGATATGGATGTCACGTGCTTGTTTACAAAAAATCTAGAGTGTTTGTATGGCCTTAAAATGTCCACGCACCATTCACTTATTATCAGACATATAGGAAGACATGTAGAAATACTCATTCAAAATTGTATGTTCCTTCTTTTTAGAAGGAAGAATAAAACAAAGGAAATTAAGCAGGTGTGGTAAAACTCCTGGAGAATATCCTTGTTAAAAAATAGGGGAATATCTCTTAGCAATGGCAGCCAACTAGACAAGATCACAAGTCACCAGGGAGCTGGGAGGCCACTTCAATCTTCTAGATATTCAAAGTCTGGCTCTCAGCCTGTTCTTTGGGACATTTTATCTTTCCAGTAGTCATTTTTTTTATTGCTAGAACCTCAATTTCTGTTGACGCATCAGGGAATAAAGGAGTTATAGCAATGCATGGCAACAGCTTATATCAGGACAGTTCAGAAAAGAAAGATATTGTTTCTCTTCAAAGGTGGAGGGGAAAGACAGGTAGGCCAAAGTCATTTCCCATGTTGAAATTTTCTATAAAATTGGAGATTGCTGTCCTACTCTCATGAAAAGAGTGGTAGTGAATCCAGGCGCAGGAGAGCTGCTTCAAGCCTCAGCTTAAAAGAGGTCACCCAGTCCCATGTCAGGACACAAACAAATTCACAGGCTCATGGTGTGTGGAGCTCTCCAGCTGGATCCATCTAGCAGCTAAATCTCCCTGCCTCCACAAAGAGATCACAAATTCTGCAATTCATTCTGATGATTTTCATGGTAAAAAGCATTTCTTCCCCATGAATTTCCTCAAGACCTTTAACTGGTCTCGTTTTTCACTAACAGATAGAATTCCTGAACTCTGGAACAAGCTGGTAAGAGCACTGGGTAAGTTTAAAGACAACATTAAGAAGACAGCAATCCACGGTGTGTTCTAACTCACAGGAAACCTTTCTGCCTGCCTTTTAGAGCGGCTGGAAGCTATTCTTTGCAGACTTGCTGGGAATGACACTCACTTATGGATGTCTTGCCACTGGACATCACACCTATACATGTGTCAGTAAATGACTATTTGTCAGCTCTCAGTGAAAAGCCAATATCACATTCTTCCAAAGGCCCTCATTTTTTTACACCAAAAGAGAAACTTCAATTCTATAAAAACAACTCCTAAACAGTAAAAAAAATATACTTGGCACAGAATAAAACTGCAGCACAGGAATGCAAAGTAGCAGTTATATTCAGACAATTTCCACTGAGAACTGCAGACAGAGCCTCTTGACAGTCAGCTCTCGAGACTGTAGGGCTAATTACAGGCTGGCTCTGTCAACCCAACAGCAAACACAAGCTCATGTTATTTCGAGGTATTCTGGCCAGAAGCAAAGGTGATGGGCTCAAAATCAGCAACCAGCAATTGATAATACTAAACCCAGTGATATAAGTAGAACATCACCTTAGTCTGTCTAATTGTTTCACAAACAATTTCTTAAAGAAAATAGAAAGAAAACCCTAAGCAAAGGTCAGGTGTATCTGATCTCTGGAATCCTCAGGAGCTGATGGAAGACACGAACAGGATTCTGTGTTCTTGTGCTGGCAGCAGGCTGGGAGGGGGCATGAGGAGTGATCTGCTGGGCTACTGGAGTGTCAGCAGGGAAATCAGTCCCATAAGGCTCATACCAATGTAAGCTGGTGTTTATTCATGCATAACAATATGCTATATTGATACTGAATCTGTGAATCTGTGAATGTGTGGCTCTTGTTCAAAAAACCCTTGGCTTTATAACTCATATTGTAAGAGGACAAATATGAAGCCCAGGGCATTTGGGCATTTATAACTCAGGACAAAGATCTCACAGTGTGGCACAGAAAACCATTTTCACTTTAAATCACAATAAACCAAATTCTACTAAAGAATCTGCCAATAGTGCCAAACAGTAATAAAAGCAGTTCATCAACAGTCTTAATTCCCATTTTATACATTCTCCTTCATAGTCTGTAGGCTGGCAATTCTTGCTTAACTCACTCAGACTTCACAAATTATACTGCTCTTCTGTTTTATTTTGGTTTTGTTCTCACATCATCAGTTGTACCAAACTGCTGATAGAAAAGCATTTCTTTGTTGTACTTTCACTGTTGGATTTCTGGGAACGAAGGGTGGAAGTTTCTATTTCACATCCACTATTAATAATAACATAGCGCAACGTATAACTTCTGTTCTTCCTCACAGAGCTACCTTTCCACACTGAAAAGTGGGGAAGAAGAGGTTCTGGTTCTTGCTATGCTTTTTTGAACAGCTTCTAGAATATTATTAAAAAGGACAGCAACTTGCCAAAAAGCAAGGACATCACTGAAAGTCTCTTGAAGTTCCTGATGAAGCACTAATTTTGGTGAAATGTCAGTACTGACCTGGCCTCAGAAGTTTACCAATTTTAACTGTGCAGGTGAACTAGAACTCTTATTTTCCTACAAAGAAACCTTTAATTTTAATTAATTTAAAGTGAAAACTTAGCTACTCAGAACATTCACCACCCAGCCACCAACTATTTGCTTAAGCATATGCATTAGATGGGAGAATACATAATCCTTGCTTGATTTTAATTATCTTGGACTCTGAGGCCAAGGCCAGTGATGACAAATGCCAGTGGGAGTTCTGAGTGCAAGCACAGGAGAAGTCAAGGGTCTGACTGCACACCTTCATGACGGTCTTGCATTTAGTTTCTGATTTACTTTAATTACCTCTCCCAAATCCTGTCACATGGATTATGCTTATTTGACAACATAGTTAAGATTCAATAAATGCTTCTCCTTTTATAAGTAGAACTATTCCTACCATAAATGTATTCCTAACTGAAATATACTGTGATGCATGTTTTTCCAAGGTCATTTGTATGAAGGAAATTCAGGGATATTTTGGTAAAGCTACTACAATAGATAAATGAATTCCCAATTAATATTATGGTTATCTTTACGCTTGAGTACTAGGCAATAGTACTCTTTTATAATAATAACAAAAAAAAAAAAAAAAAAAAAAAAGGAGAAAGAGAAAAAGCAGCAACTGGCCCAAAAGAGTAATTTTATGCAAGCTAGCCTTTAGACTTCATCATATATTACCAAACACACTTTGTCCAGGGAATAATCCTCCTTTTTGTCACACAATATTGTATCAAAGAATTGCAGAAAATGCATTGGAAAGAAAACTTCTTCCCAGCTCCCATTTCTGTTTCCTATGTTTCAAGTCAGGCTCAGTTATGACATTTGTTTCCAACAAGATGCTGTGAGAGTGTTATGTCAAAAGTTTTGTACCAAGTTCACTTATAATGCACCAGTGACAAAATGGCTCTAGATGTTTTTCTGCTCATTCAAAAAAACTGTTTGGGTACTTTGCCATTCATTTTTGAAAAACTTTTAAAATGTACATTTCTAATTACATCAATTTAGAGTAATCTCTAAAAACAAGTATTGTAGTTTAAGTATCTAACAAATATACATATGCATAAATAAAACACTAAAGAGTTAAGAAAATCATTCGACCAACCTGCATCATCCTTTTCCAGACTAATTTCTTAAAAGAGCAGAACATATTTCTTTATGACAAGACTTTTCTACTTGACCAATAAGATGCTCCTGCGTCCTAGGGCTAGTTCATGCAATTAGAAGAAATAGGTGAAACTCAAAGAGACAGTATGTAGGGGATGTTCATGCACTGACAGGGAAAGAAGCTGTAAAATGCAGTTATCAGTGCTCATTACTATCATAATCTCTAATGTTGGTCTAATATAGACCATGATTCTTCAACCCATTAACCATAAGCAATATTTAAAGTATGTGAGCCCATCCTTCTTACTTAAAAATGTATGTTTATTGCTTTTGTAGTTACTAAGATTCAAGCACATACTTCAGATGCTTTGCTAAGTGAGATTACTGTGAGAAACAGCATATTCTAGAGCTCTTGCTTCAAGTATTTCCACTTCTGATTGTACTTCCACTCTTCCCTTAAGAAGACATTATTATTCAAAAATAAATCCCTCCAGAGCTTTCTTGGAGGTTTTTTTATGATGAATAATAAAGAAAGGCAGGTGTGTGCCATGTCAGAAGATCCTGTTCAGTTGTAGAGGCGTTGTCATTAACTGAAGTGAAAAACAAGAACTACTTTCTAAAATGCAGCAGGAGAAGAGAATTTTTTAGTTATCTGGGCATAGTTCTGTTTAAGACTTACAAAGTTATTTATGTAAGGAGGATTAGAATATTAGAACTAAAAACAAAGCACATATTTCTCATATGAACCTTTCTGAACAAAACCGGGATTTAAACAATATTTTAAATGATCTCTATATGGAGTACAACATCCTCAGGGGTACTGAATACTTCTAGTCACCTAACCACTATCAGAAATGGGTAAAACTCTGTAGAACTCTGTCAGTTCTGTAGAACTGACAAAGTATATGTACCATGACTTATTTTGCCATGTGTGAGCCCACATCCCCAGCTTGCAAATGCTTCAAAACTTTTTTAAAAATAGAAATGACAACACATCCCTTCTACTTCCTTCTCAATCTGTAACTAAAACAATTTGCTCATCTTATAAGCTTTTGCTTCTTTTCTCATTGTTTGCAGCATGGAAGAATGAGGAAGTGTGGTTTCCTCGTGGCAGTGGAAGAGCTGACAGAGATTTTTTTTCTCCAGGTTGACCTTGTTCCTACAACAATCCTGCTCCACAGTCACCTGGGGGACTAGCCCAGTGCTTCTTTCAGCCTCCAGTGTTCCTGCCTCCTGTTAAGAACTGTGATCGCAGGTGAAAGGCTGCAGCACAAGCAGCAAGAGACAATCCCAAGCTGCAGTTGGGGAAAATGATTTGTGCAGGATTTTACACTAGAAGACATGGAGCAGAGAGTGGCAGACAGATTTGATGAGACTATAGCAAGCAGCATTGCTAAGCAGCCACTGGCTTTCATGAAGTATATTCTTGTATTTCTAGTTAGATGAAATTATGGTATTGAAGTCTGGAATACAAATGTGCTACCAGAATTACTTTGATCTCGCCATGTTCTGGGGAGTTTGGACATTAGCTTTAAACTTTCCTATGCACGTGTTCCTCCGGAACTTGGCAAGCACGAACTTTCGACACCTGCTCTAAGAGTGCATGTATACAATCCCTCATAATTAGAATCTCTCTTTAAAATTGCATCTCGGTCAGGTCAAATGGAACACTCTAGATTCGTTTCCCTGAATTCATGCATTGCACCAGATGTAATTTGGCTCCTTCCAATTTCAGAATCTTAATCAGAATCCAAAATCCTAAGGTAGAAGTCAGAAAGCCAGCCCTGGCTGCTGCTGCTTCTAAAAACAACAAAAATCAGGTTGTGTGTACACAGTGAGAAGAAACTTTGCAGCTATGTCCAGCGACAGAGAACCCACAGGAGCTCTTTAATCAATTGTGTTTGACCAAAGCAGAGGAGCATCACTTCCTGGTGATACAGAAGGCATTTATAGCATGTGAGGCATCTGCTGTTTAACACAGATCCCCGCTCTTAGCCTTTTGCTCTCCACAAGGAGCTGGCTTGAATCAGTCATCTTGGACCCAGACAGATCAAAGCTTTAAAAGCCTGCATCCCTTTCCATGACTTGTAAGAACCTAGTGCCCTAAGCCAGCAGAGAGGTAACCCACAGAGCTTCAAGCATGCATGCAATCCCAGTAATTCCATTTATTTTGTACAAACAAACTTCCATACTGCAAAGTATGGCCTTGGCATATCCATGCCTTCTATTTCCCTAGTCTCTCTGCCTCCTATTTCCCTACTCTTTCCCTCCACCTTCCCCAGGCAAAGCACCATCTGACGCCCTGGCATTTTGTACAGCCAAATTGATCAGATTTCAGACTATGTTTAAGTAAGGCTTCTGTTGTTGTAGCTGGGAATATGTGTGTTGTTTTTTTTTTTCCTTCCTCTCTGTAATGAATGTCTTGGAGACAAAAGTTGATTTCTGAGTTTGAAATTATGTTAGATACAGTAGGTATTACAGAAGGTCACCCACTACTAATTAAACAGAATAGCCTTTTTCTATGTTATAATTTAAGCTATTGTTCCTGCCAGTTATGCAGCTCCAATTGCTAAGCCTGCTATTTTTTTCCAACCCTCTTCTACAGCCTGGAAGATAACCCTTTATCTGCAGATAGAGTAAACACTTCTGCTAATGCCATTATAAGATTATTTTAAGAATGGGGAAACTATTCTTACAAAACCTTAGTGTCAGATTTTGAATAATCTAGCAATCAGTTGCTCACAGGACAAGCTGACAGAAGACAGCATGTTTATAAATAGTTTAAAATCGTACCCCTATTAAGGCATGAAGGCACGTGCAAGCAATTCACTGTTTTCCCAATACAGACAGTTGACCTCATTTGTGTCCATGGCACTTTCAAAATGCATCTGTTGTGCTATATCCAGCATGCAACCTTATATTAAAGAAATTTGTTACAGAAGAAACTCACTTATTTTAATATTTCTCCTAAATAATTAGTCTCAAGTTGTTCTTTGAGATACAAAACAAAGGAAAAGAACAAGAGTCCCTGAAGATAACCAGTGAGAGTGGTACTGAAAATAAAGGTATGCTTGTACTTACTATGATGCTTTCTACCCGTAGAAAAGATATAGAGGAGTCTTACATCAACCATCTCCCTTGTTATTCTTTTTTCTTTTTCTGTTACCTTTTGGTCAGTGGTTTCAGGGTGCTCAGAATGGAAGTGAATTGAAAACAGATTGTTTCTGCTTTTTACTAATTCAAAAATTCTGGTTAAGGATCCACAGTATTTTCTGTGCTAAGCTGGTACAAGCTTTTAATTATATGAACAGTACAAACACATTAGTCTGGACATTGGTCACCCATTTAATTTCAGGGTTGTAAAACTGAATTGAATATCAGAAAAATAGTCTTGCAATAATTTATTGCTTTTAATAGAGTAGGGCAGCAGTGATTTCTGTGATGTCAAATATGTGGCACGTACACAGACAACATGGAAGACTCAACCCTGTTCATGAAGCAACTCATCCAGCACAGGTGGGAACTGAACCTGCTCCTGATGCAGTCAGCATAGGCTCCAGCTTGACTTCACAGTGAGCTTCAGCCTCTGGTCGCCCCCTTAAAGGTGTGGGGTGCAACTGAGCAGGGTTATGGCAAGCCTTAGAGCTTGGTGAACAGCTAACTGCTGGGCAGGTGGAGTTTGTTCATGTAAGGTGTGCCAGGTCATGGCTCGTCTGCTAATTGGATTTCTGATTTTCAGAAAGTCAGCTGCTTTCCCACCCTGTCTCTCGGGACTACTTTGGTGCTTTGCATTGTCTTTCATGCTTCACAGAGGGACGTTTTTTAACATGGCCATTAACCCAAAGGCTGGCTCCAAATTGGTGTTCTTCTGTGAAGCATGAAGAGCAGCAGGGAAAAGCAAAACACCTACTGCACCTGGGGAAAACAGGCACAGGAGTGGGGAGAAATGAAATCCTCTGTACACTATGGTTAAACATCTCAGCTGGAGCAAAGGGCAGATGGAACAAGAGAGAAAGGTAGAGATAATGCTGTACAGGAGCAAAAGTTAAAAAAGAGTAATACCAAATTTAGCAAGCAGCAATGTGACCGGAGAAGCCAGGGAAGGGGTACGATGACATTTTAAAGCTGTATTCTTCACTCAGACAATAAAAAAGGCGGTGAAAGTACCCTAAAACCAACATAAATTGGAACTATAGCAGTTTTTAAACCTAGCATAGCTAGTTAGGGTAAAACTTCCATGAAATATGAAGTATTAGTGAGCAGCAACTCAAGGGATGGAAATGTTGATGGAGAAGAGAGCTCCGGTTCAGAGCCAGGAGCTGTGAACTCTGGAGACCGCTGTGCTAACATAAGGAGAGGATGCACTGTTGCATATCCAGAGCCTGCCTAAGTGACACAGAAGAGGTTCTTGTACCAGGGAATGGTGCTGATCACATGTTGCTTACTTGTAACTTTTGGCAGGTTTCCATAGTGCCTGAAAGGATTTGGGGACCTGCCACACTTCTAAGAAGTGCCTCAATGTGAGAAACCAGGAAAGTTCTGTTCTGCTTATGACACTCGGATGTGCACATTGTTCAGGTTGCAAGGTGGGGAATGAGGTAGTAAGGTGTATGTGAAGACTATCAGAGAAGGCCATTCATTCAAACTATGAGTACATACATGCGTAAACATCCTTTAACTGGACTCCTTTACAGCTTCAGAATGCATGACTATGGTGAAGATCACGTGCAGCTGCAGTCTGCAGTGGTACAAGAGGTGTTATAGATGGAAAAACAAAAACAAAACACAAAACAAAACAACAAAAAAGAGACTAAAATCCAGGAAGAAAATTAGACCTTCTCTCTGCTCCTTCTACAACTTAAAATGCTAAGCAATGGAGAGCAATAAGATGTTAGGAAAAGTCCTTAAACTCGTGGGATTGCAACTACATAGGTAAAGAAATAAATAGGAAGACTTTGTTGCACCTTGAAGTGTTTCATGTGGACCAGCAATAGTGTGTTAAGAAAAAAAGAGGGTATGTATTTCAGTGACTACCGTTCTCCATATTAATTGCAACTCAGATGCTCCCAAAAGATTTGCTTTTTAAAATCTCACTCATATTTTCATGCAATTCACCATGCACTCTTCATATTGCTCTCACTGCACTCTTCCTCAACAGCTTCCTGAACACTTAATAATCCTGACTCTTGACATTTAAGAATCTGTTTTGCTTCAGAAACATCCTAAATCCACTACACTAATCTCCATCTTACCCACCTCACTGCTCTGTCTTCTACTTTCTCTCCAGATGGGCCCTGGAAATGCTTTCCCCAGATTTTTTTTATTTTTTTTTTTGTCTTATCTTTTCCTCCCTTTTCTTGAAGCTTTCCTCCCTCCAACGAAGTTTGGCATGCGAAACTCTCCCTTCCTCCCAGCTGTCTCAAACAGTGCTGGATAGGACTTTTAAAAATGTATTTAATTTTTTACTGTCGTGGAGCTATTCCCCTAAACTGTCATTCACCCACTTCTCATCCCTCTACTTTTCTTCAAGACTTTTCCTCTGAGTTTTTAGATGTCTGGGCACTTTTTCATAATGTCTTCATCATTATCTACACTTCTCAGACACATTTTGTGATTCCTCCTCCATCGAGTTCTGGAAGTGGGAAGAGAGAAAAGGAAAGGGCCAGTGCAGCTGTTGCAGTCTCCTCCCACCCCTTTCCCCTTGTGATATTCACACCTCCCTCTCTTCAGAAAAGGAGACTTGCACATCTCTTTTTTTTTTTTTCTAAAATATCATCTAACGGTTGCTTATCTCCAAAAATGTTCAGTTCCATGGAGAATCCTTTGGGATACACCACAACAGCAATTTTATCTATTCTGGGATCCAGAAAGTTTTCTCTTCCTTTAAATACCATTGAGGCCACACAGCACTTTAGGCCCATTACAAATACATCTATCAGAAATGTGGGTAAACCCCAGTGACTGAAGCTGCCAGGGACCAGGCAGCCTTGTTTTCTGAGATCCAGACAGGAGGAATCAAGACCAGGACAGAGTCTGGCATGAGAACCTTTCAGGATGTCTTGGTTTAGATCCAGTTCTAATCCCAGACTTACACTTCTAGTTTCTATCAATAAACCCTCGTGACCTACTTCCCTCGTCTTCCTACTTTGAAAATGTCAGGTATCAAGAAGCCTACTCATTAAGATGAAGATGATTATTACCTGTGATGCTATGGCACTGCATTTATCTACATACACATCTGCCTCCATGTACACCCGCGCATGTGTGTGTATAAACATAAGACACGCAGACACTCTGCAGAGGTACACTAGGAGTACACAGAAGGCACTGCTTTTGTAATGTTCCTTCCCAAATAATGCCTGGCTGAAGTTGAATATTAAGGTGTGCTAGAGTCAACAGAGAGAGCACAGGGGAAGCTGTATTTTATGTCAAGGAAGGATTTGCTCCTTTTCTGTTCCTGTTTATTCAGTTTCTCCTGCAACTTAGTATTATTTGGCAGCTTATCTTGATCCTGACTAAAAAACAAGTAAAACTTGTGAAAATGAAAACAAGAAAATCCTTCAAAATTTTAGGCACTTTTGGTTATTTGTGTTGTGTTGGCCAAGACAAGTATTTTTTTTAGTTTTGCCAACATTTGTAGGCCTATGTCTATATTGATGTCTAAAAAATGCTATTAAGAACAACTGACTGTTCGCTAACTGTGAACATTTCAGACACCTGCATTTTCAGAAGCACTTTGTGTATACCCAGAACCTTATTCACTCCAGCAGGAGCTGGCAGCACAAGGTTGACATTGAAAATTACTGGCTGAAAAGCAAAAATATGAACCAAGTACCCATATCATTTTCTCAAAGCAACATCAGTGATTATTTTATCACATCTCCATTTCAAATAGATTTTATTCTGATAATACAGAGAATGAATAAAAAGTTATTTTTGTGTTTTGTATAAAGGCCCCTGTCTACTGGACATGCACACTGGGGGAAGTGCAAATGCTGGAGGGGCATTTCTGATGTTCATTTTGGGGCTGCTGCAAACAGTGCAAGGAAGGAAGTTTTCTCACTGTACCTACAGCTTATAAAAAAAAAAAAAAAAAAACACAAGAAGGTCACTTTTTATAGGAAAAGTCCCAGAGAACAGATAGATATATGCCCTTCTGTAGATCCCATGCTTTAGCTATCATCCAGTTTTTTCCCAGATTGAGTGTTCCACTGCCAACGAGGCTGAAACAGAGGGACTCCTTTCGGTAACTTAACTGCTTAGCCAGTAGTGCCCACGTACTGAAAACCCATACTCCCAGAGCCAGGGAATCCCCTCATGGTACATTCCAGGCTTTGGAATATAACCTTGGACTGAGCATATGTTATGGTGTAAGTCTGTATAGACACCCTACCCTTTAAGATACAGAAATAATGAACTGCTTGTGAGGAGCAACTGCTGTGATTTTCCCCTACTGCTTCATCTGATTTAATCACCTGGAATTAGCCCTTGCAAATTGCTGAGAGGCAGGCAGGGAAGCTCCTTGGCTTCTGCAGCGCGGTTGGTAGCTGACAGAACCATACCTACATGTATGTTTGCAGCATAGCTGAATCCTCCCTAACCAGCTGTTGCTGCTTCTTTTACAAACAGCCATGAAGTACTGACTGACTTCAGCTAGAGAGGGTCGGCTTTCATATGTGCTTTCAGCCCCCCCTCTTCCTCCACGGATCATGGTCAGTGATAACAGCACGGTGCTGCAGTTGGAACAACAAGCCTTGACAGATGAGATTCCTTCCCCTCCACTCCAAAAAACACCTGCACAGAAAGCACCTCTCTGTAGCTGACCCCTGCCTGAAGCCCTCTGGCTGACACCAGCCTTAGCCCAGGCACTGGTGGCAGGCCAAAAGCAGCCGCTGTGATGCCCACTGTTCACACCAAGCAACTTAAGAGAAAGAGCCTGAGGAAAATTCAACCTCTCAAAATCAGATCATGAGTATTTTTCCTGCTGCTCTTTCTTGGCCCCCCACTTAATCTTTGCAGTGGGCATTTATCTCAATCTTACAACTTTTCATCCTTTAAGACGAAGCTCATATCCAGTTACTTGTCAGGGCTCTGATGAAGCACAAAGAGTATAATCACTGTGTTTGCTTTTGCACAGCTCCACTTACTGTGTTCCCAATATAAAGTAGCCAAGAGGATCCCAAAAACCTCTTGGGATGTTCCTTATCTTCATGAACTGATTTTATAAAGGTACACAGGCAACATGGTACTGAAGCCAGCACTTGAGATTTAGGAAGTATACAGATAAAAAGTTTAAGAAAGAAAAGCCTGACACCACCTTGCATTTAACTAACCATGAAGCATCTGCTAAAAGGATACCTGGAGAAAAGGCTCTGCAAGAAAACGGTTCCACATCTGCACTCCTACAGAAATCAGCAAGAGGTATGTTATCATCTAAGGAAACAGAAAGAAGACCTTAATTTCCCACTCTCCCTGACAGCAACAAAAGGAAAAATCCCTTGCTAATGCAAGCCGAAACCTGCCCTCTTGCTGCTAAGCAGACAGAAATTGCCTGTTTCTGGACATCAGGCAATGGCACGCTTCTATCCCCACACTCTTCATTTGAAAGCCCACTCATAAACACCGTGAGTAGCCATATCAGTCTGCCTGCACTTCCTCTTTCCCACCAAATGCTCTCAAATGGAAGAAACTGAAGAACGTGGCATACCCTCCATAAATAAGGTTGCAATTCTCAGAGATTGACTCAAATCTTCCCTCTCTTCTTTGTCTTGCATCTATCACAGCAGCTTTCCTTCAAGTAATAAGGCAAGCAAACAACCCCAGCTGTTGTCAGTGCTCTTTATGAGTCACTGAGCAGCAGATGCTGAAAGAGCTGTGTTTCTAAATGCAACACCTGCTGCTGAACCTGAGTTTCCAAGCCATAGTATTATACACATACAGAAAGATCAACTGAGTAGGTATGTACCACTAATAGCCACTTTTAGAGTAAAATCAAAGAGAGACAGTCAGCAGGTAATTGTAACTGAAAGCTCCATAGGCACCACAAAATTTGCAGTAGTCCAACGACACAGGAATTCTTCAAAAAGCAAAATAATTGCAATTATTTCACTATTTTCCCAAATTATACATTGTTAGACAAAGTCTTTGAAGTCCAATCTAACTTTTCCAGTTTTTACCCATATCTGTATGCTGCCAAAACACACTCCAAATTCAGTGCTTAGACAGACTTCACTTAGGCGAAATGCTTTTTTTGGCAGCAAAACCAGCATTCAAAGGAATTAATTCCCTTCTTCTTTATGAACATAATCTTTTACATGGCCACTGTGTATAAGCACTCACTGAATATATTCAGGTTAAAAACAAATGTTCCTCTCCCTTTCTTTATGGAAAGACAGGAGAAAAATAAAGATTATTTCTGAATGGGAATCAATTAACTTATCTGGCATACAGTGCAATATCCTAAACTGTTGCATTAAAAAACACAGAAGTCAATACATTTCGGAACCTGGCAGAAGAAGGAAATGGTCAGTACAGGACTGCGTGAGAGGGCTCAGATTCTGAGCACTGGGGTTTTACAATGATGGCCACAGCTGGGCATCCTGCGGAGGGTCACATTGCCCACCCAGCCTCCCTGCTCAGGTGGTGACCAAGCGACTGGCACACAGCCTGGATGGACTTTTTGGGGTATTTCCTGTAGTTAGTCTTCAAAGTCTTTTTTGTATTTTGTCTTACAAAGTGCCACTGCAATCTGATCCTGGCAGCTGTAGACACTCATGCTGAACAGAAAGTATTACACTGTAGCCAACACAATGTGTCACTACAGCTCAGGAAACAAGGTTGGCTCAAACAAAAATACTCTTTAATCCTTGGGATGATGTCTCCTTGTGATCAAAGTGGAAGACAGTGCAGTGACATAGCTAAATCTGCTCATCACCTCTCTATACCATGGGTAGCTCCACATCTCCCTTTTTTCTAAAAGAATTTTCTTCCCCAAACTTACTCCTCCCTTTCATTCCCATCTCTGAGTTTACAAAACCAGGCAGTGCCTAATCTGCACTTTGATCTGAATTTCTGAGCAGGTGACCATTGATTTTCATTTACCCTCACAGCATCACAGAGGAGAGCTCTCCCATGCTGATAGCTGCAGCCAGTGAGTGGATTCCTGCCCTGCAAGAGCCGCCAGAGCGTGGTGCTGATGAAGCTCACCGACTGCTACGAGCAACCCTTCTGCACCTCATCTGCCCAAGGTTGGCTGGACTGATGGCCACCATGCAGCTGTGAGACTGGCATCAGGGCTGCCTTCCAGAAATGCTACAAGCATGGCCAAGGCACTTACAATTACCCCCATAATTATGTTTTTGATAGTTTGGGACTTAAACCATTAGTTGGTAATAGACCTTGGAAACCTAATGGGAACATCATTATTTAGCAGAACGCTCCATTTTGCTATTTGAATCATCTCTTTGTCATCTAAATCACGTATGTCCCAAACTGAAAGACTGCATGTCAACATCTGCACAGAGGAGTGTAGGCTGCACTTGCCAGTGATTTGGGTAAAAAGTGAGTGGAAAATGTTGTTAAGTCTCTGGTCGGTATTGTTCCAGGTTGTTTTGTAGCTATTTACATCTGTATGATTGTTGCATGTGCCAACAACGTGGCAGGTAAGGGGTAAGGACCTCTTTGTTCAGGTGGTAACTTTCCACATTCAGAGTAAGCTCTGGCCCATGCCTGTTAATAGAGGGGGCAGTTGCCTAGTAAGAGGATAGGTTAACCTACGTATCCATGTATTTACACACGCATGCATCTCAAGCAAACACAGAAAAAAATAAACAACATAGGAAAAAAAAGATAACACAGAAAAAAAGATAAAAAACACAGTAAAAAAAAAAAAAAGAAAAAAGAAAAAGATAAACATTTATATTGTGTCTGAATATTCTTTATGAATCATCCAAGACCAGATTCTCAGCCAATGTAAGGTGGCATCATAAAACTGAAGTCAAGCAGAATGTACAAAATAGAGCAAAACTTGGATTCTTTTCTCAGTCTGTACAATGGGGAAGCCACAACATTTATCACGTTTGTCTCCGGAGTGGTGTATCTCACCTCTTAACATCACACTAATGTAGAAACATACCAACGATTGCAGTATACCAGCACTTACCTTTACACAGCTGTAAATATTTTTGGTATATGTGTGGACATACTAACTGGACCAGTTGCTCACACTTGCAGTCCCAAAAGAGACTATATTTTTTTCTGTGTCTTGTTTGTTTGTTTTGTGGTTGTTTGTTTTTTCCTAATCTGCCAGCAAGCTGAATTATCATAAGTGTGTGTGGTTTTTACCAAGGTGCACTTAGTGCTGTAGCTCATTTGTGTATTCCAAAGACCTGTACCTGGGTTTTTCACCCCATAGACAACTGTGAGTCCAACGAAGCAGTCACAGGGCATGTTTACAGGCCAGAGCCATAACAGGAAATACAATGAGTCTGACTCAAATATTTTGGCAGGGATATGTTATTAGCTTTGAGTGCATCACTCACAGTGATTTCCATTGAAGGAGCCTATATTGTTATTACATAAATTTATGTTACTGGTTTCTTTCTGCAGGTTTTTATTGTGTTGCCTACTTAACTTGCAGTAACAAAAACCAGTAATAAGATCACCCGAGGTACCAATTAAAGCGTTATGAAAGGCTAAAGCACGACAGTGCTCACGAAGAAATGTTCCTGAACAGAAGAGTGGTGATTAATATGCTAACCTGATATAACTGCTCAGCTCTCCTGTCACCCTTGAACTTTGACAGTCTGCTGATTCATCATTCAAGGAAATTATAATACAGGTTAGGAAGCATACCAGGACTAGTCTTAATTTAATACAATGTGTGGTGCTCTCCTGTCTTAGGGAATTTTAATACATGAGTGCACACTGGTCTCTATGGCAACAAAACCCACATGGCTTATCCTGCCAGGAGCCCTGGTCCCCAGCCGGCGGTACCCACTACGGCACCCACATGCATGGGCAGAAAGGACACACACACACACAGAACATCGCAATATCCCATCTCATTGCTGTGCAGCTGTGTTCAACTCACTCTAAAAAATCATATTCCCTCTATCTTTGATAAATTATTCCTTCCTTGCTTGAGTCAACCTTTACAATAAAAAAACACAGAACAATTAATTTGCTAAAAACAAACATAAGTTATCTTTT
Source organism: Anas platyrhynchos (assembly GCF_047663525.1). NCBI lineage: Eukaryota > Metazoa > Chordata > Aves > Anseriformes > Anatidae > Anas > Anas platyrhynchos. The sequence continues at coordinate 37,446,752 of NC_092593.1, read as the reverse complement.
CTGCTTCTGTAAGCAGAGAAAAATCAGATGTCATGAATCTAATCTGGAGGCCGCCGGGGAGACAGCAGTTTTAAGCACTTTCCCTGACTCTGGCCTCTAAAAAGATGTTTCTGAAAGCTCGGCAGAATGTTTATGGCATGTTCATTGGCACTGATGTCTATTCAAGTCTTAAGCCTTGCAGAATTACTGATAAAGGAGAATAAATTTGGCCTTTTTCATCTATACATTCCAAAGGGAAAAGATGCAACCATCTAAACAAAAATGCGGTGAGAGGAAAATTTTAAAGGGAATTTTTCACTGGTTTTCCGTGGGCAAGCTTGTTACCTTTTTGCTTTAAGAATATCTTGGGATTTTCAAAAAGCAACTAAGACATTAAAATCTTCTGCAAATGCCATGATCCAAAGCAATCATTTCTGCAGACATTTCATGAACTCTGTTTTCTAACATGTCTCAGCCTGCGGACACATTGCACATTGTTACAAAGGTGACAGTGCCAATGTGGCTTTTTCCAAAGCATCCTGTCACCCTTTTTGTCAGTTCTAAGGACATATGGGCCTCAGAGTGACTACATATGTCTGAATAGGAACGTGCCTCTCCACTGTGGCAGCTATAAGGATATCCGATAGATTTTGTTCTCAGTTGCTGGAAAATATGTGTACACAAACAGAAGCTCTCAGTGGTGAGCTAATTTCAACTTCTGTTATGGTGCTGCTGGCGCTCTTTCATAAAAAGCTTATTTTCAATTTCCAAAGTGATGGATTGTGATGTGCTAGGTCCCACTGCTGTTTATACACAATGCTGTCCCATGACTGGGGACCTCCGAAGCCTGCCAGCTGCTGACCTGCCATGACCCTGATGTGTCTCGCACAGTGGCATCAGAAGATAAAAGCCATCAATCTGCCACATAAACTCCTCCCTTGTCTCAGCCATGCCCTGTCCCTCAGGGTTTCTGGTGACAGCCTCAGGAGGACTGCAAGAATGCTGGTAGTAAGGAAAAAAGCAAAGGGGATTTTCTGACACTAGGCCCTGGTACCTTCCTAATGCTCAGCATGCTTTTGTATATGAATTTGCGATCTAGGAACATGGGTAATGGGCAGCTATGATATAGCTGCTGGTTAAGTCTGCTTTCATTTTAAAATGCATTGTAATGTTCTTGAAAGGGCCCCTTGGACAGCAGCAGAATTGATTGCTCATTACTGTTTTCTCGTGGTGGGCACAGCTGAAAGATCTGCCCAAGAATGGATATTTCCAATCCTTGGGAATGAAGTACTTGACATGCAGAACAGTGGCTCTGAATCGGCAGTGCCATTTGTTCAGATGTGTTTTCTGTGAATACTGTCTGCATGTCCCAGACATATCCTATCAACCCTTTGCCTTAGTCCTCGGCTCAATCCTGAGAGAACAACATCACTTTGAAAGAGGATCTAAGAGAATTCAGATTTGGAAACATTCAGACTGAATGTATGGTATTCTGCTTCTCATAACAGTGTATTCGACCACTGAGCTAGAAGAGTGAACTGAAATGCAGTGAGATAAACCATTTCTAAGCATCTGCGTTATATGATGCACCTCAAATTCAAGAAGATCTGGTTGGTAGAAGGGATGTCAGATGAAGAGAATCACCTTCACCTCTTGGTGCAGGTACTCTTTCTCAATCCATGGAAAGTTCCCAGGAAAGAACAGTTTTAGCTGGCATTTCTTGACTCAAGTAGGATCCTGCTTTTCTTGCAACAGCTGATAGGAAAGAAAGACAGCCTTTACCAACACACAGGGGAAGACATATGCATAAGTATACCGTGCTCAAAATATTATTTCCAACACTGCTGAGTCACCCTGAGAATCTCTTTGCCCCTCCTTATTTTTTTCAATATTTAAAATCAAAATAGCTGGAGCAATTACATGGCTGTAAGCATGAACAGAATATACATTTACCTGCTTCAAAGACAACTTCAAAGACAACTGATGCCGTAGATTAAACAGATGAATTCAAAGTCATACATATCCCAGTAAATATTTAAGAAATGAAAAAATGCAAGTAACATCAACAGTGATTTATCATAGGAGGTCCAGTTTAATCCTATGGCTGAAGAGGATTCATCTATTGCCATTTTGGAGACTGCCCTTTTCAAAAGTGATATATTTTGGCATATCCTGGATTGACTGAGTTTTATTCAGATATGTTTAAGATTATTATTATTTTTTGTTGTTGTTGTTTCTGTTTTATCTTTAAGCAGATACTTGAAGGACCAGGCATATCTGATATGTTAGAAGGGAAGTACCAAGTTTATATTGCATCTTTTGGGAAGACAGACTCAATAGTCAAAGCAAAGAACTTGCCCTTCCTTACTGTTTCTATGTGTAGGCATCAGTAAGAATTTTTGTATGAAAATGACTGCTTCATTAGAGTTTTTTTTCATCCTCCAAAGCAACCATCATAACCCAAGCTCTTTTTCACATATGAGTTTGACTTCTGTGCAGTTACAGAGCTTCTTAGAACCATATCCTATGCAGCTGTCTTCTCAGCAGTGCAAAGCATGTGCAGAAAGAAGGCATCTCAAAAGTTACTAACAGATATCTAGAAAGGATTATTGCAGGATGTAGTAGTAAAGCTGATGAAAAGATGAGAGCCAAGGACTTAGTTGTAAAGATCTGTCTGCAAACATACATTTACATTTTTTAATTTTTAACTGTCTGCCCTTCTTGAGTTTTCAGAGTTTGTTTTATTCAAACTATGGAGAAATCAGCCTTTACTGGTCAGTAAAAATGTTCTTAGGAAACTCTTCTGAGAAGGCTAGGACTTCCACACACAACAAAACAATTATACTTGAATTTGTTCTGTGAACTGTTAAAGAAAAAAAGAACTCAAAGGTCTGCAGATTTTTATTTATACTCAGCTCATAAAACAACTGAAATGAGTTAATCTACTTTCACAAGAAAACAAGTAGGTTGAGCTGCTTTAATCACACCAATTTAAGTCACTAATTACTTTATACCAAAATAACACTGTGTAAGAAAGACCTTAAGTTTTTCTGCTGCCCTTTGTAAATGCACAAGAATTCAAGAAAAAGGTGTATTTTTATACCTTCACATATACAAAAAATTCATTCCAAGAGAGCTTATTTATTATAAGAGCCTCTTATTTACAATTCTAGATCTATCAACAGATGTAAAATTTCCAATGAGTTTTCTATCACAATCTTATTAGTAATAAACTCATTTGCACAACCACTGCCAATGGTGAATGGAAATGTAGATTAGAACTTCTAAATAATGCTTTTAATTGTACAGAAGACATTTTCAAGTGAATGCAAGTTGGCATGTATATCTGGATATATGGTTTTATTTGAGTAAAAACTATGCCAAAGGAAAGAAAAGCTATATCCTACTTAAATAACTTGAAAGCAGGTAATGTGTGAGTAACTCTTACCTCAGTCCTGGCTAAGCAGAATAATGAAAAACCAGGACAGACATATAGTAGCTACAGGACCCCCACAAAACGGACAGATTGTTGTTTCTAAGAGTTCACTATATAAATACTATACTTTACAAGGCTTGAATAAGCTAACTAAAACTCCAGAAATGAGAGACAAAGCTATGAAGAAAAATATTTGTATGAATTAATAGTTATTGTGGGCTCAGCTTATTTATCAAAATTGGAGCTATGTTTATAAAGTCAGCTGCTTTCCTAATAGAAATAAGCATACTTATAGGTTATATACAAAGGATCTACCTCATACTGTGTGCAACCTTTTATAAAATTTAAATTTCTCATGTTGTTTTTTATTTTTCATAAATACTTTAGTCTCTTTCCCTATTTCTAGCAACATTAGCTGATTGTTTCTTCTCTCCTAGCTAGAAATCGTGAAGTTTCAGTGAATTATATTGTCAGTAAAACTGTAAATTGTTGTAGAAAGATAGAACCTCTCTTTTCTTAGTTATCAGTCAGGAGATGCCCTTACAACTATTTGTTTCTTTAATGCTTTTATATACATTATTGTCAGGATGACTGACAGTAACAAAGATAAAACAACAAAGAAAAGATAAATAACAAGAAACAGAAAGGGAAGGAGATAGCACAAACACTACTGGGAGCTCCAGTGGACCACAGACTAACAGTAAGGGTGATGAATCTGATAACTTGCATACGAATGAGTTCCAAAGGATTCTTCCGTGTTGCTCACACTTGCATTTATCTACATGATTGGAGTAATTTGCATAACTGGTAGGTAATTTCACAGAATCACAGAATTTCTAGGTTGGAAGAGACCTCAAGATCATCAAGTCCAACCTCTGACTTAACACTAACAGTCCTCCACTAAACCATATCGCTAAGCTCTACGTCTAAACGTCTTTTAAAGACCTCCAGGGATGGTGACTCCACCACTTCCCTGGGCAGCCTGTTCCAATGTCTAACAACCCTTTCGGTAAAGAAGTTCTTCCTAACATCCAACCTAAAATCTAAATTAGGAAATAAAATGCTTTGATTGTAATGTGTGTATCTCAATGCATGTACTAGTCTGGAAAAGCCAGAAGTGTGATAATGAAGTAACATTTTGAAGTCCATATACAAGTAACAAATGAATAAATGAATAAATAAAATGATAGAGAGAGAGCAAGTGAGGGAGTTCCTTTTCAAGAGTTGTCTTCTTTAAGAATTCTTGATGAGTGTAACTTGTCCAAGAGTCTCTATTCATAAAATATTGAAGGCACAATGAAGTCACACTTTTTAAATATCTGAATCCATCTTTTGAATAAGTTATACAACCAAAGCCTTGACCAAAAAGGATTATTAAATATTCCATAACTAATTTGTCAAGCAATGCTTTTTTATTGTAAAAGATGATTGTAGACAGCTTTTGCACAGAGGCCCTGAAAGACCTCTCCAACCTCCCAGCTGACTAAAGACGAAGAGCCTCAGCTGCCTGACACCAGATGGAGTTTTGCAGTAGGTGGAGAAGACTGCAGACTCCTGGAAGCCTTCTCACTGCTTTCATTCAGGCTTCTGTGTAAGCCACTGACTATATGATTCTGCAATATTCATTCATTTTCATCAGATTTACCCTCTCTCTTAACTGCTGTGCTTTGACATTACTAAGCTTGAATCCATTATAGATCTGTCTCTATCTTCCATGAAGACACAACTGCTTTGTGTGAGTCTAATGAAAAGAGGCAACAGAAACAGGTTGAAATCCAGATCAGTTCATTACCTATAAGACCACACCTTTCTAGGAATTTCGTTCCTGGTCCAATCTTGGGACCAGCAGTTACTAGACAACTTACCCAAACCCAACAAGAAAAATACAAGTTCTACTCTTATTTAACAATAAAAATACAATACTCACCTTCTTTATCATCAGTTTATTCAGATACCACAGCATTAAGATACATGAATGGAACTACTTTCCCCCCTCTGATAGAGGGGAGCAGTAATTTAGCAGGATTGATACCAAAGGCTCAAGAAAATTTAAACTGAGGCTGCCATGAACATCCCTCTACTGTAGATAAATAGTGGCCAGTAGTCTTACACCATAGGGCTCTTACTTAATCAAAGGTAAATGCTTATTTGGGTGCTTAAAAACACAGACAAAATTCCACAGCTAGAGAACCAGACACCCTTAGCTGAACAAATCACCATACTGAAATAAACCAACACTGCCTTAGGAGTTTGAAATGAAATCTGGGTTTACTGAAATACAAGTTAATAGTGTGGTTAAAATAGAAGGGTTTAGGATATTGTATCTTGATTTTATTTGCAATTGCATCTTCCAGGAGAAAAATCTCAGAACTTTTTCGGTTATGACTAGTTTTGCTGCTGACTTGCCATGCTACTGTGGATAAACCATTTCTTACTGTGAAAATGAATGCATTTTTTCTTTTTAATGTATGATTTCAGTGAAATTGGTTTCTTTCAAAATAAGTATATTTGAAAACAGAATCAAACACATACCCAGAATTTCCTTTTGTGTTTGTAGGCCTACACACAACTTTGAACCAAAGTCCACTAAAAAAAGCGAAAGCTTTCTAAAAGCTTTTGTGATATTTTACACATGGACATCATGATCTAAATATAAGCCCCTAAGGTATACTTCAATTTAAGAGAAGAATTTGATGTTTCAAAAAGAAAAAATAAAAAAAAATATATATATATAAATAGAAAAAAAAAAACACTTTTTCAAAAAGTTTAAATCCCCACAAAATTATCTCTTTCTCTTTCTCTTTCTCTTTCTTTCTCTCTTTTTTCCCTCCCCTCCCCTCTGCTCCCCTCCCCTCCCCTCCCCTCCCTTTCCTTCCCTTTCCTTTTTCTTTTCATTTCTTTTCTCAAGGGGTTGAACATAAACTTAAACCAAAAATAATTTTAACTGTTATTTTTTCCTGATTTGGAGCTGAACCGATTACATGAATGTCTGGTGACAGTTGAAGTAAGAGTTTAATCACAACGAGATGTGGTACATAAATTAGCTTCATTTTTGCACCTCTGGTTTTCCACTCTCAGTTCTAACACTTTTGCCTGTTTCTTATTTTCTCCACAACAGGAATGATATTTGTTTGGACAAACGTGTATGAACAGGGAATATAATAGAATCACTTCCCAGGAGCAAAGGAAACTTAAATGCTGAGAACATAGTATTACTGATATCACCATGGCTTTCTTCTGTCATCATTGTATCAGTCAAGAATAAAGCCTCTTCTTATACTAATCATTATCCTAATCAGCAGAAGTAAAAAGATGAAATTATTTTGTCACAAAGTAATTGCAAAGTCATTGAAAGTTCCCCATTATAATTTTAAACACTATATATACTACAGTCCTTCCAGAAGTTAAGTGTCTCTAAGTATCCTTGCTGAGGTCTGAAGACTCAGTTTTCTAGCAATGACTTATCTGCATGATAATGAATGTTAACTACATTATTGCTTTCATGTAATAGTGTAGAAATACTTGATAGTAACATGGAACAATTTAAAAAATGCAGGGTTACTCTAAAGTAACAGCAACATTAATTTGAACCTAAGTTCATTTATATCGAAGCAATTTGGGTGTAGAGATTTTCTCTAGTTAGGAGGATTAAGAGTACTGTGCAGGTTTGTTCACTGAAGGAAAGCTAGATAATCGAATATGATCTCATTATTACCTCTGATCCGAGTATTACCTTTCACCTGAAGTATTCACATATTTCTGTTTTTATGAAAGTGCTCAGAACTATAGGTTAGCTGAATTTTTAAAAACATGGCCCACTAAGTGACATAAATATCATATCTATTAGACATGTGTTGATAGGTCATAACCACAGCTCTACGTAAAGACATGTCTCCTCTGACTTGCCTGAGCCGCTGGTTAATAAGCAAAGGAAAAATAGGAAAAATATGCTTGATGTATCTTGGCATTGCAAAGCCATTGTGCCACTTTAGACTTCGGATTTTGTTTGTTACGTGTTGTACTCCCTCTTTAATGAATGGCTGGATAGTAGGGTTTATGAAAGGTTAGGAATTCACACAGGCTCCTTTTTTTTTTCTTTTTTTTTCTTTTTTTTTTTCTTTTCTTTTCCCCAAGGAAGACTGGTGATTTCACTAAGTCACAACCTCTTCACTTCCTGCACAGGAAGAATTTGAAATACACATCCAGCTTTAGTCATTAGTAAGACTTCAGCCTCTAAATCTACTAGGGTAATGAATTGTAAGACTGCAAAAAGGGAAGCTTCCTGCATTTCGGTGAGCAGCACTTCCTGTATTGCGGTTAGCACAAAGTAGGCTTACAAATCTGCATGGCAATGTTATCACTTTGTGCAGTAATAATTTGATGTGTGTAATTAACATAATTTCTTGTTATTAAAAAGTAAAGTTTTTCATGATTTAGTTTTAGCACATACTATGTTGATACAAGACTGAATAGCATTACTTTTTCTGGAGGAGGAGGAGAGGTAGGTGTCTAGTATTTACTGTTTTGGTCAAAGCTGGAAACCACAAGAACTGTTTCTTGTCTTACCTTGGCACTACTCTTTTTAAGCTCGAAGCATGGAGTCTGAAGAACAAGGTGAGTTATAAATGAGAAAAAAACAGTAAAGAGAAAGAATTTTACCAGACTTCCTTGGGCCCTGAGAAAGATTTGTGGGGAGTCATTGTGAGGACAAGCTAAGATTCTTACTTTTCTCTAAACTGTACACCTGACCTTATTTTATTTACCTAAATTTACACATAGAAATTTGCTCAAACACGCCATACCTCACAGCCATACAAGAATTCATCAGAATCAAAATAAAATGTTGACTTCCTCAAATATACAAAAAAATGGAGTCATGATAAATACACAGGTCTACTGCCCACACACTGATGCATTATTATCACGTGCAGTGAAATGAAGTATCACACTGCACATATACAAATAATTTTTATGCATTATGTTCTTTTGAAATCTCTTACTCAATTACTCCTTCCTCCTGGGAAGCACAGGCTTTTGAAAATATATCCAGTATACTTTGAGGCCACCCAAAGAAAGTAAACAATTATTTTGATATTTCACTTTTTTTTGTTTGTTTGTTTTTGGAAATGAAATGCTATACTCCAACCCACAAGAGTATGCTGAATACACACTGGAAAGCAAAAAGGAAATGTTGCCCTGTTTATCCTTCATAAATGATATATCATGATATTTCATTTACGTTACCTTGCATTTTTCTCTTTGAAAGTCATTCTAGATACCCATGTTGTAGTACATATTTGAATGACCATTATTGCTTCATTTTTATCACATGGGCCTATTGGAGCCAGATCAATAGCACTCTACTGGGACTAAGGTTGGCAATCTAAGACATGGCTAACATTGCTTAGAAGAAACAAGATTCAACAAGAATGCTTTGAATAAAGCATATTTTTCTATAGAGCAGACGCTAAACAAAATTCCTAACGTTGTCCCAGGGCAGACTGTAAACTTGACAGTGCCGCTATTCTGTTGCTAATCTAAATTATAATTTTATGTCAATAGTTCATGGTTCATTAATAATATTAACAGAACTTGAAACCATTACCAAAAGTAAGGGTTCACAGTGCTAGCCACTATATTGACATACATGTAATGAAAAGAAGTCCCTGTTTCAAAGATCATTAAGTAACTACTTAAATTTATTGAATGCTGTGTTAATACCTGTTTCAGCTAAAGCCTGGCTTGAATTTGCTTGTAAGAAAAATTCTTATTTTAATTGTGTTGGATTACATAAAAAAATGATAAATCCATCAGCTATGCTAGTTAGATTAGCAGTATGGAAATGGCCTGCTGTGTTCCAGCACAACTTCTGTGTTACACTGGGTTGAATGTATATGCTTCTTTTCCTGAATGCATTTTGGGCTGCTTTGGGATGAATCTAGTATATTTTGGACCTTATTCAGCAAAATATATAAAGTTGTACAGAATTTAAGTAGGTGAATAATCCCCATCAGCTTCAGTAGGATTTCTAACATGCTGAAAATTAAGCACACACTTAAATCTTGAGCTGTTTGGAAGTCAATTGCTACAGAACTAGCTTGTTAGTGTGCTTGTTACAATGCACAGTCAGTTTTTAAAAGGCCAATATATTCAAAGTTGGCCATTTCTGTTTTACGAGTGAAATCAAATCAACTGCAGTAAAAGAAAAGGAATGCTTGGAAATTATTTTGAAGAAGAATCTTTATCACTTTCTTCTCACTTTAGAGATCTTTATCTTCATGTTATTGTAATCTCAAAGGCTCTTCCTGAGTTACCACTGCTAAGAGGGCAAAGCCATCCCTATGTCTCAGTGTTCTCCATTTTTCTGTGCATCACTATACTTTCCAGTTTCTGTTGTTTCCTTTGTATTTGGTGTAGAGGGCTTCATGCACATAATGTACTTTTCTAATTCCCTTGGTCATGGTCTGCTGAGTTTTGCCTGGGCAAAATAAATTACCTGTGCATGCTTGCAGCTCCCTAGAATGCTCTCCTCAGGCTGAAGTACTTCTTCCCCTTTTACTTGTTTTCCTTGCTTGTTCACAGCATTTCTCTATGCTAAAAAAAAACAAAACAACAAAAAAAAAAACAAAAACAAAAAAAAAAACACAACATGCTGTTTATTTTAGCTATGTAAGCTATAGCTAGGAAGGCTGGGTGCAACCGATATGCGGTGGTCCACAAGTATTTTAATGAAACAAATGCCACTTGTCAAAAACTTCAGATTTTCCTCTGAAAACTGTCATAAGAAATTTCAGGGCATGTCAGTAAAGAAAAGGAAGAAGGGAAGTGCTGCTGTTCTGCCTCTAATGGTTCCTCACTGATATAGGATACAATTAATGATCGACTACAAATTATAGCAATTACAACTGTCCAGAGGTAAGTGGTGTCAAGTTCATGGTCCAGTTTTTAAAAATAGGCAAGATGGCCATCTCTGATGAGTCTGTGTGAAAGCACCTAGTCTGACCTCTGCAATTTTAGGAAGTGATAAGTTCATATATGTCCTAAGGCCAAAAAGTAAAAAATAAATAAAGTTAAGAGGTTAAGTTTTGAATCCGATATTACCAACTACAGTACAGGAAACTGAATAAGGGGATTAGATTGTTGTGTACAGATATTCTGGGAAAAGGAATGGCAAAGAAAGAGAAGATCAGCTTCATCAAATTGTCTAAAGGCTTGTGATTAAGAAAAAGGACTTGAAAGAAAAAAAGATATAAAGAAGGCCATTAGGAAACTTTACAGACAGCCAAACTCATTGATTTGTAAATATGCTGCTACAGAAAACTTTTCAGAGATGTAAAGGAGGATTAGAAAAAGGATTTGGATTCTAAGGTAAAATGCAGTGGCATGTTAACAGAAGGACAACCAGGAAGATCAATAGCCTTCAGTTTCTGTGATTCTGAACGAGCTAGTTTGCATTTTCTCATCCACTCAAACACTGAAACAAAAGGAGAGATACCATGGGAAGTTCAGATTCCTTTGTGTGAATTTCATAGGGTTCGGAAGATTAAAATATTCTGCTACTCACCTAGATAGCTAGGCAGTACACGTTACATGGTATGCTTTATGTAAAGTATTGATCCTTTTAAGCCAAAGCCTGGGTTTCTGCAATTTTCTTTCAATGGCAACTGTTACGCATGTAACTGTGTTTCTTTCTCTTTATCTCTTTAAGGAACGCTCATCTGACAAAGCTGCTTAAATACAGACCAAAATACACTCTAATAATTCTCAATAAAAACTGTGGCTTCCAATTATTCTAGCTAGATTTCTTTACAATGTCCAGCACCTCTTGTCTGGCAGCAAGCCTGCAGCCAAACCAGTTCACCTCAGGCTGCGAGCCTCCTGTTAAGGGAGGTCAGGCCAGGTCACTACTGAACGAGGAGAACAAGACAGAGCTGAGTCACTGCTCTGCTAGCGGTGCCAGCACCTGGATGGCGCAAAAAGGAGCTTCTTTTGTCACTGCCAATCCCAGGGCAGTACTGAAATGAAAGTCTAACGTCCTTTGTGTCCTGGCCAAATTCCAGGGAAGGTGGTTACCTTTTAGCTACCCCAAAATCCTCGGTATTTCAATTCAATAATGTCTCGCTAAATTTCAGCCCATTTCAGTGATGGGTGAAACCAGCCCTGCATGGTTAAAGAGATCTGTCAAAGTGGTTATTTCATCTTGATTTTTTTTTTTTTTTTTTTTTTTTTTTTTTTTTTACACAGCACAATACAATTGAAAAACTGCTGAAGTGAACTGGTTCTTCAGTATAACTCCAGGAGGAGGATTAAAATTATAAATAAACTCCTACATCCGGCTATTGAATTGGAAAATGTGAGGATTATGCTCTCTCATCTTTCAGGAAGATGTCTGCTCCATTTTCCAGGTTCTTATTTTTCATCCTCTAAAAACTTGTTGTACACATACCATTCAAAGGCTTTACTCCAACTTTATTTCTGTTTTCTCCCCTGTTACATGCAGACATTTTTTGAACCTGATTTTAAAACCTTGATTATGTTGAATAGTCCTTTCCTTTTCTTCTGCTCTGAGAAAACAGGCAGAAGGGACAGAAGCTTCCTTGCAGAAAGCCTTACAAGTGATCACACTCAGAATTTGCTTGCTAACAAGCAGTATTCAACTCCCATTTTAACAAATGTACCAAGGGCAAAAACTAGAGGAAGGGGGCATGCCCCAAATATTGCTAAGTCAATGACTTCTTGCTGTCTAGCTTGTGCTGTAGCGAGACACAAAATAAAAGCAAACCTGAGGCTATTGCAAATTATATTGACGGCCAGGTTTTAGATGCTTTGAGATCAATGAAGAATAAAGGACTAATTCAGGTTGCCGTCAGCAGTAACAGAGGCTCTGATTTGAGAATTGCAGAGGAAACCAAGGCACAGCTTTCTGCTGAAGTTGTAGCCCTGAAACATTTTGTTTCCTCTTTCTTACACAGACCTCTTAGACCACTCCCAGCACATCACACTGCTGCTTCACTTACACCCTACTTACAAGCGGGGGGAAAGAGTGTATGTCCACTGCCTCCTCTTCAGTACTTGCTTATTCTGTGCTGTCAGTTTGGATTGCTGAGCTTTTTATTCCAAATGTCTTACTGACCTTGCCCCCCAGCATTTAAAAAATGGGTGAAAAGGGAATAGGAAAAGTGATATAGGGTCAGTACTGCTTGCAGTACTGCAAGGGTGCATTACCTTAAGTTTTGGCAGTTATTTTCTCAACTAGTTCCCTTCTCCTAACTGTCTTTATTTAATATAAGTCATGCTATTTGTTTCATTTTATACTACATAGTTAAATGCTTTTTGCTACCCCACTGGATGCCAAACATAGCTAATGTGGGCTTCTAGAAACTTGTAAATCTGCTGAGGCATTCACTTTAGCTTTACCTTTGACATTGTTAATAGCTGAGATATTTATAACTAGCACTGAAATCATATTCTTGTGTTCTAACCCCACCTTTTGCTTCCAGTATGACTGGAGCGTATTTCCACAGTTTGCCCAGCTTACTGCGTGCTTGTAGAGACTTAACCCACCTGTAAGATTTGAAAAATCTGAAACAGTTCAATGCCACCTCAGAATTTATTTAGATCTTTTGCATCTTTTCAAGCCTTATTAAATGTAAGTGATTTCAGAAGTGTTTTTATAAGGACTTACATAGGCAAGGAACATTCAAAACCATGTAGTGATACTTTAAAGGGAATATATGTATATAGAAAGAACAGTAAGAAGTAATTGTGTTGGAATGGGACAATGCTTATACCTAACAGCAAAATGTAATCAAAGGGAACATTTGCTCTTGAGAGATTTAGCACAACCTCTGCTAGTGTATATTAGCATAACTTCATTAAACCCAGTTGAGCTCTGTTGATTTACACTCACTAGGACTCTGTGAGCCCTTTAGTTCCCCATGTATCTGAGAAAGAAAAGTAGACCTGGAACTAGCACATCAGTATCTTGCACATTAGTATGTTAATATTTGGGAAGCACAAATTTAGAAAAATGATAACAAAATTTATGCTGAGTTGTATGTCTTTTATAGGAATGTCAGAAATAGAAGAAATACATATCTTCACATTGGCACTGACAGAAAAAAAAAAAGGAAATAAAATAATGCATATTTCTGGAGTACCTTAAAGGCAGATTTCTGACAACTCTGAGAGTTTTCTTGCATTGCTTTCTAGTAGCTTTAGGTAAGAACACAAATTTTGTTGACTTTGCAATTGTATGTGACTCTATTTGCAACAAAACAAAGTTAAAGTAAAGCATATTAATTTGATTGCAAACTATACAGCACACACATTCAACAGTCAACTAAACTACAGGGTGATCTTTGTACCATTCATTTATAGATAGCATGACCATTTCATTTATCTATGTGATTCTCAATAATTTGCAAAGTTCTTCAAAAAGAGATAGAAAATCTAAGAACAGATACAAAAATTGGTAGATTTATCTGATCTATTATTCTCCTTCATAGCTTCATTTCTTTATGTTTCAAACCTACCACACTCACAGGGAGTGAATGGGGGGGGGGGGGGGGGGGAACAGATTGGATACACCCTTTCAGGTAATACTGAAGTAAGCAGCCAGGCAAGAGAGTCAAATAATAATTGTAAGGGTTCAAAAGGCCATCACATCATGTAGTTGGTACAGGTCAGGTTAATTCTATTAAGAGAGAGAAAGATGAAGAGATGAGAGATGAATTTAAGCATAAAGTGGCAAACTTCACCAGAAGCAATCCTAAACAGTGACTTAATCCCTTTTGTAATATGATATTTTTGCTTTCTTGAGATAGAATAAAATAGTTCAATCGGAAAGAACCTACAAAGAGATGAGGGCTACTTCTTCATCAGTTCCCGCTCAACACTGTGCTTGAAGTCACTGTCTAGTTTTTAACATTGTCTCACTTATTTAAGGCTAGCAATACAGAACCTTCAGAGAAATCTGATTTCTCAATTACTCAACTGCCATATGGAAATATACAAACTCTGCTTATAGAGCTGATCACCCTAGTTCATAAAGTGCAGCAAGGAAGAGAAGGAGAAGGGTGGAGTTGTACATAGACCTCTAAGAGTTGATTTAATTGCAAGGAAAAAAAAAAAGATTAAATCAACATTTTTGTAGGAACTTGAGTAACACCTGATTTTTGGCTCCGTGTATACAAGGAAATAAAGAGCTGTCATAGTTTTTCATTTAGAGCAACTTGTAAATCTCTCTGCCTCATCCCTGCCCTATTTAGGGTCAAATCAAAGGACAACAGGAACTCTGCCTCTTAACTGGAAAGAACTTGTTCCTCAGTTGACTGAGTCCAGATGTTGTCTCAAACTTATTAGGTGAATATTCATTTTCTAAATTCCTCCTTCCCAAATTCTTCTTGTTGGTTTTGCAAATCTTGTATTTAATACTCAGGATTTTTTTTTAAATGCTTTTGTTGTTGTTGATGTTGTTCTATCCACTACTAGATTTCTGAAAGATTAAAAAACGCTCTTTTTTAGCATAGTGAATCCCACTGAGTAAAGATGGTTGAACTATTCATTTATATGCTTTGCAAATTATGCAAGCCCTTTCATCTATGAAACTGTCTGTGACTTAACTATAGTTTTCCTTTTTTTTTTTTTATAGAATCAGACAAACTGTTTGTCTAAATACTATGAGTCATCTGGGAGCTGTTCTCTTTGACCATTCACTGCTAGCTATTTGTGCTGTCACATTAGATGACGAGTTTTTATTAAAAGTGAAATAAGATCAACTCCTTTATTTTATCATAACAGGAGCTTACCAAGGAGCAGTGTGATATTTGTTCTCATGCTCTTTGACTATTTTTTTTTTTTATGCTTGTAAACCTACAATTTTTTTTTTTACCAGAAACATTTAAGTGTTTAGTAATGATCTGTAGACCTTCACTACAAACCTGCACACAGCCCTAGAGCAGTTAAAGAACTCCATGACTTTTCAAATGGCACAGAGGGACATAGTGGCATAACCACCGAGACTTGCAATTGATGTAACAGAATTTTGAATAGTCTCGACTGCAGCGGTTGAGGAAGGATGGGATTAGCACTGGTAGGAAAATTGGACAGAGACCTCTACTTCATTGCTGGTACCATGGCAACTATTATACGATTGAGCAGGGGTAGCTTATGGAACTAGGCCTGAAGCAGATAACTTGGATTTCTTTTATGCTTTGGCATAATGTTTGGAAATACATTCAATGACGTTGTCATAGGAGCTGTCACCATCTTCATCTTCTCCCAAAAGAATATCTCAATGGAATTTCATGAGGGTTGTGAAGAGAGGAGTACCCCATGAACAGCTTATAACTAGGTGCTTCAGACAGCACAGTGAGACCTCAGCAGGAGTACTGCAGCTGACCTGGGACACTGACTTAGAGACATGGATCAAAAGGCAAGTTAAGAAGACAGTTGTAAGAAGTGATCAAAGTGATCAGCAGCCTAGAGATCTAGGTATGAAGATTTAAATCCTTGAGGCTGACCAATAGAAAAAAAAAAAAAAAAAAAAAGAGGAGGAGGAATAAAGATGCATAAACTGCTACTAAAGTGGAATAATCTGTTCTTCATACTATGCCAAACAAGACAGAAAAGTATAGGCTGGACTTCAGGAAAGTGCTTTCCCTTGTAAGGATATCTGAGCAGCAGAAAGAAAGAGCTAGAAATTTTCATCACAGGAGACTTCAAATTACAAGTTAACCCTGCCAGGATTCCCATTGCTGAGGTTAATTTGGAGGGGATTATGTATTTGACTTCCTGAGACTCTCAACCTTACTTTTGATGATATTTGCAATCTGGTGCTGCTAATCATCTCACACTCAGATTCATGACTTCAAGGAAGAGAAATGAAACTCAATGCTCCTATTTCTTAATTTGTTCTAAGCATATAGAAATTGTAAAGTCATCAGCAATGCAACAGAGTGCTCTTGGATTTCACTGAATGATAAACATATATACCTGCGTGACATACTGCTTCTTTGCCCTTGAGTTCTTGTCATTCATACAAAAGCAGAGTGAAAACAAGAGCTGCACACACCAGTGAAACAGAATGACAGAATTAATAAGGAAACTATATAACACTTTGCTTAGGTCTTGTTGATTTCCAGATTACTGGAAGCTTTAGTAACAGAGACAGTGCATTCCCTGCAGAGAGATTTCTTCATAAAACTTTTGAAGAAGAAATTTTCAAGAACTGCTGTAACTTCTTTCATGATTTTTTCTTTTCAGTGGACAGAACTGAGAGCTCTCTATTCCCAGTTTTGAATCTGTCCTTTTGAATGACTTTAAAATTACCTTCTGTAAGTGTGGCTGGGAACCATGCCCCAGTGCTGCTCCATCCAGACATCAGCAGTGGAGGCTCGCACACTTCCAGTAGAGCTGAGCAGTCCAGGCAGAGCCAAAAAGGGGCTGTGGGCCCCTAGGCACAGCAGTTGGGCAAGGAGGGGCTTCTGAGGGCCTGTAAGGGCAGAGTTCCTCAAGGCCACAAGGCCTGATGTGAAGAATTTAAGAAACCTGTAATAGCATGTTGTTACTACATATCACCTGAATTTTGCTCAGGTATTTCAACCATGATCTTTTCATCTTTAAGAGAATGCTGTGCTCTGGGAAACTGCAAGGTTTCTCAAGGGCATGAGAAAGCAGCTAGTTTAGCTGAATGAAGAAATTCAGGAGAATTGTAATCTGGACCATTAACTATTTCTAATATATCAGCAATGCTTCACTGATGCATTTGGGTTTTCCATTATGAGATTATCCTCCCCTTACCCCCTCCAGTTTTATTAGAGCGTGGAAAACATGTCCTCTTCTGCAGTGATGGGGCTGAGAGGAATAAAAGATGGCTCTGATGATATGTACTCTCAATTGCACTAATAACACCTCATTTTTTTTCCCAGCTCACCCTGTTGTAGCTGATGGGAGTGTTTCTACTACTGCTGTGAGGCGTCACTGTGATTATTGCTGTTCCCTTAGTGTCTTTTATACTCTGGGATCCAATCCAGAAATACATTCTGTTTCAGGAGATTTACGTGGCCAGATTGCACAAAGAAAAATGATAACATGAACAGCAGCCCTATTTTTTACAAGGACATTTATACTAGTACGTCTAAGACTTTGTGTCAGAAAGATCCTTCCTTGTCACACATAGTCCACTAACTCCAGAGCTAGCCCAACCTTTGGGCTTCCTGAACCCTGAAATTCAAAAGTTCAAATTTGGGCCATAGTTTGAGTAACCTATTAGTTAGTGATAAGCTGAAGATCAATCAAACTTTCCAACAAAAAATTCAATGTATACAACTAGTGACACACTTATCTCTGCTTCAGCTGACATAAAGGCTAGTGATCTCCTAGATAAACACAGTATTTCCTGGTGCAGTTTTATCACATTTTTTTTTTTTCTGTGAAGTTATTGTTTTAGTTATTATTCTGTGCATTGTGGCAAGTATCTTAGTAGAAAACTGATAATTTTTTTATTAAAAAAAACTTTCAATATTTTTCTGATATTTCTAAGTGTTCCCTGTCAGCCCTTGTGATTTCATATTTTGACAGTCTTAAACGACCATATGGCATTCACATATATGTCATTCCACACCTGGCTTCCATTTTCAATCTGCTTTTTCACGACTGCTGACTATTTTTGTAAATAATTAAGATCTCATTCCTTATAAAATGAATAATGTTCTACCCTCATGCATGCACATTACTACTCCTTTTCTAGCCATTCAGTATTTTTACAAGACTTTTTCTTAGCAACAGGTTGCTATTGGATGACATCTTGTCCTTCAGAAACAATAAGCCTCATCAGTCTTTTCTCATTATTTAATCTGACAAAAACTAAAATATCTTGGCCAGAACTTGGTTACAATCTATATTAGAGCCACCAGTATGCCATATTCATCTGAATAAATATACCTGTAAACTATTTGCTTCTTGCAAATATTATACCAATAACTATATCATATATTCCAAATTCTTACGTTAATTTAACTGGTCTAAATTAGATTGAACTAAATTGACTGCAATATTCATCATCATTGGAGGATTAATGTCTTTCATCACTGTAAAACCAAAGCAATAACAATAGTCTTTTAATATTTTAAAATATTGCATAATGGAATAAAAAGGACAGAGAGAGAACATCTAGTATAAACTGTGTATTTTATACAATTTAGCTTATTCAGTACACCAGTCTTACTTTAATGTGTGTTGTTTTCCCAGGAAATACTAAATTGATATTGGGAAAAGCTGGCTACAAAACAGCAGTGAGAGTTGTTGCTCATCTAATGCAGCCTTAGCAGATGTAACTGAAGCTTAGGAACTGAGGAGAGTGAGACCTATATTAAAGCACATAACCACCTGTAGGGCTGTTTTCTTCCTTGTGCGATGTGTTAATTGTGCATCAGTGTCCTGGCCTCAAGGAAGGATTTAAATGCTCTTAGAAATGTCTGATGACATTTTCTATCTCCTGTACCTTTTCTATCCCCAGTTTCTGAAATGAGTGCCTGAACACGCCCATGATCCCTAACTCACTTTATGATCAAAGTATGTATCTTACAAAAGTGCTAAGTGACTAACTAGGTCCTGAAGGGCAACACACCTGCTTCATTTTGGAATTGTTTCCAAATGGTATCGTGGAGGGTTTTTTGGGTTATTACCTAACCAGGCAAGTATTGTTTAATTGTACTGCTGCATTGAGTGAGCTCATTTTGTTTGAAAAAAAAATATTCTGTCTGCCAAAGTGACCAGGTGTGTTCTCCTGTGAGCCAGAGGCTTGGGCCAGGCCCTGCAGGGGCAGGAGGGTTCCATCCTGCTGCGGGTGCACAGGATTGGTAGGGCTCGCTTGCACCTCCATGCCCCAGCGCAGTGTAAGCAGGTCTCTGGGATGAAGCTGGGAGTGCTCCCAGAGGCTGCAGCTCATCCCCGGCAGCTACTCAAATCATGTGCCTGTATTTCCTTAAAGGAGAAACCATCTAAAGAAATATAATTTGTTCTGAGAGTTTTCCTTCTGAGTTTAACTCTCAGCAGACAGCATGATTTTGAAAAATCACATGAAGACTGCTCGCACACCATTAACATGCACCAAGTTAGGTTAGATTTTAATAAGCGATCTAGGAAATTTCAGTAATTAACATTGCACTCACATTCCTGGGAATTATTCTTGCTAGTACTGAAACAGTCTGAGAACTTTATTTGGTACAGGACTGGCCCTAGCTACTTACAATGAATAACACCTATGACATAGATTGTGATGATAGATACACACATAGAATCAGATAAAAAGTCTACCCATAGAAATCTCTCCCTTTATTCCTCAGGAAAAGAGACTACATTAACCAGTAATTATTCCCCCTTTCCTTTTCAGAAGTAATTCAAATGAAAGCTAATATGACTAATAAAGTAATTGCAATTGAATGATATGTTTCAGGTGTGTCAGATTCTTCTCAGAAATTCAGACAATGAGTTTGCATTTACGTCTCCACATTTTGAATGACTTCTTTAATCGGATGTGCTATAGCGTATCCGATTTGTAGCATATCATTCAGAATGTAATGGGGATGCAGAAACATGTGTGATGGCTTTTAAGAGAGCCCTAGAGAAGTGTTCTACAAAGGGTAGATCACTGAAGCAGTACAGTGCAAATTTATTGCTGTCATACCAGACTACTCCTCAGTCTACCAGCTCAAAGATGCCTAGGGAGCTGTTTTTGAGAAGATAGTTCCACATAAGAGTTTCATTAGCAGTACATACCTCCTCAGCATGTTGGCTAAAGGGCAAATTAAATGGCAACAAAAAGTGAAAAAAACAATTTGTCTTCTAATACACCAATGTCTGTATCCCAAATAAAACAATGCAGGTGCCTAAAGGGGAGCTAATTTTAGAGATTTGGAAACCTCCTCCATGCATACCCATCTTCAAAGATGTTTTTTCATTTTTTTAAATCCAGTGAATGGATGTGTACAAAATGCATGAAGCAGTGCATCAAGTACAGAGGAGAACCTAAGACTTTCTCTTGCTAGATGATTATTAGGCAGCAGATCCATGGTCATTCTGAACCTTCTACAAACCTTTCCTGAGAAGTGCTGGATGGTCAATCAAAGTCTGGTCAGCACAGTGAGCAGCTGGAGGTTAAAGGCCCTGCTACAAGTGAAGAACTGACTGCAATTCCCCTCAAATACAAGTGGTAATTAAATTCCACTCATCCTGAGGAACTACCCAGTCAGTGAGTTATTTATTGTGCAAAAAATGCAGCAGCAGCAACACTTCTCTCGCTGCATTTCAGAATGGAAAAAGCATCAACTTCCTAATTTCCAGCACTCTCCTTAAAAGACAGACTAATCTCAGTGTTCCCACAGTCCTAAAATTACTGGATTAAATTTTAGTAGGAGTCTGAAAGTTAGATGCTAAACATTGGACCAATGAAACCTCTTATCCATAGATCAGTATGTGAAAAAAGAAAAATAGCATGCATCGGAGAACTAAAAATTATGGTAACTGATACAAATGAGAAACTTCTGCAAGCAAAAGTCTGTCTGAGAGGAGTATAACTCCCAACCTGGTCCAGAAAGGAAGAAACAAGTAGTCTCATTCACTGCTCACAGCTAGTAATATTTGACTATTTAATTATTCATCTGATTCCGGACCTAATCTGTGATACTGAATGACAAACTTCATTGAAGACACAAAAGGTAGAAGGGCATGAGAAACATTATCCAGGTACCAGAGAGCTTGGGGACCAGAACAAAAGACTGACAAATGGAACTGGCTATTTCAGGATGATCTACTTAATGGAGTAGAACTATAGGAAATAAATGAAGATGGAGGCCTAAGGGTAAGTATGAGTGATATCGGGAAAATGGAGATAAAGTGTGAGGAGAGAGCTTGGCATGCTCATACAGGATTAGACCGCAAATATTAAAGGATCATCAGTTAACCCCAAATTATTCCATTATGTACATTATGCATTAGTTACTGTTAGTGTCATTAACTTTTTCATCTGAGCGATTATTTGTACCATCAAGATAACTATTTGAAACTACGGCATCAAATGTGATTTAGAATGGAAGGGCTAAATGAACAGGTGCTTCAAGTCTTTCAAGTTAATTTCTTCATTCATTCCTAAAGGAAAGTTTAAAGGACTGAGGATTTTATTTTGTTCTTGCTATCGTTATTATTATTATTATTATTATTAAGCAATTAGAGTAATCTCTCAATTTCTCTAATGAAAATCAAATGTAGAACGGCAACAGCATCATTTCTTATTTCAAAACCAAGGAATATATTGGTCAACAATCACATGTAATGATTCAATCTAGAAGACCTCATTTGGCTTTGAAATATAGCAATTTACCATACACCTTTGAAAATCCAAGTAGATTGTAGTTACCAGTCCAACTTCTCAATTTTACATATCTTTAAGCATCAACCATTTTCTAAGAAACTTCAAATAAATGTTCCCTCCTTATACTTAAAAACATCTTATTCAAAGTCCTGAGATTCTACGAATTAATTTCATCTCGTATTCCCTGACTGTAAAATGAAATGTATGTTTAGAAAACTAAAAAAGCTGTAAAAGCAGGCATTTGTCCTGGCCTTTGAGAGAGAGGTGAAGCTAAAATTCTTTTGGTATCAGAAACTAATTTTAGGTCATCTGTTGACATTTCCAAAATGCATTACTTAAAATGGTTTTCTTGTGTTAGCTTGTGATTAGTTACCCTCTGAGCAGGGCTAGTCAGGCAATTAAAACAAAAAAGAACAACCAACATTTATTATTATGGTTTGCTACTTTTTATTAATGATTAGTGAACTAAAATAAAGGAAAAGACATGTTAAGACATTAAGACATTAACTGAAACTATTCTCTGTATGTCTTCAAGCAACTCCAATAGACTAATTTAAGAATGAGCTAACATATTTTCATATATGTCTGCTATGGTTAGAAGTATGCCACTACTCATTTTATCAGGTATATGTGTTCACTCAAATACAGAAAAATGTGTGCTCTTCTCTACATATTGTATGTAACAGCTTATATATTACATTGTGGAAGAGAATATATTGCTTCAATTAATGTACCTTGGAAGAGGACTCAATTAATACATGCATTCTAAGCCCAATGAGAATACATGCTGAAGTTTTGTACTACACTGACGTACACTAATATAGCACAAAAGAAATACAGATAACAGCTTTTTATCATTCCTGTTGCTGAGCCACAGTAGCTATGCAAGCTGGAATGAAGGCTACTTTGGGGAAAAGAGGGGAGGAAGAAGAGGAAGTATGCTTGTGTAGTCCTGGCTAGTGGGAAGCACCCTAACCTAGGAAAAGAGTAATTCTGGGCTCTTATCTTTTGATCCCAATATCTCACATGACATAGTTTATGGATAACTTGCAAGAATATGTGCTTTTGAAGAGTAAACCAAAATTTGACATATTTTGAGGTTCTTTTTAAACAAGTTGGTCCATCTGTTGAGTCAATATTAACTACAAATATTAATTATCTGTGTACTAAGGAGAAAGCAAAATGGAAGAATCAAAAGAGAACTCCCTCATGTTCACTCATAGCAGAGCACCATATGATATTTTTTTCTCTCATATTATGCACACGGTCCCTAGAACATACAACAAGCAATAGTTTCTGAACTTGCTTTGAGCAGGAAAACAGATCCAGAGGCTTTAATACTCCAAAAAGCTTGTTATAAGAAACTAAACTGGGCTCAGTGTAAGTCTTTGTCTTGCTGTGATCCCTTTGGGCAAGCTGTAGGCAGTGTGGTTCCCTGCAATCTGCAGGTCTCTGTCAAAGACAATGGAGTAGAAGAAAAGACTGACCCTTTTTGTGGAATCAAAAGGAAGAAAAGTCAATAGGAAGCTCTTACATACTCTGAAACGGACAAGCTTTTCCATTTGAATGTTACATATTGCTTATTCCTTTGAAGCTACTTTAAAAAGGAACCAATATTTTCTTCAGGGAGGGTTAAAAAATCCTGAGTGTTTGGGTGGTAGCATTGTTAGGAAGCTTTTACTTACACAAGGTCTACAATACAGACTTCTGTTGGTCTAGCTATCTGAAACAGAGCTACAAAGGGGTGTGCTCTGATGATATATGCCTCCAGGCAGAAAAACCCTGTAGCTACATTTCTTGTTTCTTTACCGACCTCTTGGAAGGCTGGAGGGAACCACTGGAATTAATTATACACCAGAAAGCACAGTTTTGCTAAAATATGCTATGCTACTAATGTTTTGCCTAGTTCAGCTATGCTGTCAGCTAGGTATTAATTGAGGTAATTCTTTAATTTGATTTAGAGATTCCAAGCACAGAGCTGGGTGAATACCACAAAAACTTTCTGTGTGTGTTAAGTTCAGATGCACTTTTACTTTTCTCTTTCTCTTTCAATAATTTATTTACTTACTTATTTAACTATTGTTCCTCCCCATTTTGCACCACTTCTCTACCAAAGGATATTATGACTGGTTCCTTGTTGGGCATACAGCAGCTACGTGGAACAGACATGCTTGCAGCTTGATTTGGGCACACTCCCACCACCAGCAGTTGTGCTGTCAGGGAGTGAGACAGCTCCTGACGATTTCAGAGGTGCCATTTAGGAAGTTAAAATAACCTTTACGTCTAAAACCATGAATGGATAACTAGAACTAGTAGTAGGATGATATATATATATGTGATACAACAAGTTTGTACTGAAGTCTGCACTAGTAAATATCTAAGTAAGCCTTTTTCCTTTTTATGGTTTAATTAGACCAGAATATAGAGGCTCTGTAAAAAGAGAAATTGAAAGCATCTAAACTGAATATTTCTAATAGGCTTATTCCTTTAAATTTAAATGTGTAGCTCTTGGGAGATAGCTTAAATTTCTTCAAGCCCTCCTCTTGATAATAGCTGCCTTTATTTTGTGAGGAGAAAGAAACAAACCTGTACCACTGCTTATGAGTTACATTTTATCAGCACAGTTCAAGCTCCAACAAAGATCATTATAAACCTGCTATATTAGGTGACATGACAGGAGGATATTGGTGATTATTTTCCAGAAATTAAAAGTGTTGGTTTTGGCTTTGATTTTGTTTATTAGATTTGAATTGAGCTGTCTTCTATTTTGAATTTGTAGTATACCTAGCCTAATGATGTCTGCATTACTAAGCAGGACTTCTAGCCACTATCATAATACAAATAATAGCATACTAACAATAATGAAAAAGGCCTTACTTATGTTAACTAATTTAATATTCTTATGGTAATTGTTAGGAGTGAGTAAAAGATACGGCCAAAGCTTTAAAGATGAATCAGGAAGAAAAAATTGACACAATAGTTCAAAAATTAGAGTTTCTCAAATTCACACATATTTACCAGTCCTCTAGGAATTCATGGATGGGTGTACATACAAACAGGATAAAAAAATCTTCTTGTACACACAAAATGTTTAGGGAAACCGATATAAGAGAGATAAGGAGTGTTCTACATTTGGATTCAGTAGCCATTTCTAGACCAACTGCTTATCTAATCTAGTCTCAGATGACAGACACAATAACAAAAATCATCTCATTGTCAACAGCAGATCACAAATCTGAACCTTGCAAGTTGTGGGTATGGGTGCACGTATGTCAGCAGGTCTGTGGGTAATTAAATGAAGCAGTGACTTGCTCAGTATCTCAGCTCCTTAACGCATCCTAAGAGCACAAATCAGAAATAAGGGGATTTCATTTAATGTAAAGCAATTTTACACAGGACGCTTTACTTCTAAGACTTCATGTTGTGCTGCTGTCAAAAAAAGGCAGAGGAAGATGTGAAAGTCCTGAACCAAAGACAGAAAGCTAAGCAGCTGTGTAATCCACCACTTTTGAAAACTCTTCTTGTTAGGCTCAATTGTAGATATAATCCTTTTGATTTAGGACCCCCATGGCAGAAGTCTCTCAAAAAGTTGAACACAGTAGAGCAGAGTAATCACTAACAAATTTCATTCTGATTTCTTAGACAACAAATCTGCTAATTTCCTATGGCCAAATGCAGCTCAAAGGATGCAGCTGTTTTATCCTCTTTCCTTATTATTCCTTAATAATACGATCTGTTGTTAGTTTGTCCCTATTTGCTAGCTCCCAAACTCACCGAAACAAATGCTGTACTATGTCACAAGGCAGTCCTGCCACAGACTTACATTGAAGAAACAGACTACTGACACCTTATTTGAACCTTTCTTGTGATGCTCAAGCTCTCTGGAAATCAGGTCTGTAATAAAGGTATTCGCATTTATATTTCTGAAGTGACAGAAAACAGTTCGTTCTTCATGTCAAACAGTAATTGTTTAATGATGGTCTGGAAAACAACTGAGCAAAAGAGATAAAGGACAAGATAATACAAATACTACTTTGTTGTTTAGATACTGAACTGTATGACCATCAGTATGAAAATATTAAAATTGACTGATGCCATATTTTTCTCAGTCTACATATTTCTCAATTATATCCAGTGTTCTCATTTTTCTGAAGCTAACCTTGAAAAAATTGATCTGCATGTACACCTTCTAATGTTATCTGTCTACCTGGCAGAAGGAAGCCTGAGTTATGAACTGCCTTATTTATCATGATGGATTTTTTTTTTTTTAGTTTGAGACTTGTAACACACAATATCTCTGTTAGAAATGTCAAGACTTCATGGTTGATTACCTAAAAGGGAAAAATCAGGAAATAGTTTTGTCTTGTGGTCTAGATTATTTTTCTCACCTTTCCACTACTCTAAATGCGATATCATATTTATTCAAAAAGGCACTTTTAGAACAAAGAAACGGCACTGTATTTATGAAGAACAAATATTCAAGAGAGCTTGCAAGAGAATTAAGTCTAGCTTCACCATAGGAGATAGCCCTTTATCACCCTGAAATACTGGTCATAGGCTTTTAGCCTATCGGCTTTAGAAAAAGAAACCCAGGCACGAATAAGGCTAGTACAATAGGAAATAAAAGGTTGAAGAAAAAATGAAGAGCCACTCAATTGCTAAGCATAAATCGTGATGTTTCCAGCATGCTTCCATTGGCCACATTGGCACCTCCCCAGATCAGAGGAGCTAACTAGACACTAACACTTTTCATAATTCAAAACCAGCTAAAGTGGCCAGGACAAGCACGTGCAATCTTGCCACTAAAACTACACAATGCATTTCTGTGCAGAGAATATTATCCTACAAAGAGAAGACTGAAACAAAAGTTTAAGAATTGGTGGCAACTTTAAACTAAGAACAATGTGAAATCTCTTTTTGTGTGATTACTTACTAGATTTCTATTTCTATTTATAGTAGAAAATAAAGAAATATCAGTCTAGACAGTACTTAGTGATAATATATGTAATTGTCTTGGTTTCTGAGGGTTTCTAATTTGATCTTTCACTGTTTAAAAAGATTGTGTTGAAATTATAACATCAGTTGTTACTATCATTCAATACAATACAAACTTCATAATACATTTAAATGATCTCACAGTCCTCAGCATGATACAGGAAAAGTCAATGAAGAGTTACGAATCAGAGGCTGGTTCTTCACAGATGCATGATGAATACATTCATACTCAAAGAGTAAAATTAAATTGCAGGTTACCAGGGGAATTAATCTTGATTTACAGCTATTTATCATGAATAAGATTTGGGATGCTGTTGTCAATGCACTTGCCCTTTACTGAAGGAAGAAGAGAATAGCAGCAGCAGGACTTCAGGAAAATTAGATATGACTAATTAGATATTAGATGAGACTTGTTAAAATAACTAAATAATGAGAGGCACCAATTAATAATTTAGGAAGTTCACATACAGGTAACCCACTAGAAGACTAGAGATACTTCAGCATTGTAGGGTTATTTCATCTCATTGAGACGTGATAATTAAAATGACCATTAATGATAATGGGAATTATCCACACAAATCTTTCCATTACTTTATTTGATGCAATAGATGCCAAAGTCTATTAGTTATTAGAAAGAAAATAGTTCACAAATGGTGAGCAAGGCTGCGTGGGGACGTGGATTTGTCTGTGTACATATCTGTGTGTATAAATGCAAGTGTCTGGAAAACAGCACCAAATTCTCTAATATTGTTCTCTGTTGTGTAAAATAATTGAATGGCTTAATTAGGATCTTCTTACAGGAGATCAAGTTATTGACAATCGCAGAGCTCTATGCCTACCAGGAAGACAGTATGTTTCTTTTGAACAACCCCACAGTGGAAAAAAATCTGCTTCATTTCATGAACCAAATATTACAGTAACAAATATTACAGTACCAAAGTTGAAGGCCAATTTTAGATAAACATGCATTAATGAATAATATCTTAAAACAAGAGGCTGTAATAACTATTAATAGACAGGAGTATTTCAAGAAGATCTTGGTAAGGATTGGCAGGCCTGAAAGCTTACCTTCATGCTTGAGTAAACGATATATATGTCTTCCATTTATGCCAAGATATTTTCTCTAGACTAGAACCTATGACAGTGTTTGCCCTTCAGTATGACTATGGTCAATCTTTTACCAAAATGCCATAAAGCTGAGGAATTCATGAACAATAATAAAAATGTTCACCAGATTTTCTCCCATTTGTCTTTAGTTTTTGTGGAACAGGAAGAAAGCAGAAGTTGATGGACATACCATCACTAAAGTAGCATCTTTATTTCCAAAGAACAATTTTAACACAACACATAAGGGCTAGAGGGTCAAGAATCAGTTTTATAGCAGAAAAAGTGTAAGCCATTTTCAGAAAAACTAACAGTGGTAAAATAACAGGAGAAAAAAAAGGTAAGAAATTCTCACGTGAAGGAGAAAAGAAAAACCTACAGATATTTCACTAAGGAAATCCTTTCCACATTAAAGTTAAAAGCAACAATTAATGAGCTGCCAGGTACCTGCCAAATGACAGTTACTGAAATTGCTTCCAGAATTGAGGTCTGCTGGACAAATACTTGGAAAATAAAGTTTGAATGATCTGAGGTTTGAATGAAGACCAAAATTTTGCGTAGCATTTTCATTATAATCCACACTGAAAGAAGATCTTTCCATAGTAACTGAGTTAATTCAGAAGTACACTTAGGCAGGGCTGAAGGAACAGTGTCATTTGTGGGTGCATTGTGTGTCCATATATGCTCAGGAACATTGTCATAAGGCATATGGATATATTTTAAAACTAAGCTCCTTATTCAGGCATCTAAGCAAGTTCCTAATATTGTTGAGTCCCCTTAAAATAACACTTTATTATTGCATCTCCTCTCGAATTTTATTCTGAGTCCTTCTACCTCTGGTAGCTTTTTTGCAGGTATGCTAAGAAAGAATTGCCTGTACAGAGTCTCATGGCAGAGCTCAGCCTGTGAATTCTGTGGCCTTTTGAACACTCACTAATTGCATGACAAAACTTGAAGTTTTTCTTCACAGGCGAATGGCTGACAGTTGCTTAAAGGCTATTTGAAAACACTAGTGGAGGGTTTGTAACTGAGTTAGCAAAGAAACACCCTTTACTTCCCTTACAATCAATAAAAAAAAAATCTTCATTGGCAGTCTTTCCCTCTTCAAAACACACTTTGAAACACAGATAAAGTAGAAACTAAAAATATGCAAGCATCAACAAAATCCAGAGGTAAATGAATCTTTGTTTAAAATGTGAAAGACCAAAGGGGAAATGCTGGGGCTATAGCCAAACTTTGTGCTCGTAATAAAGTACCATTTAATAAATATAAACAACTTGAAGCAAATATTAGTGGTTCATGCTAAACTGCAGAGACAATTTTGTGGGGTCTAAGAAAATTATGCATAGAAAATAACCATTAAGGTAAGAGTAAGTTTTATGTAATGCGGAATTCAGAATAACTTTCCAGTGGTTGAAATCATTGCCTTGAGTTTGCATGTACCTTGAAAGACAACATGGAAAGTTCAAAGTTAAATTTTTAAAACAGTTTTTATATAAAACCTGCCTCCACTAAGCTTGTCACATGAAGAAGATGCCACAAAGAACAAAGCAGAGCCTGACAATTTGCAAAAATATATGTGCTTATCATACCCTTGTTACATAAAACTGCTAGTGAAAGGCTTTGAAATGTAGGTGGTGCTCTGCAGATGTTTGTACCGATAAAGCTGCCACTCAAAGGGAAGCTGATGTCCTAGGATGACACTAGGACACTGTAGCACATGTAAAGTAAATCAAAACCTCTATATTATCTTGCTAGAGTTTAACAAAGAAACTGATTTATCCAGGTTGGGAATATTTGACAAATCTGCTGTCACAAATCCTGGTCTTTTACCACAAATCTACTCTTCTTTTAACAGCATGTACCCCAAATTAGATTTTTCAGAAGACCAATAGGCACCTTCTCTCATCAGAAACGGCAACAACTTGTCCCCTGTATTCCTTTACAAAAACGACATGAAGATCAGAGGACTGGGTTGATTACAGGTCATTAAGGGATTTGTTTAGGTCAACTCCTCTCTTCTCTACCTTGTATAATAAGACTGAAATATTTCTTACAAAGAACTGTATGTGGATAATTTGTATCGAAACTTAGGAGTATTTAAAACTGTTAGATCAATCCTTTATTGATTGATCCTACAATTCCTTTGTAAACTCCAATTTCACCAGTAAAACTCATATCAATTACAAATCTTCCCTGTTTTTTTAACTTGTGCTAGAAAGCTCCTACCTCTTGCAAAAGTATTCCAGAGAATTTTGATGCTGCTGGCAACAAGTACATATAAAAGGATTCTAAACTATGAATTATGTCAGTGATATCTCCCGGTAATATGCAGCATAGACAAGAGACAATACAAAAGAACGTAATAATCCTAAAATAGGTTTGTTATTTTTCGGTTTTATTCCTCACATACCATGATAATACTGCAGGCATCATTGTTGTTGTGTAGAGTTGCTGCAAAGCTCTTTGGCTTCTGTGTTTTTGCATGCAGTGTAGCAGGCTTTTAACTTATCGTACAGAGCCCAGGTTACATATTCTCTCCCAATCCTCATAAATATTTGGTGAAGGCATTAATTAAAAAAAATGTTTGTGGTGAACATAGTTACTAAACCAGAACCTTACACTGTAACAGCATAACAACAAAACAAAGGAAACCACCACCAACAACAAAACATGAAGAAAAACTTAAATGTTATAAAAAAATATACTATGCAAATATGGTCTCTAAGAAAAACAGAGAACTTCTGAGACTTGGGTTTGATGGTTCCCTCTGCTGCAAAGTGTATTTTTTTTTATTTATATTCTACATGGCATATGCACAGTTCTGAGGCACAAAACTAAAATACTGTATCATGCTTCCATAAGTAATTGGCATAACCACCCACTCTGCCCAGATACTGCCGTTCTATGAGACAATGCCATGAGAACAGGCCAGTCAAAACAAATCGTTTAGTATATGCATGGTGTTGAACTTGGATGGGAATCTGTTAAGCATGGTCATATAAATGTAAGGTTAAGCACATTTTTTTTTTTCCCTTTTTTTTTTTTTCTTTAGGCAAGACCTGGTTAATCGGAAGGATTCATCCCTAATGCCCATAAGGGCATTACTGTTAGAAACAAGCAGTTGGTGAGGAATAGATTGTCATCTGTGTTTCAATAACAGTTGTGCTTAAAGATCCAAGCTACAAAGAACTCTCCCTGATAAATATCCTGTCTTTCCTGGAAACTTTTGTGTAAAGATTGTGTAGCACCAGTACGGAAGTTTCTTGCAAATGTACCACATCTACCTGTACACTCACATAAACCAGTTAGTTACTGCAAAATGATCTGTTTCTGGTAAATATGTCTCTTCAATAGACTGGATTTACAGTCAGGATAAAATGCATTTTTTTCATAGCTAGCATAAATACATAATGCAGATAAGCACAGAACAACAAAGGCAAAGGAACATATATATGTATAGATTAATTATTTTCTTTAGTGTGGTTTTATCAACACAACTAAAGAAGAGAAAAAAATTGCATTTGAGTGACTTCATCAATACTGCAATGCCATGTCCCTAATGGCTATACATTTTAAAGATATTAATCATTAGTTATTCATCTCAAACAAAAAAGAATAATTCCATTAAAACAACAGAAATACATAGCCTAAAGAAAATAAGTGAAGAAACATGGACGTATTCTGTGTTCCGTTATAGAGCCCCAAATACAGGATAAAATTTTAGTGGTCAAAAGTGCCTATATTAACTTAGCAGAAGTTGAATCTGTATCATAAAGACTATCAAGGTCTTTATTTACATGGATAATATATACACATAAGTGTATATACATACATATATGCATATTTATATACACGTACATGAATATATAAAACTTGTAGGGAGTGAAGCCCTATGAAGGAAATTGGGTATTTTTTATTCATGACTTAAATGAGATCCATTCCCAGGAGAAACAAGCCTGGGGAGGCAACTCAGGAATAGGATGAGGTGTGCTTTGGATAAATTAACTTCCGATTAAAATCAACCAAGGAAAGCACAGGAAGGCACATAAAGCATGCTAATATATCATTTCCATAGCTTTTTTTAGTTGAATTCATCACTTGTGACTAGCAAAGTGCGCTCTATTTTCTAATATATTCTGGTTAAACTTAAGAATCCCCCACCTTATGTAATGTAGTTTTATACATTTGCTTTAGGACTGCTTTAGTCATAAGCAGCAGCTTACCTACACATCCCATATCCCTAAATCTATAATAGGTATCTCAGCTACAAGGAGCCTAGCTGCACTAGAGCTCAGAAAGACCCAATGGAAAGCTCTAGGAAGAAAAAGAAATATTTATGTTTTACTTAGATTAAAAACAGAATAGTCTTACAGTAAGAAAATCAAGCATGTTTGCAAGGAATCTTATTCTCCTGCCAAACAAAAAGGTTACACAGAACAACATGTACCACACCCATGTGTATAAGAAGACACACAGGAAACATCAGTTTATGTACAGTGACATAAACATTCTTCAAACCATTTGGGAATAAGTTTAGTGTAACGCTTGGCCTGGTACTACAGGACTCTGCTGATAGCACTGAATAAAGAACACTACTGGTCATTAGAAGACAACAGAGAAACTTTCACCATGCAGCTAATCTCTTGCTCTACAGAGCAGTTAGGAGTGAGCTCGTCATGTTATTTTGTAGTGGTAGAAAGTTCAGGGTATGCATGATGCATGCTAAACTGGATCCATATAGTCAGACTTCATAAATATAAATGGAAGATTTGCAAATTTGAACACAAACCTGCATCTGAATAAACCAAATTAAAACTGGAATGCTACTCAGTGTTCATCCTTTAAAACTGCACGTTAATATTGCTTTTCAGATGTACTGAAATATGAGTTGTAGCTAATGGTCAGACAGCATTCATTTTACTGATCTATTTCTATCCTGCATTCCCTCATTGAAATCTGAAGTGTGAAAAAGGTAACTCAATGTAACTTTGAGCTTTGTGTTTCTGTGACAGACTCTTGGTTCAGGGCAATTCCCAATGACCATTAAATCCTGAAGGACAGAAACAAAAGGGCTGCTAGTCCTTGTGGTTTTACTACATCAGCAAGAGACCCATTCTGAAACTGAATTAATACTGATTGCTGATTGGATTAACTGCTAACTCATCTCATCTTCTGTATTTAAGAGATGATTTCTTTAGAGGGAAATGAAAAGGTCCGTATTTTGCTATGGCTAGGGAAGCACGCACAAAGCCTTGCACAAAAGACAGGGAATTAAGAATTTTTTCCATGTTGTGGATTTGTAAAGATGGGCCCTCCCTCACAGCCAGGATGAATCCTCCTGCTTTGACAGGACCATGGCCATGGCTCCTTGCTACTGACTGTGCTTGTCTGGGCTCTGTCCTAGGTTTGATTGAATTTGCAGAAGAACATGCTCTATTTCTTCCCTATGGGACTTGTTCTGGGGTTCTCATATATATGCCCTGGAAAGAAATAATCTTTTTAAGGAACTGAGACTTTAAAAAAAAAAAAAAAAAAGGAAAAAATACTGAGCAGGAATAATCTGCCAGGTGAAGTGATTGCCTGCGTGAGTGCTATTTTTATTACAGATAAGATACAGGATTTGGTCAGCCTATGTCATGGTAGCAACACTGTTAGTTTATATCCAATCATGTTTTTAATTCTCGGTACTTGAGATTCATTCATTCCTGTTGTGAAAAGGAAGAATTAAATAGCCATAATCCCATTATCACCATAAAATGTAATCACACAAGAAGGGTCAGAGAGGATAATGAATTACTTGGAATTACTCCATGTAGAGGTAGACTCTTAAGGTGACCAGAAGCAATAGATTTATTAGAAAGATGTATTAATATACGGGCTGTAGGCACTGGGAAGCTGAACTTACAGTTAAAAAGTAAATCCACCAAATTGAATGTCCTGGCACTGATCATGACAGTGGGGGGAGGGGGAGTGGGGGGGGAGAAAGAAGAGATAAAAACAAAACAAACAAACAAACAAACAAACAAAAACCACAGAAAATAAATAACTGTGGGCAACATTTTAAGTAAAAGACCATGCATTCATATTCTTGTTATCATCCTCAGAGGCAACTTGCATCAGTAATGGCAAAGCAATAGGTAGAGAGTGCCGAAGTAGCAGACAGTGTATTCAAATACAGACAGTATGCTTATATTTAATAAGCACAGCAGGTGAACAATTGGATTTGAAAAGGAAATTAAATGGGCTGACCTAAGAGCAGACACATTTATTGTCTAGCTCTGCGCTTTCTATTCCATGATTACTGCAAAGCTCTTTTGTAAACCAATATGAAGGAACACATTACTGTGATTGTACATCAGCT
The DNA here is from genome assembly GCF_047663525.1 of Anas platyrhynchos. NCBI lineage: Eukaryota > Metazoa > Chordata > Aves > Anseriformes > Anatidae > Anas > Anas platyrhynchos. The sequence goes on along the minus strand of NC_092593.1, from coordinate 37,412,501 downwards.
AAGCATGGTAGCCACAGTAGGAAATAGAAAAACATTTTAAAAAGTCAAATTCAATCAGCATTTACCTCCAAGCTTTCATATTCTCTTTTATTTTAATCTCCTTTCCCGTGTGATGCCTGCTTTGTGCCTAACATTGTTTGCATTAATGCTATTTCTAGATGCCTGATAACACAATAAGGTAGAAAAATTAGCAAAGACTAAGAGAGAGACGGAACTCATATTCCAGCCCTCTCTAAGCTAAACAAGAAACAACTCTTTACTTGGAACTGCAAACAACTGGTTAGTCTCACACTGCAAGATCAACTCAAAAGGACAATGCAAAGAACAAAAATATTCATGAGAGTTCTACAATTCTTTATTAATTAGAAATGAAAATTACCTTCATGAGTTGAGACCACCCCCATAACACTGATTATGAGACGTAGCCAAAGAAAACAAGTATGACGTTTCCCCTTTCTGGTGAACAGACTCCAGAAGACAAGCGAATAAAAATAATTGCTCTGGGAAAATATTTGTCAAAGTTCTTGTAAAACTACCAGTGAGTAGTTTCATTTTCTCTCCTGAAAAAAATGATTTGCAGCATTTAACCAATGAACCTCACAAATTTTTACTACCTCTAAAGCAATTGTTAGAGACTTTCGAGAAGCTTCCCAGACATCAGTCGAGGTTTCAAAAGAGAATGCAAATCACTGAAACCACAAGTAAAATAAAACAGATTATCTAAGTGAGGAGCAGAGGATATGAAAGCAGGACAAAGGGTGTCACAGGTAATTATAAAGATGCATCTGGTCTCTAGTTACTTTTGACAAAGCCGTTTTTGTGATTTATGGCAGGTGCTTGTTTATAAACCTATTTCAGCACAGTCACACTGAAGCACATTCATCATTCTGCCTGGTCTTCATTATTGGATAAACGTCATTTAAACAGAACCTGAATCCAGACTTCTGCTACCTTGACATAAAAATCAGGATCTTCTATTTGCCTGCATTTATTTATTTATTTCTATTGACCTAAGGAGCTGGGTTGTGTTTGACAAAGATTCTTCTCTTACCCCACACTTAATTCAGCAAGAAAAACAAATGTAAGTGTGCTACATTTGGGAAAAAAAAAATCTGGCAAGCAGCACCCTGTTTAATATTGACATCTATTTAGTTGTTATCTATGCAGGGTTTTTTTGTTTGTTTGTTTGTTTGTCTGTTTTTTAAGAAAGGCAGGATAACCAACACATGAGTCTGATCAGTGAAACCAGAAATATGCTCTCTTACCTTTTGTGCATTTTCTGATCTGTGAAAACTGACATAGTCCAAGAGTCTTCTCATCCCATACCAGGAAAACCCTGACCTGGGGAATCAGTCACTTGGGCATAAAGGTGTGCATTCAGTTCCTGTCATGATCCATGACCCTTTTCCCCCATTTTATTTTTTTTTTTTCCATTTCATCTTCATTGAATATTTCTTTAAAACAAAGAAACAAACAAACAAACAACAAAGAAACAAACAAACAATAACAACAACAAAGAAACAAATGAGCAGATGAAACAAGCCCACCAGAGAACAGAATTGACAGAATTGTTAAAATGCCTAAAAATTACTTTGCTAGGCAAGGTAAAGCTGCAGAATTCTATTGCCTGTTTTTGTAAGTTTGTAGCATCAACAAGCAAGTTGACGTAGGAAAAGGAAGTTACACGATTTAGAGATTGTGCACAACACAAAGGATAAACAGAGTTTTTTAGGAAAAGGTCTGGTACTAGAAAACTTTATATCAATTGGAGTTGTAAGTTAAATACAGCAACCACAGGATTCTGCAAGAAAAAGAGGCATTAAACACTTTTACTGTCTTAGCATCATCTGTCAACAGCCGTCAGCGGCAAGTACACAGATTGCAAGTTTGAGTTGGCCACTACACGCACTGAGCAAGGAAAAGGAGGGTTTCTACACTTCACTAAACCGCTACACATCCTTGAGATTGCCAGATATGCCAGCCAAATTTTACTGACAAATTCTACATACTGAGCTCACTTTGACATTAATGGAAGCATAGGAAGGGATGATCTGATTTTTGTGTTACAAACTAAAACTGTATATCCTCTGCAACATTTTAAGCACAGAACAGTAGCAGGATAACCCATTTTCTAGAATATATAAAATAAGCCCCAGAACCATACAGTTTGCATTCTCACCATGAAATTCTGGTATGCAAGCAATTTAGTTGTATGTTAAGAGTTTATAAATCCTGTTATGTTTTTCAAAGACATACAGAGAGACAGTTATTTTCAATCATGAAAAAAATATCTCCAAACAGAATTCCTCAGTACAAAGGACCACATGTGCTAGGAGCCATAGACCAAAGTCTATTATTCCTACTTTATTTGTAATTATTCATTTTTAGGAAGTCTACACTGCCTATTTTGCTGGATTTTTAAATTTCTCTTTCTTTTCACATCCTGCTGTAGTGGATACTTCTTCAGGGATTTCAGTTTCTAGGTTACAGAGTGAGCACTCCCCTTTCCTTAAGGTCTCATGTCTATTTTTAAACCTAACCTCTTTCCAAATATCACATTTTTCACTTTCTGATACAGAAAGAACCCTCTTCCTCCCAGTTTTTGCAATGAAAAACAATTCAAAAGGAAATTCTCTCATCTTTTAGCCATATTTGTGGCCAGAATCAAAGGTTAACTGAATTTTCAACTCCTATCTTTGAAAGCAGCCTATTTGGCTTTTCACAGATAAGCTCATCGCCATATACTTATTTCACTGATTACTTGATTTATGGATAAATTCACCAGCAGGTGAATTATAGAATAGAGTAGGGTATTAGAGTTTACCTTCAGTAGAGGAAATTATTTAAAAACATTAATGCAATATAGAATATAAACTCCATCTTGGCTTCCTAGTTTACGTTGCTTAAAAATTGAAAGGGACACAGAGAAGAATTAGAAGGTAGCTAGCCTGGAACTAACCTTACCAGATACTTGACATATGGACATGTCTCTGTGTGGAAATAGAAAACAAAAGCAGGGCACGGCATAGTAACTTTGATGTTTATAAACATATCCTTTTACTGTGCTTTTCAGAACTTTCAGCAAAGCAGAAATACTGTACAATATAACCAAATTTAACTCAGGTGTCTGCTGTAACAAGGAATCATCACTGTTGTAGAAGCTGATAGATATCCATAAAAGAACTAAAGACAAAAAAAAAAAAAAAAAAAAAGCCAGTAATTGGAATTGAAAATAGCCTGGAGTGTCTGATAAGAACAACATTGCACATGAAAGCAGGGTTTTGTTCCTTGTCAAACATGGTAAACACAATGTTTCAAACTATTTCTTCTGTCTTTTCCCACCCTCTAAATTCCTGTTTACAATGAAGCCTTTATCTTTGAAATAAAGTACATTCAACACCCTCCATGCAGCCAAGAGGGATCCAGGTAGGAAGCTGATGAAAGAAGACAGTGGATAGGTGCTAAAAAGGCCTTATATTGATTTAAATATTGCTGACTCAAAGAATGTTGTCTCTTCTTTCTGTTTTGTGAGTTTTCAGCTGCATATGCTTTCCATTGATCCTGACCTTGTGTTTTTGAACTCAATGGGAAGAATTATATCTGGCACCATCAGCAGTAGGTAACTGACTTCGCTGCTACAGTGATGGACATGAAAGGACCTGATGTGGGTTGCCCTGCTGTTGCTTAATTGAGTTCTGACTGATAGAAGGTGGTTTAATACCTACTTTAATAGCCTGGACATACCACAGGGAATGGCCTGTAGTGGGTTTACGTGGCAAGGTTTTCGTAGCAGGGGGCCACAGGGGTGGCTTCTGTGAGAAGGAGGATCTTGAAGCTGCTTCATGCTAGGTAAGGGCCCCACTGCTGACCAGAGCTGAGCCAATAAGTGATGTTGTTTGCGCCTCTGTGAGAGCACACAGGGAAAAAAAAAAAAAAAAACACGCTGCGCCACACGCAGCATCTGGGAGAGTGAGAGGAGTGAGGAACACTCTTGCAGGTAGCAATGTCAATGAAGAAGGAGGGGGAGAGGTGCTCCAGGTGCTGGAGCAGAAGTCCCCTGCAGCCTGTGGTGAGGCCCATGGTGGAGCAGGCTGGCCCCCGGCAGCCCGTGGAGGAGACCATGGTGGAGCAGGTGGAGCTGCTGCCCATGGGGGATCCAGGTTGGAGCAGTTTGCTCCTGAGGGATGGACCCCGTGGTACGGACCCATATCTGGAGCAGTTCTGGAAGAGCTGCTGCCTGTGGGCAGCCCACACCAGATCAGTTCGGCAAGGACTGCATCCCATGGGAGGGACCCCACAGCACAGGGGACAAGAGTGACCGAGAAGGAGCAGCGGAGAAGAAGTGCTACAGACTGACCATAACCCCATTCCCCCATTCCCCTGAGCCGCGCAGGGTGAGGAGGTGAAAGAGGATGGATGGGGGGGGGAAGGTGCTTTTGGTTTCTTTTCTCTGTTTCTCGCTTCTCTAGCTTGTTAGTAATAGGCAATAAATCTTACTATCTCCCTGCGCTGAGTCTGTTTTGCCCATCACAATAATTACCATGCCATTTCCTCATCCTTATCTCAACCCTTGAGCCCTTTTCATCATATTTCCTCCCCATTTCTCTTTGATGAGGGGGAGTGAGAGAGCGGTTGTGGTGGAGCTTGGTTGCTCACCCAAGCAAAACCACCACATGGCCACGCAAAAATGCATTAGTCTGTGAATAGTCTATATGTAGGAAATTTGCTAATGATGAGTTTGCATGTTTTCTACACTTGAAAGATCAGAGAAAGAACAGCAGAAGCCCTCAGTGGGGACACAGACTGTAGCAGGAGGGAACAGCTCCCAGGTGATCAGGCCTGGAATTGTCTGGCCTTGAATTCCTGTTTTTCACTGTGGCAGAACAAGGTACATCAGCGTGCTTAAATCCCAAACAAGCTGCTTGGAACAACGGGCGCTGTACATTTGCAGGAGAAGAAAAAATATAATAATATTAAACCAGATGGTCTTAAACCCTTCTGATAAACTGCAAGAAACAGAAAGTGGAAAGGTATCTATTTTAAATAATCTGGAAGACTTTCAGAAGTATTACCATTTACTCATTTACTTAAACAATGAGGAGCAGAGAATTCCAGACAGACAGACATAACAGATAAGAACACAAAAGTTTTAAATCCAGCAGGTCACTTACTGTGCTTGACAACCCGATCCTCACCATGTGAGGTTCACGTTGGTGAACCAAAAGTTAAAACAAAAACTTTCCCTACTCAGAATGTTATGCATGAGAAAAAAACGGTAGAGACAGGGAATCCAACAGATAAAATGAAACAAAAAATAAAGGAAAAAGTACATTTGTTGAAGAGAATGCAGCCTGCTACAACATATGGACAAAAGCTACTGTCAGAGCTGCAATTAATCTCTGTAGCAGCCTCTCCCTGTGGGAATGGGAGCTCGAAAGTGCCCATATCACTCACACAATTGCGTGTTAAGTGAGATCAATCAACAGCTCAAGTGCCCCTCCTCTTTTTTTTTGGCTGCTCATGACATGTTACATAGTTCTTATTTTAGCTGTGAGTTTTAAATGGCAATATTATTTTGAGTTAAAATAAAAGCTTAGTTTAAAAACAAACAAACAAACAAACAAACAAAAACTGGGTCTTTTTTGCCACCTTTGCTTTGAGACACAAACTCTCCTGTGTGTCTCTCAGGTTCCTGATTTGAATGGGCTGCTCGCTGACATTAGTCCAAGTGGGCAGCTGTTAAACCAATGGAACAAGGTATCAATCCCTTGCTGAAATACAGATTATCCTTTGGCCTGGACTATCAAAATGGTGGGGATCCTACTATGAAATTTTTCCCTGTGTGCAGTCTTCACAGATCATCATGGTACACATCTGACCTGTGAAACTGAAAACAGAAGCAGATAGTTGTGGCAAAATCCTTGTCTGATTTACACTACATCTAGAACTTTTGAATATATTTGGAAGGATTAGAAGGTGCTGAGAAAATTTTTCATCTATCAATGTAAAACATGATGAAAAAAGCTCTGTCATAGTATTACTCAGCATAGTAATGTTATATATGGAGTGTTAATTCGTGTCGAGAAGATGGTTGATATTAATAAAGAAGGAGGAGATGTGGGAGTGTGGCCGTGGGGGTCGGCAAACCCTGTGGTTAATGATAACAGTAGACTCTTAATGATGAGGCCATCATGAATGTAAAAGAGTTTAGAGGGAACAAAGAAGGGTGATTCAGGAGACTCCATGCAGTCTCAGGGTTGCTTGTTCTCCAGCCGTTAAGGCATGGAAGTTTCTGGGCATTTACTGTTGTTGTTATTTGCAAAGTTGTTTGAGCAATGAAAAGTTGTTTTGGAAAAGGATTGCCGTGGGGTGAAGGGTATAAGTGGGGAGCCTGCCCCCAAGATAAAACAAAAAAGGCAATGCGATGTGATGAAGTTATGTCATCAATAAAGAAGCAGAAAGAAGGAATGAAAAGGAACAGGCTAGCAGAACGGAGACCAGGATGGGAAGACACACATTGATTACCTCATGAAGATCGGTTCGGCTTGTTTCTGATTGTACCTATGTATAGGCGTACACAAGTTTAGTAAGTCGTGGAACTTAAAGGATTGTTTGTTACCTTTTCTGATTGTACATATATATAGGCAGACTCGGGTTTAGTATGTAAAAGCAATGTTCTGTATATTTAGAATGTTTGATGTTCGTGTGTGCGTGTGGGTGGAGCGTAGACTCCCCGCACACCCAGCGCTGTTTACTTGCATTTTATACCTTTTATAAATATACCTTTTATAAATATTACTAAATTCAGATTGAGTTGAGACTTCATTTATAACAGAAGGAACAACCGCATGTATCAATACTGGCTGGGGGATGACCTGCTGGAGAGGAGCTCTGCGGAGAAGGACCTGTTGGTCCTGGTGGACGACAGGTTGGCCATGAGCCATCAGGGTGCCCTGGTGGCCAAGAAGGCCAGCGGGATCCTGGGGTGCATTAAAAGGAGCGTGGACAGCAGGTCAAGGGAGGTGATGCTGCCCCTCCACTCTGCCCTGGTCAGGTCTCACCTAGAGTACTGCATCCAGTTCTGGGCTCACCTGTACAAAAAAGACAGGGATCTCCTGGAAAGAGTCCAGCGGAGGCTCATAGACAGGATATGGGAGCATCTCCCCTAGGAGAAAAGGCTGAGAGACCTGGCTCTGTTCAGCCTGGAGAAAAGAAGACTGAGAGGGGATCTTATCAATGTCTATAGATACCTGAGGTGTGGGAGACACAAGGATATGGCCAACCACTTTTCAGTGGTCTGTGGGGACAGGACAAGGGGCAGTGGCCACAAAATGGAGCACAGGAAGTTCCACACCACTACACAAAAGAACTTCTTCACAGTGAGGGTGATGGAGCACTGGAACAGGCTGCCCAGGGAGGCTGTGGACTCTCTGCAGATATTCAAGCCCTGTCTGGATGCTTACTTGTGCAACCTGCTCTAGGAAACCTGCTTTGGCAGGGGAGTTGGACCCGATGATCTATGGATGTCCCTTCCGACCCCTACAATTCTGTGAAATGAGCCCCACAACTCCTAGGTTTCTCTATCTTCTGTTGAACATATTGGAGTAACAGCTCCATTAATACAATGTTTCCACAGTCTTCTAACACTTGGATTACCCCTAACAATTGAAACGAGGAAGATGCAGTCTTTCTAGACCTGGCTTGCATCGATAAGAAGCCCTGGTTTTGAAGACGACATCGAACGGCAAATTGCATAGTGGGGCCTTGGTCCTTCCACAGTCCACAGACTCAAAAGTTTGCAGAGCGGAAGGCTTTGCAGAGCTGTAGGAACATTGAAGATCCAGTTCTGCAAGAAGCTGATGCAAAAGCAACATACCACTGGGCAGTTTGGGTGAGGAAGAAAGAGATGGGCATTCTCACGGTGCATGGTTTAACGGAGTTTTCTCCTGTGGGCTGTGTCAACAGAACTGGCTTTGGTTTGTACCCTTTCAGGACACTGAGGACCCAATTTCACGTCCGTGGGCAGCACGGCTAAGCGGGCAGCGTACTCTGTGTCACCGGGGACAGAGGAGGGATCGACTGATGGGCAATGTCAGTGTGCCCTGCACAATGCTGCCGCCACCTTGCTGGAGCAGTTTGCGTGCTCCTAGCGCCAAAACGTGCCTCTTGGAGGGCCGGGGGCAAGGCGAGGCAGAGCTGGAGGTGGTGTCAGGAAAGCCTCATGGCTCCTGCCAGGCACTGCGCCAGGCCTCAGCCCTGGGAGGCCAGCCCCACCCTGGGGCCTCCTGGCACCCATTGGCTGCCACAGCTCCACGCTGCCTAGCAACAAGCGCCAGCGGCCTCGCTATTGGCTGCGCCCAGAGCCGCCAAGGCAGGCAGCCAATGGGGCAACGCCTGACTATGATGGAGCAGAGGTGTCACAGGGCAGGGTGGGTGACATGGTGCTGGGTGTGCTGGGGCTGCGGCACTCCGGCGATGGTGGCGCACAGGCGAGGGGTGGCCTTTGGGCTGCTTGTGGCCCCTGAGGAGTGCTCCTGTGTGCAGCTCTCGGTATTGTCTTCACTGTGTGACCCTACAGGAGGGTGTCGTCATGCAGCTTTCGGTGTTCTTATCACGGCAGCCCTGAGCAGTTCTGCATCATTCAGCTTTCCGTGGTTCTCCACTGCAGCCTCTGAGGAGTGCTTTCTTGAGCAGCTTTTGGTGTTTTCTTCACTGCGACTTGAGGAGTGCTTCTGCGTCCAGCTTGTTGTGTTTCCTTCACTGTGTTTCCACTGAGGATGCCTTCATTGTGGAGCTTTTTGGGTTCTTCACACCACGTTTCCCCTGAGGAGAGCTTCATCGTCCAGCTTTTGGTGTTTCTCCACTTCAGCCTCTGAGGAGTGCCTTCTCAAGCAGCTTTTGGTATTTTCTTCACTACGTCGCTGAGGAGCTCTTCATCGTGCAGCTTTTGGGGGTTTTCCCCACACCACGTTTCCCCTGAGGAGGGCTTCATCATTCAGCTTTTTTGCATCTTCTTCACTGTGGCGCCTAAGGAGTAATTCTTCGTGGAGCTTTTTGTGTTTCTTCACCTTGTGGTCCCTGAGGAGTTTTTCATCGTGCAGCTTTTGGGGTTCTCTTCACTTTGGCACTCCGGAGGAATGCGTCATCGTGCATATTTTGGTGTTTTCTTCACTACGGCCCTGAGGAGCTCTTCATCGTCCAGCTTTTTGTGTTTCCTTCACTGTGTTTCCACTGAGGATGCCTTCATTGTGCAGCTTTTGGGGTTCTTCACACCACGTTTCCCCTGAGGAGGGCTTCATCATTCAGCTTCTTTGCATCTTCTGCACTGTGGCGCTTGAGGAGTAATTCTTCGTGGAGCTTTTTGTCTTTTCTTCACCTTGTGGTCCCTGAGGAGTTTTTCATCGTGCAGCTTTTGGGGTTCTCTTCACTTTGGCACTCCGGAGGAATGCGTCATCGTGCATATTTTGGTGTTTTCTTCACTACGGCCCTGAGGAGCTCATCGTGCAGCTTGTGGTGTTTTCTTCTACTTGGCCCTGAGGAGTTCTGCACCATCCAGCCTTTGGAGTTCTTCGCCATGTTTTCCTTAATGAGAGCTTCATCATGCTGCTTTTGGTAATGTTTTCACCTTCCAGCCCCTGAGAAGTGCTTCATCTTCTAACATTTGCTGTTTTTCTTTTCTCATTCCAGGCCCCGAGGAGTGATTCTGCATGTGGCTTCTGGCGTATTCTTCATTGCGGCCCACGACGAGTTCTTCATCGTTCAGCTTCTTGGGATCTCTTCACCACGTTTCCTCTGAGGAGAGCTTCATCGTCCAGCTTTTGTTGTTTCTCCACTTCAGCCTCTGAGGAGTGCCTTCTCAAGCAGCTTTTGGTATTTTCTTCACTACGTCGCTGAGGAGCTCTTCATCGTGCAGCTTTTGGGGGTTTTCCCCACACCACGTTTCCCCTGAGGAGGGCTTCATCATTCAGCTTTTTTGCATTTTCTTCACTGTGGCGCCTAAGGAGTAATTCTTCGTGGAGCTTTTTGTGTTTCTTCACCTTGTGGTCCCTGAGGAGTTTTTCATCGTGCAGCTTTTGGGGTTCTCTTCACTTTGGCACTCCGGAGGAATGCGCCATCGTGCATATTTTGGTGTTTTCTTCACTACGGCCCTGAGGAGCTCTTCATCGTCCAGCTTTTTGTGTTTCCTTCACTGTGTTTCCACTGAGGATGCCTTCATTGTGCAGCTTTTGGGGTTCTTCACACCACGTTTCCCCTGAGGAGGGCTTCATCATTCAGCTTCTTTGCATCTTCTGCACTGTGGCGCTTGAGGAGTAATTCTTCGTGGAGCTTTTTGTCTTTTCTTCACCTTGTGGTCCCTGAGGAGTTTTTCATCGTGCAGCTTTTGGGGTTCTCTTCACTTTGGCACTCCGGAGGAATGCGTCATCGTGCATATTTTGGTGTTTTCTTCACTACGGCCCTGAGGAGCTCATCGTGCAGCTTGTGGTGTTTTCTTCTACTTGGCCCTGAGGAGTTCTGCACCATCCAGCCTTTGGAGTTCTTCGCCATGTTTTCCTTAATGAGAGCTTCATCATGCTGCTTTTGGTAATGTTTTCACCTTCCAGCCCCTGAGAAGTGCTTCATCTTCTAACATTTGCTGTTTTTCTTTTCTCATTCCAGGCCCCGAGGAGTGATTCTGCATGTGGCTTCTGGCGTATTCTTCATTGCGGCCCACGACGAGTTCTTCATCGTTCAGCTTCTTTGGATCCATGTTTTCACTTTATGAGAGCTTCATCGTCCAGCTTTTGTTGTTTCTCCACTTCAGCCTCTGAGGAGTGCCTTCTCAAGCAGCTTTTCGTATTTTCTTCACTACGTCGCTGAGGAGCTCTTCATCGTGCAGCTTTTGGGGGTTTTCCCCACACCACGTTTCCCCTGAGGAGGGCTTCATCATTCAGCTTTTTTGCATTTTCTGCACTGTGGCGCTTGAGGAGTAATTCTTCGTGGAGCTTTTTGTGTTTTCTTCACCTTGTGGTCCCTGAGGAGTTCTTCATCGTGCAGCTTTTGGGGTTCTCTTCACTTTGGCACTCCGGAGGAATGCGTCATCGTGCATATTTTGGTGTTTTCTTCACTACGGCCCTGAGGAGCTCATCGTGCAGCTTGTGGTGTTTTCTTCTACTTGGCCCTGAGGAGTTCTGCACCATCCAGCCTTTGGAGTTCTTCGCCATGTTTTCCTTAATGAGAGCTTCATCATGCTGCTTTTGGTGTTGTTTTCACCTTCCAGCCTCTGAGAAGTGCTTCATCTTCTAGCATTTGGTTCCAGGCCCTGAGAAGTTTGTTTTTCATCATGCAGCTTTGGGTGCTTTCTTCACTACGGCCCTTGAGGACTTCTTCATCATGCAGCTTTTGGTGTTTTCTGCAATTAGGTGCTTTTTTGGCATCTACCATGTCTGCAGCCAGACCGACAGCTCTATGCCTGACGTGTGAAGAAGCACATTCTTCTGTTTGTTTTCAATCTGCCAACCGATCATTTAATGTAGAACTGTCTTTTTTGTACTAGGAGGTGCCATGTTCTGTCATGCTGCTATAAATCTCTTTCAAACCATTTCTGAGTTCTCTTGCCTTATGTACTGGGTTTATGTGGCAAGGTTTTGGTAGCGGGGGGGGGGGGTGGGGAGGGGGGGGGACCATCAGGGTGGGTTCTGCGAGAAGAATCCAGAAACTGCGCCATGTTAGAGAGCGGCCCGCTGCTGGCCACAGCCAGGCCAAGAAGCGCTAGTGTTTGTGCTTCTGTGAGGCCTGATTTAAGAAAGGTTAAAAACAAACAAACAAAAATTGCTTTGGAAGAGCAGCTGGGAGAGAGGGAGGAGTGAGAAACAGCCTTGCAGACGCCAAGGTCGGTGAAGAGGGAGGGGGAGAGGTGCTCCAGGCGCTGGAGCCTGCAGCCTGTGGTGAGGACCACGACGCATGCTGTCTCCCTGCAGCCCATGGTGTACCACAGTGGAGCAGGGTTCCACACTGCGGCCCGCGGAGGAGACCCCGGTGGAGCAGGGGCAGAGAGCAACCGAGAAGGAGCGGCAGAGACAAAGTGCTTCAGACTGACCACAGCCCCCATGGCCCCACTCCCCTGAGCCACTCGGGGGGGAGGAGGTGGGAGAGGGTGTACTGGGGGGGAAAAATCTTACTGTCTCCGTCCTCGGAGTCTGCTTGCCCATCACGATACCTACTGAGTGATCTCCCCATCCTTATCTCAGCCCTTGAGCCCTTGTCATCATATTTTCTCTCCCTTTCCCTTTCAGGAGGGGGAGTGAGAGAGCGGCCGTGGTGGAACTCAGCTGCCCACCCGAGTAAAAGCACCACACTGTAACACCTAAACTAAAGTCCCTTTGCTGCATCTGAAGTCATTTTTGCCTTGTCCTAAATCTATGGCCTGGGGAGAAGTTTGCTCGCTTTTTATTTGCAGCATCCTTCTCCACATCTCGGTTCTGCCTTCTCTTGACATTGAAGCCTTAGTCCATTAATCCAATGTTTAATCTTTCCTTAGAGACCATGTTTCCTAAAAGTCTGATCCTAAGAAGGGTTGTTCTTAGCATCACTTCCTGGGTTCCTTGGATGCTTTCTGCTTGGTGTGTGTGTTCCTTGAAATACAATCCTCAGAAATGGACACAATTTCAGTGGAAAATTTCACAGTGGACCCCACGCTCTGGATAGAGCAGTCTTCTGTCAGCCGCTCCCTCTCACCTTCTTCAAACTGCTGATGGGAGCACGAGGTGGAGGGTGTCACAGGCTTTCAGAAGAAGACACATGGGGGTCTTCCCTGAGCAAGGTGTTCTGCTGTCAGAGAAGGAAACGGCTTTGTTGTTTGTTTCTCACCATCGGCACTTTGTTGCAGTTTCAGTTGTGATTGCCTAACTACACATAACCTATTGGATTACTTCTTGGAGCATTTTTGCAGGAGTGGACATTTAACTCATTAGTTCAAATAGTGAGATCATGTTCATGTCATTCACTTACTTTTCAGCCGAATGCAACTTTTCATAGAATTTGCTAGCGTTGCAGGGGCCCAGCCATGACCACTCTCCTCTTAAGGCACCTCCAGTGCTAAGGAGTTGGGGAAAGACTTTGGGAGTGCATTTTGTGTCTTCCCAGTGGGATGCTGATGCGCTAAACTTTTCTATCACGGAGTGTGATGTGAATCTCCAAAACCAAGCAACAACAACACAACAAAAATGAAAGGCTCTTGCTACTGTCTCCCATGATATCCTGCTAACAATGCTGAAAAAGAGTGGGACAGAAGAGCGAACAGTAAGGTGGGTTGAGAACTGGCTGACTGGCCGAGCTCAGAGGGTGGTGATCGGCGGCGCAGAGTCTGGTTGGAGACCTGTGACAAGCTCAGGGGTCGGTGCTGGGTCCCGTCTTGTTCGACAGCTTCATCAACAACTCTGATGAAGGAACAGTGTCCACCCTCAGTAAGTACGCTGATGATACAAAGCTGGGAGGAGTGGCTTGCACGCCAGAAGGCTGTGCTGCCATTCAGTGAGACCTGGACAGGCTGGAGAGCTGGGCAGGAAGAAACCAGATGAGATTTAACAAAAGCAAGTTGCACCTGGGAAGTGTTATATATGGAGTGGAAATTCGCGTCGAGAAGATGGTTGATATTAATAAAGAAGGAGGAGATGTGGGAGTGTGACTTCGGGGTCGGCAAACCCTGTGGGGTAAACCCATACTCAGGTTTAGTATGTAAAGCAATGTTCTGTATATTTAGAATGTTTGATGTTCGTGTGTGCGTGTGGGTGGAGCGTAGACTCCCCACACACCCAGTGTTGTTTACTTGCCTTTTATACCTTTTAGAAATATTTATTTTATAAATATTACTAAATTCAGATTGAGTTGAGACCTCATTTATAACAGTAACATTTTATTTGGGAGTAAAGATCATAAGTGATGATTAGGACATTACAACTGCTAATTTGTTTTTCTTTGCTGAGAAAAGACACAAGCTTGTGCTTATTTATCTTAAGACACAGACTGCCCTTAGTTAGTAAGTTAGACCAGAAAGGATAATTAATGTAGGCGTAGTTCAATATTAATCATTTTTAGAAAATTATGTCACTTCACCTTTGTTACTTCTGTTTCCAAGAATTTTACATAGGTTGCTAATGGTGTTCAATAGGAACATTCTTTACAACATGAAGAATGGCAAATACATTATCAGTGTTTAAGAAATGATAAAGATGATGCCAAATAGGAATCAACTCTTGGAAAACTGCCTTGACATTCACTGATGTCTTAATCCTAGTGTTTAGCAGACAATCAGCAAGAATGCTGTGGAGATTCATCTCTGTTTTCTGTATGAAGGTGTTACATTTCTAGAACTCATTTAATTGTGTTTTAAGTCTGATTATAAAATAAATAAATAAAAAAAAACTCTAATGGCTATTGATCTTTCTATTGATATGCAAATTTCAGCTGCCATGCAAATTATTTTACCAGTTAAGCACAAGTTTTCTAATGCAATTGATAGAATTTTAAGATGATGTAATAAACAGCATGTAGTTTATTTAAACGTGTGCCTTCAGTCTTGACCATATAACTTGAAGCCAAACTGACAAAGTTGAAGATGTAGTCAATTTTAAATCACTGTGATTGAGTAACTATAGTTACAATTTATCTTCTTACAGATGCAAATGAATCCTTTTAAGACTGAAAAAAGAGGATAGGTAGTTTTCTGCAGAAATGGCAGAAAATATCAACTACATTTGTGAAATAGGCATTCATAAAATTGCAAAGCTGAGTATGCAAATCAGAGGAAACCTGCCTACAATATACAACCTATGAGAAGAGAGCGCAACATACACTAACCTTCAATGAAGTTTCTATAGCCTCCTCCAGTTCTGCAACTAAGCAGTCAAGACTCAAACAACTTCTAAACCTTCAAGGAGTATGGATATTGTAGCTGATCTCCAGAACCCTAAATATCAGCTATTATTTTGTACAGGAAACAGTTTTCTGATGCAAGTCACTAAGTTATATTAATGGACAGACTGAATTAAGAAAAAAAAAAAAAAAAAGGAATACTGTTAATTTTAGATCTGTTTGAACAGATCTACAAAGACTTGATTCCCAAAGCCTATAGGAAACACTGTGAAATATCTCTAGGTATTTTGTAGAAGCTTGCTTCTTTCTTTCCATAAAACCATGGGAACTATCCAGAGAAGTTAAAATTGGAAACTTAAGTTGTCTTGTTCATAAACTCAAGATTTTACAATTTTACTTGCAAAACTATTATTACCCATTCAAAAAGCATAAAGAATGTAGACAATTATAACTGCAGGAATATTGTAAGATTCCTGAAAGGAAGGTCTTTTGTAGTCAGAGTATCTGAAGTCTTTCATATTTTTATCTAATATTCCAAAGTTAGCGTGATGATCTAAAGCTGTCCTATCCCAAGGTATCCAAATTATTCACCTTAGCCTGCTATACCAGTGTGGTCCCAGCAAGCCTGTATCCCATCCTGGCAAGCAGACTGAGCCCACTGTGTGCATTTCAAGTGACAGCACTCCCAGCTCATCTGAAGGGAACTTGTTTGACCCTGCTTCTGCAAACCAGAATAAGGTATCATACAAGCCCCACCAAATTAAAGCCTCTTTAATTTGAGAACTGCCTGCCTTATCCAAACTGAAACACTAATGGAGGTGTGTTCGCTGAAGTCTAAACATTTGCTAATGCAGAGTGGGATGTGAGTGGTTTTGTGGGAATAAATGTAAGCATGTGATAGCTGAATAGAGTCATGGAAATCTCACAATCTTATGCTTTGTCATAAATAGCTTTACATCATAGGATACGTAGATCTTCCCAGCCAGCATACAACTGTGACTGAACATGTCAGGGTATTTCAAACTAGAATGTTCAGTTATATTTTGCTGTAACAAATGTATGGGTAAGTGAAAAAAAGAGGAAAGTAGCTGAGCAATTTGAAATCTTCTCCCTAGAACAAGCTGTCACCATCTCTTCTTTTGTTTGTAGAGACATACAAGGGAGACATACCTGAAAAATTAGTTTTCAGTGTCAATGGAAGTGAAATTGGAAGATAATCTCTGTTGGCCACACCAATTCCTGCCAGTCCCATTGGTAGGATCAAGAACTTAGGATCAAGTTGCCTTGAAGAAATAGGCATCTGATAAAAAAAAATAATAATTTCTTTTGAAAATGAAACTGATTGAACTTACTGAACTTCAGAATACAGTCCAAATCCTGGCTTCTTTTACAGCCAAGCTATCCTGGATGTACAATCTTAGAATCTAGATAAAACCATAGAGGAGGTGCAAAAGAGAAAGGAGCTGGCTGACAGAAATCTCAACGAAATATAGTGTAACTGTATCTAGGCACCTATTACTACAATGGTGTATGCTTAAACATGCAAGTTACTAAGGAAAACCCTCAGCAGTTATAAACCATAGATTGTAAACGGGCATTTTAAGCTATATGTATTAGGTAGGTTGCTAGCAAGTTTGATTGGAATTAACAGACTGTGCAAACAGAGCCATACTGCCTTGTGTGATTTCTTTAGAGTAAATCATTAGAAAATACAGCAAGCTTTCTACATGTAAGTTTAGCCTGAAAAGATTTAACAAATGTGACTCAAGGCACCTTAAAGAGCCTATTAAGAGGAGAAGTAGATCAGAGAAAGCCTTCATGCCAAACAGCCTGTGTGACAGGCAACAATAGCATGCACATGTTCTGAATACTCATCTGGCATTATCATAAACAGCTTCAGGAGGAAAGGCAAGAAAGGTGGCAGGGTGAAATCTGCTTTATCCAAGCAGCCCCAACAACGGTAACACACAGAAAGCCTGCATCAAGTGAAAGAGTTCACGGAAAACATTATTGACAAGAGAGGACATGGGAGTTGTCAGGAATGCAGTTCATGCCTATATACATGTATTGTACATGGTATTAATAATCAGTAAGATTATTTCATATAAGAAATAACTCCAAACTAGCTGTCTCCATTACCATCTCTGAAAGCAATCACAATAAAAAAGATAACCTTAACTATTCTTGGGCTGCCAGAGAGCCCTCTAATTGCTCTATTTAAATGGTTCCGCTTCAATTAAATTGAGGAAAAAAATAATAGAATTAAGTGCTTCACCATTTACTGTACTTGAGTGAATACAATTTATGTAATCTGTGTAGGATCCCCATTAGCAGGGTTCTCGGTAAGAAACCATAGTGATTAAATTATTAAATCATATCCAGGAAGAGTGAACACTCCCATTGATATTGGATGCTTTGATGAGATTTCAAACAATTAGAACCATCAAATGCTTTTATGAATAGGAAGGATTCTGGAGGCAGAAAAGGTTTTAAAAATAGTTTTTTTCTTTTTTTTTGTTTTAATGCAATAGACTATTTTTACGCTAATATATTTATCTTCCACTTTGGTTCATTAACACTGATACCAATTACATCCACTTTCTGTCATCAGATCTCAGATCAGACCTTCAGTATTTCAAGTTCTGGTCTTTCATCTGGATTCACACAACCTCTTCCCTTTCCCTACTCCCTACCTTTTCCTCAAAGGGTGTACCCTTTTCAATAAATGATTCCCAAACTGCTGTTTGGAAAATCATTTCTAATTTCTATGGTTACATTTCCCCAAACTGATGATGGTAATATGAAAGTCACACCAGAGAAGAAGGTAGTATAGCTAGATCTTAGCTCTCATTCTGTTTACTTGTTTGTTTAAGTTTGGTTGATCAAAACCAGGGACTGCAAATGCATCCATCAAAACGCAGATCTCTTCCAAAACATCTTAGAACCCTTGTCTTGTTCATTTTTTTCAACAGTTTTGGAACTGTTAGCATAAGTGGAAAAGTGAAAGTTTCTCAGTAGTATCACATTGTCCACTGTCTTGCCTCTGGCCTATACACCACCCTTGCACCCTATATGAGGGTGTCACTTGCATACAAGATAAAGCTGTGGTGTCGCCCCATAAATGAGAATGGTTCCAGTTACACAAACAGCCATGGTCTTCTTACAGACATGAGGTTAAAAGGAAATCCACAAAGCTGATAATTCTACAGGATGTATTTTGTAACACATTGGACGGCCATTACACATTTTAACACAGATTTTCCATTGCAACTTTTGTTCAAGCTCTTGTTGGTCAGCCAGCCTACATGGTAAAATATTGCTTAAGCTACCCTTTTAAAAGACCAAATTAATTCCAGGTTTGCCACCGAAATCATTCAGCTCAATATGATGTGTTACATTAAGAACTTTTTTTTTTTTTTTTTTTTTTTTTTTTGGTTAATACAACATTATTTCAGATGTGTTTGTTGACACAAAAGATAAATATGCCCTCATTGGCATATCTGTAAATCCTTCCTAGTTCATGGATCATTGACCTGAAAGTTAAGTTTATCAGAGAAATACTGACACAATCTTGACCCCAGTGGCATAAAAATGCTGCTATAATTTTAGAGGCACTTTTAAGTCTTTTGGTAAATTCATGACATCTTAAGTCCTAGCTATGAATAAATAAAAACCTGAAAACAGTGGCATTGATGATTTCTTTGCAAAGAATAGTATTGCGATTATATAAAATGTAGAACAAACCTATTTTAAACCTAATGCTTCAGAAATTGTATAGAAAATATGTTTACAAGAAAATATTGTATTGATGATTTCTTTTCTTTTCCAGTATAGCTGAAGAAAATTCACACCTCTATCTTCATAAAAAGTATTTTTTCTACAAGTATGAATTAAATCTGACCAGCATTTCCTTTTGCTTAGCAGAACAGGACTAAGGAATTTCTGAATACTTTCTTTCATGTTTTCTTGATTTTCTGTGGTGTTGTCTCTTTTAAAATGGTCAAAGAAAGTGCTAACATTTTCTGGTTATAAATTGCAAATGGCTGACTGTAGACATTTGTCTATTTCTCATGTACCTCTTCTCTACTCTTCATGATATCCAACTGATTCTTTTCAAGATGTTTAAAAGATTAGGATTAGTTATCTTTCTTGACTTTAGATACGTTATAGACTTTCAATGGATAAAAAGTCTTCTTGCACAACATAGTTTCAAAGCTTACCATTCTTACCATTTTTATGAGGACCCTGAAAGCTGATATTCAGACTTTCCATCTAGAGACTTTGCTTTAGAACGTGTGTTCAGTGTCTATGTGATCTCAATTGATGCTCGTCTGGTATTTTTTTCAGTAGAGTTTTTCATCTTATCCCTTAAGGAGAACAGTAGAGTGTAAATTTGCCACTCAGTATGGTTTGTTTGGAGTTTTTGTGTTTTGCTGTTTTTGCTAGGGTTGGTTGCTTTGTTGTTCTGGCCTGGTGTCAATGTAAATCCATTCCTGTCTAACACATTCCTCATTAAGTCAGAGTAAGCTGACTTCATTTTCTGAACTGGCTCCTTGCCAACTGCAGAATTTAGAAATTTAACTATAGATAATTCTCAAGTCCAAAATCTGGGACTTCAACATGCATTTTCTGTGCCTATTTGCTTTTCAGAATAAGCCAAGTGAGTTCATTAAGACTTGCAAAAAATACCCTGTCTTTTAACACTGACAATTTTCAGCCAGTTTAAGAGCTGGAAAAGTCTTATCCTTTGATCAGCTCCAACAATAAACTTTTCTTGTAATAGCACGGTTCTTTAGAAAGAAAAAAAAAAAAAGAAAAAAGAAGAAAAAAACAGGTCTACACTCCATTGTAAATATTTTCTTTAGAGCACGAAAATACCTAGAATGTTCAAAGCATTTGCCTTTCAAGGGGAGTTTCACAGAGACAGATCTAAGCAAAAAATACATGAATGGCAATAGAAAAATCACAAATACTAGGAGAATTAGAAGTATTTTTGCTACAGTTTAGAGAAACAGTTTTACATCTCTTTCTTTAGGAGAAACTAGCTATATTAATGAGGACTTGTGCCTCCAGTACATGATTAAAGTTATGCTAGGTTCCATGCACTAGGTAAATAAACAAGATCTCTGAGTATTTCTATAGCTTCTTAAATGAAACTGATGCACGTGGGAATGTTCAGAGTGACTCCGTAACAGCTTTGTACAGGTTATAATACTGCATTCAATCATTCAGGCTTGCATACTACAATGTCCCAGCTGTAAACTTCACAAACCTGTGAGTTTAACCAGACCAGATTGCAGTATCTGTCACTTGTAGTACAAGGAAAGAACAACGGGATTCTAGCAAGACTACCATACGAAAGCATGTTCCTCCAAAAAAGTTACTTAGAGAGCTTTGGATTAATTTAGTTACTACACAGGGTTTGCAGCACTCCTTTTTGCTACAAATGACTATTTTTTGTCAGCTGTTTAAATGTGTTACAGTGGACAAAATATATTTTCCGCTCACTCCTATCAGCTACTGCAGTTTCAAAATATTGCTTCACAAACAATTTAAGGTAGAAAATTCAGAACATAAAAGTAAAATTGACACTCTTTTTGACCTACACATTTATCTCTTATAAAACATTAATAGTTTTGTAAATATAGTTAGTACTAACTATTAAAAAAGCTGTGCCAAATGGAAAATAAAGCCTGTATTTAAAAAAAAAAAAAAAAAGTAGATGGACATTCTGTAGAGATGGTACTCATTGATCTTCCAAAAAAACCCAAAATGTTTCCCTGCATAAAACACAGCAGTTAACACTGTTTTATATGATTCCTAAGAGACTATGTAGCCATGAAAATAATGCTTGCCAATGATACTTTTAGGGATCAGTAAGTTGGAGTATAATGGTTCCTGCTACTTTAGAGGACAGTAAAGTAAATATTATCATATTCTCCACATTTGTCATAGAGACACCTTGAAAGTTAATCCAAATTAACAAGAGGTATCAATTTAAAGTGCATTCATTAAACAGCATTAAATCTTGATATTGACACTCTAAGAATTAGACATATGGTCATTTTACCACGGCTTAACAAGCTGAGCCATAGTAACAAGCTTTCCGTGTATTCATTGTGCGTTATAAAATGTGCAGTAAGATGATTAATTTAAATCTCCTATGTAAATACATTTAATATCACATTTGCTGTGTAATACGAGCATATGCACGAATATGCGCTGTGATTAAACTGATAGAAACTAATTAGTAAATGCCTAGCTATACATATTTAATATTTGATTGTGAATAATATTGGTTATTTATTATTGATTACTGCAATTAACACTTTTTGGCCTTAAAATGATGAAATCATACCTAGCCTCTAGAAGATACTTCAGGCATGAGGACTCTAAGGAAATACCTTCATATTCCTTATCCCAAAGCTTCATTCATCTGTAACAGTAATGTTCTCTTGAGGTTTAATAATGGTATATACATGAAATGGCTGAACAGTCTCACTGTCTCTGCTTTCCAGCATCTATGCTTTGATGCTCCTTGAATCTACAGGCCTCTGGACCAGCGTCCTCTGGCAGAAAGATGTATGTAGTTACCCAATGCTTAAGTCAGTTGATTCTGGAATAGTTTTAAATAGCTCATCATTACACAACATTGCTCCTTCTAGAAGTAAGCTACCTTATAATGCTATACTTATGCTTTAAAAAGAACAAAAAGTAAAGAATAGCATAATGATTAGCAGTAGAACCAGCAATCAGTTCTGAGCAAATCCATTTTTAAAATGATTGCACCTACAGTATCTCTCAAATGCAATGAAAAGTGAATGCAATGAAAACTAGCACTGTGAACCAAGAACTGTACTTCACTTACTGCGAGTCTCAGTCATTAGTGGGAAAAAGATAATGTTTTATGGATGAACACCCAGCTGAAATAAATCTTAGCAGTCTTTCAAACAGGTGTTAATTTTATAACTCCTTTCTTTAAAAGTAGGGAGTTATTTTCATTAGAACACATATCTAGAAGAAAGGAAATGCCTTTTTAGGTCTCAGATTTACTCTTAGGTATACAAAGTTATAAATACCAAGGGAAAAAATCAGCTTTGAGTGACAGTTTTGGTTTGTACTGACTTGTGTGATTAGCTCAAAGTCTTCCTAAGCCTCTGTTTGGAAAAGGGGATGAAATCAGGCAGGTCACAGAATTAAGCCCTTTCCTGAAAACTGACTCAGATGGTGACCCATGGAACCTGTGCATAGAAATGCAGGGGCTTCAAATGGATCCAAGGATCATCCCCATATTCAGAGAATCAGTAAACAGTATTAATTTAGGGTTTAGGAGGGCTCTGAGCCGATCTAAATCCTGCAAACTGATGAGCATTCACTTAAATGGAAGATTTTAACCTTTTGTTCCTATGAGGCTAAGGATAACTTAGATCCAAACATGCACTGTGGCCTTGTTGAGGACCAAGATATTCAGTATCTTGTGAAATCAAGCCATTAGATCTTCAGTAAGATTAATTTATTAATTACTTCTCTTTGTGCAATCGCTGTCTACTGAGAAAACAGAAGACTTTTCTCTTTTAAATTTTATATATTCCAGAAGATCTCACCCTCATTGATACACTATATGCATGTATAATCTGGTGAAATATAATTATTTGGAAGTAGCAGAATCTAATATTTGAATATAAAATGTTTAAACAAGAGAAATGTGTTTCATTTCAAAGGCTTCATAATCTATGCTATTGCTATATTAGTTAAATCAAAACATATCCTATCTAGTATTCATACTATTTGAATCCTGCAATACTCTATCTGCTTTAATCCCATACCCTGGTTGAAGAGCACGTGTATAATGCAATAAACAGATGATAAACCAACCAATACAAAGAGGCATCCTGGTCATAAAAAAGTTTAATCTAAGCCATTATTTAGAGATCTGAAATTCTTTTCAAAAAAGCTTTTCCACCCCTTGGTTCTTCATCAAAATGAAAAGTAGAAATTTAAAATTCACAGACATAAAACACAAATTACTACAAAATTTAGTACATTTCACTGCCTCTGTATTTTTTTAGACAAGAAAGTACTGATGCAAGAGTACTGGGAAAATTCTTTATCATATGTGTTTATTTAAGGAATCATAAACTTTAAAAATATCTAAGTGTACTAATTGCTATAGAGTATAGGAGTTTTTAGATTGTACTTCCATGATAAAAGTAGCCATTTGGACCCAAAGCAATGCATTTGTTCCCTAACTAGATGACTTGCTTCTGCAGACAAAAGAAGGACCTGAAAAGACCACTGATAATTGATTTAGTCAAGTAGAAAATTAGTCCATTAGAAGAATTTACCCTTTAGGGAAGGGTAGATGCAAAGCATTAAGAACAAACAAGTCTTCACATTAGTATAAGTTTTTCACTCCAAATATAAATCCATGCTCTTCCTTGACTGAAAATAAAGACCAGTAAAATGATGTTTACTGACTGCCAAAATAAATTTTCCCTTCCAACTACCCAAACAGAGTAACTTTGCAGTTATAATATTTAATATGTGTGCATGTAAAACTACATATATATATATTTAAATAGTGTTTCTTGTAATTGCAATCACTTACAAATTTCAAACTCCAGTGAACTGCTTGCTTTTTAAAGGCATTTAATAGAATACTTGTTTAAGAGACAACGACATATATTTCCTTGAACCTTTTCAGTGTGTTGGGAGAAGAACCTCGATACCTGTGTTCACATATACCTATGATCCCTTCTGACTACCAGGTCACTTAGTGCATATTTAAAATGCACATTCACACTGGTCCCAAGCCCTCTATTAGTAGCTCTGTGTTTGTAAAGTTTAAGTTTTTCTAGATCTCCTATTTCTCAGTTTTTCTCCAGTAATGAATAATTTCATAATTCCTGTAATATAATTTTATTAGCTATTAAAAGGAGTCTTTTCCACATCTTTTCCACATGCTTTCTTAAATTTTGAATTACAATCAAGTGATGAGGTTAATTGTTTTTTTTTTTTTTGTTTTGTTTTGTTTTTTAATATTAATGTACAAAACCAATTAAGCAAAAGAATCCTAAGGAAACACATGCACTATTCTTTCACACACACACACACACAAAAACAACCAACAAAGAAAAACACTAACCATTAAGCTAAATTTATGCAACAGAAGAAATGAAAAGGAAAAGGAAAAGGAAAAGGAAAAGGAAAAGGAAATATGGGGAAGAAATGGGAAGCACTAGCAGCATCACTATTACAGAATTACTGAATCATTTCTGAACTGCTTTGCTTTTGTGAACAGTCAGTAATTTTCTTCCATATATAAACAAAAATGGGTTGCATATACTTTGTAACCTCCACACTTAGGGAAATCTACTTGTCTAGCTCAGTTTTATCAAATAAAGAGACTTAGTTACAATAGATTCAAATGAAGCTTGAAAATGTGTAGCAATTAGCTTGTCTGAACATTGAGATCATTTCTTCATAAGGCTAAAAATTAAAACTGTGGGAAGTCAGAGCAAAAAGAAATTTTCAAAATGCAGTACCTTAGCAAAAAATACCAAGAGAGATGAAATTTATAGTTTGAATAGAGCTTGGTCTGCAGAAAAGAAACCTGAATTCCACTGGAAATAGGCAGTAGACTACATACGGACTCAGAAATTAAAGTGAAATATCACCAGGGTGAAAGGAAGGGAGTCCACAAGGACAGACACAATATGGTACAGAAGAAAGGTCACACCATACTATAAAGGCAGAAATGAAAGATCAAGTGTTAAAACAGCATGGACAGCAAAACACGTGCTGTTTCTTTGTATAGAGCAGATCCCTGCACAAAAATGCCATTTTGTGAAATTTCAGCTGTTGCAGCTTTAACCATGGAAGATACAAAGTGATAAAGAAGGCAAACACTTTTGTCTGAAAGCTATCTATAAGAATCACTTTAAATTGTGAGGAGTAGTTCATTGCAAAAAGTGTCAATATTGAAAACAGAAAAGGATTGTTTTGTTGATGTTTTGTTAATATTTGCAGGTATGTATACCAACACTAGTTTAGATTTTCCAGTAAAAGGTCAAACCTCCATCAATAACAAAGAGCAGCTGTTCTGGAATGAGACATATGGAAAAGTGGGCTCCTGTTTGCTGATCCCTGCTCTCACAGTGACCAAACCAACCCCAGCATTTAGCAGGTCCTGTCCATTGCCACCGCCCCCTGTGTACAGAGCAAATGACTGGCCCTGAACCTGAGAGCATCTATCACCTCTCAATAAGCTGAGCAAACATCACTGCAATTGTAAACCTATGCCAGGTCAATACCTAGGCAAACCATAACCCTGTGGAAACTGCAGTTTCACTGTAGTCACAAAGCAGCTTCACTATGAATAATCCTCTGAATATGAATGTTTATGTATTAAGAATTAATAACCAGTCTAATAAATATTTTCAAGTTATTCAGAAAAAAAAAAAAAAAGAACCTTGCCGTTCTACTAAACAAATGGATTTCCTAAAGCAGAAAATACAACCAAACAGATCTTCACAGCTGGCATAAATCATTATGTTGTCATTAACATTAATGAAGAAACTTCAGCTTCCATTACTGGAATCAAATATAGTTAATATACTTGTCATACATAATATTCTCCTATATACCATTCAGGCAGAAATATGTAGCCCATACTTCATGTAAAAACATGAAAAAATCCAGTCTGCAATTATGAAATCAAAAAGTAACAGTGTAAATGAAGCACAGGATAAAATATGAATAGCTTTCAAAGAGCAAAACTCTTTTAGTGCAACATGTGATTAATATATGTCACATTTACAGCAGCAAAAACACAGAAAACATATGGCAATCTCTTCTTTGATAGATGAGAACAAAGGAAAGAGTTAAACCTGAGCCTCTTTTTCCCCATCTCTCATCTTCTCTCATCCAAGGTAAGACATGACTTGCTTGCCTTTAATTACCACAATACCAGATGAAAAATCTTCCAGGAAAAAAAAACAACAGAGCAAAAAGGCAAAAACAGCAAAACTGTCAAAGCAGCTGCAAAACCCTGCAAAAGGCTGCAGGAGCCGTGACTCACCCAGAGACCGGCTGCCATCTTGGGGTTCTCCAGGCGGGGAACTCGATGCCACTGGTTGCAGGAAAACACCTGTAAAGAGGAATAAATAACAATAAACAAACAAATACGCAAAATAATAATAAGGGCATGGCTATATTAGACTCTGTTCTGTTAAAACAAGCTGGTACTCTAAATGGCTTAGCTATTACTAGGCAGAGCAACGTACGAGCTTTCTTCACACGAAGTGGAGAAAATAACTTAATTTCTCGGTTCCTTTTTAGCAGTTTTTAACCTTGAAAAGATCTTCAGGTATCATTTTAAGAAGAAGTAGGAAGAGAGAGCAGAAAATTCCTGTCAGGGCTCAGAGCGCTCAGCACCCTGCGGGAGGGGAGCCACAAGCTGACTGACAGGGACTTTCCTACAGCACCTCAGTGAGGGAGCAAGGCCGATGGGAAATGGCGGCCCAGAGCCCTGACCCCCAGACACCTCCATTTTGGGCCAAGGCCAGGCTGGGATGTCCCCCCCAGGTGGGGTCAGGATCAGGCCTGGTGGCAGGAGGGAGGTCACCTGTGTCAACACATGCCAAACAGAAAGGGTAAAGATGTAAATGTTTACCTAAACATGTCAAAAACATGTCATAACAGCATTACAACCAACACTCACATTGGCAGACCTGCCTGTGAGACTGGGGTGGAGGTGGCTCCTCAGCTGGTGGCTGTTTTAAAAGTGTGCCATACACTGGTTCCAGCATCAGTGAAAAATGAAGAATGCCCTCATCAGGGGAGGCTGGCAGTAAATGTGTTCACAACAGAGGACATTTTTTGGCTGTGCATGCAAGATCCAAATGCAACAGCAGCTTCTGAAGCTACAAGGTACAAATACTGTGGGTGTCAGCAAATATCAGAAATGGAAGAAAACGATGCATGTCTCTCAGAAAACCGAGGAGAGGAATCATAGCCAGGTCAACCCAAACCAACAGAAGAGATTCCCCATTACTCAGGAGGGAGCAGCAGGGGAGGCTCCAGGCTTCTTGTGTCACCACAGCAAAGGTCTTTCCCCAGCCTATCCCCCAGATAAACTGCACAGGAAGAAGAGCACCAGCAATGAAAATTTTCCAAAACCTTTTTTTTTTTTTTTTCTTTTTTTTTTCTTTTTTTTCTTCTGAAAACATTTCTTTGTAAAATTGTAAGCATATCAAAACAATGCAAGAGAAAAGCACAATTTGTTAGAAGCTGACTTCCATTTTATAAGAGGAACAGATGTTTTATTGTAATTAAAGCTCATCTTTTTTGTACAAGGTGACTCTGGTAGCACACATATACTCCAAGTAAACAAGTCTACTATATTGCTTTCATATGAATGTTGATGATCCACAGTTTTCTTGTAAATCTAGCTTATACTCAAAGAATTACTTTTTTTTTTTTTTTTTTTTAAATCTCCTTTTCAGCTCATATAGCTTTTCATTCCATTGCTTACTCTCCCAGCTAAGTCCTAAATAATTACTTTTACTTAGTATGTCTTGAATATTTATGGAAACTTCCTTCCTATAATATAAAAATGAAGCATAGACATCTGAGATTAGTAACCAAATGAACCCAATGTTGAGTTGATTAAAACCTGCTTAGCAGCAGTGTACTGCATTGTCACACCCGTATAAGCAATTTTACACAGTTAAAACTATCCAATTACTTCTTAAAATATATTAGTGAAGCACTGTAAACAGTGTAATGTGCTAGTTTAAACAACAGACAGTAAAATCTGTATACAGTTATGTAATCACCATGTCAAGTCTAGCAATACTCTCTTCTAGCAATAAAAATGCCAAAGTCAGACTGAGGTCAAGTCCAAGTGGGGACAGTAGGATGCTTGCAAGTAGGAACCCATTGGGTCATATTAGTGAGAACAGAAACCTTTGGCAGCTGCAGTGCAAGACAGAAACCATGAATGTCACCTTGTAGGAAAACCCTTCTCTCCCGTCATGCCAGAAAATTTAGCAAGTAAAACAAGGTGCATATTCAAAATGCTTATTTATCTAAGGGTTTATTTCCTTGAGGCTTTGAATTTTCTATTATGGAAATCTTTATAAAATGATATTCCGTTCAGGAATTGGATTAACATAACTCACTGGGAATTTCTGTGTTGTCAAAAACAACATTAACATGGGAGTACCCTTAATATGGGTCACATACTGGTGACAAACTAACAAGACCAGTCATCTATACAGCAAGATGAAGATACTTCTATGGATGACACTAACATGAAAGCCACTAGGAAAAGGAAGCTTATAGTTTACTCTTCACCAGAACTGCTAGCAGTATCCTACAAACCTACACATTTCTGGAGCTATGGCATGCTGAGGTTCCTTCCCCCATCTCAGGACAGCACTGATTATAGGCAATTTGCTACAGACGATGTCAGTCTGTTGATTAAAAACTACATGTCAGGGAAAGTACAAGCTTGACTGTGAATGTGTAAATGAGTCATTATGTAGATCAAAGGAGAGCTATGCTTGACTAGGTACAAACATCACCACTTTATTTTAGCAAGGAATAGCATAACAAAAAGGAGTGGCTTTCTTTTTTTTCTTGCCTTCCATTTTCAGCTCGAAGATGCTATACATGACTGTCAGTTTTCAAACAAAGTGCTTGTCGTGTTTAAGTCTCAGTAACAATCAAGTCAGACACAACTTGCTTTTGTGATAACCAAAATGTTTACTGGTGAAATAGGAATGCTACCAATTTTTAGTATGAGGGTTTATTTGAAGAAATAACACACAGACCATTACTCTTCAGAAGTCTGCATCTTAAAACCTTCCTTCTGTTTCTGTATTAGTTGTGAGTTTGAATTCTACACATCTGAAACCACCTAAATGCTAGAAAACCATAAATACATGTTAAATCATATATACTCATGTAGTCCTCTTTTATGTGTCTCAGCCCTCTTTTGTATTGCAGCCATTGATGTCCATGACATCAGGACTGGAAGAATTTCTGCTTTGGCTTCAGTGAATGCTAAGAATGCTCAGATTGATTCTTCAGCAACTGAAGTGATTTGAAATGGTTTTAGAAATGAATCTTAACCAAGTTTCATGGTAATGTGCATTACAAATTATTCAGTTCTGGGATTAACATTACAGAAATAAATAAATAAAATTATTGAGTCCAGAGCACAGTAACAAACTTGATCACCATATTTACTTAAAAGATTAAAAGATTAAAAGAACTAGTGAAAATGAAGAGCTCTTACTGAGCAATAATTTAGGGGTTATGATTGTAGTGCAACTTTTCAAAAGCAGTCCCTGGAGAGCATAAAATATGAAGGAAGTCAAATGAAGTATTTAAAGCAGCTGAAGCTAGTAGTGATGGGAAAAAATCTATCAAAAAATTTAGAGAGAATGTCATAAAAATAAACCTGAGCATGATCTCTCCTATGCAATATTCTTCTAGGGGAAGAAAGGAGATAGAGAAGGAAACCCCACAGCAATGAAGCTTTTCAGAGTAAGTGTGAAATAAATTATAGTGAAAAATTCCCCTTTAAGTGAAGGTACCTATCACATCCATATCTAAATTCTGCTGCTGAATATTTAGCAGCATTGTTATTTTAATACCATGAGCGAGTAGTATATCATAATGCCTTCTGTTGTGGTGTCATTTTTGAAAACACATTTTTTTTCAAGTACTTCTGGGAGTAATAACAATAAAAATGTTTGCATTTTGCAATCTAAGTTAACTAGACACAGTAAAAAAGTCCTTTATTAAAAATACAGTGTATCTTTTAAAAAGGTTATTTTTGAATGTAAACTCCAGACTGTCTTTCTTACCCTATTAAAATATAGAATCGTAGAATCATAGAATATCCTGAGTTGGAAGGGACCCATAAGGATCATCGAGTCCAACTCCTGGCACCACACAGGTCTACCCAACATTTTAGACCATGTGACTAAGTCCACAATCCAAATGCTTCTTAAACTCCAACACGCTTGGTGCCTATCTATCTAGTTCTTCAACTGCAAAGTATGGTGAGGAAAGTTTTGTTAAAAAAGACAGCAATCTCCTGTATCTTCTAGTGAAACAGAAATTTTAATCACTTGTGTATTGGCCATTTTATCAGCAATTGTATAAGCACATCTTATTTATAGTCATTCAGATCAACATCATCTAGATAACTGCTTTTAGCTTCCAGACCAGCTCACTGAACTACAGAATAATCTCTTAAAATCTTAGGCATTCTAATTCTGCATTTATACAAGTAGCATAATGCATGCTGTAGGCTGACATGATAGCTGCTGTAGGCAAAAATTTTACCACCAAGATGTACTATTTAGAAGTACATCTCAGATGAAAGTATTTTACAGGTAACTGCTTATTATGTGTCCTCATTAATGCTTAACTGTAATGGAATCCTTATGGAAACATGTAAAAATAATTTTAAAATAACTGAATTTAAAGTTACAGGGCACTTAACGTATTCTCTAGTAAACAAGAATACATGGAAGGATAAAGATTAAACAAGTATCTTTTTCCTACCTTAAGAAGCAATCATCTCTGAACTGGCTAGGTCCACTTAAGAATGCTTTTAGCTTGATAACTAAATTGCCAATAATTGTGTTAATACCACCATTTACTGTTAGGAATTCAGTTACAAATAGCTGACTCAATGCCTAACACACTGCACCATTCAAACTTTTTTCAATTTCACCTATTTGTGTTAGAATGTAAGAATGGGACAATACTTATAACAATATTAAAATGTAAGCTAAAATTTAACAGCTGTTGTAGAGATACGCTCTTAGGTTATATTCTAGAAACAATGCCATGAATTAAGATTGATGAAAGTTGCAGAATTTGAGCTATCATTTGGAACTTAGATTAAAAGTAATTTTTTCCAGATTCTGATTATTTTTCCTTAATTATAGATAAATGGAGAATAAATGCTAATAATTCCTCGTTATAGTGTAAGGTCTCACATAGGTCTCAAACACAGAGGAACAGTACCTCCAATCTAGTTATTCTCTCCACAGAAAGAGGTATTGATAATATTTAGTACTTGATGAGAACACGAAGTTACAAATACACAAAAGTAATTCTCCCCTACAGAAATAATAATAAAAAAAGTCTTTTTAGGATCAAAGTGTAATGTCTCCCCATGAATATTTTTAGAATTCAGATGTGCTAGTGAGAATAGATGCTGTTTTTTAGCATTTGTGTCTATGAACTTTTGGAAAGTAGGAATAAATTATTACTAAATATTCAACCTTTCATTTATGTGATTAGACATATGGCCACATCACAAACATAATATTTTGAAGGGGCATCCCCGTGTAGTTTAGGTGTGTCAAGATTAGGGACAAGGAGAATGCTTAAAAACACGTAGGTTCATACTGAAATGCACATTGAACACTAATCTTACTTTTTATTGTTATTTCAGCATGTGGAGTGGGTGTCAGAGACCAGCACATGCTTTGCAGCTCAGTGTTCATCTGCAGAATAATGGCCTCTGTGGTCAGCAGCTTCACTGTTGGATCATAATAATGGACGGTGTCTAATAATCATCTCTTATCCACTACCCAAATGGCAATTATGGCCATTTCCTCACTGGAAACTGCAATCTCTTCTTTATTTGGCACTAAAATTATTAGCTCTTTTAAAGAGTTGTAACATGGATTAATCAATACAAATGCTGTTTATATAGTCCTGATAATGATCCATTATCTCTTAATCTGATTCTGGAGCTTCCTCAGGGTATGAAGGTTTTTTTTCTTTTTTTTTTTTTTTTTTCTTTTTAAATGAATATCATATCTTTAGTAATGGGCACATGGAAAACCTAAGTAGGCTCTCTCCCCAAGCTATATTACTCAATTCATTTTGTCTTTCAAGACAAGATTCATTTATAGAAAATAATTATATTCAGGAAAGGGAAGTAATAACGTAATAATGTACCTACCTAATACAAACAAGTTTAATGTGAAATCTGACCTAAGTGTTTGCTGAAATGCTGGAATTAAAAAAAAAAAAAAAAGTGCATCTGAACATAGTAAATCATACCATTTACTAATATGCTGAAAATAACCTTGGGGGGTGTTAGAATGTATTCCTAGATCTAACTGTGTCATGTGCAGATTGCAATCACTATTACACATGTATTGTGTTATCTTGAAAATGATGGCTTGTCATTCCAAGTGTAAAAATCAACCCTTGGTAGTAGTTTGGTTTGTGAGTTCGACTTGATGGTTTTTTCCTTTGCAATTGGGATGATTAATGTCACATAAATCAACAACAGAGTAACGAACAAACAAACAAAATTAAACAACATAGCATGAAAGGAAGAATAACACTGTTAACCAGATAATCGTGAGAGAAAAGTCACACAGCAGTGAGCTGAGTGTACAGTGAGTGAAGGGGTTCACTGATCTGCAGTTTGAATATCTAGGGATGGACGTAGAGAGCAAAGTAAGAAAATACTGTCATTTAAATTGTCATTTCTTTCAGATCATTCTCATACCAGTGGCAATATTCTGCTAATTGGGAAAACTATTTAGACTCTTTTGAGCAGAGAAGAAATGGACTTATCTGAACTCTTACTATGATTAAACATTAATCTAGAGACGAGGGAAGCCAGCATGTAAGTTATCAATTCTTTCAGGAAACTCAGTTCAAACCCACTGCTCAAATCATAAAGAACAGTTTACTCTTGAAGAATTAATCCAAATAGGAAATGAAAGTACCAGAGCAAATTTTCTTTCTCCTCACATTCTCATAATTCAAGGTTCAATGCCTCTACATAAAAACATAAATATCTTTATCTCAGACTGTATAATTTGATAAACAACATTGGAGGTTATGCATTATAGTGTGGAGGTTATGCATTATAGTGTGTAGGCCCTGCTTCCCGGGATGTAGCTAGTCATTGCTCATTGATGGGAAGTAGAGAATGATTGTTTTTTTTCTTTCCTCTTTGCTTCCACACACCCTTTGCTTGTTTTTCTTTTTCCCTCTTTCTTTTTCCTTTAATTAAATACCCTCTTCTTTTGAGGAGGGGGAGTAAGGGAGCAGTTGGGTAGAACCCAACCCAGCAAGAAGAACGTGGAAAGTGGAGTTAATCTGATGTAACATTAAAATGCAAATGTCTGTAACACACATTTGAAGCCAGAAATAGTCTTGCATAATGTGACTCAATGTCTTGTTTTAGGTGACAGCAATAGGTCAAAGTGGGCAGTATTCAGGAAGTGTACTTCTCTACATTCATGTAAGCAGGGTGTAAGACTTGCCCAGATGCATATATTTACCTTCCAAATACCTAAAGTTAGACAAGCTGGATATACGACAACAGTCAAATGAGACTTAAATAAGACAATCAGTCACCTACAGCCTTGCTAAAAAAAACTCCAACATTCACTTTAAAACCGTTATGGAGAGCCTACATGTTTATAGGTTCTTATCAAAAAGAAATTACCATGTTTTATAAATGGTATGAACACGCTTTTATGAACGTATTTTTATGAATTGAATTAATGAAACACATTCTGAGGTTGTTACCATCTTCATACTAATACATTTCTTGCCCAAGAACAAGACAATAGCTTCTGTTACAGGTAGCATTTAAAGGAAATTTATGAAGGATTTTTCTCTACTAATGCAAAAAAGGAAGTGCTCTGTGATTTTACATATTTATCTACTTGTGCATCACATTTAAAATAGCAACAACGTTACTATTGCAAACCCAATAATCTAACATTGACTGCTTTCCTTAAAACACCCTTAAAAAACATCGTGATTATTATATTCAGTTATAGAACCCTTGCTTCTTTAATCTAGCTTCATTTGACATCCACCTTGTACTCAAATATATTTTAAAAAGACTGTGTGAGAAGCCTTGATTTATATATTTGAGGATTCAGCAGTGTAGAATTATTTTTAGTGATGATAATCAGCTGTAATTATTGACCAAGTCTAGCCATGACGATGTCAATAATAAACATGGCGAGACAATTAAGACCAGAATAATATACTTTACAGCAGGCAGGATAATAACAACCGAGTTAGTATCTCAAATCAATTCTTACTAATAGCCACTTAAACAAAATAATTAAAATTGCTTTGCTCATATTTAGGATTCCTTTCTATTAATTTATCATAGATGCTGTTGTTTCATAAGCAACATTTAACACCACCTTCAAAGGAATCATTTTCATTTTTCATTTAGCCAGTCAATGTCCGTAAGAGTTCACTCAGAAACAAACTTCAAAAGACATCTTGAGTTAATTGGTCATGAATTAGCTAAAAGGATAGCTTGCTTGAGTAAGGATCTTTGTAGGAAAAAAGAAAACAGCAACTGAAGGTAATAAAATAGACTTTCCAAATTCAAGGCAATTCAGGGAGAAGAAACCCTGACACTCCCAAGAACACTCCCAAGAGATTCAACTCCCACACACTGCACTCCTGTGCCTCTAGCTGTCTTTCTGACAGGAAAAAAATAGGTTCAGGTGTCCTAAATATGTTTACATGAGCATAAGTGAAATATTCCCACACTTCTAATTTTGTACTCCACATACACGAACATTAAATATGAAGATGCACAGCAGAGATCTAGGTCTTTTTTCATTTCACCATGCTGTCTCTGGTGGGGTCTTTGTTAGTGAGACAGAACAGGTTGGGGTGTTTTCATTCATAACAAAAATATTTATTTGTTGTTCTTATTTCCAACAACATACACCAAAAAAAAAAAAAAAAAGGAAAAAAAAAAAGAGAACATATACATAGAAATAGATGGAAAATTTATCTGTCAGTCCCCATAACTGAAGCTCAGTCATTTTTTTAAATGTCTGGGGCTCCTTTGTGAAGGTCCCTCACTGATTCACCATGGCAGCATCAACTCACAATACATGTAGGACACATTGAGGCTGCTGCTGCACAGGGGAGGGAGATGCAGAGAGAGCAAGGGCAAGCAAGTAGAAAACAGCATTTGACTTCAGTCTAACTGTTTAATTTGGCTTCAGTCTAACTGTTTAGTGGAAACTGCTTAGTGGAAACAAACAAACAAGAGCCTATTTGTGTATAGAAGACTCATTGATTTAGTCCTAAGAGAAGAATGATCATTTGCAACTGTGCCTACTTTTTCAACGTTAATGAATCATTAAGTGGTGTTTCTGGACCTCCCTGACCTTTCAGTGATTAAAGAGCTGATCTTGTTGCACCATAAAGTATTGGAGGAAGTGATGTTAGAAATGTTAAAAACCGGGCCTTGTGTGTTTTATATACATTGTATTTAGATAATATATGGATTCCCAATAAACAGGGGATGAGACAACTGCAAAACTCCTACTTTAAAAGTCTAAGGCAACATTGCTTATTCAGGTTTCCAAATAAGCAGCATTTGTCAACTGGCCATAACAGGATGGTATGAATACAGTGTGGGAAGCACTAATTACAATAACACTAAGCTGACAATTTTGCAGTTAAAATCTTTTCAGGATCTTTTCTCTATGTAAATAGAGACCATTTCCCTCTCATTTCTTCAAAATTGAGTTATTTTGAAGAAATAATATATTCCTGAAGTATCTTTCCCATTACCATACAGATCATTGCATTTCAGAATCAGAAACTTTCTTATTTTATCTACATTGCATCTAAAAAAGAAGAGATGCTCTTGCCCTCAGATGGGTAAAATAATATTTTTTTCCATGGTAAAATTCTTGGTAAAATGTTCGGTGATATGTGAGGAAGATAAAACTGGACAGAAGCAAAAATGTGACCTTCATTTCTGCACTGAAAAGAATACAACCAAACACTCCAAACTGAACATATACACATAATCCCAAGCGACACTATCTAGAAGGCAGTATTATCTGGGTGAGGTCTGCAACTAACTGTCTAACTATACATTTAAAATTTACCAGAGTATTTTATTAGGAAATGATCAGCCAAGACTTTGTAAAAGAGCAGCTGGAATTAAAGAGGACAGAAGGGAGGGAGGAATGGCAAGTTAAAAGAACAACCTAACTGATAAATTCTGGGAAAAAAACACCCGGTAGAGGAATGCAATTTTATAGACGTACGTGTTGGAGATAACACTGATAACACTGGTTATTGCTTTTTGCACAGTGCATGCAATGGGACAGATGGCACAGACAGAAACTGGAACATGGAGCAAGACAAATTCCAGGGAGAGGGGTCTTCTCATCACCACACAGAAATCCCATTCTGGAAGGAGGAGGTTGCTCTTCCAGATTTCTCTTTGGCTCAACAATTAGATGGTGAAAAGTGTTGCAAATGTTAACTGAAGCACTCATGAAATCACAGTACTAACTAACAGCAGTTATCAACCTGCTTTGAATACAGTTATTTAAATAAAATTATCTAGATTTTTTTTTTTTTTTTATTCTCCTGAAGGGTATTCATGCATTTGTAGTCTAACAGACATGAGTACTCCTAAGCCATGTGCACAGTGTTACATTTAGTCCAGTCTAGTCTTCCCTTCTCTGCTGCTATCTTTTTAATTCTTTTTTTTTTTTTTTTTTTTTTTTTTCCTCTGACAGAGATGCTTCTAGCAAAGATTTCCACACCACTTGACTGAGTCGGATGTCTACAGACATGTCTACTACATGTAAGAATAATTTTTACCCACTATATATATATATATATATATATATAAATATATATATAATCTTTCTTCTGAAAGACTATACTTCCAATTCTGATTATACTTGATGACATTGGCAGTCAGGGTGATGTTGATGTGTTCACGATGGAGCAAAGGTAACACACATGGCATAGCAGTTCTACCTTCACAGGATGTTAAAACAAAAAAGGGAAGTTATTTATTTCAGTGGGATGTACTCAAGTTCTTTTAAAGGCACAGGTTCAGGTTCATTTTAGTAATTTAAACTTGATGAATAAAAACATGCCCCTTAATGTGACTTGGATCTAGAGTCACATTCCCTAAAAATCCTTTCCACGTGATTACATCTGGATTTAGGTCACAGGTTACTGGGTTAGAGAATTTTTGAAACAAAAGCATAGGAAAAAAAAAAAACCCACAACCAAAAAACTTAAATATTCATACCATGCCACATGACTATGTACATTACATATATTTACTAGCTTAATACCCAGAGGATGCTAGACATTATTTGGACATATTGCAAAACGCATCCTCTGTTTAGAAAAGTTCTCAGCCTGATGGGAATAAAGAGGGATATTACTTATTCCTTGAAAGCCCTTTAGCTGTTCTCCCTGTTCAGCAGCATGTTACCAGCCAAAATATATGCCATGTTTGGAACTGGACACTACAGAAAACCCACTGTTTGGGAGATGTAGTGATGGCTTCCCTGAGTCAGCTCAGTGGTTACCAGCAGCTTCTGACAAAAAGGAAGAAATTGCTCTTTTCTAGAAATTACTCTCCTCTGCTGTTTTCTCAGAACATCCAATAGTTATAACTCAGACCCTAGAGCTAGGAAAATCTAATTTTCTTTCAAAAGTCTTCTTTAGTGTTTTAATATTTACCATTATAACTCCAGGTTTTCTTAACATCAGTTTGTAAGCTGCTAGGCTTGGAGCTGTGTAAACTTTTTTTTTTTTTTTTTTGCTTTTCCCCTTTACGCTTTTCTATGCAAATTTTGTGCATAGGTTCAATATGTAAAATCCTGTCACAGATCCCACCTGCTGTAGTTGTTGATACCAATTGCATAGCGGGGTGTATCTGCTTGATAGCACGTATTCCCAAAAGATCTAAGACCAAGAAGGTTCAGATACTGTATGCTGCTTTTACAGACATAACCACATTAAAAAGCACAAGATAGAAAACTAGCATA
The DNA here is from genome assembly GCF_047663525.1 of Anas platyrhynchos. Taxonomy (NCBI): domain Eukaryota; kingdom Metazoa; phylum Chordata; class Aves; order Anseriformes; family Anatidae; genus Anas; species Anas platyrhynchos. The sequence continues at coordinate 37,374,783 of NC_092593.1, read as the reverse complement.
CATGTATATGAGTGCTATGATTTACTTTGCTCTTCATTCATCTTTGCTAAAACATGTGAAAGAAAATAAAGTAACCAATGAAAAGGATGTCCTACTAGTCTGATGTACTTGCAGATCTTATGTTTCTGTTGAGCTGGCAATAATATTTAGCTGCTACCAATAGTAACTCCGGGATGATGAGCTTCATGTTTTGTACTCTCAATCTGTTAACAGTGTTCTTATAAAAAAAAAAGTTGCCAATCAGAAAAAAGGCCAAGATAAACCTTTATTTAGCATAGAGAATTTTCTGAGTTATATCAGACAACAATCTACTTTTTTATTCAGAAGTATTATGCAACATTCTGTGCCTTATGCTTTACACACAGGAAGGCAAAATACTGGATGATGCTGTTGTTTATGGTGTAGATTAAAACCAGTGATTCTTGAACTATGTGTGCAACTCAGGATTTTATTTTTTAGTCTTCTTTTAGAAAGTGAGACTTCTATTTTTATTTGCATTTTAACATGTAAGTGTAGCTCTGTTCTGCCTGTAACTTTACTGAAAATATTCCAACTGAATTAACCTCAGAGGATCATCATCAGGAGCTTGATATACAGATGTTGTAATTAAAGTTTCATCTATTTTTCTTGCTCTTGGTGTTGAAAAATCTGCTCTTCTGAAATCTGATATACATTAGCAGTTTAAGATTTTCTTTTATTCATAGTCTTAGGAAGAAAAACATGGTGCATACTAAAACAGAATGGAGGCTTAAGAGGAATAGTTGCAGATTTTTGCCTTCAACTTCTTTCACCCTTTGTGTAGCTAAACCCACAGAGATGCATTGGAGAGATATCCTAAGTACCACACCAAGCAAAATTAAGTGGAAGAGAATTGAATCCATCAGGTTCTTGATAAACTTGCAGAATCAAACAAAAGACAGATCTCACACTTGTTAAAACAGTTTTGTGCTATTCTAGATGTCATAGGTTCTCACAAATTTAGTACTCTAATTGATTACTAAAAGCATAACCTGATACATTACATTATCCTGTATAAAAAGACCAAGAGGCTTGCCTTCCAGTACTCACTGGATGATAACATGTCTTATTTTTATCCTCATCTAAACAAATATGGCTCTAAAGCCCATAATAATCATAAAAGCTAATACTTATGCCATGCATTCTGCTTACAGTGAAAATTATCAAACTACTCTTCTATGAGAAACTACTTCTTTTATTTAGTAACAGTGTATTTGTAAATCCATACAGCTAAATCCACAGGTCCTCCTACTCGTGGGGTGTCATCCTGTGTTACTACTAACTTTTAGGAGAAGTTTATATAAAAATATCTGAGTCATATCCTCTATTTCTTCCTGAATGTAGGCGACAGTGCTTTCCACAACTTATCCATTAAAAACAGCATTAAGATTTTCTGGATTTTTCTGCAATTTGAATTAAGGCATTATCTCACACACAGAATATGCCTGAAATTGTACTTCTTCAAGTGAGCTGCCCTGTAGCTGAATGCAAAATAAAAGCAGTTATTCAATTCTGGATTTTTTCCTAATGATGTAAAAGATTTATGGTTATCACAGAGCTGTCCCAAGTCAAAAGTTCTGTCCTATATTAACAGCTTTAAAAAAATAAGACTAATGCAAGTCTGAATGATTACATCAAAGCAAAAAAATTATTGAGTTCCTCAACCACTGAACTTTCTATTCAATTCACAGAGACATTACTTTAGGGTGATAATGATGAGTTCTCTAAATAGGTCACTGGGTCTCGGCTGATCAAGTCCCTTCTTAATAATTTACTCAGGGGAAGGCTGGATCTTTAGAAACTTTGAATGAAACAGCCAAGTTGTGCTAAGCACAGCAGTCTGCTCTGAGAACCTGAGCAGAGGTGTCACTGCTGCTGCTGCTGCTTGTAGAAAGGGCTCGAACTCATGAAGGCAGGAGCATGAACAGCACTTTATACTTAAGTCTCCATGTGGTTCTTAACAGTGAGATAGCTCAGTATAAACAATATAAATATAGGAGAAAGCTTTCTGTCTCAGGTTTCTACAAAGAGGCAGGCTGGCTTGCAGCTCAGATCCCCAGCTAGGCAGCTGTTTGGGGGAGATTACGCCACAGCATTTGATTAGACAGTAAGTGGGACTCCTAAATTTATCCTGGCATGTGCAATTCCAGTGCTGGTCGGGGGCTAGTTGTGAGCTACTCTACACTAGCTAACTCTTATCTCAGGCTGACTCAGTGTCCTCGGAGTCAGGATAAAAACAGATGTGAGGGCAGACTTCACTACCCAGTAGGTTTAATATAATTTTAATAACAATTAGCTATCACTGGCTGTAGCATCCTGAAGGTGAAAATGCCCTAAGTACTTAACTGAGATTGTGTGAAATGCCTGTACTATAACTTTATATATACATATATATAGGGTTGCAGAAAAGACAGCAGACTGCTCCTGAAAACTCCTGAACTGATTTTTTTTTTTCCCTAAACAAAGTCTTTTTCCTTGCTTTTATATATATATATATATATATATATTTTTTTTTTTTTTTTTTTTTTTTTTTCTCCTTCCTGGCTGGTTGTCTCCCATTTCCATTTTTAGATAAGCTTATGGAGAAAAAGTTTTGAGGAATTCAGTCACAGGGCTCTATTTATATATGAAACAATTCTTTCTAAGCTCTGAAACACACAAAAATGTTAACAAATCACTTTGCAGCTTTTAAAGATAACTCAAGGGCAGCAGAACAGGGAGGACCTCAAGGAAATAATTCACATGGGGGAGGGCATTCATCTTAATAGTGCTTAATCAGGAAAACCAGGACAAGCTAAGATTATTCTGCTTTACAAGGTCTTTTTTTTTGATCTGGTTCACCAGGGGAGGGTAATTTAATTTTAAAGGATCAGAGGTTCAGTGAGATAAGTGCACTCCTAGGTATTTAATAGAAGTGAAAAGCCAGGTGAAAGGAAATTTACTCCTCAGTTTATTCAAAGTGTCTGTAGAAAGTCATCAGGGAAATGTCTGTGCTGGACTCCCATTTACTCTGAAACCAGAGAGGCCATCGAAATGTGGAGCAAGCGTCCTTGCCAGCAATGAGAGCAGGACAGGGGCTTGGTGGATGGTGCTGAAGCCCATGAAATGTCCGCAGTGGCCAAAACAACTCTGTTTGGTGCTAGCACGGAGCAAGCTTGCTTTTTGCAAAGTCAAACCCTTTTCAATGAAGGCACTGTTCAGTAAGGAGCTGCACATGGCTTCACAGAGGTGACAATTTTCTGTGTCGGGCTGGATGCAGGAGTCTCTTTGCCCACCTCTGGGAGTCAGCAGCTCCCGGAGCGAGTCAGTGGGCCTCAGACGACAGCGAGGGGAAGGGATTTCACACAGTTAATTACAAACTGACACTCCCTTGGACATAGGGGTACAGGTCAGAATTTTTCCTTTGGACTGAGTATCTGTGACAGTCTTGGCTTAATGCTACAATAGGGACTGTTTTCAAGATCGGTCAACCTGATAAAAATTGGGCTATTTCCTTCAGATCAATATGTGTTAAGCAGTAAGTGATGCCATTTCTGTTCTGCTGAAATCTTCCCTTTCCTTGTTTTTGTTCCTACATAAGCCCTTAACACAGCTCCCTTTTTGCCAGTATTAGTCTCTCAGTTTACTCCAAGCCATGAAAACAAACAAGCATCTTGCTTTGCCACTGTATTCAGGGAGAAACGTTTATATTACAACACAGTTTCTGAATACAAAAGCTGCTGGACTCGTGTCATAAATCTGGTAGTTTCATGTATACAGCAGTGGGTTAGAGAAGCAATTGCCTATGAAAAAGGCGAAGTGCTAAATGACACTAGAACAAGGCAGAGTAAGATGAAGGCAGTACTTCAAGGAATTTTGAAAAGGATTACAAGGACTGTTGCCAGAGCCAATATATATATCTTTCACAGGCTTTTCTCCCAGATCCTCAGCTACGCAACTTCAGCTCTCATGTATAAAGTAAAGAAGATATTAGGAAAAACTTCTTTACTGAAAGGGTTGTGAGGCATTGGAATGGGCTGCCCGAGGAAGTGATTGAGTCACCATCCCTGGAGGTATTTAAAAGACATTTAGATGTAGAGCTTAGTGATATGGTTTAGTGGAGGACTGGTTAGTGTTAGGTCACAAGTTGGACTAGGTGATCTTGGAGGTCTCTTCCAACCTAAATGATTCTGTGATTCTGTATACGAATAGCCTGTATGTACCTACTCCCTACCCCATTTTAGGATGAGAAAAGAGGTCTTACTCAAATACCACCTACCTAGGAATAAGGAAGTAATAACAGTACTGCCTGGTTTTACATTAAGAGATTTTTAGAAAAAATAGAGGATTTTGGAATCTCAGTATAAGACTGCACGTACATTGCCCTCTTTGTGAACTTAGAACTCACATCAGTGTGAAATTAGTGTTAAGCTATTTACAGAAAGCTACTGGCCCAATTTTAAAACTGAAGACTCAGTAGATTCTATCAGTCAGAATATTTTCATAAAAGGTCTTGAGAAAAACAAAGCTATCTTGAGAAGTAAGCTCAAGAATCTCATCAAAAACATTATGAAAGAAATCTTAGTGAAATATATTGATTCGTGAAAATAGAAACTGTCAGTTTTTGAAATATTTTCATGGAAGATGAGAATTTTTTATAGTTTTGATGTTAATGTATAAACGAGCATTTTGGTTTCTTCAGTCCAAGTTTCACTTCATCTCAGTTATCTTTTGTCTTTTCTAAGCAAATACAACATATAAAGAGTACAAAAACTGAGATGAGAAGCTAAAGAAGAGAGCCAGGAAGTGTTGCTTCATTGTGAACTGAAGATACCTGTGCTATATCATTTTTACCCCAAGTTTGTTTTGAGACAGTACAGCCCCAAAATCACAACCAAAGAAGTAAAGCTCAGAAAGTCTGATTGTTTAAGACAATGCATTTCCCTGCATCTGACTGCAAAATGATCGTCATTTCCAACTCATACAAATGGGTCAATAGAGTAACTTTATATTACCAAATGCGAGTCAAGGAATATTTTCTTGGTAATATTTTTTCCCATCACTCAAAATGAAAAAAAATAACAAACAACAGACCTTCACCTACAGTTATATTTGTAGCTGCAGAAAAGCTAGTAAACATTAGATTACTACTTCCTATCAATAACCAAAACCATACATAAGTAATGAACATATTTTATGACATTGCTGTTGTTGGATTTGTCTTGGGAGTGTTAGAATGTCTGTATGAATTTTGTAGTCACGTCTTCATGTGAAGAAGTAATTATGGCCTAGAGAATAACACAAAAGAGTTTAATAAGTTCTGGAACTGGCTTAAACTTCATTGGAAGAAAATGCTTACATTTAGTAGAGCTTAATCTATTGCTTTGTGGATACACATATGTATCACTCATTACAGAGGAATTGGATGAGGTAGGTTTTTACTTTCAGCTATACATGCAGGTTTTTCTTTCTATGGAGTACAGAGCATGTGATTTTGATGATGAAGCAGTAATGTTTAAATATATGACTTAGAATGAACATATTCAATTTATTTTTAGATAAAAGAATTAAAATGTTTTATTTTCTATAGTCTTATTGTTAGTCAGGTTTATGTTCACTGGCAACTACATGCAAAGAAAATGCATTTAGAGGCTATTCTGTGCTCTGATTTTCTTATTCCTACCACTTTGGCCAAATGGTGCAAAAGGGATTTGGCTCAGCTTGAGCCATAAACTGTAACAATAACTGTTTTTGCTGTCTAAAGATAATTAAAGCCTTCCAAAGTGACTATTACTACTTTGTTCTATTCTCTGTTTTACATTCTGCATAATTCACTCACATAATTCCTACTTACAGCAGCTTTTGGGGGATGGAATCCCACCTCCCTCCCCCACATAATCCCTATTTACTGGGACTTCCAGGGATGGAAAGCAAAATGTGAAAACTCACTCTCCAAAACAACAACTTAGTCAATAAAATATTTGTTTCTCCAGATATTAGGATAGAAAAATGTAATTAAACAAGCCATCAGTATCTTCCTGGGTAAATGCTTGAAAACTGTCAAGATTTTCAAACAACATACTCTCCCTCAGACTGGCTTTACCCAGTTCCTACTGCTCATGAAGGTCCTGCAGCTGCTACACAGTCCATGGGTCACATACCATGCAGCCAATGCACAAGATGTCTCTAGGAAACATATCAAAGCAGTTGTAGGACAGCACTGCTCAGGTAGGTGACCCCTTCTTACTTCCCCTCCCTCTCCCGACACTCAAACACACCACTGCATAGCACAAACTCAGAGGGGGCTGCGGTCACTCTAGCTGCATGACGGGGATGAGTGTGAATAAAGCGCACCATCAACAGCACTAAGCTGCTATTGAGACAGAAGCAGTAGGATTTTTTTCCGGCAAGATCCAGTGTAGAGCACTAGCAGATGAGAAAAACATCAATAGAAATATCAGGGGTTGCCATTTGATGTTTTCAATTTCTGAAAAGAAGTAATCTCCTCTTCCCCCCAAGGAAAACACTATAAAAATAGCCCCTCTGCAAATCAGTAGAAAGTGAATTTGTACTAAACTATCACCTGTATTATTCCTTAATTGTAGCCAGCAGTTGACAGGTTTCATCAACTTGTGCATACTTTATCTGCTCTGAAAAACATGCACCTGTACCTTTGCACACATCAGTTTAGCTTCCCCAAAAGGCATAAGGTGACCAGAAGGCTGTTGTCCTTGCCCCCACCCCAGCATGGCCAACCTTGTGTCCCACGAATAATCCCATTCCCCCAGCATGAGGCTCCCCTGAAGCATGGAGAAGGGGAAGAGCTGGCTCCAGATCACAGGTGCCTGGTTTGTACACCAGCCGCCAAAGCGCGGTGGGAATAAAAACACAGCGAGGAGCCCAAGCGCAGCAATGAATTAACCAGAGATAACATCATATGGTCGTACTCCTGTTTCCTCCTGAAACATGCCATTCTTGTAAGTGCTACTATTTTTCCCAAAGCCAGTTGGGTATCTCCAATTAGCCTCCATGGGAGATTTTGAGGCAGAGCAGCAGTGGTCCTCTAATAACCAATTTTCTTCTGTTTCATTTCACTGGCTGGGGAATATCAAACCACTCAGCTCGTGTTTCTGTTATTTTAGGAATACAGCAGTGACTTTTTGGGCTATCTTCCAAAATTTTCACTGTATAGTAAATGGTGAAGGTAGTGGGCCAATAAAGTCAGATGTTAAATGAAGCTTGAGGGTTTTCTTGTCATCATGGTGAATTATTATTTTTAAACATGTTTCATTATCTCCATCATTTCCTGCGGAGCATGCTGAGAAAGAAAAAGAGGTTCTATAGTAATGATCTATCATTGTTTTTGTTTTCTTTATTGGCTATTGCATGCAAACATAATTCCTGACCATGACATTTTTTTGTGAGAGAATACATCCTACTCTCTTCTGAACATCCCTGGAGAGGGACACAGAGGAGCACAAGATTTCTTCTTCCCCTTGGCTACAGTAGAAAGAATTAACAGGGGAAATCTACAGCTAATGACATTTGCAAAAAATTAGATTTTAGAGTGGTACAAGATGCGTTTTTTTTTTTTTTTCTATTTTATTTTTTTCTTTAGATGTAGGAAATGTGAAGTTTTAGCAACAAAAAGAAAGCAGAGTTTTAGCAACAGCAGCAAATGTTACATAGATAACAGAAATTTCAGTCAGCCCTGCATTCTCCTAGCAGTTCTTGGGGGTTAGGGAGGGGATTTCTTTTCCCCATGCCTGCTGTTGTTGAAGATTTGCCTCATCCTGTCACCAATTCACAGGGGAATGCTTTCAGATAGCAGCAGGCCCAACCACCAGCATGGACACTGGGGAGTCAGGTTGAGTTCAGACTTTTCATGAGGCAGATGGCTCCTGCGCTCCCTGCATTTTGTTATCTGCTTTAATACGATATAACACTAACATTTTACTAACACTAATGAGTTATAAAGCTATTTTATAATAACATATTTTTGTAAGTATAAAATACTCAAAAAGGTCATTAATTATGATTCCTTTTTTGAGCTAGAGGAATTTGGGTGCTAATTACTTTAGTCACCTTATGAAATCCCAGGGTCAAATACAACAGCTTGCATCACTTTAAGAATGTAAACTAGGGCATTAAACACTCTTAAGTGTGCCACCTTCACTGAGACCTAATGGTTAAAGGTGCCTGAGAAAACCTGTGAAAGGACACTTCAGATGACCCTACCTGTTTATTTTAAGATAGTATTCATTGTCCATAGTAATGAAATGGTAGAAGAAATTAAGCAATCCCACTGTGTTAAAATACGTGTTCTAGAATTTAACATATTGCATTTCATGGCAGGAAATTCACAATTCTGATCATTTAACTGATGGTAAGAACTCCAGAAGCAATGACTGTAATGTGGCACAGTTCATGTTTTGGGATTGATGAGCTCTACCAGGTAACAGAAAATAGGAAGGAGAATTCAAGTTATGTCACTGCTTAATCAGTGTTCAGAAAGTGGAGGCCGTAATACACGTTACAATGGGGTGGATTGTATGATGGGAAGTATATATAAATATATCATATCCATATATAAAATGTTTTAGGTTTTTGTCTTTGCCTGTGACACTTCAGTGAAATTCTATTAATTCACAACTAATTGGCTGACAGCCCTGGGCCTTAGGTTTTGTGCCCATTACTACAGTAGTTATGAATTATAACAACGAACCAGAGGTCCTGTCATATCATATTACTTAGGTCTGACATTCAAATCATAAATCAGAGATTTTTTGCCTACTGCCACATCCATGGTGTATGTGGTTTGTGTTGTTACTTGGGCCTGGCAACAAGTTCAAAGATGATTAACTCTTATCCTGTGGTTAATTCCTCCAGGTTAGTGAAATGCTTGTTCACCTACCTGTAACAGAGCTTTTAATGGTGATAAAACCAGTAACCAAATTTCCTCTAAATAATGTAGTCAATTGTCTCTCCCAAGGAAGTTGTAGAAGAGTCTTCTAATACACCACCATAAAGATCATGTGCTGTGGTCTTATGGGTATGACACTAATTAATATAGACAAACCAATTGTCGTGGTTCCGCTCGAGTGGGCAGCCGAGCTCCACCACAGCCGCTCTCTCACTCCCCCTCCTCAAAGAGGAATGGGGAGAAAATATGTGAAAGGGGCTCAAGGATTGAGATAAGGACGAGAAAATCACGCAATAATTAGTGTAACGGGCAAACCAGACTCAGCATAAGAAGACAGATAGTAAGATTTATTGCTCATTACTAACAAGCTAGAGAAGTGAGAAACAAAGGAAAGAAACCAAAAGCACCTCCCCCCCCATCCACCCTCTTCCACCTCCTCCCCCCGAGCGGCGCAGGGGAACGGGGGAATGGGGGTTATGGTCAGTCTACAGCACTTCTTCTCTGCCGCTCCTTCTCGGTCACTCTCGTCCCCTGTGCTGTGGGGTCCCACCCACGGGATGCAGTCCTTGACGAACTGATCCAGCGTGGGCTTCCCACAGGCAGCAGCTCTTCCAGAACTGCTCCAGATATGGGTCCGTACCACGGGGCCCATCCCTCAGGAGAAAACTGCTCCAACCTGGCTCCCCTACGGGCAGCAGCTCCTGCCAGATCACCTGCTCCTGCGTGGTCTCCTCTCCACGGGCTACAGGTCCGGCCCGGAATCTGCTCCGGCAGGGGTCTTCCACAGGCGGCAGCCTCCGTCGGTGCAGGGCCACCTGCTCCACCGTGGTCTCCTCCACGGGCTGCAGCGTGAAACCCTGCTCCACCGTGGTACTCCATGGGCTGCAGGGGGACATCCTGCTTCACCATGGTCCTCACCACAGGCCGCAGGGGACTTCTGCTCCGGCGCCTGGAGCACCTCTCCCCCTCCTTCTACACTGACCTTGGCACCTGCAAGGCTGTTTCTCACTCCCTTGACTCTCCCGGCTGCTGTGTGGCGCAGCAGTTTTTTCCCTGTCTTAAATATGCTCTCACAGAGGCGCAAAACAACATCGCTTATTGGCTCAGATTTGGAAAACAATGGGGCCCTTCCCAAACATGGGGCAGCTTCTAGATCTTTCTCACAGAAACCACCCCTATGGCCCCCTGCTACCAAAGCCTTGCCACGTAAACCCACTACACCAATGCATAATTAGGATACTTAGGGTGGCTGCAGAAGATGGGAAGGAGATATACAAGCCAAACAAAAGGCCAGCCCAGCTCTAAAAATTTGGAGACAGAGTTGCTGTGTCCCCGTGCACTGCTTATGGCTGCAGAGCACCTCTGGCTGGGGCTTTTCCAACTCTGCGACAAGCCCACTGGTCTCCACAGAGGCTGAAGAGAAAAGATGAGGATGGGCTTAAAGGTAGACAAAGATGAGGATAAAAGAAAGAAGGAGGAACAAAGCAAAATATGAAAAGGAAAACATAAAGGCAACACTTTGATAACAAGAATAGAATCTGTTTCCAGATAGCTTATTCTGTAATTTTTATTTCCCACCTGGATTCACATCTAAAGTATACGGATAAAGCTAATCTTGCATCCAGCATCCCTGGAGAACACACCGTTTGCTATGAAAGGGAAGGTGCAATAACTCATTTGGAGTCCTGCTCCCAAATTTACGTCATAAGAAAGCCTGTTTGCTTCCTCCACTCTCAGTCTTGAGAACACGATTCAGCTAAGTCTACAATTAATCCAACATGCTCTGCAGCAATGTTCATAGGGTATTGCAGGGTTTCTATCCCAGAAGAGCAAAAAGTAATCATATTAACAGAATGAACTGTGCACATCTGGACCCTATTTTCATACATATCTCTGGAAGAATCAGAGCACATGCACACCTCTACGGCACATAGACTTGTCAGAATTGACCTGCCCAACATTGCCTGCTAAAGTATCTTTTCCCTTAGCATGGCTTTTCTCAAACAGACTTGTGTAAAGAATACCCTCTCCCTGTGCCGTGCTGAAGAGAGGTCTCATGCTGTGCACCACGTGTGGGGCTTGCTGGTCTCTGAGCTCTAGAGGGGCACCCACAGTGCAGACTCGCTGTTACCTGGGTGTCCCACACAATCAGATGCTCCACTATGAGAGAGGAACTGAAATATCTGTGAAAGAAGTCCATGATAAATAGCTAACCTTTTATTCTCCATAGCAGCAAGACAAACCTTTTGGCACACATCACTTAACATTTGCCTAAATGGTCCTGCAGAATCTGTACCTAACCAGCTTGTACAGCAGCCTAGAGAAATCTGCACAGGAAAATTTATGTAATATATCTCTGAAGGATCCATGGGTCCAAACAGTTAAGATCCAGAATTATGAAGCATTGCCTTTAAAATAGTGTTTAAAATTAGAAAAGAATGAGCAAAATAGAGGTTATCCCAGTGCAATCTTATGACACTGAAAAAATATGTATCACGGTTTGAAAGTTCTACAAAACAGAGTAGAGCACAGCAAGTTATTTGTTTACAGCCTGGGGAAAATGGCACTTTTAGAAAAAGATGGAAAACTTCTGTATTGTGAAACCCTCTTCTGTCAGTCCATCCAAGGATACAAAACTGATTTGTTGGACCTTTTCTGCTAACCTGTGTTGCCGGGTGGCCAGAACTGGCACCAACTTGAGCACCAAATAGCATCGATCCCAGGACCCAGGGTACATGGCATGGGTAGGGCAAACAATTTCACATGCAGCTGGACTTCATCCTTCCTTCCTCACAAGAGAAGCCAGGCCCGTAGTTTCAGATGCTTTCTGTTTGCCCTTGAACTTTCCTTTAATCCACATGATTTTATTACCATTATTTATAAACTATTTAATAGTTTTCCTATACGTGATGCAGCGTGGTACCTCATATACAGTAAATATGGGAAAACATGCAAGCAAATTGCAGTGGTAATCAGACTTCCAGACTACTTTCTGACACATACAGGAAGAAACATTTGTCATAGCTGTGTGGGAATAATTGCCCTTAGCTGACTTTCTAATGCTTTTCTCTACTTGCTGCTCTAAATGTTTGTCAAAGAAATATGTCGGTGTCCCTAGGTTAAACAGAAAAGTGATTCTTTCCCCCACTGTTTGCAAAGTAATATTTAAATTACAAAGAATGACAGACATTATTTTGAAGGAAATATACGGAGAAATACAAAGGCTTCCTTGTCTGCACTTTCATTTCTTTCCCACTGTAATAAAAAAAAGTGTCAAACCCTTTTGCCTTCAAACTAGACAGGTAAATGCATGCAACTGCGGCCTGTAAGTGGCTTAATCATACAATAACAACTGCTCGATACTCTTGAGCTTCAAAAATCATCATTTTTTCACCTATTCAAAAATACAATTGCTTGTGCATTTATAGTGTTCTTGAGCAAGTATTTCATCATGTACCGTTCCTTTGGAAAAGACTGTCCAAAATCTATATTTAGCCATCACAAACATGCTAGTCTTAATCTTCTTGGCATAAATGTAGAAGGCTGCCTTCTCCTGAGAATAGGCTCGTTTTTTGTCTCAATGTTTTTTCAAGTGATAAAGCAAAACTGTGGAGTCTTATCTAGCACTGAACTAACAGAGTGTTAGCCACATGGGGAAAAGACTTTAAACATTCATTAATGTTTTTAAAAAGGGTCATGAAATGCAGTCAAATAACAGTGCCTGGGGTTAATTTATGCTTTCACAAGTATATACAGCAGGGTGACTTGATAGTTTGTCTTCATGTCCTGGTTGTGCGAACAAATCTGGTGTTTCAGTTTGAAAACAGTTTGTTAGAGGGCAGCTAAAGTATGCAGGCAAAATGCAACAGTGAGTGAGCACATCAAGTGCCCAGTCAGTATCACTGCTTCTGAAACGAGAAAAAATGAATACCTTTTGCAGTTTTCCTACGTTTACTGTTTTATTGTAAAGTTACAACAAAAGAATATAGAAAAAATAGACTCTCAGCTGATGTAAACTGGTGCATATCCACTGAAATAAAATAATTACACTGAGTTCAGGTGTGTAAGACCTACGTGACATCCCCCATACTCATTTCCAGCTATGCTTTGGCCCACACCTGAAGAAATACCTACTGAGTTTTTAAAAGTGCACTCATCGTGGCAGCAATGCCTAGGAAGAAGTGGTTGTATGTGACCTTTTCCATCGGACAGGAGATCCAACTAACTCAGGGTAAGCAGACCTTGAAAAACCTCAGTATTTTGGGGGAACGGAGAAAGCAGCCAGCCTGTGGGCTTCCTGTACAAGTCATGTGAATGTGCACAGCTTTCCTTAACTACTCCACCTGGATTTTCTTTTCCCCACACAATATCCCCTTTCAGTCTCCTGCACTGTTCAAACAAAAATGCAGAAACACCGCATGAGGGCTCAGCTGACAGCAGGTACAGAGCTCTGCTGATGCTGCCAGAGAGGCTCCTTCAGCTTACAGCAGCTGGAGATGTGCCTCTAGGCTCCTCATAGAAATTAAAAAAACCGGCATATTTGGGGCCTGAATTATCTGATCATATGCACTGCAGGATGGTGAACTGGTTTTGATAAAGGAAAGAAATATAATCATTGCTCCTCCTAAACACCCTGGAGTCATACAAGGTCCCACACAGCCCTGCTTACAGCCATTTGTCTGCCCTTTCTGCTCCGATCAGCGTGCTCGCAGGGGACAAGCAAACAATGCAACAATAGCAACACTGGTAGTGAAATAAACGCATTTCTGAAAACATAATCAAAACCAATCAACTCCCCATGATATTATTTTCCCTTTGCCTTTCCCTCCTCAAACAAGGACATGAAAATAATTCTCTTGTATGCAGTTTGTTGGACAGAGAAATACATATAACATTTCCCACGCATTAGCTGCATGCTTACAAATTGCACCTATATTTCCAAGCAGGAAACCTCCTTTTCCAGGTCATATAATGCACTATGTCCACTGTGGCACCTGGTTGTTTTTCACCAGGTATTGCAAAATGCCCAGGATGCTGAGGCATGCCTGTGTTGTCTGGTCAGAGCTCAGTCCATCAGCTACTGCAACGCACAACCTTCTGTAATAAATCCCAAATTATAGGGACCTAAAATCTGTGCTAAAAAGTCATCTTTCTTAAAAGACACATTTTCAATTCACACAAAGCTTTCGAAGGATGTTTGTTTTTCAAACAGAGTAGTATTTTTCAGTTTGTCTTAAGCTTGATCCTGATCCACTCAAGCTAAACCATTCCTAAAACCACACCGAAGCTCAGCTGGCAGTGAAGACACCACCAGAGCAGCCGATCAGTAAGACAATGCAGTCTCTTTATAGTGGTTAACTGCATTCTGGGGAAAAGACTTCTACAGCTGTCAGCATGACGGAGGTGATGATGACAATATCTGTATTCGGGTAAAGCTTGAGAGACAAAAAAAAAAATAAAATTGGATATGCAATAATCTGCAATAAGCAAAGCCAGTCATGACATGGCAACTAAAATGGCAATGCTTTAATGCCCATTTACAAGAAATAATGATTTCCTTTTCCTCCCCAAAGTTTTCCATTTCTTTGATGTATTTTTTTTAAGAAATCTCAACTTCAGAGAAATGTAATCCTTTTAAGTACATCACCACAGAACTATGACATGATAATTTATATGGAACATTAAGCAGTACAGAAGTTGTAATGGGAACTTCTCCCTACTTCTCTTGTCATCTGTTCTGTGAAGCTGGAAGACAGTAATTTTAAAAACCCGTGAAGGTAAATACTTTTTTCCACTCAAAGCATAATAATCCTATGAGATCTTATGGAATGAGTATCCTTGGGACCAAAAAGCAGTACTTTTTTTTTTTTTTTTTCAAAGGGAACAGATGTTTATTTCAATAAAAAGAACTTCTAGAGGTGCTATAAAAAGAGTCTTAAAGTAAAATTTTGGAAAGGATTTGATGCATTGTATCTCAAGATATGGTAGCCAGAAATACAAGGGTAAGAAGCAACAGAAAGAAATATTTCCTGTGAAAGCAATTATCCCAGTTTTTCTCATATGTTCTCATGAAGTACCCAGTATTGGCCACTGGCAGAGAAAGATATTAGATTAGATTGATTTCTGTTCTGCTTTAGTACAGCAATTTCTTTATTTCATCCTCCTCACCCCTATCACTACTGTGCTTTTATCCCCAAAAAACATCTTACTTGAAACAGCTAAATCTAACTTTAAGCTGCCGTTACTCCTAGTCAAAGGATGTCATGACTTTGCTGGGTAGAACACTAATGAACTTTGAGTTTCAAAGAAAAACGCATTAAAAATAATAAATCAGATATTAAAAATTACAAATACGAGGGCAGTTTAGCATGCTTTCCCTTTTCTGATTTGTCGTATGATTAATGGCTTGTGTGGATTCTGAATTTGTCTGTGTGCTGTTTTCTGGGAACTCAAATTTTATCCTTCATAGCCCAGCATTTCTGGCAAGAAGTGTTTGTACAGCAGCGTGATAAATTGGACTGGGGCACCGAGTTTATCGTTGCATTATTTTTTATCCTGATGATGTTGCTCACCTGGGCCCTGCAAATGCACTGGCGGTGGGAGGACGTCACAGGAGGGTGGTTCTGCTCTACTAGGGCTGGGGAAGGAGAGGACGGCACCTTTCCATAGTGGGTTTTTGTGGTGGTGGAACATCAGGTAAGATGTCACCTGCATGTCTTGGTCTTGTTTAATAAAGTGTTGGCTTCAGTGGGCATTTATTTGCATAGGCAAACACAAGGCAGCAGCTGCTACCTGTGAACACCTTGTGTCTAAGTGCCAGCCAAGGGACAGCAGCTGCGGGAGCCGCATGGGCTGCAGCCCTGCAGACGCGTGCCTTGCCGCGGGCAGGTTACGTGGCAGGGAAAACACATTTCGCTCCCAGTTGTACATGTGCTGAGCCGGTCCTGCAGAAAAGAGCTTGAAATCTCAGGTAAAAACAACATTCCTCTTCCACAGGTTTGATCCCCAGGTTGTTTCCCAGGATGGGGTTTTGAAAACAATTGTATAAACAAAGCGCAATAAAAATATGCCACTTGAGCTAGGACAAAACAACCACTGCTCTCAGTCCTGCACCCTCGCATACCATTACAAGCTGGGGTTATAACAATCAGACCTGAGACTATTAGAAATTTCTCCAACCCTGTATTCCCTTGGGGCTCCTTTGATATGAAGCTTTTATGTGGTTGAGTACAGTAGCTGAAACAGCTGAAATCACTCAGACCACAGAGAATAATATATTTTTTTTAATCTTTCAAAAGGTCAGTAAAGCTGAACAGCAGTAAATTACATTGCTAAAAATGCACTGTCCATCAACACAACACACCTTCCCAGCTGCCTTCCTGGCTTGCTGTTAAGTCTGTGTTATTCAGTCCAGGAATTTTGTTGCGTGGGACATGTCTGGTATACTTTTTAGGCCAAATTTTAGGGTACCTGGAAAACAGTTGTGCCCCTCTGGAATAGGAGACTTCCCTCTTCCTCCAGTAATATATAAATGATTTTATTTACAGTAATTATGGTAAAATATTCAATAGTAATATATTCACTCCTCTGTCCTGCTCCCACCACCTTCTATCACTCCTTCTCCCCTGAACCTCGGGGTCAGGATTTCTGCATAGCTGTCTGAGTTGGTAGGACACTATCTTACCCCTGCCCAAATCCCCCTGAGAGCTTCCCAGAAGAAAACTGGTATCTGGTAACATAATCTGAGAAATTTCTACGTTTTTATGCAAATATACAGTGCCAAGGCATTCAGTAATTTGAGCCTTTAAAGAAAATTAAGAAATGATCTACGTCAGCTCTTGAAATTAGAAATTTTATAAGAGCTTTACCTATATTTCTGAAAACTTATACAGAACACTGCAGAGGCAGAGGTTTTTAACAGGCCCCCAAAAGACCAAAGTTAGCATGAGAATTTTGTCCATGCTAAATTAGCCATATAAATGGCATGAGAATTTGGTCCATATAAATCAGCCACAATAACGTGCATTCAAACACATTTGCTAATTAACTACTTTTTTCCCCCTAAGCTGCTTTGCTTAAAGGCTGGTACATCCTTCAGACACAGGCAAATTAGGTGATTCACGTTCTCACAAAAAAAAGTGTGTTTGCATCCCTAATGCCAAGGAGGTAGATTGGGTCTCCTGCTGCTTTTGAGGCATAAAAGAGCATAAACTCTCTGTTTAAAAATATCATTCTATTTTCTGTTGTTACAGATACCACTTGAATAAGTAGAAAACTATGGGTTAAAAAAAAAAAAAAAAAAAAAAGGAAAAAGGATTCATCTATGGTATCTATGAGCCTTGTCTTCATCAGCTTTCATACCACCCTAGAAATGATTCAATGGTTCTGTTCATTCAAAATTTTAGATTTTGCTAGACAATGCAGATGCTCACAGTTGCTAGCAGAAAGGTATAGAAGAAGCAATGCATGTGTCTAATCTGCACTGAATTCACATCGCTGGAAGACAGTACACGGTGGCTGTATGAGAAGTTGGAGGAAGAACATTAACATGAAGGGAGAAGCAGAAGGAGACCCACAGAGCGTAGTGGGGCAGATTCCAGCCTGACCTGCAGTTCTGGGAAGGTCCATGCCTCTCATGCTAGTGGGAATCACTGCAAGCTGATTTCTCAGCTCCAAACCACCTACTTGTTTTTGCTTTTTGCCAGTAATAATGTCCTCTGACACCATATTACCGAAACAAAGAAAAAATTCCAATGCCCTAGTTGTGGCATGAGAAAGCAAAACTGTAATGAATGTATGTGCCTATTTGTCTTTTTTTTTAATAGTGCTTTTTTTTTTTTTTTTTAAATGTGTGCATGAATGAATACTATTTCTGCAGTATATTTCAAAGATGATCATATTTCAAGTTTAAAAGGTGGCTAAATTATTTAGTGATAAGCAAAGACCAAAGGGAGTACCTGACTAGCACTTGCAAAAATGAAGCTTCTTTCATTTAAGAGCTTAAACAGAAAGGAACACTCAAAACTGGATCCTTTCTTAGCTAGAAGTATTTTATGACATTCTGTAATTTGTGTTACCTACTAAGAACTTACTTGGCTATCAAGGATATGTGTAGGCTGTCTGCATAAAGCCCTTCTCTATTCAGGTATTTGTTTTGCACAGTAAATTAATATAATTTTCAGTTTCCATACATGACAGAAGAAGCGCTTTTAAGACCTAGAAAGGTTTGCTTTTTTATTATTACTATTACTTTTTTTTTATTACTATTACTTTTTTTTTTTTGTTTACCCTCTAACATTTTTAGTACTGAAGAAAAATGACTTCAAGAATAACATTAAAATATCACTAATCTAATGCTCACATAAATAATGTTTCATAAATTGATGTTGTCATAAATGCTTTAGTATCTCTTTGGCTCCTTCAGAAAATAAACCTGAAAATCTCTAGTGCTGTTTCCTAACAAACAGCTCAACAGTGAGATGGCACAGCACCACAGCAAGCAGTAATTAAAGTACATCATCTTCATGATAAAAACAGTAATTGTGAAGAAGCAGATGATTCATTTTGTAATTCTCATAGCAACAGGACTGTTACAACCAACATGAGTGGGATTACCAAAAGAAAAGCAAGGCTTGGTGATGGGATTTGCTCAGACGTCAGGTGAGCTGAGGGAGAAGTCCTGTCCTCTAGCAGTGCCTAGTGAGGGCCGCACTAACGCGGTTAAACTCGCTGATGTGCTTGGTTTGCTGCAGCTGCAGCCTGCAGAAATGGTCTGTTGGCAACTATCCTTTGCATGCTTGTGCTGTCAGTTTAAACAGAACAAGCAAATAGACCTTTGAGAGGTTTATTCATCTTTGCTTAAGACTACGAAGTTAATAGAAAAGTATAGCCATAATATTTTTGTTAGAGAAAGCGTCTGAGATTTTCTATTAATGCATAACATTTAGCTCTTATCTATTGGGTAAAGTAGCAAGATCCTCTTTACATTTTTTTTTTTTTTAATAGCACTAGCACATTTTAACACTTAATTGTTTTAAAATTGCATTTCACAATAGCTCACAGAATTGTTTAAAATTAATACCACTACCCTCTGGTGAATTGGTGCTGCTAAATTAAAACCTCTTCTGACAGTTCTGTGCTGGCTCCAGAAACCGGCCTCCTCCTTACGTGGGAGCAGATGAGGAATAACTTATTTTAATCAAGTTATGCTGGTGTAAAAGAAAAGAGAAAGGAGTTCTAAATAGTGCTAAAAGCTCACCAGCTCCAGTTCCCCCTTACTCCTGCAAGGTAACCGCTTTGTTCTCCCTCCCTGCCTTCACGGGCACGAGGCTGACACTACGGCACCATCATGCCCACTCAAACCCTGAAGTGCTGTTAAAGATAAGTACTCCATATCAAACACTAAATATATGTTATGAGAAAGGTCTATCAAGCCACACGTTGAGGACGCTGATGCCATTCCTCCAAACGTACGGCTAACCAGAATGAGGAGCAGACGGCCCAAAGACCAAGTAGGTACTAAAAACACCAAAGTTGTTAAAATGACAAAAGTCTGTCTGTGAGTCAACTTTCAATACTGAAATCCATATATTAGAAAATTGCATCTAAAACCCACATGTTAATGTTTTGGATTTTTTCTAAAGTCATTTTTAATACCTCTATGCCCAGTGCATCAAAGTACTTTGCAGTAGAGGCACAGCTCCTTGTAAAGACGTGGTGATAACAAGAAGCATGTTAAAATCTCATGTAGTTCAGGCTCTAGCTAGTTTTCCACAAACCGCATGCTAGCTTTTAGTAAACAAGAAGACTGGGAGTAATTTGTGCCAGCTATTTATCTTACAAGTAAGCTGCATAACCAAGATGACCACCAATTTCTCATGGACGTTTTGCAGTTTTCTAATAACCTTTTAGGATATTTTTAAAGGTTGCAAAACATTTTATTCAATCTACTGTTCCATTGCGACCTTCAGAACTTTTTTTTTTTTTTTTCCCAATTCCTTTTTATCTATTTTTCAGTGTAGCATTTTAAAATGCGAGTCTAATATATGGCTGCCTAATCTGTGCAAGTCTAATGCAGGGTGCCAAAATGACATAAAAGTAATTTTGAAAGTTGGTTTTCATAGGTCTGATACCTTCTCAAGACACTTTTATTTAGGTGAAATCACAGAAAACTATAGAATTCATCATTGGTATGCAGCTTTAGAGTTGACTGGTATTACAGATGGGTTATAGTGATTTTTCCAAGCACTGCAATAAAAGTGATTATTATTATCATTTTCATTATCATTATTATATTTTTATTTAATTGGAACAGGAGTTTTTTTTTCTTAACATTTGTGAACTTCCACTGCCTCACAAGAACCTGGCCCAAACACACCTGATTTCCTAGGGATGGAGGAACAGGGTCTGAAGTGTCTGAACAGCTTCTAGATCAAAGGTTTGTTTATTTTCTTTCCTATATAATTTGTTAACAAAAGAGCAAGTGCAGAACAGCGTACCACACCTATTGTGGACATCACCTCTTCCCTTTCAAGGAAATGTGCATTTCCTCTATATCAGGAGAAGTTTCTCAATGCTTTGCATCGTTTTAGCAACTTTGCACCTACTGAACTGTTGAACATCTGCTCAGTACGGGCAATGCTTGCTAATACTGCCTCGGGTACACACTTATGGGAAGGATAAGGAGGAGTTCAGCCAGACATACAATAGCTATGCTATTTGCTAATTTATTATCATTAATAAATTAGGAAAAAAAAAAAAAAAAAAGTATTTTCCTACATACACCAGCCTGCGTACAGGTCACATTTTACACAGGCATTCATATTAATGCCTAATTCTCTGTTGCACCTATCTGCTTTGGTACTTTTGATCTCCTTAGGGCTGATATACAGGCTCAGGACTTTTCCAGGGTATTGCTATGATTTTCAGCTGCTCCATCAGCTGTATTTGCATACTTATGCAGATGAGAGTGCTTTTTATGCTTTCTTGCTCCTCTTTATGGCTTTCTCACTTCCAGATTGCAGGCAATTGCCCTGTTGTGTGCCAAGCATTCAATCTTGATAGATACCAATTTTGTGTAATATACACAGAGGGCATCCGTCATGGTTTCTCCATATAAATTACATCTAAATTGTGTGTAGATGGAACATAAATCATTCATGCAAAAAGTCATAGGTGGATAACTGCATAGTACTTGACAATAATATTTTCTTTTTGCTGAAAATTAAAAATATATATCTATACAGTCGCACCCCCCCATGCACAAGTGTTTTGGTCCAAGCCGACAGTGAAGCATTTATTTGGAAATACAGTTGTTTCAGATATAAATGTAGTGCAATAGAACATTAATTTACCTTAAGCACTGTGGATTTGACTGACTGTCACTGCAAAGAGGTGCTTTTGGGAGCAGTACATCACCAGGAGAAAGGCAAAAGGCAGTGTTCAAGAACAAAAGCATTGCCAGGTACAGGAACTGGACTGCTACCCAGGGCAGCCAAATGCAGTGGGTTGCACACTGCAGGAGGAGGTGCCCAGACTCTGAAGTGTGTGACTACAGTGACACACTGTGCACAGCCACCTAGGCAGGGCAGGAAAGCAGCAGGTTGGTGCCGTTGGGACACATCTTCCACCATCCCACCCTGCCATCGTCTCCCTGTCCCTCCTTTGCCTGGAGATCTGCTGTCTGGTTCAACACGGGCCCAAACTTTTACACAACAAATGCTGGATTTCCTCTGTATGGAAACTCCATGCACAAGTCCTGTAGGGAACCTATCCAGCTCTTGACTTCAAAGGGAGGAAAGTGAAACCCACATTTCCTTGGTGTTTGTTTTGTACAGTTAGGCACCTACTTTTGAAGGACTGAGCTGTAATTAACAGAAGTTTCTCTGGTCACTATCTGTTATATTACCTTTAAAAGCCCCAGTGGTCAACTAGTGGAATCAGAAACTATGACTGAACATGAACCACTGCTTGCAAATGAAGGTATTGCAAAAACAAATACATCTCTCAGAGATGCAAGTTATTTGCAACAGTCTGGTGACCTGCTTTCCATTGCCTGAATGGGTACAAAGACGCCAGACGATGATTACCCAAATTTGGTTTGAAGGTGAAAAAAAATATATATTACTTCAAGATGTAAAATAGTTCTAAAATACTTAAGATATGAAATTAATTTAATAAACAAAAAGACAGGTAGTCTGCTCCTATTCTTTCTCCACATTCATGATCCATCAGATAGGTCTCTTTGGATAGTGCATTCTAAACAATATGTTTTGCTTTCCTTTCACCCTTCACCTTTAACAAAAGAAAAACAATGAAATGCCCCAAACTTTACATATATGTAGGTTTCACTGAATCATCTCATTATTGACCATCTCACCAATATCCATTGCAGTTACTGAATCAAGCTTTAAGAGCAGATGTAACAACCTAGTGCTTAGATTTGTGATGTGATCTCATATTATTACAGCTTGCATTCTTCCTTTCATGCCACTTCTAAAAACTGCTATTTCACACATAAAGATTTAAAATGAGAAAAATACATGCTTGATCTTGATTTCCAAAATCAAAAAGAGTTACGTGCACTTTATAACTATTCTTATGGTTAAACATGTTTCCCTGATTAATGAATAAAAATACGATTCTAAGATAGTCATAAAAACAAAACAAAACAAAAAACATTGTAAGGCTTTGCCGACATTTATTAACTTTTTCATTAAAGACATGAATAGTCTTCAATTTTAGAAGCGCTGTGTGCCACTTCACTAAGCTCACATCCTGAAAGAGCATACACTGTGCATGACTTAAGTGCTACTTTTTTTTATTTCTAAAGCCATCAACAATTATTAAAGTCTATGAGAATAAATGTCCTTATTAGCATGAAGATTAGAACATCTTAGGTGCAGAAAAATGTCAGCTGCTTGTCAGAAGTCATTTCAAGCGTGCTCTCTTGACCCATTCCCAATTTAAAAGTCTGTTCCTGTGGAACAAGACAGATAACTAGTGCAGCATGAAAACAGCCTGTAAATGAGCAATACAAGAAATTTGTCTTACTAATTGAAAGAGCATAAGCTAAAATTATAGTACATTAGCTAAGTATCCAAAGTGTTAGAAAATGTCATGAGAAATAAATAACTTCATCCTGGTCTGCCTTTCTCAGAGATGTGGAATGCAGCACTGCAAGAATAAGTTCAGGGGAAAAAAAAAAAAAAAGAAAAAAAAAAGAAAAAAAAAAGGAGAGAAGCTGCAGTGAACTAAGATCACTTTATTTCTAGATGAGAAACCTACATAGGATGCTAATTTGGTTTGATTTGTTTTAAGCTTTCCTGAGTCCTCATAGAGACAAAATGATAATGATTCTTTCATCCAAACAGATTCAGAAATACCAGTTTTATATCAAACAATCCTCCATAACAGAATTCTGCCAGACTTCCTTTTACATAGGCCTGAGGATCCAACCTCTCAAAAATGGCATAAAGGAACATTTTTAGCTTTGTTTTTGCTTGTCTTTTGGTTGTTTGTTTGTTTGTTTTTAAACTTCAGGCAGACATAAAAGTTAGGAAACCAAAACAGCATAATATATCAAAACTTTTGTAATAGCAAATCTACTAATGAGGGAAAAGTGTAGGCGTACTCATTAAATATTGTAGGGTTGCATATGTTAGTGTAGCCAAGGGCAGCTGTAAGATTTGGTGTGTATATTAAAGTTCTATATGACTGTTGGAATAATTATTCTGCCATTTTCTAAAAATGAATACATGCCTTCTAATAGCAATCCTTAATATATAATTGAGATTAAAACAAAATAAAAATGTTGTTTAAATTCAGTTTTGAGATTTTGATTTTTAAAACAGCTGTACAGAAAGAAATGTGGCTGATACTGCAACCCTGCCACATGTACCTTTTAAAGTGTTATACATGTAAATAAATAAGGGAAACACTATTAGAGTTACCTCACAATTTGATTTAATAAGGGGATAAGATTTTGACTAAGACTGCACTGTGGTCACAATAGCTGCAAGGATATGCTGCTGTCAGGAAGACATGCTGATACCATTATCTTTAAAGTAATCATCTATTTCACAAATTTCAAAACTGGAAGGCTCGTTGTTCTCTGACAGAGATTACAAGGGAGCCCTATCAATTTAGCCTTAGGGATAACCCTCAAGTCTCATCTTTTCAGATTTCAAATAGTCTTGGATTTTATGTTTTTGACACTCACTTTCTGAAATTATTTCCCAGGTGTTTGCACATTGCTTTCACAGGATTGTGAAATCTGAACTATGGTTGTGGATTTCATATGTATTCATACCAGCACCTTACATAACAAAGAAATATTTTGTTCAATCTCAGAATCATGTTTATGTTGAATGATGTTATGTTTATTTTTAAGCTGCCAGCAAACCTGGAAGATCAGTCATTCACACAGCTGTATGGCTTTACTGCCCTACTTCTTTCCTGCTTCCCATTCATTTATGCAAGGCTGATAAACGTGTTTCATTTCACAGATATTATCACATACTAAACATGAATAAATAAATAAATAAATAAACCAGGATTCAGCTCAAACAGGAAACAACAGACAAAAAAAAAATAAATCTGAAAAATCAGTTAAAAATGAAGCTTTATCTCTAGTCACATTCTGAGCAAACATAGCCTAAAAGACACTAGAAAGAATGATGTCAAACTTGCATCTGACAGCTCTGACAAGGCTGTCCAGGATGCAGAAGCTTTTCTAAATTTATTGTCCAATAAGTTACCTCTTTGACTACAGGTTCCAGGAACCTCAGAGGGATTTCATGGGATGGGAAGACTTCAGTTCTGCCATCCTTTTTGTAACACACTTCTTCATTCCTTTTTGAAGACTTGACACTTTTAGAAGGAAAATTTGTCCTTAGTACTTTATTTTTCAAATGCTTCAGAAATTTTATTTTTATTTTTCAGTACTTTTCCATAGTGCTCGCTAATCAAGCTACTGTCTCCATAATTAAAACACAAACTTGTTCTTAGCTGTTAAACAGCCTGAGATGTTATCATCTCGACTGTAACAGTCATATTGCTATCCCAGCTACCTACCCAGACATTTTTTGCTCTGGCATGCATTTCTCCAGAGTACATCTGTGGCTGTAATTTTGACTGTTAAGATGCAGGAGCTGAACACCAACCTGTGCTGAAAGGGCATTGCTGACGGCTTCACACCACGGCTGGGGCTCCCCACAAGCCCTGACTGTCAAAGCAATCCTTGAGCAGGCTCTCAGCTCCGTGGTCTCCCTACCCCCATCATAAGAGCAGAGTGGACAGGAGGTAAAAAACACAACCAGAACATGAAGGCTGGAAATACCATCCCTCTCCATGACTTTTGTGACTTCCCACCATAAGGGGCAGGAGAAAAACACCACTTTTTTGGCATAGCTAGAGTCCTGAAGCAATAAACAGAGGAGGCTTTGCACAGTGCTCTTCCTACAGGTAAAACGCAAGCACACCGTATTATAGCAACTGGAAGACTAGTTTACATACAATTAAGCAAGTTTACATACAAATTAAATAATCCAAAAGTAAAAGTATTACCTAGCAAGGCATACTGCTTAGGGATTAGACCATGTAAAGGACTGGGTATAGATTCCAGAAAGCAGAAAACGATGACCAGAAGGCCTAGAGAGGTGTTTCTCTTCACCTACTCCTTTATGAGCTGTGCTTCAGTATTCAGATACCCCTCTTTTCCCTGCATTAACTCAGACAAAAAGACCAAGTAATTGTAAGCGCATATGTCTTCACATCTGACATCCTCCTCCACTGCAACCACATTTATTGTCAAGCCTCCATGACAATATTGTAGGAATAATTCAGAAAGGCAACATAAAAATAAATGTAATTTGAGGAGGTTGTGCTGATGTGTAGAAATCTACATATCTACATATATCCTGTTCAAATATAAACACATGTATCTGTGCTATATTTATTGGTATTTTAGTTAAAGAAATACATAGGGATTTTTCCCTGTGCATGGAAAATAGGGAAATATTAACAAAGACTTGGAATTAGAGATAGCAATGATAAAACACGTGTATGCCCTCTGGAGCTTCTGTTACTACTTCAGTCTTTAAAATTATCTTATCCCTGCTAACATACTTTTTCTTTTTAAAGTTATAAAAGCAAAGGTCCCAATTAATTACGATTTTGTACCATTGTATCTTCAGACATTCCAGAAACACAGCCAAAGAACACAGCCTGTGTACTGCCAATTCCTGACATGAGAAATTGCTGCGAGCAAGTACTGCCTCTTTCTGCTGAAAGTACGAAATAAATGTCCCTATCCTATTTTTAATTATTTAATAACAGCAGCACTACTATACAACCTGCAGTTCTTCTGTGGTGACTCTGTTACATTCATTGAAGCTAACCAAGCTATTGTAACCAAAACACCTGACCCACCTGCACTGCAGCATAATCTTCTAAAACTCAGTCCAACAACTGCAAGGAGCACTGTCTGGCCCATCACCTTCTGGGTGATGCTAATGTGACTGAAAAAGGGAACTGCTATGACCAGCCTCTCCCTCCAGGGTAAATTCATACTTACTTGATATATGCTTTAGTGTCAAACTAAGCGCATTTCTTTGCATTTTTTGCAGTTCATCTCACATTAACATACATTTGTTTCAGAAAACACCATTCCAAAATCTTATATCAAGAGTAACATCTACATTTTACCATATTTTTGATTAACCATAAGCTTCTATTGGTAGAACACTGTATATAAGCATTCAGTAAGGGAAATGTCAAAAATTGTCAAAAATTAATTGAACAGTTATTGCACTATATTACAGAACATTAGTAAATGCCAAAAAATCCCAAGGAAATAATAAGAAATGAATAACTAATGGTAATTACAGTACTCACACTCACATTAAGCAGAAATGTATGAAAAAATTGCAACATAATTGTTCATTTATGAAATACACTCAGTATTTTAATGTCATAGTAAGCATATAGTAATTATCCTACCAGTTAAGGTGAATTTCAGTTATTGTATACCTGTTAGTTAAAAATTGTAATTGGAACAGTTTTAAAGCAAAAACAATTAATATATCACCTAAACTTTCTGTTAAAGAGTTGTCAGCAGAGGAACGTACAAAAGACATGTCCTTTGAGATAATATGGACAGCTTTGAAGTAATTACTAGGCCATTTCGCAAAGGCTAGTGCTTTACATTTAGAGAATGCATTACATTCAGTCATGCCAGAACTATAATTACAGGTGATTTTGCCATTGTTTGTTTCATTCCTCAGACCGTGATGGCACTTAATGTAATTATTCACCTAATTACATAACATGGTTGTAATAAAGCATTTGGACTGCTCAGGAAGGACAGCTGAGAACATAGTTGGAACATGTGTGTATATACTGCTAGAATGTTATTCTAGAATAATCGATTTTTTTTTCTTATTTTAAACTTACCAACATTTATTTGAAAATGATTTAAAGGTTCTTTTTTGTTTGTTTGTTTGTTTTTTTGTTCCTACTTGCATTTTCCCATGTTGACTGATTTAGGGACTGAAACCTTACAGCTAGGGCCTAAATCCCCAGGCAGATGGCTGAACTCTACCAAGACCTAGGAAGTATCACAACTCTGTGCGCCAGAGGGCTACAAAGGTTCAGCTTGAAGAGTTTTGAACTGTGCTAGATAGTTATTTTCATCTAGCATCCCACAAATGCTAATTCTCAGCCCTGGTGAGAAAGGAGATGTTAGACTGGGCAGAGTGCC
The DNA here is from genome assembly GCF_047663525.1 of Anas platyrhynchos. Taxonomy (NCBI): domain Eukaryota; kingdom Metazoa; phylum Chordata; class Aves; order Anseriformes; family Anatidae; genus Anas; species Anas platyrhynchos. The sequence goes on along the minus strand of NC_092593.1, from coordinate 37,347,103 downwards.
TTTGTAACGTGACTATTGCTTCCCCTCTCTGTACTAACTTGTTTATTGCAAGTTATTCATCCTTTCAACAGCCCCACAACAGTCAGAAGGAACAGGATCTCTGTTGGAGAACACGTTTTTATTTCCACTTAAGAGAAGGAAAGTTTGCTGGTTGCAGGACAAGCACTAGAGTACTCTCTGACTGTCTTCATGTGTTTGTTTTCTGTTTTTAGAGATTGAATATAACCAGAGCACAGACCAGGTTCTGTTAGGTAAGCAGGATACAGTACTCAGAGAGCTTTCTGAACCGCAGTGTTTGTCCTTGATATGCCAAGCTCCTTATAGAGAGGGAAAAAAAAAAAAAAAAAAGAAAATACACAACCAAAAAACAAAACAAAACAAAACATTTTGCAGGGTCCTTCTGGTTGCTTACCCTTCTTTTCCCCTTAAAAATTAAGGCACGTTATGCTAACAAGGCCTCAGAAGCTGTGGCTTTGTACACTACAGGGTCCTTTGGGTGGGTTAATCAGGAGATTGTAAACAGAGTGGAGAGCTCATGTGGTTATTTCATGCATTCAAAGAGTTACTAAGCATTTTTAATATGGTTAAATTACAATATCAGATTCTTGTATGTGGTCCCAGTAGAATGAAAGCTGTTTAATCGTCTGTTCAGATTGAAGTCGACCTTGCTGTTTTGCCTCTAGCATGATATTCTCCCGTACTGCCTACTGTGAGTCTTCTGTTTCTTGCATTTCTTCGTGAAATGAAGAGGACTTGCATGGTCTTTGTGCCAGTTCTCATCAGGACCTTTTATTTTGAAATTTTCATTGATTTCAAGGAAAAACGAATTCCCTCAACCTGCCAAAATGTTCCTCTTCACAAATTAGACTTTGTACTCTTGCTGCTGAAGAAGGGCTGCAGTGCAACATCCCAGACCAATGCAACTCACCTTACACTCTTCACCACAGAAGTGTACATGAGTAGTCACAAAATTCTCAGTATATCTTAGTATATTCTAAGTATATGTGTATGTAAGCAGGGTCAAAGAGCAATTTCACATAACAAAGGGCAAGAATACATAGTGGAAAACAATGCAGGCAGGGCACTGAAGTTCAAAATCATCATCTCTGAAGCCTAAATATCAAGAGCGTCTTCTGACAGTAGGAAAGACTTTATTTATTTATTTATTGTCCCAATAGGTGAAGGCCAAAATACATACTTATGCTGACTTGTTTGGGGTTAACACAAATTTTCACTCTCATGAGGCTGTTTAGTTCATAAGGATAAGCAATGGTAAGATATTGTCAACCAATGGCCAAATTAGTCTGCATGAAAAAAAGGCTATTGGTTGGAAACATGAGATAACTCATGGACATTCAAATAAAACTAATTCCTAGCAAAGCACTGAGCTCTTGGATCTGCTCAAAAGAAATTATTGTGGCCAAAAATGCTCTGAAAGCAAAAAGAGAACACTCATTTGGAGCTCAACACAATTGATTTATCCCGTGAATGTCTCACTTCTTTCAAGAATTATTTAATCCCAAATCAAACTCTCATTTTGGATGTCTGACAAGAGTGTGTTAAAAATTCTGTAAGAGCTAAGCACACAGTGGCTTTTCATTCTGAAATCACACAGAACCAAGACATTTACAACCTTATCTGTGAAAGGGAATTGCCAGCTGGGGAGAAGTGTTTGAAACATAGTGCAACAGCATCCAAACAGAAGGAAAAACAGAGCTCCCGCCTCCATAGAAGATTTCATAGAGTTTTCTGAATCCAAGAAAGAAAGGATACCTCTTTCTAATTAAAACTATATTCTGCATAATCATGATAAATGGGAAATAAAGTGAGATGAAATGTATTTAATCAAGTTAATCATTCACAAGAGAAATATAAAGCTTCACACCAAGATGATGTTTTTCAAGTCAGTGCTATAAAGGAAACCATATCAAGTATTTCTGATGAAGATAAAGCATTCTGCAGAATAAACCAACTATTCATCTACTCACAAAGAAATATTAGAACAGGCATCCATTCATTCAAAGCTGTATCAAAGAACAGAACAACTAGTTTCTGTGCTGCTGACAGACTGCAGTTTTCTAGCTGGGCACGTTTTCCAACATTCTCTGTCCACAACTTCGCAAAAACAATCTGCTCGATCAGTTTTAGAGACAATTTTAGAGACAAAAGCTTTTATCTAGAATCATAAACTCCAAGTATTCAGCAGAACATTAGGCAGGTGCTCCAGATCATCTTCTTTCTATTAGGACAAAATGGAAAAAGGAAAAAAAACAAAAATCTAAATAGCCCAATTGTACTTATAGGACTCTCCAGGAGGGCCCTGTGAAATCAGTTCAGAGACCTGAACATGATTCTCCTGCCTTTCAGATTACTGTTTTTAACCCATGTAAAACTTCTCCCTTTTTCATATATTTTGGCTAGAAATTGTTATATTTTTTTTTTAACCTAGTCTGTATACTCAAGATTATTATTATTTTTTTGTATAACCAATTTCCCGACACAAGAAATCTGTTGGGAGGTTCCCAAGAAAACTGCACTAGAAATGTAACTGATATTCAGCTATGTATACACAAATAAATACACACACTTAAGCACAAGAGAGCACTGAGAGCATCTCTGAGGGTAGAAGTCCATGGCCAAAAGCACTTTTTCCTCTAGTGTTTAGAGAGGGAGAAACTCCTTGAAGCCTGCAGAAGGTAGCACACAAGGAAGTGTCTCCAGTGCTGTGGCCCCAGCACCAGCGGCAGCCCTGCAGTGCCCTTCCCTGGATGGGTTTCATTGCACTTTCTGAGGAAAGAAAAGTAAAGTCACACTGAGTGCCTGCAGTGACTCTGCTCCTCCCTTCCCCTGCTCGCCACGTTTATCAGTAAGTGTCATTGCAGCAAGTTTTTCAAGAAAGATCCTATCTTTTTCTCCTGCAGACCATATTGATTTTTTTCTAAATTCTCATTAAAAATACATTTGTAATGGAAGCTGCAATAAATCTATAAGCATGAAATACAGGTTGATACCATCATTTTGGCTAGTTTTGAATTCCTCACTTGTTACTTTCAATAAATAAATAAATAAATAAAAATCATGCAATATTTTCCAGAACTCTTTTTGAAGCAAGTTTGTGTAGTTCAAATGATAGGTCCATCTGGCTCCAAGTTTACTACTCCAGGACAACAGTTTTAATACAAATATCATAGGGGAAAAGGCAAAGAAATGTGAATTACTGGTGTTCGGAGGGAACCAGACCATCTGCTCTTCTCATGATGGCAATACAGTATCATTTGCATGCAGTGGCATATGGACAAAGGATACTAAGAACTACACAAATTTCTTAATCACCTTTCACTATATATATATATACACACACTATGCATATATATATGTACACATGCACAGAAAGTCTGAAATCTTAAAACTTGGATTCTGCCACAGGCAGGATGCTGCCTGATGACAGCACTGGGATGAAGAACAGTGCGTGTTGTCTATGGTTGTTTTAGTCTACTAAGATATTCAGCGATTCAAAAAGGAGACAGATGTGTCTATTCATACAATAACAAGGTTTCTACTTTGTTTTTATGCCTTCCCATTTCCTAAAAAAAAAAAAAAATAAAAAAAAAATAATAATTACAAAGAAACTAGAACCTTTCAGCTATTATCTATAGTATTTTTTTGTAAACTTCATGACTTGGCTCACACATCTAGCTTCAGATGTGAAAAAAAAGCTCAATTCCAATTGTGTGAATGTGATCAGAAAACAAACAAAACAACCAAAACCAAAAAAAAACGAATACAAGCTCCAGTGAATGTTGCATTTATACAAGTAATAAAGAAAGAAATCCTTGACACGAGAAATCGAACATAAACAATATCTCCTGTTCAGCTGGGACATAACAGGTAGGTTAAACGCCAGCATGGAATTTCCTTTGCATAACAGGAAAGCTTTCTTACACAAAATCCAATTCACATTTCACCAATTCACATTTCCAATATACTCTAGACATAGTAGAAAAGAAAGTTTGATTGTTTCCGACTCAATATACCCTGAATGAGATGATCTTGTTTCATGTAGAGAAATAACATTTTAGGAGTTTTTTTCATCTCTGAATTACTTACAAAAGTTATTTTTTGAAGGGTCTAGGATGTTGTCAGTTCCCTACTTCAGGAAGTAACCAAATCTTATTCTCCAGCTGAGTAACACAAATTTTCTATTAGAGATTTCCCTGTTAGCAGGAGCACGGCATTCAGAAATCGAAGACCCAGGAAGACAGTCCACATTTCCAATACTACAAAACCACAAAAATGTGGATTCCAGAAAATTTCCAGTTAGCATCAAAGCAGAAACAGGTTTTTTGTTGTTGTTGTTGTTGTTGTTTTTAAAGTACATGACTGAAATTCAAAATTGGACTACAATGTAAAATTGTGGTGGAATCAAAGACAAACTTAAGAAAAAGAAAGAGCAATCCTAACAGAAGGGCACTCACTAAAAATGACAAATTATAATGTTGCTTTGTGAAACAGGACAGGAAAGCAGAAAGCATCATCTATGATTCAAATACATGGAAAGCAAGAGTCAGACCTCCCAGCAACACACTGAAGGCAACCACAAAAAACTGCCCTTCTGCAAGCGCCTCTCAACCCAATGCGCTGACGTGGTGCTCATCCCTTCAGTGCAACCATAGCTATTGACACCACAGACATGCAGAAACACCAAAAAAGGGTCACTTGCTAAACTATTTACAAATATCTGGCAAGTAGCAAGGCAATGAAGAACTGGCCAGGTTTGAGGAGAACAGGCCAGGCCTGAGAAAGCGGGAAAAAAAAGCTTCCAAACCAAAGCAAGAAAAGTTAAATGAAGACACATTTAAGAGTACAATGCTTAGAAAATAAAAGGCCTACACACAGATACAAAATGGAAAATAAAATTACTGACCAAGAGGGACTAAAAATTACCATTGATCACAAACTCACTGACAAATGGTTGAAAAAGAGTGCCTGGCAAAATTCACATAGATGGCCAATGCCCATTTTTTGGTAGGAGTTTCTAAGCAGATTTCTTAGTGAGTTCAGAGGATGAAGAAGAAGGAAAAATTGGAAAACACAATTTGAAGAACTGAAGGAATGCAGCTTTCTGTCAAAGAGGAGAGAGTGAATGTTATAATGTTATATGGCTTTCCAAGACAACAAGTGCTGCTGATTGCTGAGGACAGTAATCATTTTCTTTTTCCACTGGAAGAAAGGACCAATTAACTCAATTTGGACAAAAAAAAAAAAAGAAAAGTAAATCATGTAAACTGTCAGAGACAGTGCCAAACGTGAAGGACTTAAAAGACCCCTGCAGTTACCTGCGGACTTGTGGAATTCCCTTCATCAGACTTCTTCAAAGCATTTTACATCTATCAGAAACGTCTGGGCACATTTAACACCCCCCTCAGAGCCACGAGATGGATTAGGTGATCCTTTGAAGTCCCTTCTGGCTGTCCCTTGCAGTGATGTCTCGGAAGTCCAGCGCAGACTTCAGTACCATGACTGATTTTGTGTGGAAGGCGCTAGCAATACTATTGCAGCAATGTAATGTGCTGATAGGAAGAGATTCATTAATTCACATTCTGTACCTGCAGGGCTGTTTAGCTTGCTCAAATGATCTGCAAAATGATATTTTTAATATAAATGAATCCAGGTGATATATGAAAGAAACAATTAGCAAATAATATGACAGGTTCATGGGTATTTTTAAGCCTGCTGCAACTACGTTAGCGTAGTTATGAAGCACTGAAGATTATTTTCCTCCAGAATGTTACAGCTCAATCTGGAAACCTCTTCTTCTGATGTTAGGTATTCTGCCTTTAAAACTAATGAATTAATGTGAAGGAAAACCCCACATAGTCACTCTAGGGAATGCTTAATGGGGATGCATGGATTAAATTGTAAGCATCGTGAGGAAAACAACCTACAAACAAGGCCATGGGCTCGCACTTCAGCAATTGATACAAAACTACTTATAAAACGAGTTATGCAAACTGCAGCTTAAGAACAGGGAGGATAAAAATCTGCATTAAGGAAACATAATGCCAAGAAACAGCCTGTTTAGAATAGTCTGTCTGATTATGTGGGTGAGTATAGAGGAAGCAGCTTATTGAAAGAACCTGTTTGAAATCACTGTTTCCCCTGCATGGAGGAGTTCAGCACTTTTTTATTCCTACAGCCTTTGGGGAACATAATAACCAGTAAGACTTGTGGCATAGTGCTGTTTTATAAGCTCCCAAGCAAAAGGGAGACAGTCTGAGGCCCTGCGCTGCCCCTGCCTCTGGTCCAAAAGTTAAAGCCACATCTGTACCTCTATGTTCACAGGCAGGGTGATGTGCTCAGCACATAACTACTCCGTGAGATGCTGAGGGCTTTGGGGCAGGTGGGAGGAAAGGAAGAATGATACTGGGTGACTCCTAGTGCCAGGGCTGAGCTGAATGCCCGATGGCAGCTGGGGGGCACTGGGAGCTCCCTGAGCACACCTCCCAGCTTTGTGCCACACAAAGAATCCAGTTTGGGTGCTCCGAGGGCACTGTGCTGCCTGTGAGGGATCGTAAAATTCATTGCACAAGCACCCTCCTGCCGCAGACACCGCCCCAATCTGCCTCCAGATACACTGCAGTGATCCGGCTCTACCTTAACCGGCTTTGGGAATCAAAGAAAGAAGAAGAAGAAAAAAAATCAGCACCACTCTATTACATTTACTACAATGTTTGGGTAATTTCCTTTCATATTAAAAATCCTATTAAAACACAAATTGTGCAATAAAAGTTCTGCCAGCTATTTTTATTTTTAATGGCAACTGCTAATCATACACTATGTTATTACAACTTAGAAAATAGCATTGTTCTGGCCCGGAATTGATGGAAACCAATTTGTTTCCTTTCTGATCAGGAAATAATGGGAGCTAGGGGGTGCCCTAGTAATACACACTGCAAGATGCAGTGATTCAAATTCAGAATATTTTATGCATTCAAAAGACAGTAAATGAGTCTTATTCATAAGGTTTATACACTACCTTTATACATCCATTGTCTTCTATATTTTCAAGAAGAAAGCAGACTCCAATATCTTCAGATTGAGTTACTTGAACAATAAACTGGAAATACACATACAGGATTATATTTTTCTGTACAGCCAGGATGAGCTCAGTGAAACTCTCTTTGATAGGATGGGGAACCTAATAGTGAGGGGAAAATTATCTAAACTACATCTCTTACACCTAACTCAGTAGAAGTAAATAACAATAGGCTTTTACAAAGATCTTTTGCTGTTCCTCATTTTACAAATTCTTTATTTTCTTCTCTTTCACTTTTAATGGCATGTCAGCACTAGATTAAATTTACATTTACAAGCCCAGGGGGCTCTCTCAGAAAAAGAAAACAAAATGAGTACTTGATAACCCTGCCTGCTCAGTGAATGCCAGGCAAACTGAGAAATGCATTAGCCAGATGTCATGTTGAATGCTCCCCCCCTAGAAACAGGCAGCATTATGCAGAGGAGTCTTTTTGGTGATCTCAGCTGATCCAACAGAAGAAAAAAATATCTTGTCAATAAAAGCACTTTGTTTCCCTTCAAGTTGTAAAAATAAAATAATAAAATGATATAAATTAAAAAAGAAAAAAAAAATGGAGCATCTTTATAAGCAATATACCTTCTTGCAGGGATTTTGTACAAGTTTTGCTTGGAGATCTTTTGGTATCAAGGCTGCTAGTGGAAGGCTGCTCAGCTCTGCTCAGCAGCTCAGGCTTTGTGTGTGAAAATGCTGGAAGTGGTGATCAACAAAGATGATGGAAGTTGCTCTTGAAGCATTGATCAACAAAGAAATAACTATTAGCCTGTTGGTTCTCCAGCCAAGTCAGTCATTTGAGGAGGGTTTAAACAGTGAAGCAGAACTGGTCACTTTGCTAGAGTGAAAATTTTAAGAGAAACACACGTCAACCTTCTCACTACCACAAAGGTCTTAATATTCCTCTGATTTGTAATTAGAGGAAAAATTGCCCTTTAAAACAAATTCATTTTGAAAACCCTTAAGATCATCTCTTTCACGAAACTGAGGAAGGGATTCTTTCTTTGACTACCTATATCAGAGGAAATTGCCAGGAAATCTAAAAGTTGTATAGTTGTCAGGCAGACAGCAAGTCAGTCAATACAGAAAAAACCCCCATTTCGCAAGGCAGGTGTAAGGTCGTCAATAATTTTCTGTTGAGTAATTGTGTTACTGTGTTTGCTGTAGTGAGTGTATCTATTTATAAGCATAAAAGCTGACTGGAGAAAACCTAAGCTGATCACTTTTCTTCTTACAAGCTTTCTGCTTCCTTCTGGATTGCTCAAATTCTTCTCCACACGTTTCCCTTGCTGCTGCCCACAGCACAGCTGCCCTGTGTGTAGCTATGGGGTTTCAGTACCAGCCTGTCCCAAAGACACTAAATTCAACATCAGATCATTCCTTCGCACAGCCTAGGGAGTGGAGAAAACGTCATGCAACTCCCACTCCAGTGATGGTAGGAGACATCCCCTAGCCCTGGCGTAGCACCTGCATGGGCTGTGCAGTGCAGCGCAGGCAGCAAGGGGCCAAGAATAGGTGAAAGGTGGATGGATGCAAATGGAAATAATATACCTGAGAACACTTCTGGAGGAAATAAAAAATGAACAGTTTTGGTGGAAAATCCTAACCGCTTCCTTGAGCTTAGCTTTTAATTTTATAATTTTCTGCCTTCTCAGTACCAGTTAACTGAGAGGTGAATCTAGATTAGCAGCTCCAAAACTTGTGGGATCAGGTCATACAGCAGTAAAATCTGCCTTGCTGGAAGGGTTCTAGCCCCAGGCAAGCTCTGCTAAGGCTTTTAAGAGCAGGCTGCACCAGACAGCCTCCAGCAGTGGCTCCTCACCCAATTCGGCTTCCTGGTGGTTGTACATTGCAAGAGTTGCAGTGTTCCAGTCTCAACGCCCCTGGTCCATAAACAAGGACTAATTTTACACCCATGTTGAACCCAAATGAGGATATTTTACATCAAGTGAAAGGGGAAAAAACAGACCAAACAGGACAGGGATTCTAGAGGAAATGCAAGACTCACTTCGCTTCCATCTAAATGTAAAAAAAAACAAACAAAAAAACCCAACAACCTCCTTTAACGTTATTCTTTAAAACCTCCCATCAAAACTGTAGAGTACTCTTTCTATTTTGAATTAAGCATTAGGATATATGGATTAAAGTCTTCCTATTATTTTGCTAGGCAAATTACTTGTATTACTTTATGTTTATTAACTGCTACTTCTTCAAATTAACGAGGCTAGATTGTGCCTGTAAATCTATTACTGGCTTTGTGACAGCACATACGCTATAAATATCATACATAACACAAGAATATTGTGGCTCCTACACTGCTGAAAACAAATCTTCTCTCAACTGCCCCCTTGTACCAACTTCTCACTCCATGACAGAGAGATTCATGATAACAGGAATTACTGGGGCAGCCAAAATCTGTTTTGTGGATTCACATCATCCTATGCATTCAAAGTTAGTCACTGTATTATGAATACTTAAGAACTGATGCCTGGTTAGTTACCTTTAGGAAAATAAGATGTATTTTTTATTTTTATTTTTGTATTTTTGGTTTAATTGCAGACTGAAATTGCTACATGGGAAGCACTTGAAAATGTTGAGAAGTTTGGAATAGAAGCAAATGAAGAACTGAAGTCATTAACAAACCGTTTGTTGTACCTTACTCTGATTGTTCCGTGGTGAAGGATTTTAAGTTACTTTTGTAGTACTGTTTAGGTGTGTGGAAGTTTCTAGAGGAGCTGATCTGATTCTGGCATGCCTTACTATCTACAGTCAGATTTTAGGTATTTTATACTTGAATTACTTTCAGTGTCAAACTGATGGCTCATGTCAATGCCCTCCAAAACCAGCAAAGGCAACAAGTTTGGTCATTCTTGGATAGGCACTGTGTACGTGCTTACATTCGAGTAAGTCCACTGAATTTTTTGACTGGGAGGCTGTGCACTTGAAAAGTTTCTGCACCATAATAAGTAGCTAGAGGTAAGTAATAGCACAATCTGAACTCTGATTCAGTTCAGAAGGACACAGGTGGCAGCAGAGATTAATACAGGGTACTGCACCAAAGCACTTTCTTTCCTCACCTGACTGTAAGCGCTCAGGCTTTTAGCTTTCCTTCTGCAACACTGCTGGTTCCTGGTGGTGTCTTTATCTTTAGATCAACACTTACCAGCAACTTTTTTTTTCCTGCATTTATTTTTTAAAACACTTTAAAATTCACTTCCAAACCTTTTTCTCCAAGAAAACAGATAAAAAAAAAAAAAAAAAAAAAAAAAAAAGAGAGAGAAATTGCTTGTACATAAATTTGCTGAGAGTAGCCAGAAAAAAGCTAAGAGCTTTTTGTCACTTTCTCAAGATGCCCGCCTGCCATTTTCTCTTGCTCTGTAGCAATCAATGAAAGTTAAAAATAAATTCAAGGGTAAGAAGGCTTTTTTTTTTTTTTTTTTTTTTTTTTTTTTATTAATGGAACAAAAACAAGCAAAAACAAGAGAAAATTAACCAAAACAGGTTAGGAGTTTATTCCTTAGAGTAACCCTAACAGCGCCGACAGCCATCAGCTTCCAGGGCCTCTACGATTAACCCGGGGAGACTCACAATATTTCACTCCTGCAGTCAACTTGTTACTGAAGTGAAAGCTCAAACAAAGATTTTAGCTTGTGCTTCTTTACTTTTAGGTCCTATGGCATTGCTGCATGTACATACTGATACTTTTCTCCTTATTCAGCTAACTGCAAATTAATCATGACCTGTAGTGATCTAAACCATCACAGTGAGCAATACAAGAAACAAAAAGCGTGTTTTCAGTATTGGACTTGAAAGCTTTAATGCTGACAATTATTTCAAGGCTGTGCAAGTGCATTCATATAAACAAAACATTTGAAATCTAATTTGTGGGCTTCTCCTAAGAGCACATGAGATTCTTCCTTTAAAACAAAACTGATTGAACCATGATTTCTGAAAGCGATTGCTAATGAAATGAGGTTGGGTGCAAGAGGTGGACACAGTGCTAGAGAAGTGTTTGGGTGACATCAAGGCAGGAAAGAGGCCAAAGAGTGTTTTTTTTTTGTTGTTTGTTTGTTTGTTTTTTCCCCACAGATTTTCCACCGAAGCCCAAAGAATCAGATTCAAGATTCAGATTCTTGATCCAAACCAAGGCATCTTAACTCAGTCAGGGAACACAGCTATGACACTAAATCAATATTGCTCTGTTATGTTTGCTAGACCTGTGCTATTGGTAGGAACTTAGTAGTTAGCCTAAAACAATCACAGTCAATTCATTCAGGATATCTGTGACTTAACTCGAGTGTTACAGACATTCAGAGCACATCAGTACTGCATTAATTCCAGCCGTGAACAAATCAGAAGAAATCACTATCTGACATGCATTCCTAAGAAGTAAATCCAATTTATATTAGTATGCATTGCAATAACACGCATTTACTACGTACTAATAGTACAGTACATAGTGCCATGCATATATAAGAAGTTCTAAATATCATGCTTGAAGGTATCAGATCTTCATGAACAATAAATACACAGATAGAAAGTTAAGCTAATACTAAGTTTCCCCAGCACTTCTCAGTGACAAACAAACAAAAAGAAAAAAAAATCTCCAACTTGGCAAACCTTGGCTGTGGTTTGATTCTCTGACTTTACAAGGTGAACTCATTTCAGTAGGTGGGCTGTGTTTTTATTTATTTACTTACTGACAATTGTCTTTTGGTGTGCTGTAAATAACTGTTGGAAATAGCCACAACAATAGGTGACACATTAACAGTGAATCAATTTGCTGCTGAGAACTGGTGAATAGGAGTTTGTAAAACTGCCCAGAGCGATATGCAAATGTTTTCAATTAACATTCAATTGTCTGAGGACAAGTTTTTCTTACAAAATCTTGGATGCTCTAGCACATGTTTAGATCATAGGAATGCTCATGGATATGTGTTGCCTTGCACCAATGCAACTTTTATGCAAGGACTGAACCTCAAATCAAAAGTTCATGTCAGTAGTGATGTTTGCATGTGAAGGTATTTCACATTTCAATTTTAACTTGAACCATCGTGTCAACATTTGCATCAGAGTGTTAACAAAAGCCTTTTCAAAGGTTGATCAATAAAAGAGTTCCTTGTTTATTCTTGTTAAAACAAAGGGAATTATGTTTACAGGGGTATAAATACCAGCAGTCTGGAGAGTTCACTGTAAAGTTTAAATAATTACAGCATAGGAATGTGATGGGGAAAAGTGTCTTTCCCAAAACAGATGGCAAAATAATATATTCTATACAGTTAGCACATTCTAAGGCTCCCTGGGAATTAGTTCAAACAAACTTGGAAAACAAGAACGTACGTGCAGCCAGGGAAAGGAGGTATAATGTTGCCCTAATTTTGGAAAAAGGATTGATTGGATAAGAGATCTGGGTCAGTATTACCTACTGCAAAGACCAGAGAAGTGAAAGAAATCAGAAACGCATGGAGAACTTTGCTAACCTGCAGTATACGTACTGCTGTAAGAGGCAGAGGCTGTCTCTTCATCAGAAAGGATTCATGTTTGACAGCACAAACATAACTAGTATTTTGTTCTAAACATTATCTTCTCTCCCTCTTTGGCGGGGAGAGGTTAGGAAAAATTTAAGTGGAGATATAAATACTTTGGCATTTTAAATCCATTTTGAGGCCTCCTAAGATGCACAAAGGAATTAATCCTGTCATAAACACTTTTCTTCATACATATTTATATAGCACACAAAAAGCTGCTTCAAAGCTTCTCTGCTATACGTGGGCAAAACTGAATTTTCCTGCATAAAGATAAGAGGAAAACAACTTAGAATCACTGCACAGCCCCATTCAAAAGGGACCTCTACAGATTATTAGGTCCAACCTGATGGAAGCAAATGGAGTCTAGATGAGATTATCTCGCACCCTTTCCAACTTGCACCTTGAAAACCTCCAGCATCACGGTGATTATTCAGTCACAATCCCCATTTCTCTCATTGTTTTCCTGTTTTAGCTGGTGCTGGTCTGCTAGAATCTGGGTAGAGAGGTGTCTTCTGCGCTGTGCTCAAGGGCTGAGAGGAGAGCAGGTAGTCGAAGCTCCAGTTTATTCAAAATCCACAGGATGAGAAGAGCAGCTCTTCCGAGGCACAGTAGTTGACCCTGAATTTCACAGAATCACAGAATTTCTAGGTTGGAAGAGACCTCAAGATCATCGAGTCCAACCTCTGACCTAACACTAACCAGTCCTCCACTAAACCATATCCCTAAGCTCTACATCTAAATGTCTTTTAAATACCTCCAGGGATGGTGACTCCACCACTTCCCTGGGCAGCCTATTCCAATGCCTCACAACCCTCTCAGTAAAGAAGTTTTTCCTAACATCCAACCTAAAACTCCCCTGGTGCAACTTTAGCCCATTCCCCATTGTCCTGGCACCAGGCACGTGGGAGAACAGGCCAACCCCCACCTCTCTACAGCCTCCTTTAAGGTACCTGTAGAGAGCGATAAGGTCGCCCCTGAGCCTCCTCTTCTCCAGGCTGACCAAGCCCAGCTCCCTCAGCCGCTCCTCGTAGGACTTGTTCTCCAGGCCCCTCACCAGCTTTGTCGCCCTTCTTTGGACCCGCTCAAGCACCTCGATGTCCTTCTTGTAGCGAGGGGCCCAAAACTGAACACAGTACTCGAGGTGCGGCCTCACCAGAGCCGAGTACAGGGGGACGATCACCTCCCTAGCCCTGCTGGCCGCACTGTTTCTTATACAAGCCAGGATGCCGTTGGCCTTCTTGGCCACCTGAGCACACTGCTGGCTCATATTCAGCCGACTGTCCACCATCACTCCCAGGTCCTTCTCTGCCTGGCAGCTTTCCAACCACTCATCTCCCAGCCTGTAGCTCTGCTTGGGGTTATTGCGCCCCAGGTGCAGGACCCGGCACTTGGCCTTGTTGAACTTCATACAGTTGACCTCAGCCCATCGGTGCAGCCTATCCAGATCCTCCTGCAGAGCCTTCCTACCCTCGAGCAGATCGACACACGCACCTAACTTGGTGTCATCTGAATTTATAGTTATTCAGGAGAACAGAAAGTCCTGAATGAAGACCTGGATGTCCCCCCAAAATGAAAAATTAATAGAAGAATAAAGGGGTTGCATCTTTCCTTTCTTTTTACAATCTGAGTTTGAGATGTTTGGCAAATTCTGATGTTTGTTATTTTAGCTCAATTTAGACTTGTTCTCTTTTTGCAGTTCCCTGTCTGTTACTGCAGTAAATGCTCTTTTAATTTGCAGAAGCAGCTGATGGCTACCCCCAGCAGCACAACCCTGCTTTTCCTTCTTTTTTTGAAAACACTATAATGTCCAAACACTTCAGCCTTAGAACAAGTAACTCAGCAAGCTCCGTTTCATCTTTGCCATCTCCAGATCCAGAAGAAAAAAAATAAAGGTTCTTTTTTTTGGGGGGGGGGGGGGGGGGGGGGGGAGGAAATTGGCCTTGTAGCCAGAAACATCCCAGAGGAGCCATTTTTACTGATTTTGCCTTATGCTCAAAATCCTTTTTCTTGACAAGTTAAACATGTCATTTGAATTGTGTACACAGCACATGAGACATGTTCCTTTACTTCCAGAACTGTGTTATAACTGCTGCCAACCAAACATCTGTGGAATAATTGTCTACTTCGTCAACTAGTTCGATTTTCTTTTATGAAAGAAAATTTGGACATATGAGTGATTCTGCTCCAGCACCACATTTGCAAGTTTTATGCTTCCTGAAGTAGGATGCCATGACTTACAAGCTAGTCTTTATTTTTTTTTTTCTTTCTTCTGCAGTGACAGCTGTTGCATAATTATTCTTGTTCCTTTCTGATTTGTCCCCAAGTCAAAATTAAGTTGTCAAGGAGTAGTGGATTTGGCTTACTAGTTAAGGTCCGGGCAGGAAAGCAGCTCCAGCAAGCCTGACCTACTACTAAATGTTTGTGGCCAAGAGCCAAAAGGTATGATTCTCTGAAAGTTAATCACGAGGTGTTGTTTTTACTCCCAACAAATTGCTCAGCAGCTCTTCTCCCCCCAGGATCACTTAAATAGCAGGCTCAGTTCATGCAGAGATGAAATTTCATTTCCCTGTGCAAGAGCTGCTCCTTTAGAAGATGAGATTTACCCTATTCCTGTCCAAGAGAAGCATTAAGGTTTGTATCATCAACAACCAGGGATTACAGGTTTTCAGAAGACATGTGTGGTGAGTTGTTAATCCTACAGGGCAGATTAGGGCCTAGGTAGTCACAGAAAACAGCAAAGTCCATCTTTTTCCCCTGTTCAGTGGCAGGCTTAACTACTTTTTCCCCTGGAGTTTCAAAGAAAAATCAAAGCCAATCCAAAATCCCAGCTGATCAAGGTATGGTTTCACTTGGTAACTTGTTCCCACTGAAAGAAGGGTGCTCTCCTCTTTTCTTTCTTTTCTGCAGGTCCTGTGCCTTGCTGTACTGACCCCGGCTCCTACAGAGACAAATCGGCTCACTTCAATTCACCGCACTATGGCAGTCCTGCAAAGGGAGGAATACAGAGCTAGGAGCAGGAGAGAGAGGGAAACAGAGTCTGAACTCCAGCACAAAATACATGGCTCTGAAACCAACTGATGCATATTTCTAAGTGGTCATTGTAAAGTTGCTCATAAAACATAAAAACTCCATGTAAGGATTTTCCTTAGAAGCTCCAAAGCCAAGGAATTATTTCCTCTTATTCCATGTGAAACACCTATTATTTTTTCATCTGGAAGTTTTAATAAAATTAAATGGATTGAGGCAGCCATACAAACCCCAGCAAGTAGCTTTGGTATGTGTATAGCAGACCACTGCAGATTGACAGAGAGCAGATGACTGAATTCTCTCAGGCTACCCCAACTTAAAAAGAAAAGATTTTTCTGCCCCTCTGCCAGTCCCAACTCATTCAATCTTCTTGGACCCCATCTTGCTTTGCAAGTTCCAGTAACATGTGGCAGCGCATTAACAGGGTTTGGGAAGAGATCCGCTCAGCAGGTCTTTTTCAGGTCTGCTTTTCTTTCCCTTAGATGGTGAAAGGTAGATTGATTTGTGCTGGTACTTTGGCCGGTCCCTGGCTTCCCATTTGCTTCTTCACAGATTTTATGAAGGACACGAACTGCGTGGCTGCCAGACTTTTATGACTTCATCTGTAACATTTACCGTGTGCCTTCCCCAGTTTGAGCTTGTTTACTGCAGTGTCAGTCTCCGCCAGAAAAGGTGAAGGTTATTTTATGGCTATGCAGACGATTGCCTTGCTCTCAGTACTGCCCGTAATGTCCCCTGATTTGCCACACAGCTTCCCGAAATACACTTTCCAGGGACTCCTGATGACTTCCCATGCTGTTCGCACTTTGCCATCTGCTGCCCTGATACCACTGTCACAAGGCATGGGTCTTTTGGAGAGATGGAGCGAGAAAGTCCTTTTTTTTTTTGCATTCAGTATCCCCTTTGTCTGCCTCTGAAGCCATCATTTTTCATGTTCTGGAGTCTTTCAGAGTGTGCGATACAGAAAATAGCTCCTGTGCCTACAATGGATGCTGCCCAAGATGTAATATTGTGTCCAGCACACAGAAAAAAAAAAAAAAAAAAAAAAAAAAGGCATGACAAGAATCCAGGAGAGAACATGAGATAAGAAACACCCCCCTGTACGCTCTATCATAACATCAGGAACTTTACAGTTAAGACTTTATATTATAAAGAAGGAGGCAGCAGCACTTGCAGCAGAAGAGAGCCTTTGGATGCAAGGAACCACCAGGACCAATGAGGTGGAAAACCAGTTACTGACCTAAGCAATTTGGACGGATTTCAATGACTGCAAAACAATAATTTGCAGAGCAGCACGGAGACCACGGCTCCTCAAAATTTCCTTGGTATTTTAATTAAACTGAAAGTGATAGATCCCTCTCCTAAAACCCCGCCCAAGTTGCTTTGTCAGAGAAAAAAAATCCTTCAGCATTGCAGAGAAATGATGTGCGGGTCCCAAAGAAATTCCCCGAAGGGCTTAAAATTCATTTGGAAACAGATATGGCCTCCAGATCCTAGGGTAGCACATTAAGCAAAAACATACTTAAATTTGTTAATTGTTTCATACAGTATTGAGTTGCGTGGGAGAATACTGGAGCTTTCCAGACGTTATTTAAGCCTGCATCCCCACTGCTCTTTGAAAGTGATTATCAACTTATTTCTCCCAAAACTATTATCATTGTCACAGCTTCCTTGTCACACGCTGCTCAAATCTGACATGAATGGAAAGATTTTGTTTGCAAAGTGGAACATTTTAACCTCAAAATAGTGTGCATATGTGTTATACATGAGCATATGTACTTAGAGGCACATCAAAAAAATCTGGCATAATATGCTACATTATTTCCTATGCATTCTGTACAATTCAGTAGAAGAAGTTTGCCCAAATCTCATGTTTTAGGGGTTATTGAATAGGGAGTCAAAAAACACTGAGCATTTATGACCAAATATTGTCAGAAATAGTTCAAGTAGCTGCCAAAGTATATGAACAAAGTATTTTTGGATGTGCAGTCCTGCCTGCTTTCAAGTGCATTGTGTTTCTTCCCTCACCTGCTGCTGAACCGCACCTTTGTCATGCCACACATGCATCTCAACTGTTTGATTTCATGACTGTTATAAAATTATATAGCAAATTAGTGGACTTGACTGCTATCTGTGAGCAAATTACAGCTGCTTGACAAAATACCATCTTTATGATTAAATTTTGTCAAATTGCTTTGAAAAAAAATAAAATAAAATAATGAAGTCAGGAAGTCACAACAAGAGGCACCACCTTTGCTTGTAGGCATATAATCAGGTGAGCGGTCTTGGGATTTCTTCAGTAACCTTTGGGTGAGGATCATCCTTTATATGACACTTGCAAATTCCATAAACGACTTTATAGCTAGATTGGTTTTTCCTAAAATGCAGCTATCTTCAGTGCTTTTCTGTACCGCCTGCAATAAGCCCCAGTACACCTCTGAAAGAGACCCCAGTATGTTCTTTTCTATGTACACCATGCCTGAGCAGTAACATCTTTTGTTGTAATCTATTACCTCTGGAAGGAGTTTCATCTCTCTCCATTCATATGACAATGACAAAGAGGGAATGACAATTCCCAATTCCTCCTGATGACTGTCATCTTACAGGAATCTATCCCAGAGACCTAACAAACCAGAAATGTATGGTTTTTGAAAGTTTTTTTTTTTTTGGACTAAATTGAAGAATTTATTAAGCCCATAGCTAAACCAAGTGAAGAAAACTTATACACAGAATTATGCACAGAAATTTGATTTTGAATTTATGCCTGCCAGGTTGCTTTTTGCTTCTTTTTCTATGTATTTTGAAGTATGTGGAACTGATCTTAAACCGCAAAATAAAAGAACATTGCTACTCCATTGCATCCAACAAACTCAGTGCTACTGTACAGCTATCAGTGAATATTTAACTTTTTTTTTCTTTTTAATAGAAAACTAATGTCTCAAGATCAAATGGGGAAGAAACCTACACCAAGTTTTCAAGAAACAGAGAGCAAATATTTTCTCTGTCATGACTGAACATGAAAACTGTCTCAATATTGTTTTCAAGCAGTCAAGAGTAATGGACACAGACTCTGAACTACTTCCCCTTTTCTGAAGAGCAGCACGTTATGGGAGAGCCTTGATGGGGAACTTTTTAAAGTTTTAATGAACATGGCTTTACCCATGGAGCAAAGAGAAGGAAGGAAAGCAATTTAAAAGAGTGAATGCAAAGCATAAAACCAGCAAAGGAGCATCTTTCAAATTAACCCTCACTCACGCCAACACTGGTCCATCCACCTCCTATTCTCATATTAAGAGGAAACCTGGTGAGGACAGAGTTTTGCTGTCAGTCATTCCTGACAGCACTGCAAAAGTGCACAGGCAGCCCCAGGAGCTGCCCAAGCCAGCAGAGGATGCTTAACCATCCTCTTCAATAAAATAAGGACAGAAGTGTGACCACTTGTGATGGAAAAACACAGAAGCATGAACGCCTGCAGGCTCAGGTGTTTAACACATGAAAATGTTGACTTTGATGGTATGCAGTAAGTCTCCGTATCGTTGGCTAGAACTGCCTGGTGTCTGCAGCAAGAATCACTTGACACTGGCTGTCCCTACAAAACCAGGATAATTTGTGAAAGCTATAAAATGTGTATTTTTTTTTATTGTTCTCTTCTCTCACTCTCTGGAATGAGATTTTAGTATTTGTTATGAAATCATTATTACCAGGGAAAAGATATATAACACCTTCTCCTCTCAAAATAATTGATAGCATAATAACTGTCATCGTTGTGAATGGCAGAAATAGGAGTGACAGACAAATGGGATTTGCACCTGGAAATTCTTTCTTGAGCATGTTACAGCTACTCCTCTCACAACAGGGGTGGAAAGCACAGTGGAAGAAGCACAGCTGTGTGTGTGTGAGCTGCATAAAGCTCAGTGCTGAGGATCTTTGGTACCTCGAAGCACACGGGTTCCTGTGTTAAGAGTTCTGACATCAGATACTTACCTTTTGTTGAGAGCATCAGATAGCTGAAGAGGAAAGGGTTGTTTTGTACTGGAAAACGTGAATTCTGGTATTTATTCCTGTATCATTCAGGAAATAAACCATTTAATGTGCATCTCATGTCCTGGCCAAGGAAATGGATACCGACATTTGGCTGTGGCTGTAGTTTTTATGTGCCCACAAGTACATTTCAGTTCATTTATGGAATATGTAGTTAAGTGATCACTGAATAACAGCTTAAATACACAAAAATCAAGCTTTTCTAATGCAGCAATTGCAAACACATAATGTCGCCTGAAAAAAATCACCTTGAAATACAGAGCTGATTCCACAGATAACAACCAGGGCTTCCCCTCTGCTTTCAGCTTCTGAAGGACTTCTCTCTTCAGCGTCATAGAAAAGCTCTCATGATTTCAATGTGTGTTTACTTCCCTTCTCACTTTAGTATTTAGTCAGCCATTTTCAGAGAAGTCACGGACAACTGAATCAAGTGTTTGGTTATTTTAACTTTTCTCCAAAGCCTGGAGAGGACTAAATAAAATTAAAAATGGAATACAAGAAAGGTCCATGTGAGCATTCCAGTATACATCACCTGAGATTATCACCTAAGGAAATGAAATTTTTAAATCATGCTGCTTGCACAGGCTGGAAATATTTCAGAACAAAACAGCTTACTCAAATTATACTACCTTTCTCTGAAGTTTTAGCTTAGAAATAAGAGTTCTTGCAGTTGATAATAAATCCTTAAACTCATGCATAAACATTTAGCTAATTCCTGGAGTCGTATGTGAAGACAGGATAGTTTGCAGCTGTGAATTGTGAATGCTTTAAAAAAAAATTCAGTATTTCCTCAGATCAAACCCTAAATTGACTTGTTATGCTCTACTGTGGTGCATATACAGCTGTTAAATTCATTACTACATTTGGTGCAGTTTCATTATAGCAGCAACAATTTAACACCCCATAGTGGCAACTCTAAACAGAAAATTAAATTCAGCATTTGCTTAGTCCAAGCTATGAAAACTATCTGTATATGCATGAACATAAAATCTCTTTGAATAATAAGTTTACATTGATATGATTTTTTTTTTTCCATGGGTATTAAAACAGATCAACTAGAGCAAGGCAAAAGAGGGAGGGAGAAAAGTCATGTACTGAGCAGTTATTGAACCTGATAGGTAAAGTACTGTCCAAGGGCAATTGTATGAACAACAGGAGTGATTAAGGAAATGGAGAACCGCAGTGAAAAGACTCAAACAGCTCCTGATTGATTACTTCAGAGATGAGATTGATTGCTTTAGAAGGGAGATTTGAGAGAGCTGTGTTGAAAACATACAAAATAATGAGCAGCACATGGGGAATGGGTTGTAGGTTTCCATCCTCCTCTACTCCCCAAGCAGGGACGAGGGGAAGGAGCAATGCTATGCTTCAGGGCTGGGGGGCACAGTGCCCCCCTGCTATACCTGTGGGGCCTGAGCCTCCACAGCCCCCAGCTGCAGCCCAGGGCATGGGGTGGGCAACCCCAGAGAGCCTGAAGGATGGCCTCCACCTGCTGTGTGCTTTCTTGCACCTTGCTCAAAAATTTGTATGAGCTGGAAGCATCCTTCTGGAGACAAATACTTAAAACGGTGGCAACAAGTTTCATTCTGTGTGATTATTCCCATCTACTGCCACAGATAAAAGCAGCAAGAATATATGGCTCTCCTACTTGAGACAAAAGAAATAGAGTAGCATCTAGATATGGCACAGACGCAGACACCAAAGCCAGGCAATCCCAAAGCCCTCCCCAGACTTGCTGTGAAGAGGTCACTCACCTCTCTTGGATGGTGCGGCTGCTTTCATTCCACTGCATCCTTAATTATACTCATGTTGTAGGGCAACAGCAGGGACTTCAGGCTTCATCTCCACGCAACCACAGCCAGCAGAGGTTGCATTAATACCACTGGTGCCAAGGTCTTTTAAATATAGGAGATCCCACTGCAAGTCAAGAAAGGATTTTATTTTAGGGAAGAAAAAAAAAAATCCTTTGGATGGCTTCTAACCCATACAATGAGATAGGGTTCAAATTCTGCAGCTGGAGTTTTTATCCAGTTTAACAAAAGTTACCAACAGCATGTCACAGAGGGAACAAAATATTATTTAATTTGGTATGCTTTCTAATGCAAAAGCATAAACAAAGCGACCTTTTTAGCAATTGATCACGCAGTAAAAGCAGCAAGTGTGCTCATGGTAATACTTCCCTGGCATCATGCTATGATGTTTACAACAATCTTCATCAAGCTCTTCCAAATCACTCTCAAAATGAGGCTAACAGATACCCTGGCAGGTTAATAGGACAGCTCTGCTTTCAGATGCTCATGCCAAAATAGGTCATTCATGGATATTAACAGCTAAGAACAGCGCTATTAGATTAAATTGCATATTTACCAGAAACATATTAAACATCTTGCCCTTAGTAACGTGTTTTTTTCCCCTCCTCTCTCTCTCTTAAAAGGACAATTATTTTATAAAACATTTATGGGAACTCAGAAACTAAAGTCAAAGAGGTCGTCAGGCTGCTTGTGAGCATGCCTTTTCCTGGATCTTGTTCTGAGCATTTGATTAAGGACAGTGACTGAAATTACAGGAATAAGACATTTCCCTATGCTGGTGAGACTCACAGATCTTTCAGGACAGGAGGGAGAATTGCATTATTTTATCTAACCTCCTATTAAATGCAACTAAAAGAATACTGGTCTAACCCTGAAGCTTCTGAACAAAACCGATCACCTCCTGGTGTTCAGGGTGGAAGTCACGGGACAAAGCACTGCTGTGCAAAAGCAGGGGGGCTTCTGCAAAGAGCAGGAGATGCAGCAGCGCCGCGGTCCTCAGCTCAGCAGGATGGAGCACTCTGCTTCCCTCACAGACACAGGGAGACAGCAAGGAGGCTGCCTCCCTAAATGCTGCTGGCATGGAGTCGAGACAGAGCATCGCAGGGTACCAGGACATACACATTCACGGAGGAAAACAAGACAGCAGCGTTGCTTCCTTCCTCTGCAAGCCCAAAACAGGCAGCAGCCGTGTCCATCTTAACACATCATCTCGAGTCCTGACTGAACCGAGCCCCTTTTCCGCACCATTTTAGTTGAATGGCGTTTTGTGATTAAACAAAGGAGGAAAACAGTGGTGCTAAAAATAAAAGTCAGCACTTACTGGCCTAAAGACCTGCTTCCAAGCTTGTGGTAAACATTCAGCTGGGCTCCTATGCGGCAAAGCTGAGGCATGCGAGCTCTATAAAACAATTGAGCAGTGACATTTTTATGCTTCTCCTAAACATTCCCCACTCTCAATATTGTTACTGCAGAATAGCAGCTGAGGTAAGGAGTTAAGGGCAATCTTACATGTACGGAGCCTCACCCTATGCTGAATTCTGCACGAATGCCACAAACACGTGCAGAACTTCACTGATTTCTACAGGCATGTGGGATAGTAAGAAATAAAATAGCTACTAAAGATATGAATAGCTGGTGGTGGCATCTCGCTCTTTTCAAGGCACAGAGGTGCACACATGCAATGCCCGTTCTTTATGGCGAACAGGCTTGCAGGTGGGGAAACGTGGAGGTGGAAGACAGAAGAAGGGAGAGCCTCCCCAGTGCTGCCGAGCTTTTCACATGCCACTACAGGATTAGTAAGGCTGGGAAAAAAAAAAGAGCCATAGGTGAGGAAATATCTAGATATCGACTCCACTAACAACCTGCCTATTCTCGCACTTTAGGTCTCTTCAAGACAATACTCAAGAAGAAATTAACTCCGGATGACTCAACCACCCGCCTAAGTGCTGCTCTACATAATAGCCATTCTGCCTGACGTGGGCAGCAGTTCAAAAAAATAACAGAGAAATGATTGTGTATCTGCAAATACAAAGACTTGCTGCTGTTACTTCAGAAGTGCTTACTTCCCCTTGCCCATCACAGTGTAAAACATCACAAAAGCCATTTTGCCCTCAAGAAACAAACTTTAAAAATCAGAATTTGTCACAGGCAATTTATTTGAAACAGCTGAAAGAAAAGCTATGTGGGAAAGATGGTAAATGATCTTGTTAAGAGCCTCTGGAAAAGTACTGGAAGACGCTTGTGTCTGCACGAAAGAAAATTCTCATCAGGTGCAAGTTTACTTCCCAAAAAGTCAAGCTGAAAGCTTATCGGATTGGCAAAGGATTACCTTACTTACAGCCATGTAAGTAATTTAGTGACACAGTGTTGAAATAAGATAAGACTGGGAGTAATTAGATACTTATTTAACAGACAAAACAGCAGAATACTGTGCGAACACAGACTTTCCACCATCTGCTGCAGGCCCTTTAAAGGTCGTCTGGATCACCTGAAGTGCACTTGTGCCTGGTAAGCTTAATTAAGAGCTCAGTGTAGAGTTTCACAAAGAAACAAATTACTAATCCTCCAGTCAAAAACAGGCAAATACATATGTGTTTAGCTTAATGCTTTGCAAAGCTGCTCCTGACCGGAGGATTTTGCCTTGTTATGTTTGTGCAAAAGAGGGCTCACTGGAATACTCCAGGGCATTACCTCTGTCTCCAGGTATCGGGGAAAAAATTAAGTCAGCACTCTGAGATCTCAGTTAGTATTTCTGGAAATCTCTTCTCTTTAAGAGAAAAAAGCGTGCTTATTTCTAATAGTGTTTCCTGCAAAATCTGGACTGGCTGCCACTATGCCAACAAAAGCATGTTCCAGGTCTGTGTTTTAGCAGGGTTTGTTAATTCATTTGCCTCTGACCTCCAGCAGCCCTTCCTTTCTACAGCAAGAGCATCGAGCAGGTTATCGAACCAAACCAGTAACCTTTTAGGAAAGTAGCCTCCCCCTGCCTGCAGAAGCACTGGCAGCTTTGGGAAGCAAAGTCAAATTCTTGCGTTCAAACCAGAAGCAAACTGTCTCAGTTTGGCCAAGCCTGAAGAGAAAGAGCCCGCGCCACCTACCCAGCTGTAGAGCAACTACTCTTGGACAAGGTGGCCTCGCTCCTACTGCAGTGGTGCTGATGAGGCACCTTGGCTGCAGGCTACATATTACGTGAAACCCCAGTGCAGCAACCTGCTGGACCTCAGCCCTTTGGAAACAAGTAAACACATCTCTTCTCAAGGGTGACTTTGTCCCCTGAAGCGCAACCGAGAAGGGGGAAGCACAAGTCTGTGCTCTGTGGACCATCAGCACATCTCCTGTTGGTGGCAAAGGCCAGAGACATCCAAGACAACTGGAAAACACCGCTGTTCTCTCAAGTGTATTTCCACCAACACAAAGAGGGTATCATCATCTAACATTAGCAGCTTCTGATATTTCCTTCTCTTTTTTCCACTTAATCTTTCCACAGGCATTACCAAGTAGATGTAATTGTAGGTTCTGTTAGTGCCAGCGAAGCTTCTCTGAATTCCCTCTCTGCACTACACCTATCTGATGAAGGAATTGTTTGTTTGCCAACTTTTTCAGAGCGTGTGGAGCTCAGGTCCTCCTATACTGTGTGAAATATGAATGTGTGTCACGTTGTGTTATTATCACTTCAATCACTAACAGAAGTGGGAAAAAAAAAATCACATCCAGTTCAAACAAAGTGATTTATTCTTCAAAATAGCTCCTTCTCAGTAAATTTCAGTGTTGGTTCAAAATAGCATTTGTCTAAATTCCAGAGGCGGAATTAACACCATATACTGCATGCAGCTGGCCAGAGTAACATGCTCAGAAATGAAGAATCCATCCGCATCTCCCTCAAACGGGAATTTACACTGGAATGTACTGGAATCATTGGAATCTTCTTTCCTGAGTCATAGACAAGGTTTTCCAATTTCTCTCCTTATGGAGTCTCAGAAATGACCAAGCACTCTTCTTAAAACTTAAAACTATAAATTCAAAAATAAATATAAAAAACGTAAAACTATATATTTAAGAATTTGCTTGAATTTATGACATTTTAAAGTACTCAAATTACAGTGTGCCAATATTAAAATATAAGATGTTAAAAAAATTCAAAATAAGCAAAAGGTATCAATGATGTTTCTAGTAGAGAGAAATGGCCTTAATCAATACAAAACTAACACCTAACATTATTCTTTCAGATACTTCTTGACTTTAAAGCAAACATGAAGTTACATTTGGGATTGAGCCTGAGGTAGTTTGAGATCTGTCACAGTGACAGGAAGAATAGCTGGTAAATTAAGAAAACAATTCTCCTGTTGAAGTAGGTAAATGTTTTGTATCTGAAAGCAGTAACCAGCTCTAAATAAAAGCGCAAAAAAAAAACTTTTTGTAACCATGCAAAGTGGACATGCAAAAACTGACTGCAACAGCTGTAGTGTGTCACAGCACCTATAACTAACAAGGCTAAGCTACCTGGTACAGGTCTGTGTATGCCCTGAAATACTGCAACAAAGTTGGGGTTTTATTCTTCTTTTCTACTTCTACCTTTGGTTTTGTAACTTGATAAACGTTACCTCCCCACACAGCAATCAGCACTTTCAGAAAGTGGGGAGAAAGGAATCAGATTCATCCTCTTTCATTGCATAGATAAAGGTTTATCTTTAAAAAATATCTTCCTAACTTGGTCCAGTTTTTCTTTTGTCATCCCCAACAGCTTTTACTACACGAGGTTTTACAGCATATTACATGCTTTGTGTACGCTAACTCTTAGAGAGAGATCATTGTGTTTTATTCTTTGCTGTAGGGTAACGTTCAAGTATCCTCTCCAGGTATTAATAGCCAGAATAGTTGTTAATGAAATTATATCTTGTGTTCATTGTGTTAGATAAATGAGAACTTACCTATGATGTTACTGGGTTTTAAGAGACTCTTGTGAGTGCTTTTACACACAGGCTTGTTCTAGACTATAATACTGCTTATGGTTTAGATACTTATTTTATTAATGGAAATATTCAGGTTAATAAAATAAGCCCCCAAAGATTTCCACTTCCTACAGTTCAGGACAAGCTACACATCAAAGAAATGCACGCTTTCAATTTGCTCTTAGCCTGCTTTCAGAGCTAGACATTTCTCCATGCAACCTGTTGTTATGCTATGTTGTTCCAAAAGATGCAGAAAAGCATTGATTGACTCATTTGTTTTTTACACTATGAAGTATGCAAGATGCAAACATAGAACAAATGATGAACCATAAATGCAAATCCCTTGCTCAAAAGGACAATCAAACCAAGGGATCTTAAGAGACCGAACTCATCTCTTGCACTAGATGTTACACATGAAACCCATAAGGAGAAAGTTATGCCAAAATTCTCTTGAAATAGTTACTAATAACATTTATGTATGAGCAGATATACCTTTGAATTCAGCCAGCAACCACAGGGTTATCCACAGTATTAAGCTATGGGCAGGAAAATATTGATGCTCATGTGCTCATGATGCGTGAGCACATAAAAGCCTGTCTTTACCAGGCCTTCTGGTGAGAAGAAACCTTCACACAGTGCCCATGAACAACAACAAAGCAAAGCGTGCATACCAGACAGCCTAAATGGGCTGATTTCTGAAAAGCTCTGGCACTGAAAATTTGCATTTTTTAAAGTGATTTAGCTTTTTAAGATACATAAGAAGACATACACAGTTGTAGGTTATGACAGTTTGTGGGCCAGATAGGACTTCCTTCCTCTTTTCTGAATAGCTATTTAATAGGTTCAATATTTGAGTTACTGAACCAAAAAGAATGAAACACACACACACCACAACGAGACACACCACAAACCACCTGAAGACACTGATAGCTATGACACAGAAGATATTGTCTACAGCACACTCCTGACAAGCTACAAATGAGCATTTGCAGCATGTTTTGGAATATACCCCACCTCCTTCAGAGACGCTTGTCAAGTTCTTCCCTACTGTTGATGGTATGTAAAGGCACAAAGCACTTCACATGCCAAAATAAAGTAGTTTATTTTGGTTTTACTACATAAGTGAAACTATCCAAGAAAGATTTATAAAAATAGTTAGGAAAATCTTCAGCCTACCAAATTATGTCCTTGCTACATTTAGAAAGCTAGAATCCAGCTCTTCCAAAAGCTTTTAAGAAGGCTCTCTTGTATGCCTTGAGAAGGAGCTGCAAAGAGACTCTTTTCATAAAGAAAGGGCTTTCATCACCCAAGCAATGACATAGAGGTATTCAAAGCAAATTACTGTTTGCATTAAAAGGAAACAAATTTTACTTGGGAAAAACAACCAAAAATAACTAATTAAAGCTAGCATTGAGAGTGTCCTCAGAGCTCTCACCACAAAGTCAAAGCAATATATCTGTAAAGATGGGATGAAATTACAGCCCCTCTGCAGGCAGGAACAGACTGGCTGTTCATGAGCCGAAGCTGCTAACAAGACAGCAGCAGCACCACAAAAGTACCGAGACAATGAAAGGAAGACAGCAGCTAATTCCAAGTCTAGCCAAGCTTGAAAGAGATGTTTTCCCCCTCCCTCTAAGAAGTTATGGAAAGAGGGATTAATAAAAGCACTTTGAATTGTTCAGGCATCTCTCTCCGCTCCCTTCGGTTTTATGGCACTCATCACAGCTCATCCTTTTCACCCTTGCAGGCTCAGGTTGCCGCAGACAGCAATGAAGGAACAGCCCGGTGCTTCTGCAAAACTGAAAACACCACTCAGATGCTGCAGGTCAAAGGAATCAGAGAATCTCTTTTCTTGGGCTATTTTAAGGATAATGAAATGCTATTGTAGTGTAAGATTACAGTTTCTCCTATTAATTGCCTGACTGTTCAGCCTATGTATTCTTGCAGAAGGTCACATAGGTTTAAACTGAGAAACAGAACACTTACATTTTGATCAAAGACAAAGAATTACATGTACAGCTGCCTCTTCGCAACTTCTGGAAAAATTCTCAGTACCTCCTCTTTCTCCAGAGGAAGAGCCATCTTCCTGAAGGCAGGACCACTCAGCTTTGTGTTGCCACTGAAAGCTGCTAACAAATAGTGGAAGGATCAGGTTTGAAGGAAAGGTAGTCTGTTCTGGTTGTGACTTTGTTTGTTTCTCTTCAAGGATATGAATAATAAAAGAGTTAGTAGCAATATTTTGTCTTTTTTGTCTTAATCACAGCATCTCCATGATAAAGAACCTCAGGTAAGCTGGAAAAACCTGTGTAAAACATGCATTGCTGTTTTATCTTGGTCTTTTCTACACCTGGTAAATGATGGGGGAAAGCTATAGCAAATTCATCTCGGTATTTATAGCTTAATACCTTTCTAAAATTAACATTTTCTGAAACAAAGGATAAATTCCTAATATATCTGTATGTTAAAAAAATAAAT
The DNA here is from genome assembly GCF_047663525.1 of Anas platyrhynchos. Lineage (NCBI taxonomy): Eukaryota > Metazoa > Chordata > Aves > Anseriformes > Anatidae > Anas > Anas platyrhynchos. The sequence goes on along the minus strand of NC_092593.1, from coordinate 37,318,185 downwards.
CATGTAATTGTAGCCCTCCAAGTTTACAGAGTTGTTTTTCGCATCTATTGTCTTTGCTGATGCTATCAACACAGTTTTTGCTTACAAAGAATGCCTGCAACAACGATCAGCCTTTTTTTTTTTCCCTCTTATTAATTACAATTAAACATTCCTCCAAAAATGTTTCTTGAACAAACAGAGCAATTTATCATTTGTGCATGGTTAGAAATTCAGATTCAAAAATGTTTGTTCCAGCAGGCAACACTTAGTCAAGGAAAACTAAAAAATAATAAAAAATGAGAAAAAATGGGCAAACAGGAGGTCAGTCTCCACAGAGATTCCGCTGGAATGATAAATGGAGCTCACACACTTCACGCCTGGACTATTTGGAAAACAAAATTACCTGCTGGCACTTGTTTCCTTTTCAGCCCTGCTGTCCATAAAACACAAAAGGCAGCACAAGTCCCACAAAGTTCTTGACAGCCTTGCATGAGGCATGGACTTATTTGCTTCATGAAGCCACTGTGAGATTTTTCAGCTCCCACCGTGGACCAGACCAGAAACAAAAGTGAGATGCAAACTGTGAGATGGTGCCAGCCACTGAGCAGCCATCACAGCTCTGCCGAGTGCCATTCAGCTGAGGTGAGAGTGGTTCATCTCTGAAGCATCACTCATTAGCAAGGCTGTAAGCAAGTAACAGCAAGCTACTGCTCCTACAGAGGCCCGTCCTGGTGCTTCCAAGGCCTGAGGACATCCTTCTCCTCCCTGCCACCAAACAGTTGCCCGATTCACCATTCATGGAGCCACCACAGTAGGAGAGATGGGGTCAAAGTCCAGAAGGAAGAAGCCAGGGAGGAAGTACAGGACCTCAGCAGGGAAAAGCAGGACAAAATGATGGCAAGGAGTAGGAAAAAGGTTGCACAGGAAGAAAGCGATCAGCTAAAAGGACTTGGAAAGCCCAGAGATGGAGTCCAGTTGCTTATCACTGTGGTTAAGATCTGGATAGCAGGATTCCTCACTTTTGGTACTATCCTGCATTTCCCTACATACACTTGAAAAAAAACACCGATATGGGTCCCTCTTAAAAGATGCTTAACAATATAGTCTGAGGAAGGCAAAGACATCTAAAGCAAGACAGCGTTAAAATTAAAAAAAAATAAAAAATGTCATAAGAAACCGGTGATACTTTATGGATGCAAAATGGTGCTATATTCAGCTACTTAACCCTACACACAATCCTTCCTTTACAGAACTGAATACAAATCATCTCTTTTGATTTTTAAAAGCACATTAAGAAAGAGGAAACATAAAACCAGGAAATAACTTTCCCCAGCATTTATTCTTCTCAAATTTCCCAAGTGATATATCATACAAGTATTTTGGGTCACAGTTGTACTGCTACATCTTCAAGGCCAACCTAGTGGCACAGCTGCAGGAATTTACTATCTTCTCAAAGCAGCCTGGTGACAAAAGCAGAAGGTGACTACAGCAGACGGGTTAGGACCCCCTTGCCCCATCACTGGCACTGGAGGGAACTCTGGCGAGCCCTCTGGCCGCCAGCTGCTGGAGCCCATCCCATAGCACTCAACACCACACAACTTTTATGTGGCTTCTGCTGCCACCATAAATCTTTCTGATAGTTTAGTGTGCGAGATATCAGCCCCAGTAAATGCCGGTTCTGTTTTACGATACAAGGAGGAAAAAAAATCTGTAATGATCTGCCTAATGATTGCATCTCATGAGAAATTTTATATTGCAACAATAAAGCGCCTGTTTGTTTTAATCTTTTATTACTCTCTAAGGCCTCATTGACACTGTATTGCACAGAATTCACACATACCCTATGAAGGTTTCATATCTGATGGCCCCAAATTATTATTTAATAGATTTTTCTTTTAAAAAGTACTTTGTAGATTGGATTTTTCCTCTTTTTCCCATGATACTGTGCAACAGTGTTAAAAACCCCAGGCAAAAGAAGAGAGACATCTTTTACACTCAAATATCAAGGGGATGAAGTTCCAAGCAGCAGCATCCATTATCTGCAGATAAGATGCTTTTCAGTCTTGGCTAACACAGGCAGTGGAAGTGGTTACTTGTACCTCAGTTTGAAACGATCAAAGTGAGGAAAAAGGATTAGATGTCAAAATACTTGAAGTGTATCCCTTTGATCAGGATCAAAAATCAAGGCTGAACTTTGAATATAATGTGCTAGTACATTTCAGCGGTCCTTTGAAGAGGAAAAACCCTAAATTCATGAACGTGTAATACCGTTGCTATGAATGGGATTATAGAGCTGATGTCTTACTCTCTTTTCTTAATTTGGTAAACCTACCATACTTACGACTTTCAGCTCTTGCTTGGGAAGCTGAATTCCTGCTTTGTAACAGGGTCGCATCACCCACATCCTCCTCATAACCAGCAGTGCTGGCACCGGCACCTGATTCCTCACTGCCATGTGTCTATCAGAAATGAAGTCAATGACACAGGTACGAAAGCGTGGTTTTCTCTTACTTTTATCCATTGCTTAAGGTAGACTCCACTCTGTATCATGCTCCACTGTCTTTGATGTTATAAAAACATAGTAGGATGAAGTCCTTTCCCTTTGAGGTGCGTATAGGGCCTCAAAACCACTTATGCAAGGGTACTCTTAAAGGACTGAGACAATGGGATCGTACAGAAACATAAGTTTGCCACGAACTATTTGATTACACAGATAGTAATGGCTTTAAACTAAAAGAGGGTATGCTTAGACTAGATATAAGGAGGAAATTCTTTACTCTGAGGGTGGTGAGACACTGGCACAGGTTGCCCAGAGAACTTATGGATGTCTCATCCCTGGTAGTGCCCAACACCAGGCTGGATGGGACTTTGAGCAACCTGGTCTGGTGGGAGGTGTCCCTGCCCATGGCAGGGGGGCTGGAACTAGGTGGTCTTTAAGGCCTTTTCTAACCCGAACCATTCGATGATTCTGTGATTCTATCATTACCACCAAAAGAGCATTCAAAACAAAGTGACAAAAGAAAACGGACAATCCACGCTACCTCCCATTTACCAGGTCACTAATATGGTGAAAAGTGCAGCAGAGGAATCTGAAATTCAGAAGGAAAAAGTAGAAGGAAGAAGGGTTCCTGAAGGCCAGTCTCCATACAAGAAGTCTGGCACGGAAACCCTTAGCAGATTGGAATCTCCACTCAGGCCTGAAGTGTAGAAGCCACGATGAGGTAAATGAGGTAAGAAAAGGTCTGAAGGTGTCTAAGTGGTCCCACTACTTGCCAAGCTAAGAGTGAACAAACATAAAGAAAGCAATTGCAAAACTGATTAATGCACAAGGTTGCATCAGACTAGGTCAAATCTAAGCATCAAGGTTGCTGCACAGATTCTCTAGATAGCTGTAAAAATTAATAAATTAGTAGCATAAACAGACTTACATAAAGAAGACAGGAAAGTCAGCACACAGTAATAAATGGGACCAGGAGTGTTTTTAGTCCTGGATCACCTCTACTACAAAACAACCTTCCCAGGAAAAATTACAAGTTCAAGTAACTTAAAAATTTAGTAACTTAAATTCAAAGCCTGGATCAAAGTGTGCTATTTAAACAACAACAACAAAAAAAACCACCTCTTCTTTGTAGTTGATAAAGAATTTTCAGGGAGTTCACTCACAATACTCACAAATGCAAAAAGGTAAATGACTGGACTTCTATGTGAAATGACGGCTTTGGCTAGAAAATAAGGAGAACAGGCCAAGAACAGAGACACAGGCAATGACTACCAAAGTTATTCTGCTACAGTTTAAAAGCAAAAATAGTGTGAAAGAATATTACAGCATGCCCAAGTCAAAAATAATGCAGGTAGTCAGCAACACACTCTCTGTTTCGCATTACTATTTGGTCCCGCCTATGTTTTGGAGCCTGCTTGTTTGCTTGAGTTTTGAGGGATAAAGTGACATCTTTTTAAAACAATGTCTGTGCCACATACTAGGAGTTTGCATTCTGTGCTCATGTCACCGAGTTGCTTTTTGACCAACAAGATAAAATGCAGCCGATCACTGTACAAAATCTTTTTGTACTCAAAAGTACGCCACCCCTCACATGAAGATACAATGTGCGAAATAAGGCTGGCTACTGAAGCTGATTCTCATTCGCTTTTCCACTGTTCAAAAAAAGTTGCTTTTAATTTCAATTCCTGTAGCACAAAAAAATGATACAGGCTCAGAAATACCAGAGAAGAACCCTAACTGTCACCAACAATTTTGTTGTTGTTTTTGTTTGTTTGTAGTTTGTTTGTTTAATTTCCTGGAACAAAGACAAGTTTTAAGAACTTTTATCTAATGAAAGTTTCCTTAGACTAAGATATGTTGTGATCAAGCACCTGCAGTTCAAAAGAAGCTTGCTTGCACCTTGAGGAACACCAGCTGGGAAAAAAAAACAAAACCTAACATTGGTTTTAAAGCTTCCCTGTTGATTCTGGTACCAACTCCATTGTCAATAAAGATGAATAGCACAATCACATGCTAAGGAATTGGAAGCCGCTCTGAACTGACAAACTTGGACAACAACTAAAGTTTCTTTGTGAAGTTAACAAATTTATTCTGGAATTGTTCTGCTCACGGATGTTTAGAGCTTTGCAGTATATCATGCCCTTCCAGTTGTACTTTACCTCTACACCAACAAAAGAAAACGGAAGAAAATGTAATGGAAAACGTTGTTCATATAACTCCTAATAGTATAGTTTAATATAAGTTACATATATAGTTATATAGTACATATAAGCTTCGTATAGTTATATATAGCATAGCTTTTCTAGGACATGTTTAAGATACAGTTGGTTATTATATTTAGGCAATGACCAATGTGCTTAGTTCTCTTGGAGCGCACAGCTCAAAAAACAGTGGTGATTTGGGAAATCACGATGACAGACGTTCATTCAGGTTTGAAATAATGACACTCTGAAATAAGCACTCTGGGACTGAAGAGCTGCTTTCAACAGTTTGAAATTATCACACATCAAAGGTTCAGCCAAAATTAACCTCTAATATAGTCCTAATTTATCTAATGAAAAGTACTACGTATCTCACTCACACATAAGTACATTTAGCAATTTCGCGTGTTCTTCTAGTAAGAACTTCCTTCCCATAATGATGGAAAGTTTCAAGCTTGTAAAAGCAGCAATTTGTTCCCTGGTTTGCCATGAATAGTTCTTTGCTAGGGGCAAAAAAAAAAAAAAAAAAAAAAAAAAAGGACTTAGCCATATGACAAAGACTCAGACAATGAAGTCAGCAGCGAAAGAAATGACTATGTTCTGCATTGTTACTTCCCATAATTATATAAATTTAATCCTCAAAGTTTGCTTTAGTCATAGCATTTTGTCAAAATGGGCTTTTGATTGAGACTGTGATTTTTCCCCTTCCTGTCCACAGCCTTATAACTGCTTTTCTCATCCACTTCTAAATAACCAGAAGAAACACTATCAACAGTGAGATTAGGTCGTGCTCAGAGGCCACGCCAAACCTTATTCAAGGCAAAATACCACCTGCAGATAACCTTGAGCCTTCCCAACCTTGCCAGGTCTCCCCTGTGTGCACCCAAACACTTCTTGCTCTCCACAGCACCCGCCGGCTCAGAGCTAAGCGAGGTGACATGGAAAGCCACCTGGTCTCGCACGCTGCCCAAGCGCCCCACTGCTAGGTAACAGAATCATAGAATAATCTAGGTTGGAAGAGACCTCCAAGATCACCAAGTCCAACCTCTGACCTAACACTAACAAGTCCTCCACTAAACCATATCACTAAACTACATCTAAACGTCTTTTGAAGACCTCTAGGGATGGTGACTCCACCACTTCCCTGGGCAGCCTGTTCCAATGCCTCACAACCCTCTCAGTAAAGAAGTTTGTCCTAAACCTCTCCTGGTGCAACTTTAGCCCATTCCCCCTCGTCCTGTCACCAGGCACATGGGAGAATAGACCAACCCTCTCCTCACTACAGCCTCCTTTAATGTACCTACAGAGAGCAATAAGGTCACCCCTGAGCCTCCTCTTCTCCAGGCTGAACAAGCCCAGCTCCCTCAGTTGCTCCTCATAAGAGTCATGGGTGTGTGGGAGCAGGACACGTCCCGTGCCCCAGCTGCCGCCGCTTGCTATCGAGCAGCAAGTGACACTTGTACCGAGACAGCTCCTCCAGAAGTTTCACTGCTTTCAAGCCATCACATTGCAAAACAACAAGGAAGGTAGCTATTGCAGAGACAGAACATACAAAAGAAAGATACATCGGCAGACTATTTATTTATTTATTTTAATTAACAACAACCCCCATGTTCTTAAATAAGGGATGAAATTGAGCTACAAATCAACAAAATTAATCCCCCAGCTAAGAATTATGTAACAGCATATGAATATTAACTTTAAATCATAGATTAAAAGAACCAAAAAATAAGGTTAACTGAAGTAGTAAGAAGAAACCAGAGGGGAATAATTTATAGGAAGATGTGGATCAGAACAAGTAATGCTGTTTTAAAGAGACTGAAGCTTGCTAAAACATATATAGTCAATAACGTAATACTGGAACACTTCAGAGCATTCTACTAACGTGAATAATTAGCATTTGCGTCCACATTTGAGTCCACTTGGGCTTAGCACTTAATCATGGCCACAGTGAAATTAAACAAATCAGACAAAATAAAGGAAGCAGCTTTGAAGAGTGGAAGTCAGGTTTCAAGATCTTTTCCTCTCCTTTTAATCAAGTGTTTTAATTTTTGAAGTAATAAAGTTGTTTCCTTATGAGTACACATTTTCCACTTTCTTCTAATCTTAATTGAACACGCATAAGTCATGTTAAAAATGTTAACGTATTAATTGGAAACCTAAATATAGAACAGTTCTCTCAGCCTGAGAATAGGACTAATTTTACCGTTAGACCCACGGACAAGATTTCTGGGAAGTTTTTATCACCTCATGTAATCTCCCAAAGCCATCAAATGAGGTAAATAAAGTTGAATTAAATATTAGCTACTTAAAAATATTTTTATTATATTCTTAAAATATTCACAAAATGCATAAGTACATAAAACACCATGTCATGGTATCACAAATGGGATATTATATGGTTAAAACCAAATGTAGGACATAAAACTTGCTAATTAGTAGTTTGGAATATTAGATTTCTTAGTGTAAAAGGGTGTCTGAAACTATTATGTGATGTTGCTAATTGTTCCAGTGCGAAGAAAAACTGAATACGGAACAAGCTGAGAGCAAGCAATTTTGGAACATTGCAGCAGCAGATCAGTACCTTGGGACCTGAATAAAACTGGGCAAGGATTCTCCCTGAGGATTTGCACAACTTACTAGGAACGAGGACTAGAGCGAAGGTGTGCACCCTGCCTGCTGGGCCCAGACTGTGGGAGACCGAGAGGAACACACGACAGTTGTAGTTCAGAAACATAAATGAAAACAAATAATAGAAAAATTGTCTCTGCATTAGAGAAAAACATATGGAAGTGTAGGTGTGAAGTACTGGGGAATGGTCAAGACACAAAGCAACCTCCAAAACTTCATTTCCTGTATCCCATCACTAAAGGGAAAAAATAAATAAATAAATAAAACAACCCTAATGCTAAAATTGTAGGATGTTTCTCATTAGTTATAGGCAATAATTCATACCACGCTCAGAATTATCACCTATTGCCTATAGCTTTAGAAAATACCAATTGTTACTAATTATTATATTACTACTAATAATGGCACGTGCTTTTCCTTCTGGAGCAGGTGGTCTTATTTTTGGCTGAATTTCCCCCTCCCTTCACACACCAAGTTGAGAACTGTGAGCCCCAAACACCTGTCTTCATACATGAAATTCAGTTTAATTTTCATAATCCTGAAGTGTTAGACCAAGCACAACATATCAGAGGGCAGATAACAGGCTTTCTAAACCTATCTTCCTTCTTGGACCAAAATTCCTTTACTGGAAATATTAACCTGACCTAATTTTGTTGGTATTCTGCTCTCCTATTTAAGAACACACGTTCCAGGAAAAGGAAATGCTTCAGCTAGACAAGAAGCAGGCATCCAATATCAGCAAACTTATTTAGAGGAATGTCTTTCAGTACTACAGATTTCAAAGCGTAAAAAGTGAAAGAAATGTATCATCATTGTTGATGTTACTATTACAAATGACCCAAATCAAAATGGTTTGACCTTGACTCACCATAATGCATTAAAAAAAAAAATGGATTTTACAGATCTCTCTCCTGTTCTGCCCTCCACCTCTGCAAGGTTACATTTTCCCAGAGCTGTCAGGGCTCTGCTTTGCTAACACAGGTTTATTTTAGCAGAGGTTCTCATAAACAGAGTTTATTTTTCCAGGTATGCTCTTAAGAGAATAAAATCTGTTTGAATAAAACTTTTTTTGAATAAACTGGAACAATAATTTAAGGCTTTCTCAAGTGAAAAAATGTAGCATCTTGAGAAACTGTGACATCTCAGCATAAGCCCAGGAATAACTAACACAGATTTTATTGGAAACACCAAGGGGACACCTTCGAGCACCTAACGAGACATTCACGTGGTGGGAATCTGACAAAAGGAGCAGAGATACATGTAGGAGCACTTCTCTGGGAGTGCTTTCCCACAGCAAAGGATGGGGCTAAGCACTGTGAAGTCATCCTGAGTCACAGAATAAACTGAAATTTGTACTATGCCAAAGGGAAAATCCTCACGTTGTTCTGAGACAAACATCACTTCCAAATACTTTGTGCAGGGTTTTACCAGACACATGCTGCACAGGTGAGACCTCACAAGTCCCTGGTCTGAAGGCATGTGTTGCTTGTACTATGCTCTAAAACCATGCCAGCTGCTTTCTTTTTTTGCTGTGTTGGAAGATGAAAAACAAACTGAACATTACAGGTGCTATAACTCCCCAGAACCAAGAAGTCTTCCTGAAAATTGAAGCCCTCTATAAACTGTGTTGGAGAGAACCTCTCCAGGGACCATCCAGCGCAGAAACAAAGATACGAATTAAGCCACTGTTTTCCTACAAACACATGCTAAAGCTAAAGCACCATTTAAACACTTTAATCCCACTACAGAAATTGGGCTTATGGAGCAGCAGTGAGGGTGCGCAGAGGAATTTCAGCTTTAAACTTCTCCCAGCTATAGAGGACAAAGTGAACAGTATGCTTCAGTGCTCTGTGTGCTCAAGTGCTCAGCATATAATACAAGATTTTGAACAGCTGGTCATACGCATTATTCTTCCTCACAGCAACTACTTCTCTGACTGGGAGAAAGCCCCAGATGTTTGTTGCAGGGCTGCCCAAAGGCTGCCTCAAATTAGCACCTCTTCAACACCTTTTCAGAACTGTGCAATTAAAAACTAATGAGGGCAAACTAAGGGAGAGTGTTTTTATTTTATTTTTATTTTTTTCCTGGTAATTTGGCAGCAGTTGTTTGTCAGCAGGCGACAGACCAGGGCAGGGAGCTGGCTGTACTGAACGTCCACCTGCACCCGTGGCCCTCTCCGTGCTTTTCCATCACGAGCGGCCTTCTGTCTGTCTGTCTGTCCTGCTGCCTCCTGGCCCCACCAGTCCATCAGTTTTAACTCCATTTCATCTTATCCAAATTAAAACATTTGTGCCCTGGCCCTCAAATGTTACGACATATGGTCTTTGGTGAAATGCTATTAATTTATAGTGACTGCCTGATGGATTTAAGGATTGGGCCTCCCAAACTGCTGACTGTTATTCCCCATGGAAAATAAGCTTATTCCAACCTCCAAAAACCAACTAAGGCTTCACCCTTGCAATCCTTTTTTTTTTTTTTTATTTTTATTTTTTATTTTTCCAATGCCCAGTGCACATCTCTGGCAGCAAAAACAGTGATAGGCACTTCTTAATTCAATGTTCTGGTCACAGTCAGAAAAGGTGATGGAATTGAGTTAATCTGAGGATTAATTGAGGATTTACTGTTAATCTGAGGATCATTTTAACAAAGATGCATAGGTCCTATCTCATATTTAAACCAGAAGGCATTTTGAGTTTATCTTCCTTTGTAGGTCAGACATACATCCTGATAATCTTAGTTCCAACGTGCACAAAGGCCTTTTAAGAATACTTTGGTACCTGCATCTAAGGAAAAAAGCTGAGCCTTAAAAATGGGCAGAGTTAAAAATGGAAACTCATTCTGCCAAAAGTTGATGGGTATTATGCCTCAGGTTGGCTGCCAAACCAAAGAATGAGAAATTCAGATAAGGTTAGTGTGGTATTAGGTACTGAAACACATCTGAAGCAATGTGGGACTTCAGCAGTTTGGAGCAGAGAGCTGGGACACAGGGGCAGCAGCTACATCCCTTTACCATGAGCTGCAAAGTTATGAGAATTTGGGAATAAGACCCAAACTCCAGCCATGCTGCAACTGAAGTAAAATTAATCTTCATTTTGATAAGTTTTGATTTATGAAGATATGCATATTTCACTTGATTGGAAAATAAATCACGTGTTTGCAAGACTGAGGCCTTTGCTTCAGTAAAAATACAATTATTGTGGTTAAATCTATAAATCATGTTCAAATCAGACTGCATATATGTGCAAATGATCAAAGGATGTAAAAACAATTTTTGAAGAGAGTTACATCAGAAAGCAATGCAAAAAGTGAAAAGAAAATCAGACATATTCTTCCTCTATTTCTTCATGTAAACATGACCATCTAGATCTGTGATTTTATTTCATAATTTTACGCTTTATTAATGGATTTCAAGTCAATTGCAATTTTTTTTTGATCAGTGAAAGACTTTCTTAGGTCAACAAGGCTTCCCAAAATTTAACCTCCAACTGACACATTGCTCTGTGTACTCCTGCAAAGAAACTTTCCCTGTGTCCTCATTTTTTTTTTTAATTTATTTTATTATTATTATTATTATTTTTTTTTTAAAGTTGTAATTCAGCTGAGCTGCGAATCTTGACTCCCCTTTGCCTGCGCAATGCAGGACCACCTCGGTGTAAGGCTGTTGTATATGTAGCTTGCAGAGCAAACGACTATGTGAGGTGAAGGCATAAGAGAATTCGGTTCTAAGACATCATACCCTAAGATTTGTTTTATAGGACTGTATGATTTGGATCACTAGAGTTACCTAGTTATAAACCAACTGCGATAGAAAAGCAAACAGTGTTTCAGTTTTGGAGTACTTCAGTCCCTTGAACAGGTGAGGAAAGCGTCTCTAAAATTTGTTGGCCAAAATGTCCTCGTCTATGCACACAAGCTGGCCTCCACACGTACAAAGCAAATATTTCCCCCCAACCACACGCATTTCTTGTATGCGGAGGCATTTGTTGCTCCACCACATCACTGTGGGAACAGCCCTCATGCAACGTGCCCCATTCCTCCTTCCCACAAACCAGATTCTGCTTTGCAACAGATCTTGTCAGAAGCTAATTATAACAAATGTTTGGAAATATTTGCTCCAGAATAACCTTTGGCTCTAAGACGGCTCACTCGTGTGAGGCAGGTCCCCTTGCTGGAGCCCAGGAGATCAAGTGCAGCTTCAGAACAACATCTAAAATTCAATAACGGTGCTGTGTGCTCAGCTGACCAAGTTTGGCAGCTCCTGATTGATTTCTTTTCCTCTTCAAACCTTGCTTGTCACGATCGGCTAATTAAAAGTGCAGTAATCTGATATAATCTGTTTCCCAGTTGGTGCAGCAGTTGGCTACCTAACTGAAATAATTGATTTGTAAACTGCCAAACCTCAGACATTTAGACTTGCATTGTCTCCTCTGAACCATGTCTAACAGGCAAAATTTGTCTCTTGATACATCAAATGACCCACACAACGAAATTAATCCAGCCTTCACTACTATGGAAAATCAATCAGAATAGAAATAGATAAATTCTAAAATATAATAAAAGCCTGGAGGAAAAGCAAATAAACATGGACACAGCATGCTTCTGCGAAGTCAGCAGTGTGTCAGCATTTGTCTTCCCCACTTTTTTCTGCTGCTGCTATTAAAGTAGCAACTGGTACCTTGTCACTGCAGAGGAGAGCATCTTTACATTTCAAACAGATCTTTTTGTTTTTCTCCTCCAAATACAGGTCAACCCCCTGAGCATGTGTGGCTTCCAGTGGCTGGTGACCCATGCAGTAAATTCTTTCAGTCAAGGAACAGCATCTTTTTTTTTTTTTCCTTTTTCTTTCTTTTTTTTTTCTTTGTCTTTTTTCTAACACCGAGGATACTTCCACACTATCAAGAGTAGGATATTCTTCCTTCAGAGTCCATAAAGCAGAACAATACCTCCTTCTTGTAGAACATAGCAACCTGAGCTAGAAGAGGTGCAAGTGTCTCACAAAAAGGACAGCAACAGCATCAGGACAGGTACTGAAATCATTTTTATACGCTAAATCTTCCAGCAGAGATGCTTGCTGCCTCATGAAGTTCGGTTCTTCATTTTCCAACCTGACAATGAGCATAAGAGTCTGCTTTTCTCTAAGTTTATAAATGAAGCAAGAGTAAATCAAGCATGGAAGTGTTTTATGGATCAGGCTATCACAGTTCTTGGAAAGCCATCTGCTCATAAAATCATCTTAACACACATCTGAAAGCAGTCGATTTTTGAGTAATAAAGCTGGGGTTTGCACCTCAGAAAGGAAATGTGCTAAAAAACCTGTCACTATATCTAAAATAGGAGTAATAAATCTGTTTCTTTGGGTTTTTGCCCTTTTTTGTTCACTTGAAAATAATTTCTTTTACAAATTTAGGCTCACTAATAACCCATCGTTTTAAAAATATACTAAAATGAGAAGGAACGTGTTCCTTTGTAAGGACACCCTGAGCCCTGCCACCGAGCAGTACAGCATGGCAGCCCCAAGCCATCATTTTCAAAGCAGTGCATGCAGCATCTTAGGGCAGAGTAACAATACGGCAGCTCCAAAATCTGCTTAGCCATGTCCTAAACATGCTTACTTTCCCCCTCGTGGCTCTCATATCAGGAGGGTCAGCTCAGCCCAGGCTGCAGCACTGGCATCTGTGTTTGAGCTAGTAACAAGTCTCACGTGCAGTGTTTGCTCTCCTTGGTTCCTCTCTGAAGCAAGCAGTGTGCTAATCTGTGCTGCTCAAAGTCCCTGACTTCTTTCTGTCCCCTTAAAAACACACCGACACGCACAAATACATAAATGTATGTTTAGTTTGAATATTTACACTTATAATATACATAGACAAAGCACGTGTAAATATTTAAACCAGATATACACATTTCTGTATTTGCATGCAAGCATATAAATGCATTACATATATCTATTTCTGTTAATACATAGATAGTGTAACGTGCACCCATACATACACACTGTAAATTTCAACCATGTTGCTATCTAAAACCCAGAATCCTATGCACAGCAGTTGTTTCTTTACCTATTTATATCCCATACCCTTGTTTCTGGGGGGAGTTTTCTCTAGTTGTGTGTATGATAGTGGGTAAAACTCTACAAGCAGTATTTTAAGTCTAACCAAATGTTAGAGATGAAATGGTTCACCTCCTAATGGATTTGAGTCCAGACATTCACGACATTAAAAGTTTTAACTCTAATCTAGTAGACTCGAATTTGAGTTGAGTAGACTCAACTTGCCTTTTAAATGTAATGAAAAAATGGGCAAGTGAAGCTTGTGGATGATTTTGAGACGTTCAGATTTACATCTTTAACAAGATATATATTTTGTAATATATGTAAGGCATATGCAAACAAGTATTTCAGGTTTGTGGTAAATAGCTAAGAAATCTTGGCAAGATTTCCACCAAAGATGACCTTTCTCCCTAAATATTTGCATGAAATCTCAAATTCCAGATTACTCAAATTCCAGATTAAATTAACAGCAAAACCCTAGAGATTTTAACATAGCATTTGATGTTTTCCCCTTTTGGCAGTCAGGTATCTACTTCTGATACAGATTTTATTTCATTAACTTTTTCCTTGTACGTTTAATGATTTTCCATCAAATAAGAATTTCCAGTTTCAGGGATGCTGAGCCTGACACTGCCTCATTTTTTTCAGGTCCCTGAGCCCAGGCTGGGAAGGTAAGATAAACTCTGGGGGAAATTTTGGGGTAGAGCTGGTGGCTTGGCTCTGGCTGGGGGCTGCCAGAGAGCCATAGCCTCAGCAGCAGCTCCCCAGGCTCATGGGGATCACCTCCTCCAAGCCGCCCCACCACTGGCCATGGCTCTCGGCTCTAGAAAGATCCTGGAGAAGGAAGGCCCAAAGTCACTGAACATTGTTGGCAAAACAGTCAGGACAAGGCCCAGATCAGATAAGATTAGGTGAATGTCTGTAAAATCCAACATGTTTCCAGCAAAACTGAATGGGCCTAAAAACAGTCCCAGATGAAAGAATAGAAACCACCTCCAGGAACGGCAGGTGTAGAGACCGATGAGGCCTCCCCCATCAGTCTCCTCTTCTACAGACTAAACAGCCCCAGTTCCCTCAGCTGCTCCTTATACGTCTTGTTTTCTAGAAATTGGGGTAGTTTGGGTTAAAGAATCACAAATTGGGAACATCAACTAGTAAGAACAAGTCTTCTCAGATTTCTCGTTATTCTGTATTTTTAATTGTAGGTACATTAACTTCCAGACTAAATGAACCAGCCCGTTGTCCCACCCTGAAAGATCTGTAATGGTCAGGTTTTCCATTTTATCCCACAATCGGATTTATTCCAGTTAAAAAAAATATATATTTCCATTTTAATGTACATAACTGAGTGATAAAGTATCAAAACCTGAATAAAGTCCTAAGAAAAATCAGAACTACACCAGAAATAAAAAAGCATAAACGAGCCATAATTGTCATATGTCCTTCTCACTGTAGTTATTTCCAGCACAGCCTAAATTATATTCCTGAGTCAAACCAAATGACATTGAGGAATTAATTACTGAGGCATTCAAAGTGACTACACAAAGATTTCCTGAAGGACTAGTATGGATTAATCATGACATCTCAAGGTGCTACCCTTAATAGGATTTCCAAAGATTTGATCTATGAGTAAATTTTGAGCTCATGAATATCACGTGAATCCAGACGTATCTTCCCTTTACAGCCATAACTACAGAGATTCAACTGTTTTTTACATTGTTAGGGAGTATGAATGTCTGCTGATAATTTTAAAGAACTACCATTTATTCAATAAATAGTGAAGTTTTTCACCCTGAAAGCTGAAATTATACCAGCTGGAGATTTCTACATAGATATAAACCATATATAATAGGACATGCTTGTCTGAGTAAATGGATGAAGTTGTGTGATGATTTACTGCTCTGGAAAATAAGTCTCCCTAACATCAGGTTATCAGGTTGTTATTCAGGTACATAACTATTTTATCAATACCGTTTGCATAAATAATCAGTGCTATATATAATCTGTGGAAATGGAGCCATGTGGTAGAAAGGAAAAAGGTATTTTCAAAATTTGATTGTGGCTTCCGTTTAAGGAAAAAGTGCACTCCACTGCAGAATGAAGCCATTTTATCTGGTATAGGCACTGCTGTGCAATGGGATACTTCAAAGAGGCGTAACATTTCCCAAAAATTCATCCATGAACTGCAGACTCCTGTATTCTTGCAAGTGCCTGAGCTGCCTTCACTGCCCTTCATTTTAGATCCCGATGTGCATCTCTTTACTACATAATGAAGAAACTTCTAATGTAAACCAACAACTTTCTATCATCCTCGCACAGGTATGAGGGTGACAAAGCCCTTCCAGTTTCTCTTGGCTTGATTCGACCAGAAGAGGACATTTGGCCTCATTTTAACAAAATATTTACTGATGTTTAACGTTGATTATGTGGTTTGTGCCAAGGATTGAAGTGTTGATTCACACTCCAATTAAATACACACTTCACAAAATTGTTGGATCAGAACCACATGGCTCAGTTCTTTGCAAGATCAAACCATTACTGGCTAATTATTCAGATATCTGTAGAATTTTCAGCTTTAAAATATACTTTGTTGTAAAAGATGGAGAAAACAGCTAACAGTTGCTTACTTTGGTATATTAAGATCTGATGGTTTTAATATTCCATTTGCCAAACTGAGAGTCCATTTCTACACACTGATCTGTAGCTAGATACATGCTTTTCTTTTGTTCTTTTTGTTCCTTAAAAGAAAGATTCCTACCTTGGGGAGGGAGGGGGGATAGAAAAAAGGCATATTATGCTCATATGATAACTAAAAGAGCTACATCGTGGATTTTGTGAACTGTACTTGATATTTGGCATCCCATCGCTCCATGTGGGGGTTCTGTTTTGTCTGGTCTTTCTCTGCGTTTCATTGATTAGGTGGGTGCAGAAGCAGAACTTCTTTGTCACTTCACTGGAAGCTGTCTGGATGGCTGCAAAGTGTATCATAAATCAATTCTGCTTGGAGGACTGCTTGCAACAAAGTCAATAACAGAGCAGGAAAGCACACATGCTATCAGAGGAGCCAGAAAGAAAGAAGGAAAAAAAAACAACAACCACTACTTGACTTAAAAAAAAAAAAAAAAAAGAAAAAAGAGCTGCAGCCAAGTTTTGTCAAATATACTGTACAAAGCCACATTCTTTTCATATTCTGCATCATCTCTGTAATGCTCAGTCATTTAACATACCACCATCTCAAGGATATGTACTAAAGCAACGGGCTCTTGTCAGCCACTGAAACATGAAAGGCGTAGCTCAACCTTCACAGCTAATTTTCTAATTTCACCCTGGGGCAAACCCTCATCAAACTTGTAGGATTTATAACCGAGTTATACCCCTTTGTAAAATTTTGTGTTTCTCTTTTCTTATTCCTGTCCTCATTTGTAGTTGTATAGAGCAAAAAGATCGCCCCTGAGCCTCCTTTTCTCCAGCCTGAACAACCTCAGCTCCCTCAGCTGCTCCTCACAGGACTTGTGTTCCAGGCCCCTCACCAGCTTTGTAGCCCTTCTCTGGACATGCTCCTCGATGTCCTTCTTGTAGTGAGAGGCCCAAAGCTGAACATAGCACTCAAGGTGCAGCCTCACCAGAGCTGAGTACAAGGGGACAATCACCTCCCTGCTCTTGCTGGCCACATTATTCCGGATACAAGCCAGGAGGCTGTTGGCCTTCTTGGGCACACAGCTAGCTCTGACTCCCATTAACATAAGCAGATATGACGATATGGAGGAAGGAAGAGAAAATAAATCTGTACAAGTGGATGTTCTGTAAAAGTTATTGCAAACTATAATTTGTTTCTAAATGTCTATATCAAAACAAGTAACATTAAGCAAAGTATTTAATACTTCAGAGAAACTCTTGATTTAAACACCAACCATTTCCCTCCAGTTTAGAGACCATGTACTGAAATCATTAACATAATTTGCTAATCTTTCTGAAATTCCTAACAAAAATCCTCTGGGGTCAACACAGATTTAAATTCTCTTTCAGTTTGTTTTAACGATGAATATTAATACCCTGTGTGTTTCCCAGTTTCAAGTTGCTTATGTTTGATTTTGTTCTCTAATAGAAAGGTTGGTTTTCAAAGGAAGCTTGGTGCTTTTTCTCTGGTCCCTTTGTTCAAAACTTTAAGGATTTGTAAGCAATTCCTCTGAGAGTCATTAGCCTTAACTTAAGGCAAATATGAAAGTTAATTAAAAGTTTAGCTCATCGACAGATAAAATAAAACTTCACACTTAGTCTGGAAAATAATGAGCAGGACTAGATACTACCTAATAAGCAAAGACTGTGATAAAAAAAAAAAAAAAAAAAACAACAAAACACAACAACTAACTTTTCATCAGTGTGGTCAGAGACTGTACATTTCAGGTTCTGTTTTCATCTCTGTCTTCGCTTATTAGCTGTTACTTCTGCTTAGCCATTTCCACACCTCCCTACTTGATTATCAAGTCCAAACATACTTCTAGAAGCGGCTACAAAACAACAGGAGCTCATATCATTAGTGGCAGTTTTCTGGTAGAAGCAAGAAAGGTGAGGAGGCCTGTGAAGGCGTGACCTTCCCCTGCTCAGCAGCCAAAGAAAGAGGATTCACTTTTTACTCTACATAGAGAGTTCTTCTCCCACATGGCCTGGAGAAAATTTATTATTATTATTTTTTTGTCTAACAAGCAGTTCTTTGCAGACTGATTTTTGTGCAATTCTACCAATTCTGCCTGTGAGAATCAACTCAGGATTTTGATAACTGCTCCAAGGATGGTATGACCACACAACTTACACCTACTAGGTTACACCACACAGTCTTTTTCAGTACTTTGACTTCTAGGTCAAATAAGGAAGGACAGAGGCAAAGGCTGCTGCTTTCATTTCTCTGTAACATCTCCCTCCTGAGGGCAGGAGTTCAGCTTCTTATCAGAAACAGACCTAGGAAAACCATGGACAGTGTTTTACCTTCTGCTGTGCTGTAAGTCTCGGCAAGTTTCTTCCATCCCTCCTGCCTCAGCTGAGTGGCAACCAGCAGTATCTGCTCTTCTCTAAACACTCTCCTTTCTCATCTTATTGCTTATGCGTGATGAAGAGAGCATGAATTTTGAATGCAGCAATTATCATTCAATAGATAGGTTTAAATGCTCTAAATGCCATTTAAATTCACAGAGGATTTTTTTTTTCCATACTGGTGAGAAAAAAAAAAAGCCATTGAAATAAAGTGAAATCAGTTTTTATAGAATTATGTCTCTTAAATTGCTATTGGGGTTTGAATCTCACTACTACTTTTATTACAATTCAAGGTAAAATCCCTTAAAGCCACAGAGGTCTCTTTTTATAATTGTTTCAGCTAAAAATGGATGTCCCATATATGATCCCACACCTGATGTTGACCAATGGACAGAGTCACACAAATACATATGGATTAAAAATTTCCCTGACTTCACTTTAAGTACGTAGCTCAAACCATAGCCTGGGTTATCAGGAGATTCTACTAAACTACACAACTGAATTAATTTCTTCAAATGTGTAACTCTTTCTGAATGTATAATGAGTTAGGAAATTTCATCTGAGAGCTAGTTTTCCTCATCAGTTTGCTTCTGAATGAATGCTATGATATAAAGTATATTTGGAGTGGAGGCTTTGCATGGAATGATGCATTTTATATCAGGTGAGGCCAGAAAAACTCGCTTATCTTTATGGCTTCTGTTACACACTAAGAATTCTTGCAGAGCTTGCAGATGTTTACCAAACTATAGTTTGGTCATTTCATATGGAAAACAATCATTTATTGGATCTTTTCACATGAAGTCAGAGTGCTGGAAGAAAGCAAAGCTGTGACCCCACAAGAGACACTGGTCCTCTGCTGTACTTGTATGGCATGACTGGTGGGCACACTGGGGCCTACCAGGCCTCCAAGCACACACCCAAGGGCTGTTTAACACAGAGGTGAACACCAGCCAAATACTGACCTACACATGTACACAAGAGGATCTCTTTATCTCTTTCTGCACAGTGATTCTCTAAACACCCATTGGTGTTTGTATTTTGAGAATAATTTTTTTTTTTTTTTTGGGGGGGGGGGGGGAGGGCATACTATCACAACAAGCAATAGGGAGAAGCTTCAAGCCTATTAGAGAAAATAGACCACAGTGAGTCAACATTCAATAGCTCATGATTTAGAAAAGTATTCACCTTGAAACAGTCAATATGTGCATTACACATGGATATTTAACAGAATACCTCACCCATGGTTTAATTAACTGTGCAAACAATTAACGCTGCCCAAGCACAAAGACAGCAAACTCTCCGCACAGCTCAAATGAAAATGTTGTCATTCCCCAGAAGTGACGCTGTGACATGGTAGCTGCACGGATCGTGAAGTGATCCTTACAGCTGTTTGGGGCCCCCACTCTCATGATGCTTATTCATTGATCCATGAAAATTTTCCAAAGGAAGGAAAGTATAACAACCTGTAATAACAACCAATGCTCAAGTTTCAGATGCAGACTATCCCACTCGTTTTCTGGAAAGCAAATGAGGTGGAAATTAAAGACAAGTCTTCTTTGCTACTAAGATAAAAGCTCTGTGGCCATCTCTGCTGAAAACGGAACACCCGATACACTACTCACCAAAAACTATGGTATTGATTTTTATTTTCTAATTCTCTTCTGGAAGCTGGTAGCTATATTTTGCTACCTTTCTAGTCCCAGGCTGCCCAAGCAAAGGAGCAAGGTGTGTGAGGTGAAGGCTTCCCCAGACCTGTTGGATCCCCATGGGAGCAGAGGGCTCCTTTAGGGCTCCCCTGGCTGGAGGGAGCACTGCTGCTTTGCCTTATCCCCTGTGCCCAGCCACCTCTTCCCTGGGCTTGAAGGCATACAACTGATCTTCCCTCATGAGCCGTCTGCTATCTAGGGACAGTTTCAGAGCTGGAAATTCCTGGGTAACTGGCTGGGAAGCTGCTGCATGTTTTTGGATTCATGTCCCCAAAACACACTGATCAGAAAACATCACTAACAATTTAACAGGTTATTATACAGGTCCAGAATGATGTGATGCCATGTCCTAGGAAGAAGATATTGGAGAAGTGGTACAGGAAAGTGGACTCTTACTCAGAAAATGGTAGGGTGAAAAAAAAGAGAGGGAGCACTATAGAAATATTGAGCAAACAGGGACATTTCTGCACTTTCTTTGTGATACAAAAGGCTCCAGGTGTGGCATGTTTCCAGTAAGATGAACAGATCTACGACAAACATTAAAATATTACCTTGTACTGGTGGTTTTCAGTTTTTATTTTTTGAGAGTCCTTGATTATTTTCATGAGGAAGTACATACAGTAAATGCAAACCTACTATCAGTCAGCTTTAGTGGACCTTATGGTCAATTTAGCTTTCAGGGCCTGCACATCAGAGGTGAAAAGCCCTGCCCTCACACCCTTTGAAAAATTGGTTTGGTAAAGCTTGTCACTTTAAGGAATGGACTGCCTGCCACAACCGTAAGGGTGCCTTTGGGTTTCATTACACTTCTCCTTCTATTTAAATCTGTGGTTAGACTGGCTGGGCTCAGCTGATGAGCAGAATTCAATCTGTACAATACCAGGTGGGGTTAGGACAGCTATAATAAGAATATCCCAGTGGGCAATGATGGGTCGCTTTCAAGGCAAATGCTGTGTATCAGGGAGTTCAGATGCTGCTGGTGAAGTGCACAGAATGGGAAGATGAAGGACTTCAAATCAAAAATACAGTCACTCACTAGAAATCCGACGTAAATATTCTCATAGCAGCTGATCTGTGGGAAAAGCAACAAACTCTTGGATACAGCAGTGAGGCCGGTTCAATCTTTTTAACCTTAACCAAGCAGTTCTCTCCAAGCTTAACTGCATCTGTCCGTCTGCTGGGCCCTACAAAGACAACACATCAAGTGCTGACAGGTTCTGCACAGGCAAGGTTTCCAAAGTCACTCATTGGGACATACAAGGTTTTCTTTTCTCTCCCTGGCCCTGAGGGAAATCTGAGGAAACCACCTTCCTCCTGGAGCAACCTCAGCCACATAGAAATATACTTATGGCCCTGCTTGAAAGCACCTGTGGTATCAAAGGCAGACAGGCATTAAACTTTTCATAGGAAGGCGTGTAAAGGAAAGAGGAATGCTAAGCCGAGAGGACCCCGAGCCACCGGGTGCCAGGGCAGCCCTGCCCCGAGGCCGATTCTTGCTCTGCCTCCAGCCTTGACAACAAAATGGCGGGCATCACCTCAGCACTGACGTGCGATGAGGTGAAAATGGCCAACATCTGAGAACAAAAAAAAAGATAACGAGGGTACTTCATGCTAACAAATGAGCTGATAAGCTGTTTCCCGTTCTCTACGAAACGTCAGCCTTCTTTCAAAACACGAGCAGCGAAAAGCCAGGACAAACGCCTGACGACCTGCTCCTCCCTTTGCAGTGCCCCTCTGAGGCCAGCAGCAGCCGGGACACGCCGACAAAATGGCGGCTGCCCGTAGGCAAAGGCCACAAGTGCTTCCCACAAACAGTCCCTGTGCACCAATTTCTGCTTGCCTTTTTCTGACCAGAGAAGAATTGTGTTTGTTTAATGTTACAGTTCATTAACTAACTTTCATTGCCATATCATTGTGAGTTGAATTTTGTCAGGGACTGTTTTATCTGGCTTTGGTTCTGGTGATCAGTAAAACACCTCATGATCTGACACAGCCATGGATGATAACAGGAGAACTGCCCTGCTAGGTACAGCAGTGTCAAAAGCTACGTGAAGAAGAGCACGGCAGATTTAACATTTAACTTCACAGGCTACTCATTTTGTGTTCAGAGCCAGTCAGCCATAGCAATATTAAACAAAGATTAATGCTTTATGACACTTCTCAAATAAACACTGATTTTGTTCTGTCCCTATAGCTGAGCGACATTGCAAAAAAAGAATCTAAATGAAAAAGTATCTAGGAGCTGTAATTCAGTTTATGAATTTATGAATAAAATATTTTATTAGAATGCGCAGATTTTGTGGCTGCCTCTTCCACTGAGGCTGTCAGTCTGGGCACAGCCTCCTGGAGGCCGTTCACAGCTGTGGGGGGACACGAACCGGCCCCTGCTCAGCAGCACCCAGCAGAGGTGGCACCGAAGGGGACAGCCGTGGGCTGCTCTTGAGCACGAGCTCCTTGGTGCTTGCCCATTTGCTCAGTTTTCTCAAACCTTCTGGTATATGCTCTACTGCTGATGACTCTCAGTATGAGTAACACCCAGTAAAGCGATTTTAAGTAACTTCAGGGAAAAAAAAATAAAAAATAAGAAAGAAACAACATAAACCTAGCACATCATTGACCTCCCTGATAACAAATGGAAACCTCCCATTTCTGTCATCTCCCTGGCAGAGATTCCAGGGCGCCTTGTACACTTCTGACAGCCCTGTGCACGCTGGAGATGCTACCTCCTATCTAGGGTACCACACGGTCCAGAAGACCATTGCAAGAATTAAGTCTTACAAAGTCCCAAATTTTAGCAAACCCAAACATTTATTAGAAAAGTACTAAAGAGCTAGGATAGATCACAGATGTTGAGACACAGACGAAAGCATAGTGTAGGAAGGCATTTTTCTTCACCAGGCTAAATTATCTGAACAGAACTCTCACATATACACACTTGGAAGCTTATACATCTACACCAGTGAACCAGAAATGCAAGACCTTGAGAGGATTTTGTTTACGAGTTTCTTGCTTTGTACACACTCTCTTTTAAGCTCCAATACACTGAATAGTTTTGCTCATGTCTCATGAGAGCCCTCTCTTTCAAAAAGTTTCAAATCTTCCTTCCTCCAATTCCAAAGGTACAGAAAGAGTATTGGTACCATCATTACCAAGAAGCAATCATGCATCTGGGATTTTCTCAAAGGTGAGAAGGCTTCTTGAGCACACCACCACCTTTCTTTCTGAGGCTTTGCACTCTTGTTTCATGGGGCTGTTTGTGATAGATTCCGGCTGCCCCATGAGAGGTCTGGGTTTGCCTACAAGGCACCATCACTGCAGCCTTAGCAGCTCACTCTTCAGGTGTGCCACATATAGCGTAGGCAGTGTTTGAGAGAGGAAAAAAAAAAAAAAACAAAAAAAAAACACGGAAAGGAAGGAAAGGCTGAAAGAGAAAGTGTGGAAGAGAAAGAAAAAAGATTGAGTGTACTGAACAGTTTCACATAGAAATCCTTTAATTTAATGAGTTTGGGAAGCACAAAGTTCAAATTCAGAGTTTGATTGCTATTATTACATTTTACCTTGGGTCACTTCAGAATTACTTGGTGCTGGTGTGATTTGCCATGGTGTCTCAGAGGGGTGAGGAAGACTGTGCATCTCAGGAAATGCAGCTCAGCAGAATAGCCCTGGCCACCTGCTCAGCCACCAACTGTTCACACATTTTCCCCCCTATTTTTTTTTTTTTTATTTAAACATATGGGCCAAAGGATATCAAAAGACATTTATCAGAACACTAAAGTAATAAACTAGAACAAGGTGTCGGTTTAAATAGAAAACATGGTGAAAAGATGTATTAAAAACAGTTGAAAAACATGCCCCTCTCAGTGCTGTCCTTGAAGGGTGAGTTTGTCCCTCCAGTATTATTTTCTAGTTGGGCAGCTTCCTGGGTTGAGCAGCACCAGAGGCGCACAAAGTCTCCCCTATCCTGTCACCTTGAGCCCCCAGCAATGGCTCTGCTCCTGGACCTGCTCTTCCCTCACCTTCTCTGGCACTATCACAGCCTCTGCCACCTTCCTCATGCTGGGCCCCTCCACCAGAGAGAAGATGATTCCTTCCCTCCACAGCAGCCATCCCAGACACAGTGCAGACCTATAAGTGTTAGATATCTGAACTGGAGTTCTCTGTTCTACAGAAATAATTGCATTCCTCGTAGTTTTGCAATTTTAATTCAGGTTGAAAATCAGAAAATATTGCAATTTTTAACCTGCTAGAAATTCCAGTCTTACCTATTTATAATTCAGAGTACATGGCTGCTTTATCGCATACAGAAAGTATGCTGTAATATTTTAAACATTTAAAATAAAAATGTAGGTTATTTCTGAGACCTATTTTTAAAATATCTGTTTGCTTCAATCCATTTCTCTTACATCAATCGTTATAAGAGCCTCACTAATTTAAAGTCAATTCAAGAGAGATACAAAGCAAAACACTTTCAACAAAATAGATTTTTTTTTTTGTTATTTTAGAGACAAAAACATTATAAACACCACATCTAATACTCTTGATAAAATAAATTTATACATTAGGTTAAAGGTTTTTAGAAGTGTTAGCTGTGTTTGGCTACTTGCTTTTTTCACTATGAGTAATCAACATTTTCAAAAATTAGTCCTTAAATTGGACACCTGTAAACACTAGACATTTTTGTCCTCCTCTTCTTTTTCCTCTTTTTTTTTTTTTTAGCCTTTTATTTTTTTAAGGCGATAACAGTTTTATTCAAGGCATCTTTAGACACCCAGCACTTCTAGGAGAGATCGAAGTGAACAAAAGCTGCATGTTTACTGTAGTACCATGGATGCAACATTCCTATCTTGATATCGTATCAAAGACTTACAAGAGGTGGAGAAAACATTCTTGCAGATTTTAAGCAGGGAAACATTACTTTGTCTTGTAAAGACCTAAAGAAAATCAGCACATGCCTAAACACTGTAAACTCCCTGATTAGAGGAGGGTCCCCCCCACTGCATTTGCTGGCAAAGGCCCCCAGTAATCCTCAAGCTGCCTCACACTGGAGCAACAGAAACCTCTAGGAGCTAGAGCAGGCTGAAGCTCAGCAATTTCCTAGTTTTAAATTTTAAGTAGAGAAATCAGCCTGAGGCCAACTGTGCTGCACTCCAGCTGATACCAGACCTGTGATGGCTTCAATTATTACTTTTTGGAGATGTAAAATTCACTTGCAGAGAACCTCCAGTTGTGTTAAAACCTTTTCTTTCTGTGTGAAAGTACAATCTATGCCTGCCCCATCCGACTAAAGCATTTCATGGCTACACAAACAGCCTCTGTCCTAATGGGCACACTCAGCAATCCATAGTTTTAAACAGAGCCTGTGTGAAGTTGATGAAGCACAGCTTTTTTTTTTTTTTTTTTTTTTTTAATATTGATGCAAATGAAAATGCCCTTGCAGTTATATGCCATTATCCTCATCGCTTCCTCCTACCTGCCAAGTTGCTCACGTGGATGCTTCCTAATCTGCTTTGGAGTTTGGAGTTTATTGTAATCAAGTCAAAGTAAATTGGGTTAACAAAGACCTATCTATTAGATTCCTAAGTAAATCTGTTTGCTTTTGAACCTGGCAGCCAAAGAGCTCATGAGAGAACAGAAAGTTTAATTTATAGAAGAGGGAAAAAATGTCAGGCAGCTAAGGAAATATGAAAGACCATAACCTCTCCATTTGGCATGGGCAGAAGATGTCTGTGTCAGGGGTGGATGCCATCAGCTGTCCCACAATGTCTCTTTACCTTGTCATTCCAAGAAGTTCAGTATGTGTTTGCAGGCAATACTTGTTATTCTCCCCTCCTTTTCATCCTCACACCACACTTCCTGGTGATACAGGTTTCTTGCACCTATATCTAGGTACTTCTGTGTACGTAATGACCAAAAGAGGCTAAGGGAAAGCAGAGATGCTCCTACAAATCTCAGATTTCTGGGGTTTGCAGTCCTTGAGTTCTCAATACCAACCCCCACAACTTGCTTGAACAAAGCTGGTAAAAACCACCCTAAACCTGGAAATAACAGTGCACAGAAGTTACAGCAACAGTCCAGCTGTTTCTTTTACTTGAAAAATTGCCCAATTATTTACTTGAAACTGTGCAAATTCTAGCATAGTCCTAGGCCTTTCTGGCATTCATCTGTCACGCTGTCTGTCATATGAAACCGCCCAGAATTAAAATCCACATCCCTTTAGCATCTCAGCAAAGAGTTGTCGGCCAAGGCTCTCGTTCTGATGGATGATACTAGTGACAGCTGCCAGAAAACACAGCTAAATTGCTCAACAGATACCTTGAAGGCGTATGCAGCAATACATATTACCTAAAAAGAACCAATATATATCTTTCTGTTCATCAGTTTGTACTTGTACACTTTATTCTTTAATCCCAACCTCCTAAATCCAATTTCTCTGGAGTTACTTATTCAGACATCACCGGTATGATTAATAAAAACAGAACTGGAATTGACAATGGCTAGATTAAAGTGCCAAGCCCAACCATCAGAAACTATAAATTGGAATAGATCTATTGACAGAAGCATGCCAAGGCTTTGGTCACTCTTCTTTATACAGCCATTATTTTGTTATCATGTATCTACCAATACCTCATAAGCCTGACTAGTGAGTGACACAAGCCTTTTTTTTTTTTTTTTAATTGAGTTGATTTAGATGTCTTAATTCACCACCTCCCCACCCGCCCCCCCAGTTAGCCAGCTGGATGCACTTAACTCATCTTGAAATTAATTTGTCCTTAATTTTTAAAGTAGATCCAGCTTGTGAAAAGCATAAATGGATCTGTGAATGTTTCAGCCAAGGGTTCCTGTATCCAGAGACGGCTTCTCAGGAGTATGTGGGTTTGGGAGGTACAGCTTCCAGTTCCCTGGGGATTTCTATTTGTCATTATTTGACCAGACTGGTTATTTATTTTCATTGCATTTGGCTCATTTTGAATGAAATTATTCCGACTAGATTTTTTTTCCTTTTTTAATAATTCATTCTATGAAGACATTATTTTCTGCAAAAGTTGGTTAAAAAAATAAACTCAGTGTCTCTTTCTCAAAATTCAAGCTTACCATCAACAACCTTCAGCTCTGCATAGGCTTCCAAGAACTGACAATCCAGAAAAAAAAAAAAAAAAGAAAAAACATGGAAGAAAACAGTATTAAAAAAAAAAAATAGTAGTAGAAACACAGGGTTGAAATAGCAAAGGTCAGCAGAAAAGGAGCACAGGTCTCCTGACTCCTAGTCTGGTGCCCGCTGCTGGCCAGCAATGGCTCTAATTAGCAGTGTAGATATCCACTTTATCCATGTCAGTGATATTTACCTACTTAAAGCTGTGACCACAGAGAGTCACATTGAAAATCCAGGTTGTTATTTTATAATTAGCATAGTATATATACATACAGGACAAGGCTGTCTCAGCAATAGATTTAATTCGGCAGCTGAGCCTTGGTAGTCAGGGTATGTTTTACATGTAAATACTCTAAAGCTGTTTATTTAGTCCCTGATAATTTTAGCAGTGAAGAAGCTGACCTCACACTTGTTTCGTGGTACTGCTGTACTTCCAACAGGTTCTGCTTTTTCTTGTTTATCAACATATTTGCTGTCAATTAATTTAAGTGTCTTTTTTTTCCCTTCCAATTCTATGAATAAACCAGAAATAATATACTTGCAGTCAATGCAGTATATACATCCAAAATTACTTCCATCTCTTAAGGTTGCTGACAAAAATATGGAGGTATTAGAAAATGCAAAACCATTTCAACATAAACTGTGCCATTTCATATTCATACAGAAGTACTCATATAACTATCTTTTTTTTTTCCCTTCCAGATAAAATATCATTTAATGGATTTCTATTTCTGTTATTTAAATAACCACAGAGCAATCAGACAAAATAATACTGTTACTGCTGTAAACACTTTACAGACAATAACAAAAATAACATTTAGGTATTCATTTTCTGAGAAAACATACAAAAGATGTATTTCTCCCCAAGAAAAATTCCCTAAAAGATATTCAAAGAAACAAATGATTCAGAGGAAACAGTACAGATTTGGTGCAATTTTTTTTTTTTTTTTTTTTTGGAATCTCAGCTCCACAATTTTGCATGCAAATGTACACATTTGCCACATGCAGTCACAACGCTGTAGTCTATAGCTATCATAAAGCAATGCTTTCATAACACTTGCATACCCCACAGCCCTTTTACCTTCTAGGACAGCCATTGCAAAAGAGTTAGGTTCAGCTAGCTCTTAACCTGGTCAAGTTGCCATAGACCAGCTATGAGTGGAAAATGTTGTAGGGAGCACCCCCTTCTTGTTCAAAGCCTCTATGGATTGCCACAAGATGGTATTGGTTCCTAGCAGATGAAGCTCAAAAGTGTTAAGCACCTACCTATGTGGTGTTGATATGCAGAAAAAGGAAAGTAAGAGGAATAGGAGTACGAAATCAGATAGAGGAGAGGAAGTAGCTGCTTGCATAAATGCCTGAACACAGCACACCAGAAAGCAGTATCCAGGAAGGAAGGAAGGAAGCAAGGACAAGAAGACAACAACTGAAAGGTCTGAATGCCAACCTAGGAAGTGCAGAGGGCAAAAGTGAAACACAAGAGTTGGTGGTGCAAATGTAAAAACCAGCTATCAGAGAAATAAATGAAACCACAGTAAGAAGTGATATTTCTGGACTCAAAGGTGTGCACTCGCCAGGAACGTTAGGAATTGTGGTTTAACCCTGACCAGGCAGCTCAGCATCACCCAGCTGCTCGCTCACTCTCCCACACTGGGGTTGGGGTGAGAACTGGAAAGCTAAACATGAGAAAACTCACGGGGTGAGATGGCAGCAAAAGCTGTGCTCACAAGCAACGCACAGCAAGCAATTCATTCACTGCTTCCCATTGGCAGGCAGATGTGCAACCATTTCCAGGAAAGCAGGGCCCAGCACACTAACAATTACTGGGACAACAGACGTCATCATTGCAAATGTCCCCCTAATACTAAACTGGTTTAGGACTAAATCTATCATGGTAGCAGTGGTTTGTAGGAAGAACTTATTCTTGGTCTGCACACTTGGTTACAGACACACACGAAGATCTCTGCCAACAATACTCCTACAAGAGAGAAAAGGTACTGTGAATTATGCCATATCGAGAGTCTATACATAGGAAAATTTGGACTGTATACCCCAACAGCATAACACCACACTGGAAGACTAAACTTTGCCCTTACTTTTTTTTTTAATCACTAAAACATTTTTGCTGCTTCAAACTTTGGGACTCTACACTAACTCACATTTCTTTCTGACTAAATTAAAGGATAGGCTTTTGACAAATTAATATCCATCAGTGATTTTGGAAAAATAATAAGAAAATATTACAAAGTGATGGAACTGAATTTGAAAAAAGTTACAGCTTTTACAGTACCAAAGCAATAAAATAGAGGAAAAAAAAATAACTGTTGTGACGTGGACTCAGTTGCTTTGCAAAATTTATATTTTACATCACCATTTCATAAAACACTTATAAATATTAAAAGATGCATATGATATTTTTCAGCAGCTTGTTTTAGAAATTGCGTAGCTTAACATTTATTGTTTGAACGTGAAATTGTGGGCTTCAAAAATAGTTTAGCTTGGCTTTTATTTCTTTCTAGGAAAGGCCAAAAACTTACTCTAATATTTGATTTTTATTTCCTTCACATAGAATATTCATAAACATACAGTGCGTTTCTGCATCGAAACAAGGGGTACTGGTGTTTACGCCGGGGTATACATATGCATATAGGAACAAAGCAGTAATTTGCCTGGGTAATTTTCAAGTGAGAAAAAGTAAAGCCATTTCTTATAATAATTTAGCTCCCTTAAATTAGTTGGTAGGTTAAAACAATAAATTAATAAAAAGTAGATCCTTATTTTTTTAATAAATTTATTGACAATCAAATGGAACTAAACAGCTGGGTGTAAGTTTGGGTTCTCCTCAAATTAGTCCATGAAAGACAGATTAAACAGCCCTGGAAGAAAAGTTGCAGCATTATGAATATGATCATTAGCTTTTTTTTTTTTAAACCCAGCTATGTAGCAGGAATATAAAAAATTAACAGAAAGTACATTTTGATGTTTAAAATTATTGAAAATTGAGCACCAACATATGTTCTGCAGCCTTCGTCTCCCCCAAGCTATTATCTTTAATTGTACGTAGACTGTTCTGCTGTTCTCTTATAAAACAATTTACACATTTTCATTTCAAATTATGGTAGACTGGAATAAACTCCTTGTTCAACATTGTTATGCATATTGCTGTTGCAGATATAAAACTTTTGGTTGTAAGGCTTAAGAATTCTTTTGACAAAATAAATGTTCCTGGCCATGTCTGGATTTGGCTTACAGTCATACTACATGACTACTAAAAGCAGTGGTTTTGTGTGTGTGTGTTTTTTGTTTTGTTTTTAATACTTCAGGAGCTCACAACTCAAGCCTATGCTCAAAGTCAACAGGAAAGGGAAATGTTAAACTAGTTATCAAAGAAAAGAACTGAGTACAACACCAGACCAAGGTGAAATCTCAGCCTCTGAGTTCAGTGACAAAACACAGTGAGGACCAGGGAGGACTTTATACCACTTGAGCACATGGACACACTTCCTAAGACTCTTCTCTAAAGCCCTGCTGGAAAGACAATTAAATGCACCAGACAGCGATCTAATTACATATTTCAAAGATAGAACCCTGCATAAAGGAATGTTTACATTCTTCAACACGATGTGAGGAAACTGAAATTAATTTCCTTAGCCAGGGAGTCTGACTATAGAAGCATGAAATGTAGCTTAAGCAGCTCAAAAAGAGAGACTAATTTTCCCCAGTAGCAGCTATTCCTACCTGTAGGTTGAAATCTCTGTTGGAAGCCCAGAGCCAGGTTATGCTACATTTAGCATTGCTGCATGGAGACACTTCAGGTAGGTTTGGAAGTGAACAAGCTAGCTCAATACTTTACTGCAACTATTTTTGTTACCTAATCCAAAAGGGGTAGAGTACCTTACCCCAGGTGGACACAGCTTTGGCACTCAAGCACCTGCTCCACATGGTGACAGACGTTTTCTGCAGAAAGCTCTACTTCTGTACTTAGGTCAGGACTTTTCAGATGGGACTGAGACTAATTTTTAGTGTCATTGAAAAGGAGATAGAGAAACCCAGAAATAGAAGCCAGTATCTAGATCAGCCCGTTGTCACGAAGTCAGATCATCTATTCCCAAGTCTTCGCTGACAGATGTTTGTCAAGAGCCTTCTTAAAAACCCACGATGAGGGAGCCTTCACAGCATCCCCAGGCAATCTATTACTTAGTGCATGACATCTGAAAACAAGCTCAAAGGTACAGAATGTAAATTAAAAATCTGCTGAGAAACCTCAAACAAGTGCTTTGGGGAAATCCCAGTCTGCTTTAACACTCGGAGAATACTGTTTCTTGTTCATAAAATCTGTACGTTTCATGTACATAAACTATACAAAAAAGTAATATGCCAAGTAAAATTAACTGGAATTGCAGATTAATCACGTCTAGTCCTGAGTTGCCTATACTATCTGGTCTACATAGACAAAAGGACTACCTTTGTCCCCAGGAAATCATACTCAATGTATAGAAGAAGCAGCCCACTGGCAGACTGATCTAGAAATACTAAAGGTGTAAGACAGCTCTGGTGAGCAGATAGGCAGCATTTGGGATTTCAAACTTTCATGAAGTTTCTGTAAGCTTTTAATGGAAACACGGAACTGAAGGGGGAGAGATAACTTTGCACTTATTTGAAGATAACTCCCTGCAGGTACAAGAGGCATCAGAAAAGGCAGGAAGATTGTTTTAATGTGAATCCAGCAATACAGAAAGTTGATGGCATGGACTGGTTGAGAGCCAGACAACTGGCTTCCCTGTAATGAATAGGAGATTACTTAAGAAATGATAGAGCAGTCGTAAGAGAATGGGAATGGACTCAGCAGCTTAGAAATTGATGGCTAGCAGCTTCTGTTTGATTAGATTAACAGAAAGACAACCACAGAGAAATGCCTACAGAGAACTTAAAAATGAAGTAGTACCAGAAACAAATCTTCACAATATTTTGCTGAGAGATTTGGAGGGGCAGGGCAGAGAACTAGGAAAGATTACATTTGTCAGGGTTGGGCAGAAGAATTAAGTGATATAAGTACAAAAAAGGCTAGATGAAAATTTCAACTGTATACTTTGATATGCATGATTTAGTTCTGTTATTCAGAAAAAAAATCTGCAAAACTACATTGGAAACACAAACAGGCCTGACCTGAGGTTATCACTTGCAGAAGACTAGTATCGTGAGAGGGATGTTTTCTGTATTAGGACAACAGATAGTAAGAAGAGTTTTGAGGATCAAGATTAAAAGCTCCATCTATCAATCATGTGTTGCAATCATAAAGCAAAGGAAGACATCTGAGGCACAGTACAAGATTTTAATGTGTGGAAAAAAAATGATCTAGATTTTAGCTGTAGATTTGTGAGGGGAAAAGTTGGTGTTTGCTGATGAGGCTTATAGGTGGGAACTTAAAGAATAAAAACTTTTATTAGCTTTAGTGTGTGGTATTTTTGGATTTTGCAATGCCAAAGCTTCCTGTTAGGAGATGTACAAAGATACTGCTTTACTGCTTTGGATCATTATTATATTCACACAGTGTAATTACAGTTATTAGCAAAGAGCAAAGTAACTTTTTGAAGTTTCATCAGCCTTCAAGATGTGCTGATTTCCAGGTCCATTTACAAGAACATGTTGCTGGCAAAAGCTGCCTTTTCAGCTTGTTACTCCAGAAAATATTGAAGGTACACTTAGACGAATACATTTTGTGATGATATTAGGTAAAAGTCGATATGACAATGGGCCTTTTAATTCCAACTCACAAGAAACTAGTGGAAATTGTGGTGATATGAAAAGGTGATATTATTAAAGCATTGATATTGTATTTCTCTAACATTATTGAAGCAATTTAGTCAGTATGCAAAGAACTCAAAGCTTATGCTGAGGAAATTCTCAGTAGGTATTTTCATAGCAAGAAAGTATAAATAAGATAAAGTATAAATAATTCTCTCCAGAATTAGTTCCTCATTCCTTGAAGCCTGGAAAAATCGTGCAGTGATAAATAATTTTGGTCCCTTCATAAAACAAGAAATTAATTCTCTGATGGAGAGATGCGTTGGTGAGCATTTTTCCTGAAGTCTTAAAAACTGACCCATAAAAATTAGGCTTTACTACTACTATTAAGGTACTAAGCATTGTCTGTTGAAATAGAAAAGCCTTTACATCATGAAACAGAAAATAAGTGTCCTCACCCATCTGTATTTCATGGGGTTACGACCACAACCTGTTAAGTCAATGCAGAAGTGGTACAGAGCATACGTTGGCTGTCTCCTCAGCTCCTGGTTTTGGCGTTACCTGGATGTAAAGAGTTGCTTATAATGGGAAGCTGCATTACTACTCCATGGATAGGCTCCTTGTAGAACTGTGCCTTCATAAAAGAAATTCATTTGAGAAATGTAGGAAGACTGAAATTTAAATCTCATTCTTCACTACAAACTATCACAACAAATCCAGAATATCCTCTACCCTGGTCCCTGGAATATAGGGAATTATCTTGTTTAAAAAGGGAAAATTATTACAGTGCTCCCTTCCAGCTTCCTGTTTTATCTGTCATCAACACCAGCAACTTTAAACCCTATATTTCAAAAAATATATTGATACAGAGAAAAGAATTGAGAAATAATTGATAAATTGAGAAAAAGGGTAACATTCTTCAGATGTGCTGTCAGATAGCCATCATTTATGCATATATCAGTGCATTTTGTCTCGGGGAGTAATTTAAGTAGAGGACAAATAATGAAGAAATTTCATTGTGAAACACTGAAGTAGACTTTTGTGAAACATACTGAAATAGAAATATGAAGTAGAAATAGAAATACAGAATGAGCAGTCACCATCTACATAAGTTTTGTTAAGCATTGTATAAATTATGCAGATTTAACAGCAGTATATAGCTTGGTGGTTGCTAGGAGGAATATTCAATACCCCTAAACTGGCCGCATTTGGTGAAACTTCCTAGAAATTAGATCATGCTGCAAGGATGTTAAAGAAGTGAGCTGTAGAATTCCTAAGGAAACACAATTGATTTGTCTGCATCTATTAGATCACATCTTTGATTACAAAGGAAAGTTTTCCATAAATCCAGAATTTACTGCTGACAATGAAATTTGCTGCAAAATAGTCAACGTGCTTCTTCAAAAAGTGTTTGCAAGGTTATTTTGTCTCTTTAAGAACAATGGTTAACAGCATACAATTACTCTCCAATCTACACTGCTTCTTAAACCCTTTTTTGAAGATACTGATGAAGAAAAGCTAGATTCTTTCTTCCCTTTATGACGGCTAGTCCCTGCCTCAAGCCTGAGTGAGCACATTTGACATGGGTATTGCTAAGAGAGAAAGGGAATGCTGCTGGGCCCTGGTTTTCTGCCCACTTATCCCACCAAAAAGGTCTGCAGCTTATCCTCCCATACAGGTGCTGAGTAACAGAATGACAGGGCTTTTTGTTTTCCCTCAGTTCCACAAGAGGAATAGATCTGGTTGGTATGCAGCTCCAGACTTGATTCATAGAGCTGGAAAAAGTTAGTCTTTTATAATGATGACATTTCTGCTGGTTGGCTAAAACAATACCTTTTCACATGAAAATATTGGAAAAAAAATGTGAGAAAAGTATCGAGTGTCTTTCTAGAGAAAATCTTGAAAAAGTTATCTTAAATTTAAAAGTTACTGAAATTAAGTATTTTTTATTCATAGCTTTTGACGGGGCCCAGACAGGAGCATGCTTAACAGTTAACCAGAAGAGATTTTTTTCTTCTACAAGTTAAAAATGAAATAGAGAGTGTTATGATATCCCCATTTCCACGATGGGAAACAACGGGCCCCTTGTTCTCCAGCCAACATTTGATTCCTCCCACATTCTTCTAATCCACTGGAGTTTATTTGCAGGGAATGGCAGGTTTATTCCATGGCATTTGGAATTTAACATGTTATTAACTGGCAAAATTGGCACATTGTATAAGGCACAGAAGCAATTAAGAAAACTGTTAATGATTGCTGAGAAAATCCATAGTGTGAGATTTACCCCTACTTCATTTTTGTCTCATCAAGATAAGATGAGCTTTGTTTTATAGTGTCCATTTGTTATTTTGGCTTCTATGTGTTATTTGCATGCTTCTGTATGGCATGTGTACTACCTTGACCTTCTGCTTAATATACTACATAGAAAGTTTTACAAACCATATTTCAAAGAATAACTTTCCACTATGAGAACGATGCTTCCAGTAGTCAGTGACACACTTGAAATCAATTATCACTCACTAATAAAAAAGAAGTAAAGCAGTAAAAAGTAAGACAAAAGAACAGCAAAAAAACATACTCCAAAGAAAGCTTTGACAGCAGGAGACAAAAGTAGCAGAGCTCCATGACATTTGCTTGGGACTTCAGTATCACTTTTGGCTAAATGGAAGGAATCCAGATAACAAGGTGAACAGAGGCAACCTAAAATCCTGAAGTGAATTAGGTAAGATTAAGTTAGATGGCTCCAACTAATTTCTAATAAAAATCAAAGGGGAATCGTATCAATGATTCTTTTTGCAAAGAAATGGAAAACTTATCAGGTGTATTTTTTTTAATGAAGAAAAGTAGCCTGTCAAATTGTTCTAGCACCCTAAACTTTACCCCTAAATTTAAATTGTGTTGTCTAAGGTATTCAAGCACTGCTGAGAAGAACACAGGATTTAGGCATGGATAGCCCCAGTCCTTTCAATGGGTCTTAAAGGCGTGCTTGGCTTAGATATCTGCTTGGCTTACAGCCCTAATGACTTAGTTAAACAGTTCATTGTGGATGCAGTTCAGAAAAGGGCAAAAACAGGTATTAAACTTTGGATTTAAAGAAATTAAGGTCAAAGGCAGTGCTTAAAATCTTCAGTATCGAGCCATGGGAAATGCAATGTCAGTCAATTAAGCATGTGGATATGTCCACATTTCCTTTTGAGGGTCACCCCAGACACCTGTAGCCCAGAGCTTTTAGAGGCTCATGCCAAGGCCATTGCAGGTACAGCCGGGGCTGCGTGTGCCAGGACAGCCCAAACCCATTTGCTCAGGTAGGCTGCTCAGTGAAGCAGGCGTTCAGATGGGGAAGAAGCAGAGCATGGAGCACACAACGCTCCCTGGAGCACTGGAGGCACATTCACCAAGGCAGATTTATAATAAGCCAGATGGACACATGTTATAGACAATATGGCATGGAAGTCACACTCAACCATCATCAGTTGTTAACTTACCTAACTGAGTAACTAACTACCCTACACCTCCAACAGATGTAAATATTTTTCCCACTTCCCCCATTTATGCAGCTTTTACTGGTCTCTATCATGTATTTTTTTTCCTTTTATATAATATTGTGTTTTAAAAAAATAGTTCTCTTACCAAACACACACACACAGAAGGTAAACCCTATGGGCATTTTGGTAATAAAATTAAAATGAATCTAAATAGAACTTAATTCTCCAAAATCAGTTTTGTTCCACTGCATTTAGCAGTGTGAAATAAAAGAAACCATGGATCTAATGGAAAAAAAAAAAAAAAAAAAGCTAAATTTCCATTGGAGTGGAAGCAAACCAGCTTCAGGGACATTAAAAATCACCTTTTATTGTCATTAAATAGCAAACATTTGATAGGGTGGCTTGGGGAATAACACAAGTTATTTGACATACAAATCATAAGTAAAAACATGCATGGCCTGCTGTGAGGAACGTGATAAAATCCTTTTCAGTGTCTGTCAGAATGGAGCTGTCTATAAACAAGCAATAATTTGTTTCAAATATTGTGTGCTGGATCATTAAGTGAGGAAAAAAGGCAACAAAAACAACCAAAAAGTTCTTAAATCATACATGAGTGTTTGTGAACAAAGACATATTTCTGGCATTATGGAGTGCACCCAGGATGTGAATCTGAAGGAAACCACACATTATGTACGTGAGAGGACAGAAAAGCCATAGGAGCAGACGCAAGCTGTTGTCACGCTTCAGTCAGCTGGGACTTTCCAACAATTCATTCTACCTATGCTTCAGGACTTCGCCAAAAAGCTTTTCACTCTTTCATCTCAGCAAGAGTACAGGCAGCTGTATTTTGATGCATGCTCTGAATAGATGTATTAGATTCATCTCTTTGGTGTGGTCCTGGGTAAGCATTAACTGAGAGGTTTTAGGAAGGAAAAGGGAAAGCTGTACTGAAAACCAGTTGCCAATAACTCAGTGTCAGGGTTGTCACCCAGCAGTGAACATATGGCTGCAGAAGCACGCTCTCCTTTGTCCTAGATGAACTGGTGGGGATCCCTTCTTGCTGGGACTTACCTGAGACATCCTCTCAGTGGGGGCTGGACCGTGAGGCAGTTGGAGTGCACTCTATCAAGCAAAAGATCTTCCTTAAACTATAACCATACACCTGTATAAATTTTATCAAGTACTTAATCTTGTACTTAATCAAGTACCATAATCTTGGACCCCTAAAATAGATTCTACGTGGACCATTAAAAACATTTTTATTCTTTCAGGTGGATTTTTCATGATCCTGGACAGCCATTTGTGTTTTGGTGCCAGTACTACCCACCCACTCCAGATGTTTCAAGCCTGATCCAAAACTACTGACATCAGGAGAAACATCCCCTTGAATCCACAGATTTTTGGATCTGGTCTTTCCTGTTCGTCATTTTTCTGTGTAAAAACATTAGTACTTTACTCTTCCTGAAGATATTGACCCTTTTTTGGCTTTTCACCCAAAACATTGTTCCTTTATGAACCCATCTTAGAGGAAGAGCTATTAATTTTCCTGCAGGACACATAACACATTTTGCAGATGAATGTCATTTTGTAAAGAAGCCTTCAGCTTTAGATAAGCAATAATGCATTCCAGCAGGATGATTTACAAGAAGAGTTTTCATTTTTCACTTTTCTGCTGGTCTAGCCCATTAAAGGCTTGGCTATGATGCCTGCCAACTCCTCTTCACAGGATGAAATACAAGGCAAGGATTCTCTGTGTTCGGCTTCATAGAACAGAAATGCTCATTTATAGGAAGAGTTGCTTGTGTTCCCCTTTTTCCACCCACCCCCCCAAATTTCCTACATGCTCTGAAGTAGGAGACTTGCAGCCTGCGAACTTCTTGTTTCCAAGTATTAAGATTTAAGATACCACAAACTGAGGTTTATGACAAATTATGGAACAGCAAGGCTGTGCAGCTCTTTTCTGTGCCTCTTAAGAGCCCCACAGGAGGTCACTGAGATCATACCCTACAGCCTCGGCATCATCTCCCTTCATTTACATTTTATCTAATTTTCTCTCGTCTGTCTTGGTACTTATCACCATAATTGCCTCGCAATGAGTTTTGACAACTACTGCGAAGGAGGGGGAATACAGGCAGGAGAGCAGCTGCCACAGGCCTAAAATCTCAGAGGCTGCCACGATGAAATATTGTGTGAACGACAGCAGGAACCCTCAAGTTTGCAGTGGAGAACCCCAAACCAGCAGGTGGTTTTTCTGTCAAACTGCTTTTTTTCCCCCACGCCGGGGTTGTTTGTCATCCCCCATTATTTATATTCAGCTTGATGCGCAGTACAGAATTACAGTTCAAATTTGCCTGCTGGAAAGTTAAGGCATGTGGTCTGCGACATCTTCCCGGGGAAACAGTGGAATTAAATGAAAAGTGATGCAAGCCTTTTAATAGCATTTAATTGGTAATTGGATGCTTTAGGAGTAAACAACTGTTAAATAATATTGATGAAAGGTCTGTCAAAAGATGAATACA
Source organism: Anas platyrhynchos (assembly GCF_047663525.1). Taxonomy (NCBI): domain Eukaryota; kingdom Metazoa; phylum Chordata; class Aves; order Anseriformes; family Anatidae; genus Anas; species Anas platyrhynchos. The sequence goes on along the minus strand of NC_092593.1, from coordinate 37,279,195 downwards.
TTGTCTGGTAAGCAACTGTGTGGGCAAATATTTCAATTGCTCCAGTCTAGCCAGACAGTGTCTGAGTAATTCCTGAACCTGGTCTTTTAAATTGAGCTGGGCTGGCTTCCAGACAAGAGCAAATCTATCCTCTGGGCTGTATGGCTAAAGACCTCAGTGCAGAGCTATGATCGTTGTTCCTTCTGTGATTTCCCATTCTTTCAATTCCTGACATTTTATATTACAACATTGCTTTTGTTACTATTGCTTTAATCCCCTAGACACTGCTAGGTTTAAAAAAGTGGTCCAAATAACTAAACTACTGTACAAGGGTTTGCTTCATCATTACAGGTTAGGACTCTAGTTCTCTAAAGACTCATGTGTATGGGATAAGTCTTTACGGGAGTTGGGAGATTTTCTTCAAGCATTTGCAGGACTTAGACATAGAAAGTTTAACTGAAATTTTACTTTGCTGGTAAATTGGAATAGTTGTGATGATCTGCACACTGAATTGAAATAAAAAGAGGGGAAAAGCTTCCATAACAATCCCTTTTGATTCCAAAGTTTGTTACAGGTATTGCCACACTGTGTGTGGACTTAGGCTGCACGTACAAAAAAGTCCCGCTAGTTCAACCTCAGCAAGAACAAGACATTGTGTATCTACTGAGAATATTTAAGTAGACTTGATCATACAGTCTTTGTAAAAAAGATATATCCTAAAGCTGAAAAAATGTTAATGATGGTTATACAAGTATGAGCAGTGTCATTTCAAAGAATCTACATTGATGATTATCTTTGCACTATTAAAACCAAATACTCCATCCTACTCCCAGGTTATGAACCGTAACTGAATAAAGCAAAACATAACTCCTGAACCTCACTCATCACTCTTTATACATGGAGGCCAGCTATGACTATTGTGCACATGGTGATGATACTTGAAACTTAAAGGAGTTATGCCTTGAAATTCATCAGACATTTTAAAACAACAGATTTTGAAATAAAAAGGGCAGTAAGAATGTTGTAGCAACCATTCACTTTCACCACCTAAACCAGCATATTATTTGAATAAATTCCACATTGCAATTTAAAAATATTTAATATTGCTGCCAGTAGTTTTTGGCAGATGTTTAAGACGAAGAAAACTTTTATACACTCACATTCTCTTCAAGCAATAATGCTTTTTTCTTGACAAAATTACCAGAGTTAGTAAATGAGAATATAAGAATAAACACATGCTTAGTCCAGGTCCCTAAATATATGTATCCTTCAGAAGTGTTGCATGACCCGAATGGTTTAGCCTTCACTCTTAGTAATGCTTTAGATGTTTAGAGCTCCACATGCCACAGAATTTTAATAAGAGTTCATTGGCTAAAAGAAAAAAAAAGTACAAGGTATTCTAATATTTCCTTTATCACAGAGGTAGCTCTACATTGTAGCAACATGCCAGCAAGACAGCATCCAGCTGGGATGCAAACTGATCTTTCCTTCCCCTTATTTCCAAGATTGGAATTAATCCCTGCATTAGATACTGACAGAATTTGTTTTAGGGATTAAATTTGCTCAAAGCCTTTGTTCATAGGAAATGCAGCATGTGATACACAGATGACTAAGCATTATCATAAGCTAATAAAAAGACAGAGATAAGGACCAAATCGGTAGAAACAAAATTTCAAAGGTAAAATATTCCCTTTGCCTGCAAGTTTGTTCCTTCTCTCTTGAACCCTGTTTTACTTTTGGATTCAAACTCATTTCTTCACTATGTTATTTTATGGAGTCGATGAAAACCTGATAACCCCCTTTTGCTAAGGAGGCAGAAGAACTAATTGCTTTTTGTTCACTATCTTGGCTGATGGGTGAGAAGCTAAAACCCAATTTATCCAGTAATTGCTACGTTCATGAAAAACAGCATCAAAGCCTCGATGCGTTTTACTGTTGTCTCTTGGGAAGGCTCATGTCTAATTCTTATGCTGATATGGCTCATAATATAGTCCTCTGACTCTTCTATTTGCTCTTGCAATTACAAGGTTTCTTATTCCATTGTGCATATTCCTCTGAACTAAGATTAGCTTAACTGAGCTTCCTTTGAAAACTTGCCTACCCATCAAATGCATCAGGCCTAATGCATTCTGTAGCCACGCAAAATCAATGAACAGCACAATTTTCTGCTTCCTGCAATGATCAATAGGATTCACATAATGGGTGGAAAATTTTTAATCATGACAGCCCAGCATCTAGCAGGCATAAATCTTCCCTGCATTATAACCTCTCCATTTCCCACTAGTACAAATTTGCAGGTATTGAATAATATTTATGTAGCAGATACATTATGAAAAGCAATACAATTAGAACTTCACACTTCAGTGATGATGGGTTGAGACCCCAGAGGCTTGTTTCCCAGACAATGTACTGGCTTCCGTATTCCAAATGCAAAATCCTTTCTTCCTCCAGGAATGTCTTTTGCAGCATCTATACTTCCTCTGGATCAGATCTGACAAAGCTCAGGAAAATGTTACTTCAGACAGACCATAGCTAAATAAGCACATTTAAATGAGTATGACTGGTGGATCCTGCTCTCCCACCTCTGCCCTGGCTCATTTTGTGGAGTTGTAAGGTCTCGCACCAGGCCTTCCTCCTCTCAAACACCACGATGGAAGAGAAGGTGCCCTCTGACAGGGCAACCTGAGGCACATCAACATTCTTTTAGAAGTGCACAGTTGTTTACCACAGGTATTTCAGAGGGCACACGTCCTCTGAAACAAGAAGAGCTGCTACAAGAGGAGTAACTCCCTTTTTCTGTGTTTCTTTCATGAGAGTTCAGAAATAGTAGAAGAGAGAAGTGTAATCCAAATTGTTTCCGCTGATTCTGTCTATATTCAGAATTGCTCTTATCACTTATAGAGAGAAAATAATTTCCCAGTTAACAAAAACAGTTAAAGATCCATGAAGATCAGTAGGGCAACCTCTAAAGGAACATCACTCCACCCAAGTTTTCAGTCTAACTGTGGACAAGATTTTGAAGAATAAATTGGGGGTTTTGATGTCTCAGATTTTGAAAGGATATTTTAAATGGCAGTTTTGGAAAGCTTGGAGTACCTGCTTAATGCTTTGTTAAAGCCCAGTGCAATGTTCACTGCTTCTGAAGTTACTCTGCATAGTGAAATGCTAACAGGAATCACCTCATTCTGAATTCACAGCCATCCTCCTGCTGCCTTAGGGCTTGGGTCAAATGCTGAAAGGAAGCCTGAGCTTCCTAAAATGAGTGTAGGACAGACTTGCCAGGTCAAATTGAGTGTCTTTTCCACAGTTTTTATCTGGTTTTAATTGAAAGAAGATCACACCTTCAATATGTCTTCCAGAAATTAGCAAAAGAGAGAGAGCTCAGTTATTCCACACACTAAAATATACCAAATTAACATAGCAGAATGAAGCTCTGGAATAGCATAATAGTCCAGATACTCTGTATTATTAGTCAGTGAATTTTAATCATAAAAAGAAATTTGGGCATTTTAAAATGTAATTAGACATTAAAATGAGGAATTTGTAGGTTTGACCAGCTTGCTTTCATCTTTGTAAAACAGATATTTCTAGTACTTCCAACTGAAAATATTTATAGATTTTTTTTCTATTTTAATTTGGTTTATTCTTCACAAGACAGTTTACATTTGTTAGAAACATTAAAAGATGTTCTCAGGCCTGAAGGAGTACTGTTGGTCAACTAGATACCAGAAAGTAGTGCAGCAAACCTGGCTTTCCCATCATAATTGGGATTATATACTGATGTAATCCCATCCCTAACGCTATTTTAGTCTTCTGTAGTGTTCTTACGGATCTGAATATTTAACAGAGCAGTGTCAGATCAAATATGGCAAACCCTGGAGAAGAAACCACTCTTCAAAGAAACTATGACATGCAATTTTGTAGTTTTTAACCTAATATATTCTGTGCAAGAAACGGGAAATGATTTGGCATAAGAAACTCAGCAGGAATATCAAGCTTGAGTATTGACGCAAAATTGTCCCAAAGTAGTGTGTGATGCAGTGAGCATTTCTTTAACTTAATGCTTTTTCAGAAGCTCATCACTACAAAACCTAACTGCTGTGTAAGTACAAAGGAAGACTTACACGCCTAAGAAAAGTTTAAGGATGAGCAGGAGCCTCCCTGTGTCAGGGTATACCAGTGCTTTTTGTTGCTCTGAGTCTACAAATCTCAGGATCTGGTTTTAAATGGGGAAGAGAAGGTCTGTGGTGCAAAAGCTTAAAGGAATCAAATGGCAGCTGGCATGCAGGTGCCTGAGATACAACCACCCCTTTTCCTGGCTCATACCTCACAGGCACTGCTGCCAAACAAGAACAAGACCCTGTTAGACTACAGCTGTATGTCTTTATTGATATATTCTAGGAATGGATTCTATTTTCATCATCTGCCATTATGTTATACTTGCAACCCTATACATGGCTTTAATGCTGAGCCCTTTTTTGTCCTTGCCAGACTCTCAGAGAACATCTTTCCAGCTCCTTATGCTCAGTAAATCAGCATGATTTGCTATGCCTTTGATCTTAGTGGAGAGTGGGTTTCACTGGGCACAAACACAAGTGCTAGCCAAATGTGAACCACTGAAGACTCTGGTAAATAACATTCAAAAAGTCAATGAACTGTGTCACTGCTCAATTCTGTGAAAAAAATAGACAGTTGCAAAAATTTCAGACTATTCTTTAATAATCATTGAAATACGACTGGAAAAGCAAAGGGTATGTGATAAGCACTTCATTACTACACTGTCACAACTGTAACTGTCTACATATTTGCAGAGGTTTAGAAAGAAGATTCCTTTTCCTTATTTTTATAAGAATTTTCTAAAGGAGAAAGTATTAACTTGCAACTTGCAGTGAAGACACACGAATGTAATCACTCAATACAGATAGAGGATTATAGCATGAGTCCATCAAATATCTAAAGAGAGCATAAGGCTATTCTTCCTATTTTTAACATTAATATGTGGAAAGAGACAAATTCAGTGTAAAATTCTTAGTGAATCTATCATTAGGAAGCTAATCAAATAAAACATTAAGTTGGGGGTTCTGCTGTTACTTCTCAGTTTCTGCTGGAATCTATACTGAGAAATGAAAAGCCTCACAGCCTCATTAATCACAACATCAAATCACAACTTCACAACCTCAGAGTCCTTCCCACAAGCAAAGAAGTTTGCTTCCTGGCCAATAGTCTGTCTGAAACTGATAAATCAGTGCTAACTGTAGGCAGATAGTACAGAAAACTATTTCATGTGCACAGACCAGATACAGTTGAGTTACACAGCCGAGGGATTCCATAAGCAATTAAACATAATTTATAAATGATGTAATTAAATTATATTCATATGCACTGTATTGACTGCGTGCCAATAGATGTTCACACTATGATATATCCTTTCTATAGATTAGGAAGATATATTTTGAGTTTTGCACTTGGCCTGTAAGAATGTGTGGTCAGTTAGACTTAACCTACAGGAAAGTCACAGGGTGCTGTGACTTCACAAAAACTTCACAAAAAATAGCATCTAATGATTTTCCCTCCTTTGGTTAGTGTTTCAATGTTGTTTTCTTTATTATGAGATATCACATTGAGCTTCTAAAGATCACAATTAAGAAACATCCACAAAAGATGCACAGAATAGTAATTCAGCAGTGTAAACATACCATTCCACCCAGCTCATCATACACACGAGTACTGCACAGCATCGCTCAACTCTTCATCTAGGACATCCCACACAGACTCTCCTCAGGAAAGGCACTAACTTTTCTTGTATGTTAAAAAAAAAGTAAAGTCACAGTTCTATTACCAAGCAATATTTCTAGCTTCATTATTAGTGTTAATATAGAAGGTGAAAAATGATGCCATTGTGTTAGCAGATGGCCAGCTTTACCACTCCACTTAAATCCTATAGTTAGATAGTCTCCCAGGTAGGACACATTCCAGTGTCCTTCATCTGCCTCTCAACTCCTTTTTTTCGGCTGAAATAAAATGTAAGAAGTAAAGCAGCAAAGTACTTAAATCCTAGAAACTTTGGCTTTTTTATTTTATTTTATTTTTTATTAACACACTTGATGCTTTAGAAAAAACACTGGCTAAATTTAGATCATTATTGCTCCCCTCTTTTCTCCAAGGCTGAGGTGTAGATGTATCCAGCAGGGCTTTGGCTATGCAGCACCACCACTGGCAGGCAGAGCTGCAGAGAAACCTGCAGTTCCCCCCAAATTCCTCCACAGCTCTTCCCTCATGTAATAACTAAAGAAGCATCGCCTTAGTCACACTTCTATTGCCTGCCTTTCTCTAAAGCTCCTTTCTGGCAGGCAGGCTAACTTTAAACATGAGAAGTAAAATATCTACAGTATTAAACAAAATACAGCTGATTGCCAATGCAAAAAGCATTCCTGCAGATACCCAAGTTTCATTAAATGATTCATCCTTCTCATCCCTAGGAACTTTGCAAATGAATGACTTCGGATAGGCCCAAAGTGACAGAATATAAACATGTTGATAAATACAATGTTGCCTACGACTTTTAGTTAGAATATACAAAAACTAGACAAGAACACCACTCAAACTAAACATTTCCCACTAAGATGTCAGTTGTCAATTACTGATATGGTGTTTAGTAATTATTACACTTCAAAAGTTACATGTTCTTTGTAACAATTCTTAATTTTAACTTTACATCCTACTACTATTTAGCTTGTAAATTATTAATTCATGCATGAACATGCACAAATACATAATACACATGTAGCTGCCTTGGCTACAAACATCTTTAAAGAAGATACACGGCTGACTTCTTCCTGTTTAATTTGCAGTATAATTTTTGTAATGCACTGGTTTCCCCTTAACATCAAGAACAAACATAATCGCAAAACTACTTTAAAAAAAGGCTAAAATATTATGTTAAAATATATTGCTGAGCATCATTTCCTGTCTCCATGCCCAAAGTAATCAAAGTGTTTTACCCTCTTTTATGTTGCACATTAATTGAAATTCCGCTGGAGCTGGGGAGCCACAGTCTAGACTATATAAAACACCACACAGAAATGACAGTGCCTGCTGAAAAGACTTTATGTTCCGGTAGTCCTTTTTGTCATTATAACTAATTATGTAAGACCAAATAAGCCTGCAATATTAACTCAGCACTCAGGGGTTCCTAGAAATGGATGCTCCCTGTGATGCTATGGATATTAGAAAATGCAGTTTCACAGTTTCGTTGTCAGTAGGGCCATGTGATCTATTAAGTAGTGTCATGTAGGAGAGAAAGAAAAAAAGGCAAGTCTTCGGTAAAATATCTTGGTTTGCCGCAGCACTTTCCACTGCTCTAATTTTTATTGTAGTTTATTCTTTGGTAATGATGTATGTACAGGAAGAAATTCTACTCTGTCCATTGTCAGGCTGTTCAGTGAGATGTTAAAGCTAATCTCAACATACCAGGAACAAAAATATTCTTTTAAGGGAAAGATAATTTCCTGTGATTATTATTCACTATGAAATTCAAAGACTTCAGTAGCTTTACAAATTATCTGGAATGAAAAAGAACAAAGAATGTGAAATATTTTCTATTTATATTTTTCAGATTGCAACAATAGAGCCTTTGAATCCTATTTTTTAAATAAAAATCACGTTTTGACTTTCCATAAATGTTCTTTTGTTTATTGAAGATCTTTTTGGAAGGGAAAATCATTTTTATCAGTAACAGAACAAAATAGATAAGACTACATTGAGCACTAAGAAATACACAATTGCTTTCTCTTCCTTAGGTATTTTGTGTTTGACAGAAGTTAAGCAGTACCTTCAGTTATTTCCACGTAAGTAATGGGCTTGTTGTTGTATTTATTACTGGGAGTGCTATTTTGGTATTGCTGATACTTTATATTAAATGTCCAAAATTAGGTTCATTCTCATTGAGCATGTGATTCACTAATAATCTGGAGGAAAATCTATTTCTCTTGATGGCATATCTGTAAAGTAGTTGCAATTGTATTAGTGTTAAATCCTCACATTTCCTTGATTATGGTGTTGCACACTGTGTTGCCACTTTCCCAATTTCAAGTTTTTATTCCAGTTCAGTAGACAAAAATAAGGCTTTCACTTGCTTTGATAACTCTGAAAAGTGAGAGGTTATAAAAGACCCAAACCTTTACTCACACAGTGCATAGTATATATAGTTTGTGCAATAGGAAGATACTTTATTTGTATCAGCCAAATCAGTTAACCTTCTAGTAAGTTCTACAGCAGTCTGGAGAGCCTGGTACCCATTTTCAAGGCCACTTTTTGGAGGAGATCATTGCTGCCATATCTGAAAAGCCGGTTAAGCCTGCAGGGTCCTACCAACATTGGTTGGCATTTGTCTGCCATTGGGTCAGGCCTGTCAAACATTATTTGAATCTATTTGGCATCAAGCAGATATAAAGTTCAAGCATTCAAAGTTCAAGAACATGCACCACATTTATGAGACAGCAATGCAGCAGTAAGCATCTGCATTCCTCTTAGCTACCATTTTGTGGCAGAACCACTGTATTTGATGGCAGCTTGGGTTTGTCCCCGTGTTTTTGATCTGCTCACTGTTCTCTGGTATGTCTGCAATGCTATCGACTCTTCTCCTTGCTGGGCATAGCCCTCTCCACTGGCATCTGCCCTGACGCAACAAGCCAGCCATAAATGTTTATAGGAAATCACAGTAATGCCAAAAGTGATGCTGTGTCTATGCCTTGCCTGACCATTTGAATAAACAAGCCGAGGTTCAGGCTGGCAAGCAGAGCCAAGAGATTGTTGTTCAGCTCTGGCATTTTACATTTTCATACAGTAGTGAAGCATCTATAAATAGCCTTTGAGGAACATAAACGTTTTAGTATAATGGGATTCATGTTTAATACGGGCAATGACTTCCCTTCCCATAGGATCACAATTAAAATGTTTAGACAAAATTAAACTGCTTCTTGGGAAGAAGCTATGATGCAGAGTACAATATTTAAACCAACTCCCAGTGCCTGACAGAAAATGGTTCTTTGCAATCAAGCCCTAAAAGAGGAGACAACATAGCTGTTTATTACCGCTACATATGCTGATAAAATATAGACACTTGAGCCCCAGTATCAGAATTATACAGAAAAATTGTATTTCTGAAAGAAACTGTCATTCCTCTTTTCTGAGGAGAGATTAGTAGTTGTCTGAGGCAAGTTTGGGACATGTTTTTATTATTAACTAGCATCATGTTATTGGCTGGCTGGCTTTGGCAAGACAGATTTTCATGTACAGAGCAGTTTGATAGAAATTGCTGTCTGTCTATTATTTGCAAGAAACAGGTTTTAATCACAGTATTCTCTCTCCTTGTAAGATCCTTGGCTCTGGCTGCAAAGCTCTCATGCAGAGCTCAGGCAGGGAGGAAAAACAGTTGCTCAATGCCATTATGAGTCTCCAGTTAATCCAGGAGCTAATGAGGACTCTAGCCCTTGGCACAAAATGGGGTCATCTCTGGGCAGTTCCCACTTATACCCCATTCCAGTCCTCTACAATAGCTTGTTATGACAGACTAGAAACATCCAGACCAAGGGTTGTTTTGTTTTTCTTGTTGCTGTTGGTTTATTTTATTTACAAGGAAGACAACTAGGTGTTTTCCCTCTTTGCTACCCCTTACCCTACATTTACAAAGTTTGAGAGAAGGCGTTACGACAAGGATTTCTACAGAACCTCTCTGGAAATGAGTAGCAAGAACTGACAGTGACTGAAAACAAGCACAACCTAAAATGCCATCAGATATTCAGGAAAAAGGAGCTGTGCTGGCCAAATTTAAGAGATGAGTTCATTGCTTTGAGTAAGTGGCATATATTTCCAAGTTTGCCATTTATTCACTGATAAGCTCCCCTATTCAACCTTTACTATTTAGCTGTTCTTAGGTTTGCTATTCTGGCCACTCTAGTTGAAGTACGCAGCTTTAGAAATGTTGTTAGGATTAAATTATATATTTTGTGATTATTAGGTCTAGCCCCACAACAAGATGACTGTTGAGAATGTGATCATACTAAGGACTTATATTCCAGATGTGCTGAGAAATCCCTGCCCCTCTAGATTCTGAGCTCTGTCCCTAGTGCTGTCAAGAGAACAACTCCATACTTAATTTCTGTTTCAAGTTTTCAATCTTATTCCAAGGACCATGGATAGTTCCAGATGTATACTCTGAATATTCACTCATATACCATCTTTGAGAGAAATTCCTTATCGCATTTTAGAGCTCTTCACTGCTCAGATACCTTTGAGTTTCCGTTGCAACACCATCTGACATTAGATCTGCTAGTTCTGATTCCCATCACATCAATCAAACATGGGTGGAAAATGTGTTTCCGCTGAACCTAATTCATTAAATTGTCAAGAGCTGCTGATGTAATATCATAATGAGAAGAGGAAACAGACACAGAAAGTAGATTTTTTTTTTTTTTTTTTAAAACCAGAGCTATTTAATCTAAGCACCATGGTGAAGAACTGTAGTCTTTGCATTGCAGAGAGGACTTGGGGAGCTGTTAATTTCTTCTGTTAACGTTGTTATTCTCTGTCACAGTCTATACTGCCCTGGAGATATAAGCTAAATGCTTAATTGACATCTGTTCCTAGAATGCTTTTTTTGCTTCCAAGTTTTTTCCTAGTTTTGTTTTGGGAGTTGTTCCATGTGTGCAACCTGTGGCTGAGGTTTCTGGCGTTATGTATCCTTCTTCAACTAATCTGTATGACCACGGTGAGATCATGTGCAGTGCCAGCTTCTGATTGACTGCATTGGCCACATTGCCATGAAAGTTTCCCACCTTCTGCACACAAGAACACCACACTGAAGCCTTGGAAGCACAGTGACATTTATTTTCACCATTTTAGCCACCTTGGTTCAGCTAAAGCTACAGGTACCTCCCCTGCATATTGGATGTGTTAGTTTCTCGCAGAGCTATCATGAACCCATGCTGTGTGGAAGACCAGTGCGGCCTGAAATCTGAGTGAAAACATGCCTTCCCAGTCTGTGTGCTTGCAGAGCTTTATTGATCTTGCTGTAACTCATCACGATACTTTGATGTCTGACTTAGGCCAGCACTGCCCCCCGTGCAGCCAGAGGGGAAGTCCTGCACTGACACCTAGAAAGTTCCCAGCAGTATCTGAGTGCTTGAGGTAGCACATCAAATCTTCCCCTATTCTTGCATTAAATCTTCAAAAGGGCAGCTTTTTAAACTGTGATATTCTGGAGGCAGTTCACTTTGTTTTATCAGCATTACCTAAGTTCCCTTACTTGAAACTGGCCTTTAAAATTTCTGTCAGAAAACAGTGCAACTTTTAACTCACAAAGAAAGCTAATACCAGACAAGCAGACAAGACAAACAGCAAGATCTGACTTCAGACTTCACGTTTCAGGCAGATATTTTGTGAGTTACTAGAAGCCATAGAACTTCTCTTCCTAGTTCATAAAACTGAAACTTTCATAGCCAAGAAAACAAGAAAAACTACTAGAACGTGACAAAACAGATCCCTAATCAAAAGCACCAAGGAAACATTAATATGCAATCCTCCATTTTGACATTAGAAAACATCTGTAGTGTTTGCATTCTGCAGCATCTTAGGCTTTGAGGAAGTACATAATGTATACCTTCTGCCTCAAGATTTGAGTATCTTAAAGCCCTCCGTAGCAGTTTTTTATATTACGATAGTGTATGCAGATTGTATAAGACTTTTGCAAATTCAGTTACAAAATATATTTACTCATGAAAAATTTAAAGTGTGAATATACAAACTCCAAGAACAATAAGTCAACTATTAAAGCTACAGATGCTCACTTCCAAGCATGCTTAAAATATTACCTATTTTCAATTATTCTACAATCTTCATAAAAAATCACACTTGCTTCTCAAAAGACAAAGACCATGCAAGCAGCATTACCACTTAGAAATAAGGCTAAAGAACTCTGCATGAATACTGACCACAGCCCACAGTCCAGTTCAAAATGCCCCACAATAAAAGGAGCCCTACAGCCTGTCACAGGTGGGCACTGGGCTTCCTAAGGGTTACCAAATATTGATGACTTTCTGCAGCTAGCCAGCTTTCGTCAACTAAGACTCAGGGACCCGGGAAGGCAGGTTTAGGCAGCAAAAGCAGAGGTAAATTTAAGATCAGAATCCTCCCAAAGTGCTGCTCTAACCCATCTGATCTGGCTGGTCTTGTGCATTGTGTGAGAAATATGTAGGCACATGAGCACCTGGACTACCATTTTCTCCCAAAATAATCCCTGACAGAAACACGAACACATCCATTCCAGCACTGTTCAGTGAGACACAAAGTGAATACATCCATAGGCTGTAAAGGACATATTTTCCTGTGAATTTTCTCTGTATACTCTTCACTCAAGCCTTATGGTGGAAACCTAGTATTAACAACACTTCTGAACATGCCATGGAAACAGCCTATTTACCGTAAAACTGAAATTGTGGGGGATTTTCCAGAAACTTTAGATTCCATGTTTTCATTCCTATTACTTTTGAAAAATTTAGGAAACAGTAAAGATATCATAAAGCTGCTCCAAGACAGAATCAATATTTATCTAGTTAGAGAATAGATGTTATTTTGGACATTAGAGCTGAAAGCAAGGCAGAACATTTGCATTTGTTTTAAAAATTTAATTCTATATGCTCAATGAACAAAATATGCAAATATAATAGGCAATGTGCAAGCATATAAAATTAAATGTTACTTTAAATATTTAATGATTTTGTGGACATTAGTGAAACAAGAAGAATGACATCTTTTGACAAATTCTGCCTATGTTAGTCTGACTTTGGTCACCTAATGGCCAATGATATAAATAGTCACCTCTGGTCTTTACTGTACAAATTGTTTATAAGTGAGGCTATGTCTGGAACTGGTCATGACTTGACTCAGGTACAGGATGAGGGTCTGCTGAACACTGTCCCACTGGGGCGTGGATTGCATTTGACTCACCACAGCATCCACCTTGTTTTCACCAGGAGCAGATGGGAGGGAAAAAGAAATGAAGCAGGGCACAGTGGAAGTAAGCTGTCTTTCCAAAAGGAGCGAAGTGACTGTCAAATGCATTATTATTTCCTAACATTGCTCTTCCTAATTAGCAACTGTGCTTCGTTGCTATAGGGATGATTTGGGATCATGAATCCAAAAGGTGAGACACAGGGAGGCGAGTTACTGCACAAGAATGGAGCCTAGAGGTGTCAAAGTCGTATGGGTGAAAGGAAGGGAATCACAAAAATTTCTTCATAAAAATGTGTCAGAATTTGCAAATAGCTGTGTTAAAACATTTTTTACAAGCTGAAGGTTACACACCTTCACAGGACCAGAGCTCAGTTCTTGGAAGACAGAGCTCACAGCAATGCATGACATGACTTAATTCTTGACAGATCTATGCCGAGTTAAAACCCAGAAGTGCTTCGGAAAGGCCTATTGCTATACTATTTTTCTTTTTTACAGGAAATACTGGACTAAGTTTGGAATTAGTCATGATGGCCTGCTGAGTAACTAAAGCCCATTTTCATAACAGCCCCTAAACACCATGCTGATTTCTTAAACATCAGCTATGCACATACTTGGGTGGAGAGCAATTACAGCTGTAAGGGATGTATTACTGTCTTCTGGGGATAAAGAAACATACTTTTTTTCTCCACAATCTTATGTTCTTCTGCAAGAGGGACTCTCAGCAACAAGATTTCAAGAGAAAAGTAACTTTTCTTTTTTTTATTTTCTCCAAAAGGAAAGTCTCCTCATTATCAGACTTTAAATAATGACTTGAACTTTTTCCTAACAGTCATGCCACACTTCAAAGAGAAGCTAAGGGTCTGATTAGGTTCTTTAGCTTCTACTTTATTAAAATTAGGTCACACCTACCTCTATCCCAGAAAACTGCTGTGGTGAGCTAGATCTTGAAACCATACTGAGACTCTCCATGCCTTGAAGGCAGCTGAGGAAACTGGGAACTATCTTCAGGTGGTCAGCACAAACATGTCCCACCAGAATAAAGACTTAGAAATGTTCAGTGCCTGGGTCCTCACCATGGCAAACAGTATCAGGTAAGGAACTGATCTACTCCTGTAGCCACATATTTTGAACTTCAAACAGTTTGTGCAAGCTTGAGCATGAAGCAGCAGATCTGATGCCTCAAACAGGGAAAGGTCTGACAGCTGAGAGGCTCTTCTGCGTCCTCCGTGCTTGTCTAGATCTGAACTCAGACACGGGACTGTCTAACTCAGTCCCAGCATTCAGATGCAAAGACATGAAAAAGTACCACATCAACTGTGAAAAAACACAGGTCATAAATATAACCCCCAATAAAAAAAAATAAGAAGTGCAGAATAACACTAACAGTGGGGACTGGAGTAGAGAAATTAAGGTACATAGGGAAGGAATAAAACTACAGAAAAATGCTAAGATTGTACTGCATAATAGAAATTTTTACATATCTACAGGAACATTAGTCTCTAAAGGACAGAGGTGATATGAGCCAGACAGAAGAACCTTTCCAATGCGTGAATATCATGGAATTTAATCTCTGTTTTTAAGGGCAGGAATGATTAAATTTAATTCATTAAAACATTAGTAGCGCTGTTATTCAAAATGCAGTTGTGGGTATGTTTGCACTGCTGTGACAAATCTGCATATAAGCTTTGAACTGAATGGCCATATTTCATATTAACCTGCTCAACTAAGGACAGTCTGCCCAGTCAGGTTTTCTTGGTTGCTTTCCCATTTGGGGCCAAATCTAGTGATGTAGGTCCATAGGAACAGAATATTAGTCCACAAAATTCTCAGACTCCCCAAATTTAGCAAGTATGATTCCCAGTCGGCAGGTGGCCCATGTTATTTTCACATTCCTCGGGTCAAAGTTTCTGTTAAATTAGTGACAGAAATTCCATCACTTGGCTGTTGCTCCAAATGCTGCATTTCCCCTTTACACCCTGTTTACAATCTGACTGGCTGAGGCACCTGCCTGCCCCTTTGCTTCAACTGTTGAATTCCAAGCAGGTGAAATGTAATTTACTTTGACATTTGATCTGCTTTCTGACTCACAGAAAAGTGTAAATGTAGCCCAGAGATGAATTCAGGCTTTATGTAAGCAAGGACCACCCCATGGAAATTTGTACAACAGACTGTGTTGATACAAGCAAAGGTGAGGATTGATTAGAAAATTAGCTGCAAATGGTGTGATTATTCACGGTTGCCTAGCAAGGGAACAATAACCCTATATCCCAAATACTTCCAAGCTATTCTGTTTGTCCTGCAACAGTTTGGGGACCATTTGTGTTTCAGGGTACAACCAAGGACCTGACTTTTTCCACAGATTTCTCTTCTTTCTTTTCTCTTCAGGAGACGAACAGGGGGTAGTATCCCATCTGGTTAAACAGAACCACGAATTTAAGTTGGAAAAAAGATGCTTTTTGAAGAACACATCATGAACATGCAAAGCAACCTCAGTAACAACATTCAACATGAAGAAACATCCGTCCATCAGTTGCTACAGTGAACCCAAACCATTTTTTTTCTGTGCAGGGTTTCAATTTTCTGCTACATTTATTGGAGAATGAAATGCAAGTATGTCTTTTGTGCTCAGTCCATCTAACTGATGACATTTGGAGACAGCAAAAGTTGCCCAGGCTCTGCTCTTTTTCAAGTCCTGTAACCCAGGCTGTAGCTTTTTTCCAGTACAGGCCTTCACATTAGAAAAAGAAGACTCAAAGCTTCCTTCTGTGTCTCTTCCCCATCTATAAAGACCAAGGAGATTCACTCTGCTGTAAGCTTTTCCAGTCCTGAACATCTTTGTGTATCTGCAGTATCTAACACAGCAGGACACTGCTTTTGATTAAGACTTTCAGGCTTTACGTAGCATACAAGATTTGGGAAGATGAATACACTTCACACAGAAGCATGGAACTCAAGATGGAAAAGCAGTAGCAAAAATATGCAGGAAGAATATGCTGGCTTATTGTATAGTTTCCTGAGGGTTGCTACTCTCCTCCCTTCCACTCCATCAGTACATAGATTATGTCTGTGGTTCCTTACACCCATTGAATACCAAATATCTTGCTGCCTTCCTTCTTATGAAGATCATGAGTTAGGGGAACAATAATAGTCACATTCTTAGGCTATAATAGCAACATTTAGAAGTATTTGTCTTTTCCGTTTTCTGACAGATCCATTACTAGTTCATTAGCCTTTAGTGGGTAGAGACATTCAGTAAACAAATGAAAGTAACTCCATTTAAGAGCCAGTGAGCTAAATACAGCACTACCGCTTAGCTTGCTAATTATATGGAGTGTTGCAAGTGCACACTGAAACAGATCCATCCTTTTGCGGCAATTTTATGAAGTCTTGTCCTAAAATTTCTAAAAGCTGAGGCACACAAATTGGCTTTCTTTGTCAGTGTCAGTGGCTACAAAGATGTGAAATGGAAAACCAGTCCAGGAGAATCTGTGTTACTTTAACTTGCCATGGTTTAACAAATGTTGAGAATATATATTTTAAATTCAGAAGATCATTATCTTTCCCTTCCACTATTTCCCTGTTAAGAAGACAGACTACTCCAAGTACTAAAAAGCATAGTAGCTGAAAGGTTGATCTCTAATTTTTAAACAAAAAAAAAGATGAAAAAAAGAGAGAAGGGGAAGAACATAGAAGTCAAGCTTTGATTCTTGTGATACAGTGAATGTTACTTTATACTTTCATTCCAGAATATCTTGTATCAAGCAACAGAACAGTATTACTTCTCTTCCCTCTGCACATTCTTTTTCCCACAACCACATTTGTGCTCCTGTAGTGAAACCAGGCAGCTGGTCACCTTCATGTACATGCACTATAACCTCTTTGGGTCAGGCTCCTTTTACAGCAGATTTTGCAGTTCATCACAGTGAGACTTGAACCTGGCTAGAAAAGGAACTTCACCTTCTCCAGGTACTGCAAGAGAATGCAATAGGAACATAAATCCCACAGTAGCAGTGTAATTACTCCATCATGCATAAATGTCTTTGGAAATAATACACAGGACTTTATAGAGGAAGTATTTTCATACTAAATGTGTGGAACAAAGAGGAGTTGGACAGTAAGACAGATTCCTTTCACAAAGATTTAACCAAGATAGAAGGTTCACGTTCTGTTTACACCCCTATGTTGCTAATAGGAAGCTACTTCTCATTCAGAGTTTCTTTAACACTCAAAATTAAATAAATGGCAAGAAACTGCAACCACTATTTTAACATAGCTGTTTCTCTTGGGGCTGAATTTTGAGCTGAGAATGATGATGCTATGTAAGGAATCCAAGTTTTTTTTTTTTTTTTTACTTGTTTCAGAAGACTGAATTATGTTGTTGGTGCAAATGCTGGCTGTACTTTGACAAGGTATGATGTAGATGTCAGAAATACACATTTTGGGAAGATATGTTATTGCAGGGCACTGTTGTAAAGATGCTTTTAAGAAGCTGTTGCCTCTTTTTCTAATTGATCACAGGAAGTGCATCTCTTTGAGAAGATGTGAGAGCTGGGATCAATGACAGGCTAGTTTAATGCAGCTCTTAACAACCTGCAGAGATTAGGAGGCTGTCAGAAAGATAACACCAGAGATTTATAGATTGTTTTCTGAAGCCATTCTCAGCTCTCACGGGTGCTCTGTTATGTTTCTGTACGCTTGGATATGTAATACATACTCCCCTTACAGACCCAAACTGTACTTCTAATTTATGAAAAAATAGCATTGCACCTCTATGTGCTGCTCAACTTACAACAAACTGGGCAACATTGGGAAGCCAAGGCAGTTTAGCACTTAGAATGGCTTCAGGATATAGGGGAAATTTGAGTTATAGCTGCAGTTTATTCTGTCACTTGAGGTGGGTGTAAACAGGCCTCATTCAGCTACCCTAATGCCACTAACCTGGTGGCCTACCATTATCAGCAAGCCCCCTGGGTGCTGAGCTGGGGCTCAGGTGCCACTGTGTTTGGAGGCCCATCTTCTGAAAGGCAGCTGAAGGCCTTGGAGAAGGTCTCCGCTCCCTCAGAGGTGGGACAGTGCCTCTACTCACATGATTAGCTTGGGAAGGAGTCAGACTGATGCCTACCAAACCCGTAAGGGAAAGTAAGAGATCTTCACTGATGCAGGAGGAGCACTATTGATTTTCACAGAATTAGGCTACTTTGCATTAGCTGAAGATCCCTTCCCTCTAACTGAATGACCCAACAAGTCTGTTAGCATTACATTGAGCTTTCCACAGCTTCTTGACATGTATATAGCACCTCTTCAGAGGAATTCATTTATGGGATTTGTCTGTAGTAGCTCTGAAGACATTGCATTTTCTATCTAACATGGATTAGATTGGGCTATCCATTCTAATTATCCCTGAAGATCATGTCACTTGTCAGTATTCAGCTCAGAGCAAAGTAAAAATGAATTACCTGAATGGTCACTCTCTGGACACAGAGGGCACTCTGGTCAAAAGAGAAATTCAGAACATGCAGGGAAAGGTTACTCACTCAAAAGCATATAAATTCTGAAGATAAAAGCAGTTAACCACTCCTTAAAGGAATATTAGGAAGACTTTCCTGTGACTTTTGGTGTTTTATAATTGTAAATCAGGAATGGAGAGACCTTAAAGACAGAAGTGTGATATACTGGGCAGTTTCAGCCCACAGATTTATCTACACTCCTTTCCCAACTCTGCAGAGGACCTGCCATCATTTTCATAAATATATGACAAGGACAAAGATGGACAAAGACAATTAACTTAGTTTCTCATGAGCTTTGTGCAACGTACAAGGTGATGACTTGAAAGCAAACCCCAGCAGCTTGAGATATATAGCAGTTTAAGTGGGTTGATGTGATTTCTTATCTACAGTGAAGCATTAGGCAGCATCACACTGACAGCAGCAAAAGGTTACCTGTTTTCAACCGGAGAATTCGTTTTTAGCACCTTAGCAGGGAGGTTGTGTTCATTGCCTATTTGTTATTAGCTTCACTTTTAAAATATTTTTTTCCTAAATAAATATTTAAGCAATCTATGGCAATCAATAAAAGAGGTGGTTGACATCATACCAATTGGTTATCAACAGAATTATAGATGTTCATTATCATTTTTTGTCAATATGCCTAGCACCATTTAAAAAGTAGTAAGAAAATGACAGGACCATTTTAAGATATGAAGAAATAAGGAATTGCTAGGAACTTTTACATGACATTTGGAATTTATTTTGGTTATGTAGCATAGAAAGAGCACACTGCATTAATGTTTTTTCCCCTATTTTTAAGATAAGGAGGGATGGGCCAAGTAGGGGCACACAGCCTAGAGTTCACCTTTTCTTAGGTGAAACTGACATTGAAAGGTTAGCTGTAGGACAGAGGTAAACTGCTAAATTCATAGCTTATACTAATAAAGGAATCTCACTACGGGGACTAAACGTGCAAGACAGTCGCTTTCCTACAATGCCATTTTGATTAGTTTCAAGGCATCCACCTTACACAGGTGACATTTTGATCTGTCAAAGGAGCAGGGCCAACACTGCAAAGCACCAGAGGAGCTAAGTCTGTAAGGTTACAGCTTGCTTAAAACAGTTTACCATAATGTGGTTGGGATAAAAGTAACCCACAAAAAACTGTTCTTAATCCTCAGACTTATCAGCATGCTTTCTCCAGACCACAAAGAATCCTTGACCACTCAAATTGTGAACACAGGAAAACCCTACTGTATGTGTGCAACCACACAGAGATGTCCACAGACACACAGATGTTGGATAGCAGTCCCTTCCAGATCAAGCAATTAACTGAAAAGAATTAGGAGATGAGATGCTACATTAATAAGTACAAAACTAATAGTAAATAAGCAATAAGTACCATCAAAAAAAGCACTGCGGAGATGGACATTTCTTTCAGACTGGTAAGAGGATGGAATGGAATATGGGCAATAAAAAGGAAATAACCATCTTCCTGAGAATAAACAGTTGCATATAAAAGGTGGGAGTAGTCACTAAAGCTGACTATAAACCATTAATTGCCTCTTAAAACCCATGTGGCAGACAGATTTTTTTTCTCTCTCTCCAGTCTTAATATTGTATATTGTAAAGTGAGATTAGGAAGAACATTGTTTGAGAAAATTCTCTACAGCAGCTGAGAGAAGTGCTGTGGAAGAAAAATCTACATCTATACTATATCCATATCAATTTGTCCTGAAAGCATTCACCAAGAACAGAAAATGGGGACTGAAATTGTCAGAGCATCTGCCCAGGAAGAGGCCCTTTAGAAGTGAATTACAGAAGCAAGGAGTAAACCATTAGAAATGCAAGTGAGAATTTTGAGATTAAATGCATTTTTATTTTAAGACTGCAGGATGATTATTTCTAAAGTATTACAGAAGATGTGATCTCCTGCATTCCCCATCATCCACAAGAAGTTCAAAGACACTTTATATTGAACTCAAATGAACAGTAACATCGAGGAATTACTAAGGCTCTTTGTATTGATAAAAATAGACCTATAGCTTGAACAAGTTCATGCTAGTTCCACCAAAGATATCTTGCATAAAGCATTACGTACAAACAAAAAAATATGTACTTCCAATACATTATTTTGTCAAAATATCTTTGCTAGTAGGTACTATCAACAAGCAATTTCATCACGCTTATCAAGTAGATTAAGTGACCTGCTATACCCCATCAGTAATAACTGACAATAAACAAGTGTTTATAATCTAGGGTAGAACTTCTGAAGTTCAGTTCAGATTAGATATGTTGTCC
This sequence comes from Anas platyrhynchos, assembly GCF_047663525.1. Lineage (NCBI taxonomy): Eukaryota > Metazoa > Chordata > Aves > Anseriformes > Anatidae > Anas > Anas platyrhynchos. The sequence goes on along the minus strand of NC_092593.1, from coordinate 37,258,418 downwards.
TTCACTATACTCATCCCATTTGCCCCTTAATATAGAAAACTTTTTAAAGAAGGTAACATTTTGAAATGTGACAGAGACCCCAAGTCTCATCAAGACAATTTCATTAAGTGCCAAAACAGTGCCGATGATCTATGTTACGGATTGGTGGTATTTTTACAACCTAAAGCTAATGCTTGCCTCATCATTTGAGGTCTGAAGCTGTACAGAGAAAAAGTAAAAACAAACTCTAAGACAACAGGCCAAACATTTTTAAAGATATTAATTTCCCCGAGACAAACTGTAAGACCACGGCAGTGAGTTGCCATACCATGACAGGTTTTGCACTAGTGCCAGGTGAACATGTACAGCATCCATGAATCCTATAGGTCTTGGACAGAACAGGTAAAAAAGGCTGCTTTTGTTGACACAGATGTAATGGACTTAAAGCTATAGTAGGGATGTTTCAGCCACACCTTACAAATACCCTGGACACCACAGAATTTTTTGAAATTTTGAATTAGGGAACAACGTTACAAACACCCAGAGAGAAAAGCATGGTCTGCTGTAGCTTTGTAAGGTTTTCCAAAATGCTCTTAAAGTAGCTAGAATTAAAACTGATGTTACCACCCTTGGAGTGTTATGGCAAAACACTAATTACCAGAGCTGATACAGAGCAGAAAAGATACCTTTGATACTTCTTGGCATTGAGAGATTACTGAACTACAAGTTTAGCAGTTGGACAGCTTACACTAGACGCATATAGTATTTAAACACACTATTTACACAGGTCTGTACTGAGAATGCAAAACAATTGTGTATGGTAATTCTATTCTTGGAGCAGATCCAAGAGGCAGCAAGGTGCTATTCAGCAGTAGCTAGGAGTACAGGAAGGCAGATAAGCATGGTTTCCACCTGGGCTCACTGCTGGACACTTCAGTTGCCTAGCTCATCCAGAGGCCCCTGAAAGCTTTTGATCAAAACCTTCCTGTGACAGAACAATTAAACTTGGTCTATTTCCTTATGTTGCACACTGGTATGTAGCTTCTACACTTGCTCATCTGCCTCTGCTGTGATAGACCATGTTTAACATATATTACTTCATTCTATATCTGCTTTGCATGTTTAGTAAACAATCTGGGGGACAATGCAAACCTTCAGTAATATTGCCTCTTAGGGAGAGAAACACTGAAGTTGCAAAAAACTGACATGCCAAGGAACAATAAAATTCAGTACTTTCCTGAATTCTAAGATGTATATTTACACCATAGAAGGAACAAGTCTGGATCCTATGAATGAATCAGCTTGAATGAACACCTGTATCTGCATAGAGCCCCGTAGGCACCAGTGAGACATCTCCTGGTATACAAACTCTTCACTCTGAAGCTAGCTGTAGGATCAGGCCTGTATTTCCATTGAACCCTGAAAGTGGAAAGCCATTGTTATTTTGCTTTTTAGCCTGTGTGATTCAGTTGGGTTGCCTAGAATTACAAGTGTTACAGATGGTCAGCTGAAATGCCATTGTACAATAATAAATATATTTGGCCATTTGATGGCAGTGTTAAATAGTGCATCACAAGATACTGGTAAGGTTCAGGATTTTGCTCTTGGGACCACACACATCTCTTGCAGCTTTCCTTCCAGGACTTTTGATACAGACCACCTTCCTCTCCCACCTTTCTTTTTTTTTTTTTTTAAGTAAAATAAAGCAAAAAAACTGTCAGGGATACAATGTGGATTAATTATCTAAGAGAACATGTTGAAATAACAGCATATATTGTTTGTTCACAGACACCTCAGTAGTTTGGATGACGAGGTTCCTACTGTAACATTCTAGGTCACACCATCAAATTAAAAAAAAAAAGTGAGCCACTGATAGACAAATAATCTGCAGTTAGAAATGGTCTTCTTAAAGAAACCTTTCCTTTCTCCAAGTCTAACAACAAAAAACAGCCTTTAGCAAGAGGTCTAGCAGAAAGATTTGCTTTTCACTCTTGAACAGCTCCAAAGTGCCCAACGTCCAGCATATGAGTAATCACTAGCTCTGAACACATCATGCTAATAACAAAATAGCAACTTCTTAACTTCCAGCCAGTCTCTAACTACACTTACAGGTCCAACCACCCACCAGCACACCCTTCAGTCAAAGCAAATGATTCAGAGTGAACCATTTAATTGCAAGTTTTACCCTTTTTTGCATTTACAAGTTCCACACTATCACCCTTCAGATTTATTCATTGCACATAGTCATTAAGTGAATGTCATTAAGTGAATGAACTTAGGAATTAATCTACATGCGGGTTGCAACACCTGAGAATGAAACTATCTCATTCAGAGCCCATGCTTACCTTGGCCTCCCCAAAATTTCCCCAGCATGCAAGTGAATGCACAACACCTTGCAACAGCTGTGACAATTCTCATCTCAGCTAGTCTTTAGCCATAGCTGGCATGAACAACTGAAACTACTCCACTACAATTCTAAGAATAAGAGGGTGCTCACTGAGAAAATCCCTCCAAACACCTCACTTCTGTGTAGATCAGTAGCATTAAGCCCATAGATACTCCCAGCTTCAGGGAAAAAGGAGTAGCAAAAACAGACTTTCTAGTTGGCTTCCAGTTTGTGCAGTTATGTTTTGAATATATTAAAACAGAGTTTGGTAGTGCAAAGATGTACTTAAAGAGCAAGATTGCAAGTTGACTAGTTTACAGCCTGCAGGGGATTGGCCTTGGCTGGTCACCTGAGTGCCTCAGCCACTGTAACCCCTGTACCCTTCCAAGGGAGAGAAAGCACAATGAAGAGAACCCACAAGGCAAGATAACGACAAGGAGATCGCTTACACTACCCACCACAGGTAAAACAGATGTAACAACTGACATTTATGTTAGTTTATCACTAATTAAAGTGGTTTAACATAGTAAGAAGCAAAGACAAAAGTTAATATACCCCCCCCCCCCCATCTCAGCCCTCCTCCTCCTCAGCTCTTCCTCCCACCTCCCTGAGGGCTGGGTCACCACACAACAGTACCTCTCTGTCGCTCTGTCCTCCTCACAGTTGTCCCCTGCTTCAGTGTGACTGCTCTCCTCAGCCCACAGCTGCTCCAAGACAACCCTGCTCCAGCGCTATCTCCTTTCATCAGGCCGCAGCTCCTCTCAGAAGCCTGCTCTCGGTGGTTTCTCCTCAGACACAGGGCCTTCTCCAAGCTTAGTACTCACAAGGTTGTCCCCATCACACTTCTTACTATCAGTGAAGATTTTTCCCTTCCTTAAATAGATTTTCCATTGATGGGCCACACTTGGGGCTGATAGGCTCAGCTGTACCCTGTGGAACCTGGCCACTGACTAGGCCCCTCACAGCCCAGCCATGCTACTGGAGCTTTACCACAAACACCTGACGCAAAATCCTTTCCCTTTCAATAATCTAGGCATCAAATAGAGCATAGACTCCTGAGACTAGTTAGTACCACACCTTATCCTTATGTAAAAACAAGAAAATAAAAATTCCCGAGGAAATAATTGTAGGAACAAGCTCATATTTGAAAGAGAATTGCAATACTATGATGGGTATTAGAAGCTTTTAAAATAAGCCAAGCAATTGCTACCAATAATGACACACTTGGGAGCAATTAGAGGCCTTATTTAATGGGCACCAAAGGCAGGTGGGTATGAGTGTTAGATGATAGGAGTTGTAGTGTGGGTGGGTGTGTAGAAGTAAGGTGGCAGAAGAGGGAAGCTCTTCTGCTTGAGCAATGTTGGTTCTGGAGGGCTTGTTATTCCTCACACAGATGTAAAGAGTTGTCATGAATGTCTCTATTGTATTTGAGGAAGCTGAGTTAGGAAAGCTGGGAAGTTATTGACCTGAGTGGATGGTCTTTAGTAGATCTTCAAATACAGGTGAAGTAAGGTGATACCCAAGGTAGCAAACAGATTCCTCAGAGAAAATGCTTTTCTGCTGCTTTACTTCAATTTTTTTTTCCCTCCCTGACTGTTGCATGTCTTGAGGTTATGGTGCGTGTGGTGGTGAAGATATTTCCACCAGTTGTTTTTTCTAACTTGAAGATGCTATATCTAGCTGTATAGGGATAACTTCCTATTTCTTAAGTATGAAATAGGGAAATCATACCTCTTTGGCTACTGAAGGCCCTAAAGATTGTTCTGTTATCATAATCTTAACATATGGGGTAAGCTGGTTTGTGAAGGAGCAGGCTTGAAAACGTGTGGAAAACCAACTTATTTATTTTCTTCAGTAACAGCAGTCAACAAGTCTTCCATCTTTTAATTAAGTGTAAAATACTATGTCAAAAATGTGTATTTTATGCTTTCTATGGGTCTTAACTTCATTTGGCTTACCTTAGCTCCCATAGGAAAGCAGTGCTAGATGAAACTCCTGCATTATCCTAAGTCAATCTTTGTCTAATTGTAAGCAAATAAACTGAGGAAGAATCTCAAAACAAGTAAACAAGTATTTCATATATGTATTTTTATTTGCTTGATTGGCACACAATAAGTTTAGTTATTAGTAGTGTTGCAGCTCACAATACAGTATTTTTCGAAGACTGAGGCTGGATGCCCCTTTGTGCATTTCTTCATATACCTAGAAGAAAAGGAATAGCTTTTATATAGCATCCTCTGCTATTTGTAATTTTGAAAGTGACTAATTTTTCAATTTAAATGTGTTCTTGGAGGGAACAAAGACTCGAAAACTCATGGTTCAGTTATCCATGTGATGGCTGAATAGGGTACAGTACAGCACCGTACCCCAGAGTGCTAATCTGTTAATTCTGCAAGGAGAATATGCCTTTCTAACTTAATGTTTTTAACAGCTGATGTTTACTGCCTTAAGTAACACGTTAGTTCATGCTATAACTCTGGAGCATAGGCAAGGAAAATGCAGAAGTAATAATCAATTTCCTCTTTTTGTGTTTTTGCTAAAATAAACCTCTGAAACCATCATCTTCCTGAATGTCATCTGAATTTCTCTGTCCTTACTGTACACGTTAAGTGGCCTATAAAATCTCTTGAAATTCAACTGGAATGATCTTTCTTACTTGATAGGCTGCTTTCAGTTTTAGAGCTTCCTATTTCCTTGGGCATCAAATATAACCAGATAGCATGGTGACCTCAAGCAATTGTGGTGAACATCAGAAGACATTGCAATCATATTAGCAGCGCCTAAATTATTCAGAGCACTCTCTGGTAAAATGGTGCTGCAGGACAATGAAAGCAAAGAACAATTCCCAGCAGATTAGATTTTTTTCCCCTTCTTGCTGTCTGTAATTATTTCTATCAGATAAGTTATTTGCTATGCAAGCTTACCTTCAAAAAGCATGTTTGTTAAAAAGAGAAAGGGGAAGAAATCCTTTGTAGGGTCCTGCACATGATTAAATGGCTTTAACAAAGCATAATGAATAATAATGACAAAGACCTGTCAATTGGAATGTTAAGCATTTTGTCTTGTGAATCAGAAGAGCAAATGATATCAAAATGATTACTTGTTGCAAATAACTGGGTATTTGCCAGTGCTGCTTATTGGTGAATATTACAGATGAGTTATTAGTTTGTGTATTTCTGTAAATAACACTTCAGTTTTAATAAACAGTGTAGGCAAAACCAGTATAAAACTAGTGTCTTTACTAGCATGCTCTGCAGCTCTTTGAGAGGATCTATGGATTCTGTTCTTGGACAGCTCAAGAAAATGACTGTTCTTTCCTATTTTATATAGGACCTTAATGTTACTGATCTTAGGTAGTCAGAAATAGCCAGATGAGACTATAGTATTGAGACAAAAGTATATGTTAACTTCAGCACTGCTACAGGAAAGACGACATGAGTACCACCATTTTTTTTTTGTTGTTGTTTAATGTTTTTTTTTTTTTGAGTGGTGATTATTGTTCTGTCCTCGGTATTGCATGCAGTAGTAGGGTGGGAATTTGTGTAAGATTGCAGTGAATGAAATACTTCACTCTTTTTTGTCATTCTGGTAACTGGGATTTGACATAAGAAGTATATTAGACTAATCACTCACATTATTATATTTTAAATGCTTTTCTGACAGATGTCTTTCTGCATGACACCTTTACTTCATTCCAAGGATTAGTTTGGAGGGGAATCATTTTTTTGCTGTTGTTGTTCATGTTTTCAACTATATGAAGACACCAAGAGTAATATCGCTTCCGAATTACTGTGATTAATTTTTCACATTTCTATGCCAGGTACTGGGCAATATTAGGTGAAATGAATATGAGGGAGGAAAAAAATTTCTAAGCCGTGCTTATACCTGTTATCACTATGTACTTCAAAATTAAACAAAAAAAAAGTTATAAAAATGCTTGGATATAAAACTATAGTAGACAAGAGCTGGAGAAAAGGCAAAAGGTGTTATAAAACTTCAGTTTCTACATTTTTTTTCTTAGGAAATATTCTTTTTTAAAGCCTATCTATTCAGGTAGGTCTATAGAGAAATGGCTAAGGGTCTATTACTTTATCATGCTGACGATATTCATTAACAATGTCACTTTTTTTTTTTAAAGTCAGTGTTTTCTCTAAGAATTACTTTTTGACAATACATTATGTGGCTGAGGCAATTTTTAACATCTATTCCTCTTGTGTATTGTTTGAAAATGATAGTGTTGAATGTGCTACTGTTCTACTATTGGATATTCACTGTAGAAAATAGAAACATGGTGAATGCTACTATTACATCAGTGAAGAAATATCTGATGGATTTCTATTGAGGAACAGCTGACTAAAAGGGAGTTGAAGTAAGCGGAATGCTGTAAACAATTTCAGTAGGATGCTGGTTGGACGAGGTGGAAGAACAGTGTGTGTGGGCAGGGTACAATATTTTGGAGGAATTTTTAAGAAAGCTTGATTTTTTTCTAATAAAGAATAAGCATACCTATTCCTTGTGAATACAAATATCTTAGCAGGTGATGACAGGTCTATAGTTTTCCATTAATAACAAAGACCAATGAAATAACTTAGTGTGTGGAAATGTGCCGTAGATTTTCATAAACTTGGAACAGATTCCTGAATGCAGTATATTTTCTGGTTGGGAGGGGTTTTGGCATTTTTGCAGCATTGTGTATACTTGCTGTTGCAGAAACCACATCTGTTGGATTGAGGTGGATCTACATAAACCTCCATCCAAAAGTGAACTCCTGAAAGCAGCCATGAAACACTGACTCAATGGCCTATTTTTAATAGCAAATGAATAAGAGCTCCTCTAATTAGAGGACACTCAGTTGTTTGAGGACACGGTCCTGCTGTGACTGTCTCCTCTCTTAATTTAGTCTGAAGCCTATGGCAGCTTTTCTGTGTTTAGTTTCTCCAAAAAAGGAAGCCATCTCCTCTTCTAGCCCTTAATTTTTTTTTTTTTTTAAGGAACAGAACATGTGAACTAAGAGTAAATGATTCATGTGGGAGCCATGCATCATTCAGTCTGATTAATGCTTGTATAGGCTTCTTAGGAGATAAGTACTGTTTTATTAAATTCTCACTCTACTAATATCAGAAGACTTTGAGTTAAGCACTGGTCCGTGTAGGTTGACTATTTACTGCATGCTTCAAAACTTTTTTCCCTAAAATTTATCATGCTTCTTAGGCCCTTAAGATAAAAGGGCCTAAACTTAAGATAAAAGTTAAAAAACCTTGAAATATATCTTTAAATATTAACTTAACCTTATATTCTACTTCTGGGTTTCAGATATAGCAGTACCTCATTATATACTGATTTATATTTCATGGAGGGCCATGAGATAAATTAAAAGCAGTAATTAAGTGTTGATTTAATTTTTTGTCAACAGTAGAAAATGTGAGTCACTTCTAAATACAGGTGAATGCCTCCTAGTATCTAAATACTAAATTCTGCTTTCTGGTCATGTTTCTAAATTATAGGAAAATATAGCTGGGTCTGGAAATAAGTGATGATGAGCATTTTATGATAATAAGTGAAATCTTGTTTTCGGGTGAGTTGATGGGGTATCACTGACTTGCCCTGCATCGCAGAGTGACAATGGATTTCTAGTATGACAGCACAAACAACTTCATGTGATTGAGTTCACTTAGTGATGTTGATTTAATTCACTGAAATCAGAGTGATAACAGTATTCTCTGTGTAGAAAACAATATGCACTCCTGATGCTATATACAAATGCTAACCATAACATGTTGAAATACAAGCTCGACAAATCATTTAAGCATTTACTTTAGCCTGCTCCACTGCAGCAAAACACTTGAGTACATGCCTAAAGGTATAGACATGCTCAAGTGCTTTTCTGATTAATGATGGACTGGAGCCCAAGTGTCTAATTTCAAGACTAACATTGTGTCTTATTACTAGATTGGAAGAATTACTCATTCTTGTACTATCCAGGGAGATTAACATCACATTTCATTTCCCTTTCTCCATGAATGCTGCAGATGCACATCAGTTGGGCTGAGCCATTATGCTCAAGGAGCTTGGAAATGCTTACAATTGGAACGGCCATTGAATGACATCCCGAGCCCCTCAAGAGCCAAATAAGTGTGACACATATACATGTGTGAATGCAGGTTTATAACCTAACACCACCATGTAATTTAGATGAATGAATCCTAAAAATCAATTTTCAGGAAGTGAGGGAGGAAATGGTTAAAGTGTCTTAACCTGTCAAAACGTCAGCTACGTGCAGGAATGGTGTGGCTTTTTCAGAAGAAGAGAAATGCAGAAAAACACATGACAATCTCAAAAGAACAAGCTCAAAAAACTAGGGGGGGAAAGAAAAAAACAAGGATGAGTGTACTTAACATGAATCCTGATTTCTGGCTCCAGATGTTGAAGACAACAAGGTCAAGGTCTGAGTTTAAAGAAAAATGCAGCCTCCTATTGCCAAGGCACCAGAGACAATGTTGGACTTAATTGTCAGATTACTGTCTAATCAATGATTTCTCTGATTAGTGACCCACTGACAATACAGCCAAATCAATGTGTTTATTTCAAGTGTTAGTGCTGATGCTCTAAAGAGTGAAAATCAGGCAAAAAATTACAACATTAAGTAACTCAAATCCCCTGCATATCAATGGAAACCATCGTTTGGCTTGCTTATTTACAGGGTTTGAAAGGTTTATTTGACAACAGAAGGTCTAATAAAAGGAATCTATGTCATGCTTAATTACATCACTTTTATTATCTTAATTAATCAGTCCACTGCTGTGCACTCTAGTATCATAATATTGTATTTGTGTATAGTGGAAGACAAAGGTTGCCTTATTTTTCATTATATAGTTTTTGCCCTGTATCTGCCATGACACTCTTCTTGTTGAGTTTACACTTGTAGGCAGGAGAGCGGGGTATTAAACAAAGCTTCACAGGACTGCTGTTCAGGTGGAGAACAAAAGCACCCTAAAAACTGAACGGAATAAGAAAAAGACAAAGGAGCCTGTGCTCTAATTAATTTTAGATGAAAAGAAAAATTATAAAAGGCAATAAAGGATTTAAAACCCAGAGGTATCTGGATGGGAACTTAGGAAAGGCTGTGTAACTGTGGAATTGATTATAAAAGTCCATATACTAGTGCTTGATTACAAGCAGAGATTGTATACAAAAAATGCAAGTTATAACTTAATCTATACCAGGAGTAGATAGATATGCAATATTCTCCTGATAGTTGAGACAAATGTGGAAGGGGGAGACTGGATAATGCTGATTCCAATTTTAATTTAAATTTCAAATGCAAACTGTTTTAATTATGTCTAATTAAAATGATTTATTGCATTAAGTGGTAAGGAAAAAGACATGCACAGAAATGCAGTTTCTTAATCTTTGTACTGCATGTTCTTCCTGTTCCTCATTTGTTTATTATTTTGAATGCAGAAATGGGAGATATGCCTGTGTCATGTCTTTGCACATCTAACTATTCTAGCTGAACTGAATGATGATATGAAGGGAGAGGAAATAATTTCCAGAGCAGGGAACCAACAGTGCGAAAAGGTGAGCTGCTTAAAGGTGAACTGACACCCTGCTTCAAAAATAAGCACAGCCAAGGTGTGGGAATAGAGTATGGGGTGGAGAGAGATGTGAAAGATTTTTCTTTTGTGGCCTTCATTGAAGAATTTCCCCTTTAAAAACGCTTTTCAAAGTAAAAGACTGATATTGGCTACACATATTGATCTTTGAATTTTGTTCTATTTGCCTCTTACAATATATCAGCTTGCAAAGCAAAAGAAAAGTATAGATCAAAAATATCTATTGACTTTAATGAAGATGAATCTGATCTTTGAAATATGGTTCAAGAGTTACTACAAAATATAGAAATAAGTAAAAAAAAAAAAAAAGAAACTGTTTTCTATAATAAGCATAATTCATTGTTTGAACATTTTTTAGAAAAAGTTTTTTTCTAGTACAGTCTATGAAGCTTTTCATAAAGAAATGGAGGTGAAAAAACAGTAGCATATGCCATACGTAACTGACCTGAGGGAAAGCAGCCTGCCAGAAATCTCTCATGAGGACTAACTATCCATATAAACTCCTGTGTTTGAGCTGATGCTTGCAGACAAGCAGAGGCTGATGTCAAAGTTCTCAAGGCCAAATTAAGACAAAGTTTTTCTAGGTTTCTTTGTAGAGCAAAGCATTTTGGACTATCTTTCAGCTCCTGTAACTCAAGTCTCCTTGACAGCCTATTATTTGTTCAGTCATATTACATTCTCTTGATTCTTTCTGACAAAGTTATCAAACACCCCACTGGGACCACAGCCAAAGAAGCATTCACCTTTACACAAAGGGCCAAATCCTGATAAAGAATGCACAGCTGGAGTAAATGGACTGTTTGGTCAGAAAATAGAGCTAAATGGAAACTTCTGCTGCATCTTGTCACAGCTGGTGTAAATCCGAGCCACAGGAACTACAGGGTATAGGGTGAAATAAAATATACTGCTCAGCAGTGCAGGTTTCTCCCCATGCTAGCACTCCTGTACAAATAGCCACTGCAGAACTTAGATTCATTATACAGGTGTGCTTTTATTCTCCCTTTATAGGCCCTCTATTGTCTATTCTTCCATCCATAAAGAAAGTGGTATTTCTTTATTTTTATCTTGTTCACAGCTGCAATATGAGCAGTAATTCTTATTCAACAGCCGATGCAGTAGTCAGTCACAATGCCTATTTTTTATATCATTACGACTTATTTTCAATATCATTAGTGCTTTCTATTTATTGCAATTACTTGATCAGACTTTCAGTTTTTACATTAATGATCTGAAGTCCCATCTTTTGCATGTTCAAAGTGATAAATTTCCAGCTGCTTTCATTATGCTGAATATTCAGCCTTGTTAAGGTATACTAGAATAGATGCCACCATTCTACTCCTCTTACCCATTTCTGAAGAATTCAAAGTGGCTTCTGGAGATGCATTTGGTGACCTTCAGCATCCATACCATAGCTAGATTTAATCATTGTATGCACGGTGCTGTTGCATTGGTAGCTATCATGGGTACACCAATACACTAGGTGCTACCTTTGCTGTGATTCTATTTGTTTAAGCAGAAGAGTCCTGAAGGGAAACCAAGCTCTTCTGTCTACATCTGTGACCTTTTTGCTGTAGCACACTTGTACTTAATTGCAGTCCAGTCATTACATAGCTGCTCCATAAGTGAGTTATTTATACATATCTACATGCATATGTACACTCATGTACGTGTACAAGCATATTCTTACAGACAAAGGGAAAAAATGAAAGTGTCAAGTCCCTAAAAAGGCAACTACTGAGTATAAAGGAGGAGAGAGAAGATAGGAAATGAAAGTGTGTGCAGAAATTAATTTTGCTTTACTGGTACATTTGGTTCTTGATTTACAAGCTGCTGCCATAAACTGGAAACATTCCCAGAAGATTCACACAAAAGTTGTGGTTTTGGTCAGTGAAAATACCTGGCTTTCTAACACTAAGAAACATTTCCTTAAATGTAATTTTATTTTTCAGATGGTAAAATTTCTGTGATGAACATTAAAAAAAAAGATTCACCTTGTAAAAGGCAACCATCTGTCAGTTCTTGGTTCGGATACCTGCTTATCGCAGCTTCTAGTGATTTTCTCCAAGTAGAGCAGTGCAGGCAGATAAGGAGGAGTGTCAGCATACTGCAGATGTATTGTCATCTTCTGCTGTGACAGGCAAACTAGAAACACGTGTTCTTTTAACTTGAAGCAAGCATTACATTGGCCATTAAGAAGATAGGATTTTTTAATGGAAGGATTACTGCTGATTACTGATTACTTTGTGAACAAATTATTTAATGAACTTTAATTTCCTGTAACTAATTCATTCTCTGTGATCCAGACTTCCAGACTTTCCATTGTTTCAAAATAACAGGTGATGCTAAGCATCTGAAGCATCTTCTAGCTTTCTAAAATCCATCTAAAACAAGAGATATATTTTTCCTCTTTCCTAACACTTTGCATCTCTAAAATACTTTGCAGAATAAGGTAATACAGTTGCAGAAATAAAGTAGCAGGATATAGAGAAAAATTGAAATGAACAATAAATGGTGGATGAAATGTTTTCTTCTTTGTGTCATGTTCCAAGGTGCTGTCAAATATTGCAACTTTGTCAATGAAAATCACTGGTCCATGCTTGGGTATAAGACAGCTGAGGTGCAGTTCATGAGAGCACAAGTGCTCATTGGTATTTCGACAGCTTCTGCTTCTTTGCACATTATCTGGGCTTCTCCATCCAGTAAGAAATAATAATAGTGAGCTGTGACTCACATCTAAAGCAAAAATCAGCCTAGAAGACTTTCTACAGTTAGCACAAAGAACAGCTGGAAAGGCCGCCCCTCCTTATGTGTGCTGCTTTAAAACTGTATGAGCTATGCAGTACAGGCTAATCTACATAGTTTTTTTTTTTGTTTGTTTGTTTTTGGTAGGCAATAGCAACCTTTTCCATTGCCTAAAATTTGGTCTTTATTTCTGATGGGGGAGCACTTTCTTGTATGCAATTAACACTGGTTCCGTTGCATCAGCTCAGCCCCGCTGAGATTTCTGTGCAGAGGAGAAGTGATGCAGACAGGATACCCTGCTCCTGCCACCACATCTCACCTCGAATCAAGCTAAGCCATTTCTCAAGACCTTTGCCTTTTCACAAGTGCAGACTTTCACCCAAGAGTTCAACAGTAAAGTGAGAACAAGAAACAGCTAAATGTAGGAATGCAAAAACATGGGATACAGTGAATTCTCTTTTCCAGCTTCCTTTCTGGGACTCTAATCTGTCATCCTTATGTGCCAAGCAACAAAAGAATGATTTACTTTTCTCTGTATAAAATCTGTTTTTTTTTTTTTGTTTGTTTTCTATGCCAATTCAGATATTTTTATTGGTTGTATCTGTGGCTGTTTAACAATGACATTACTTGCAGGGGGAAAAAAAATGTGCAAATAAAGTAATCTATTTAAGTCACCTAATTCCAAAGAAAAAGGTACATGCTTTTCCATTTGTTAAGGATTTATTTTGAATGTATCTCATTGGTATTTATTTGAGTTAGACTGAAGTGGCAAAAATCTAGGCAAAATGTGAAATATGATAACTATTATAGTTCATATTAATGTTTCATATTCTAGCATGTAGCTACAGTCACACACACACACAAAAGTCTAATTCTTTTGGCTCTCACAGCTTGGATTCTTTTTTATGAAAACCGGAGTCTCATATTTGTTGCTTTTAATGAGTAATATGATTTCTCTCTCTGTGCCAGGCAATTTGTTAAGAATAAGGCATTTTCCGAAGAACCCTCTGTTGTAATATTTTAGAATCACAAACCCTTACTTTAATTTCATAGGGAATGATCATTCAAACTTATTTCCAAGAATAGTCTGGCAAAAGTCTGTCTTTTCATACATCAGTATCAGTGAGAAATCACTTATCTGTTCCAACTCCATACACAGTGTCTAACTTGACATTTGAACTGAAAGGTATCAAATTGTGTGTAATAAGAAAAACAAGCAAATGCACCTAAAGGAAGAGTGTACTCAGGGAACAAGATGTGCTTGAAGTGTAAAGTGAAGTTCTTTCTCCTGAATGTTGCCGAAATGAGATTGTATCACTAAAATCAGATGCAAAACTCATTTTGCGATCTTTAAGCATATGTCAAACTCCTACCCAGGGAATGTTTGTTAAAAATGTGCTGTGTACAAGCAGAAGACAATATTAAATATTGCAAAAAGAAATCCAATTTTAGAAAATATGCTACAATACTTGACTAAAATGTCTGCATATGTTTCTCGTACAAGTTCCCATGTCTGAGGGAGGGCTCCTGGGAGAACTGAGGGGCTTGGAAGTGGTGAGAGGTGTCACCTGCATGCATGGTGCTGCGCCAGGGCACCAGGAAGGTACAATCCTTGCTTTCTCAAGGAACAGCTGCTTTTATTATGTGTTTTATTGTAACTGGCCAAAAAGAACTGCACCTGGAAAGATGCCTTGAGGCGTGGTCACATTTAGTGTTCCCAGTTCAAGTCCTTGGGACAGGCAGAATCCCATACTGGGTCAGAAAAGGCTCATCTCAGCCCAGTAGTCAGTTTCTGATGAAGGTGAAGGGAGATGCTCTTTAGATGAGCTGAAGAGTGTTCAAGCCTAGCCACTTGAAGTGGTTTGTTCCCCTTGTAGTCTCACAGCAAAAATAGTTCTGATACGTTGCAGGGTCCATTTATGAAGCTGAACGCATGAGTTGCTCTAATTCCTTTTTTGTCTCTGATATCTGTCTACCCCCACAGCAAATCTATGTGGCAAAGAAATTCAGAATTTTTCTATCTACTCTGCTTCCCCATATGTGTTTTAAAACAGTTTCTGCTGGTTTGTTTGAGCGCCATCTCTTTCTCATATTGTGGAATTTAGTGAGTAACAGTTCTGAATGAACAATATCCATGGTCTTCATGATTTTGTAGATCCCAGGTGAATAATATCCCAGCTCAAAACTTTCTGATTTATACAGTTCAAAGTAGAAGAAATGACAACCAAAATATTTGTATTTGAGTTTTGAATGGATTAGTGAATGGAAGGTAAGAACTTTTTTTTTTTCTTTTTCCTTCTCCTTTCTACCCTACACTACTCATTTAGAAGCCAGAAGAAATTGAAGGCAACTAAAAGTATTTACGCTTTGAATGAGTTGATGTTCCATGAAAGATATTTGTGAAAGGTGACAATGGGAGGGGTATGTGTGTGTCAGTATTACATAACCCTTACTGATTATTTAAACAAATAATTCTGTTTGCAGAAATCACAAATTATATGTAGTCTGGGTAATAGCCATGGACCCAGTATTGTGTGGGCCATAGGCTGTAAGCAGCTCTGACACCATTACCACCTTAAAAATAAATAAAATAAATAAATGTAATAAACATAAATCAGCATATATTCAGATGACATTTTCTGCAAAGCAGCACTTTTCATGATCATTTCATAGTAAATTAAGATTATCATATAACTACTTGGAATGCAAACAGGTAAAATCTTCACTCTCTGAAAATTAAACAAATGGAAGACTAGTTTGTTAGATTTTCTTTTGACCAGATATTGGTAGTCCTGTTAAGTTTGCTTCTGGCAGATGTAAAGTATCTCACCTGAATGAGAAATGTGTTTTCTCAAGGGCTGGGCGTATACCAAGTTTTCTTGAAGATCAAGGCCTAATTATCAATTCTATCCATTTTGAAATCTAGTAAAAAAAAAAAAAAACAGCTCAAAGAAGGTACCTTTTAACAGTACTGAAAGAGTTATACAGAAGTGGGAAAGTAGCATGCATGTGCCATTTTCCCAAACTATAGAATAAATATCTGCAACCTATTTTGTTATAGCTGTTAGATATTTCCTAAGTATAGCACAATCTTATTTTTATTTTTTGATAATAGGTGATTGCTTTAGTGACTGCTGGGAAATGAAAGCCGTTTTATGGCAGCTACTAGAGCTGCTCCAATACACTTTAATCTCTACTGACCTGAAACACAGCTGGTACTTCAGAGCAAACAAGAAAGGCTTATGGAAGACCAAGGATCAAATTTCTTGCTGTTCTACATCTTGTGTCTTCATTTACCATTGTGAAAAGAGTAATAAATCAGCTGCTTTTCAGATCTGATTGTATTATATGCCCACTTAACAGAAAGATGAAGGATGACATAAGGAGGAAGACAATGGGAACTATGCCCATAGGAATTTATATTTGTACTGTTATGCATTTGTTTTTACAGCACTCATGGTTTTCTCTTTGGACAGCATGATGCTAAGGTAAAGCACTTTATGCACAGTGTAAAGAAAACCAATACATTATTTAACAGTTCTGTGTTGGCATGTGCTGATTCTTGTTTGCAAAACTATGTTATGTACTGGAAACTAAATAATTTAGGATGGCTATCCTGTTCCAATATATACACATGATATACAAAATAGGAAATCTGCGTTTTCTGCCATTGTCGGTAAAATTCAATAAATGAAATTTCCACTGTTGTGTACAGGCAATGTGGCAGGAAACTAAACAGAATTTTGAACACTGAGGTAACAGTTTTGTGTTGTATATTATATGGTAGAGTCAGTAGCTTAATATATAAGTATATGGTATTACTGACTCTACTGGATGCTTATCCTGATTTTTTCAAAAGCATTATGTATGAATGTATAACTTAAGTTTGTCTGGGAGGAAAAATCTGCATTAACTATACCATTCCGTCGTTCTATAACAAACACCAGAATGTACAAACTCCAAATACTGCTTGTATTTTAGCTGTTAGAAACTTGTATTTCCATTTCAGCTGCTGCATATTTAAGTTATTAAATGTCATCCCTGTATCAGTACACAAAACAAAATATGACAGACATGTGAGCGTCAAATAGGATTTGTGTAGTCTGTTGGTAATCTGTTTTGAGGTATACCCGTGTGTTTCACTTGTAACTGTGAGTCACACTGTAAACCAGATTGTAAGGCACTAGAATTTAAAGGCATTTTACATTTCAGGGGATCATTGTGGTTTGCTCAATACTCTCGGTGCCTTTGTACTCCAAGAGGGCTGCCAGTTGCTATGAGATGAGACAACTTTGAAATCCTACTTGCAGATTCGTATGCTCCTATTGGCCACATAGTGCTGCCCCTTCTCCTGGGCAAGTTTATCTGGGCATCCTCAAGTGTGCACAGAGTGTCTGCAAACAGGAATGCAAGAACATAAAGCTACCGTTTGTTGGGCAGCAGTTGTAGGATTTTAGTGGGAGGGATGGTGGCATCCAGTCCAATTCAGTTTAGCACAACAAAGGTTGATCATTCAGCAAATGCCTTTCTCCATGTCCTTCAGCCTACAGTGTCCAGCAGGAGAACACAAAGAAGGTCAGAGATGCTGACACTCCCCTAGGTTGTTTCAGAAGGAAATGGAGCTGCTACAGTTCAGGTTGTTGTTGGATGGTGTTCAGACACTGCAAAGTGCTCCACAAGGTCAGCTCTCCAGGCTAGTAGCAGAAACAAGACTTCACTGGCACTGATTTTTCTTATGTCTAGTCGAGTGTTCAGTACAGTGGTTCCAGGACTTAAATATTTCCACTCTAATTCAAGCAGAATTAATTGATCCCTAGGCTTTCACATTGGACTCAGAGGTGAACATTTTTAACCAGCAAAGGTGCTTTCATTGTTAGATGAATAGATGACATATCTGGTGTTTTTAGTGTTTTTACTGGAGGAATAGTAACAGAATTGGCAAAATCTTTTAAATCAGTAAAAATGCATTTTGATGATACTGTATCATGTTCTATCTGCCAATAATCCCTGACTTCTACATGGTTTTGTTTGTTTGTTGTAGAGAATCTTGTAGATACCAAATTCCTTCTCCTAACAAATGAAAATAATATAGACCTTTGGAAGAGCTGGTACAGCTTTCCTCCCACAACCAGTATTTCCAACCTGTACCACAAGGTTGGTTTCTAAAGAGCATGAGGAGTGAACTACAAATGAAGATTCAAATATGAATAGCATTAAGCTATTATTCTTTAGTCATTTAGGAAACATTCAAACCTTAGTTTGCTCAGATTAACTAAATAGTTTCACTTCTTGAACTGTATTTGCCCATATATCATGGCTCAGTGGCTAGTGTATCCATGGCATACTGTCTCCTCAATCATTTGCTTCAGGAAAACAAATAATTCTACTATGTAGTGTAGAACAGAAATAAAATAAAACCTGAAATAGGTGATTTTGAGGTTACAATTGTCAAACTAAAAAATGTCTGATGTATTTGTTGGGTAGCAGGAATGATGGAAAGAGGGTACAGATCTCTTGCCAAGCAGAAAAGATAATGA
Source organism: Anas platyrhynchos (assembly GCF_047663525.1). Lineage (NCBI taxonomy): Eukaryota > Metazoa > Chordata > Aves > Anseriformes > Anatidae > Anas > Anas platyrhynchos. Next base: position 37,240,161 of record NC_092593.1, on the reverse strand, counting down.
ATAGTGAAAGATAGTGCTGATTGTCACTCAAATAGTTTTCAATAATAAGATTCAGCCTGTGTGTTCCTAGCAACAGATGCTCTCAAAGACCCTGTCACAAATGACTTTTAAGCACAATATTTGTTGCAAAGAACCACAACATTAACCATCTCTTCACGGATTCAGATGTCCAACATAATGCTTATGATCTGCAGAATACTGTTTCAGATTCCAGGTTTTATTTCTTTAAATTTATTTTATTTTTTTTCCAGTAAAAATTATATGAAAATAAACAGGACGTAACATAAGAAAAGGTTTGCTGTTATGGTGGAATATGAGCACTAATGTTTGTCCCATTATGCTGGAGAACAAAGGCTGTGCAAAACATTATGGCCAGTTACTCTAGCAGGTATGGCTTAAAAGATTTATTTATTTTTTTTTTAATTAGCATCATTCAGCCATTTAAGTACCAGTGAATGATGTTCCTGTTTAACCATTAAAGCTAGAGATTCTTTCCTGCTGCAACAAGTTCCAACAGAATGGATGAAAAATTCATTGGATATTGTAGAAATATTTTTTTCCTGCCAGATTTCCACCTAGAAATTCAAAATAATTAACACAAGAATAGAGGTAGTCTCTTTCTACTCATCCTTTTCCTACTCACTGTCTCCTTTCATAGAGAGGGGAAGGTGCCAGAAAATAAGTAGGGAGGAAATCATATTAATTAATCCTTAATTTTCAAATTAAAAATTCAGCACAAGTTTAACGTGCTGACTGCAGATCTGACAGCCCTTGCACACGCAAAATAGGGTAAAGCATTGCAAAGGCAGTTGGGCTGTCTGCTTTGAGTTGAAGGAAGTACTAGGTTCAACGCTGTGTCTGCTCTGCCCAGGAATCCCAGATCAGGCTTTCAGTCCATCCTCTTCAGCCTTGGGCTGAGATGCTTTGAAAATTTAAATAAATTTACTTCGATAAAAATCCTTCAATTTAAAGCAATATATATATATATATATTAATCTTTAAGAAACATATTCATAATTTGAATGAAGTTTCAAATATTTTGGACAAACCTAATCTCCATACCAATTCACAGGAGCTGTCCAACTAATTTTTTACATTCTTCACACTAAAAAGGAGCTACACTGAAAGTGTTTTTGAAGAGAGCCGTAGTATTAATGCTCATTTTCAGCTGTATAATTTCCTTTCCTTTTTTTCCCCTCTAAGAAACCTTCCCTGTATAATACAATCAAATTTGAGAATTCTTTTCACTTCCTTTCCAATCCCTTTTCTCCTTCCCTCATGTGTCCTAAAGAATATAATGAGCTGCAGATTGGTCTGGAGTTAATTGCATGTATTATTTCACAGATGCAATTTCTGCTCTGGATAAAGTCCTATAGCTAGGAGTACTATGATTAACTGCATTTATTTATCCAAAGGAGTTACTGTAGTGTATATAATCACATTCTGTTGCCAAAGCTAGTATTCCATAAATTACAGAACTCTAATTGGACACAAACAACTGTGTTGTATATGAAAATGAAAATAGTAGTCCTATCAAGGAAACAATGAAGGGACAGACAGATAACTGAATGAAAAAAATTCTCCAACAACCCTTTTTAATCTGTCCACCTGCTTTCTTCTGGGTGGTGGCCAAATGTAAAAATGAAACAAGCCTTATGATTTACATGTATTACTTTGGATCTGTGCATAGGGGCTATAGAAGTAACGTGAATATATATTAGTGTTTGCAAAGAGTGCAATTTATTATTGATTTTTTTTCTCAACCTTGTTTAGCTACTGGCATGTGGAGACTATGAAAATGTAAGAAATATTTATAATATTTATTACTTCAACATGCTTTCAGCATACATAGTCTACTGAATTAATTCTTTCTTCTGTTTGGTTTTTAATTGGAATTTATGTTCTTGCTGTGAAACCTCACATATTCTCATTTTATCAGCAGCAACTCAGATTAATACTACAAAAAACAAGGTACTCTGTGCAAAGATCCGTGCTTGACAAATTAATCAAGAAAAATAGTTTTATGTTATTAGTGTTCTGTAGTTTGAACAGACATTAGCTAAACATACTTTGTATTTACATATCTGAAATGAAGCGCCAAAAGATAAAGTCACAAAATTTATTTCAATTGCTAAAATTATCCAGAAAGCAGGAAATAATTGAATTAGAATTTGTGTCAAACTCCTTGGAAATAACGATTTAAAAAATAATGCAGGGCATCTCAAGATTAACGGCACTGAAGAAAAAAACAAACAAACAAACAAACAAAACCAGAATGAACATCTTTGTAAAGGTGCATCCATAAAACAGGATTCCAAGCATGTCAGAGGGCAAGTTCTCTGCCCAGTGAGTACCAAGATGGGCTGACTCCCGACGTGGGGGTGTTCACCCTTTCAGGACAAGCAGCGTGGTGCCTGCAATTTTAATTATTTTATTTTTACTTTTCCCCATCTCTCTGATTTTAGCTCTGGAGCCCTGAGCCTGTGGAAGAGCAATTTTTTGCACTGGGAAGTTCCTGCTGGATTTATGTTCTTGAATTTCCCCTTTATACATCATTAATCAGCTTCTTGATTTCTCTTCTTTTAGGTGTTAATAAATTGAAGAGAGTTCTTCAGCTACAGGAACAATGGAGGGGATATAAAATCTGTTTAACAGGAAGAATCAAATGCTTGTGTTGTTTTGCTAATCAAAGAGACTGCTACAGCAGTATGATCTTTGACAGTGAGGATAACCATAAAGTGATTTAACATAGGCAGCTTATACTTCCAATTGATGCAATTAAAAAAAATAATAATGTTTTCCATAAAACTCTTCACCTGAAAGAAGGAAAACATGATTCAGTGAAGTTCTGTGTCCTGTGCTGTAGAGGATCATCACAACTGCTTTACATTATCTGCCCTTTATACATTATGAATCACTGTAATGTTTGAATACTTTATTTCCCTCATGGCTCAGGAATTGACAGGATGTGCACATTTGCCCTTGGGTTTGTTATTTCATACCTCTACCTCCCATTTGTATGTATATTTTAATTTTATTTGCTCCTGTCAGTTCTTTACACAGGAAACAAGTCTATTTGAAGGAAAGCAAAATGGTGGCCTGGCCAATTCTAAAGTGTACTGTGTCGTGATACTTGCTAAATAATGCATGAATGGATCCGTTCTAGCCATAATTCACTTCCAGTGCTATTTATTTCTTTATCATGTGTCAGTTCCCTTTCCTGTCGGGATATCAAATGGCTGCAAAGTGCAGTGTGCTGTTTTCCTTATCTTTCAGCTAAATGTTCCATTATATCACATTTTAGGCTTTTAAGATCACATAATGAATCACACATAAAGTCTAAAGTGATCTTGAATAGTGTATGCAATATTTTTGATGCAATATGTTAAAAAAATGAGGCTCGAGTGTTATGCCACTGCTATATCTGGTTGTAGAAAGGAGCATGATTTAAGTAATTTGGTCAGTAGAATAGCGGATAAACCGGCAGATTTTGCTGTTGGTTTACTGTAGGTTTTGGGGAACATTTATATACACCAATTTAGAGACATCTAGAGATCAAGGAACTTGACTGGACTGAGATAAATGTCTTTGCAATTCTGGGATTCACCACGAGAACCTATTTTCTGGCTTAAGCTGCCGTGCGTGCTTGCTCTAAATCTTTTGGTTTTAACCTTTGAATTTTTACAGCATGAGCAGCTTAATCTCTTTCTCTTCCAATATTCTTCCTTAAATGGGAATCACTACTTTGAAGATGGGACATACTTTCCATCTCATTGTTCTTTTGGATTACAGCATTGGAGCTGAGACCCTGCATTTTTGATTCAGAATGGCTCATGTGGTATTAATGTAGCTATGAAAGAATCCACTTTTCTTCTTTTGTGGAACAAGTGGAATAAGAAATGGATTCACCACCTAATATGCCTCCCTGAAACATGTATTTGAGTCGCCAGCTTTGCACCCTATTTTTTACATTTTATATTTCAACTGACAATGACATATCTATTATATCATTGTTCTTAAAATAAACTATCTAATAATAAGTGTTCCTGCATGGTATATCACCAAACAGATGCTTGAAAGAACAGCAGCTATTCAAATAAAAAACAAATAGAAATCTTAAAAGGTCACATCACTTTCTGATATTTTAGGTGTCAAAACTCAACTGAGCATAAATATTAAAACTTAAACATGTCAGCTGCTGGAAAAAAAAAAAAAAATCCCAGAACTTGCAAAAATTTCTGAGTCACTTAACTATTTATGACTATGCAATAAACTACAGTATGCATAAAAAAATATTAAATTTGAGTTGAATTTAATCTTAGGTATGTAGAACCATTCTGACAAAAAATAAATATATATATCTGTAAATAAAACAAACAAACAAATAAATAAAACTCTTAAAAGAGTTGACTTTCTCCATGCATCTGGGAACATTCTGTTCTTTGCAAGTCCTAAGGCTCTGGCTGTGTCCTGAGCAGGTACCTGCAGGCACCACAGCCCCATGTGGGGCTCCAGCTCCAGCTTGGGTCTCCAAGGCACCCCCACTATTTCCTATCAAACATCCATTTCTTCTGTCCTGTCCCCTACAGATTAAAAACCAAACCAAAACACAACTGGCATAGGTCAGTACTAATGACCAAGACTTGCAGGTAGCGTTCAAGGTGTTACCAACCTGAAGAGCTGCTGTACCAGACAAGACCAGTGTAGCTGAGGATACAGCATTGCACTGTGTTCTTCGCTCTGTTTCTTGTAGCACCCTGATAAAGTGAACCTCAGAAAATACAAAACATATGAACAGATGAGCTATCAGTACCTGATATATTTTCACTTAACAAACAAACAAACAAACAAAAAATAGCAACCTAGCCATAGATTTCTGAAGAAGAGGCAAATCTAAATGACAGCAGATGGAGTACCTCGAGCTCATTTTCCCCCACTCCCCTGTAAGGAAAGGCTATACAGATACAGGATCAACAAATAAAGCCATGGGTGGGATGCAGGAGCATCTCCACCTCTCCATCATGCTGTGAGCACCTAGCAGCCTCCAGGCATTGCCTATGCCTCTGCTCTGGGATGCATGGGTTGGGGAGCTCAGCACACCAAAAACGTAGTCTTTCAGCTTTAATGCACAGAGATATAATCGCAGACCTTTTACATGAGTACAATTTGAACTAATCCATTAGCCTTACCCAAATTAGCCTAGCTGTTTATAAGTTATTAAATGCACTACAAAGCCTAACGTGTTTGCTATGCTCTATAATCAGAGCACCTGTTTAAAAGCTCACTGCAGCTGTACTTCCTGAAGATTATAGGCCATTAGGCAAGTTATGCAGTACCTTATTTTTATAACCTAATCTCTCTTCCTCTTTCACATTTGAATTTTAGAACCATAAAAATGAGATTCTTCCCCCTCTGTACGCCTTCCCCAAGTCTTTTACTGATTGAGATGAGGGGAGTAATATTAATATTTATACAATGCTCAGATCTGACTTCCAGTTGCTATGGTAAAACACCATCATAAAATATTTCATTAACTTTTAATCCTATTTAACACAGTTCTTCCCTCTTGAGACTATACTGAAACTTGGGATTCTTGCGGGACACAATTTTGATGAGAGATGCTAAAATATTTGTTTTACTTTTTCCTGAGTTATTCTTCTTTTAAAAAAGATGAACAGAAGAAGACCATGGAATGGCTGGCATTTTGGAAATGTAAATTTATGATGCTATTCAAACAGGCACGAAGTAATGCATTGGCCATTTGAAGGGTCCTGGGAGGGATTCACACCCCCAGTCAGGCAGCAGGAGGGTAGGGGGGTACCTGCAGTCTCCAAGTGGCCTCACTGTGCTGCTACTCAGGGCATGCAGCCTGGCTCTAGCTGCTGATCTTTCTTAAGAACTTTAAAAATGCACTGTTTCTGCAAAACAGAAAAACTTTTATTTCCTTCTTCAGAAATCCCAGTTTTGGTTACAGCCTGTGAGCATTTTTAGGCACAAAGGCCAAACCTCCTCCTGTATATGACCGGACAACAAGTAAATAGACACCTCTGTTTTAATTCAGTGATCATCTGCATGAACACAGATATGTGTTCTGTTGGCTTCTATACATCTACCTATTAAAAAAAAAAATAAAAATCAATAGTACATGTTGCTGGAATTGGCTATGTTATCCTTTTTTTTTGTGCTGGTGATGGAGTTTTATTTTATTTTTGACGGGTTGTGAGAAGCATTGATTCTATAACCTTGGGTGGTTCACAGATCAGATACTAGGTATCTTCTACTTTCCATCATCTATCATGTGTATTATAATCAGGGAAGAGGTGGCCATTTTAAAACAATGCTTAAAGTAAGCCTTACTAAGAAAACTAAAGAGAGCGTATACTTTTGATTTAACTGTGTTTTCAGGAAGATACATGTAAACAAAACCTGTAATTAGCTCTATTGCTTATTTCCAATATTTGCAGTGTTCTCTCTGACTGTTACACGAATTTATGCTGAGTGAGACAGTCTACAAATAATCCAATTACAACACATTATCTATTTATTTTGTCAGAATTTATATTTATTATGTCCTGCTTGGCAACTGCTTCAATAGTATGTAAATAGAAACAACAACAAAAAACAAACACAATCACTCAAGATTTTTTTAGGCAACAGAAAGATCATTAAGTGATCATACAAGATAGATACAATATAAGAGCACAGCACAATGACAATAATGATTAAGAGAACTCTTTCTCTATGTAAGAGTGAAAATAACATCACTGATTTATTGCTGTTGTAGGTAAGCCACAGAAAGGCCTGGGGTTCATGAGGAAAATTAGGTTTGCAAGTCCTGTTCAATGATTTCGGTGCCTTTGTGCTATCTTCCCCAGGTCAGCAGTTGGAAGGAGGGAGAGAAGGAGCAAGCAGAATGTGCATGCCGCAGCCTGGCTTCAGTCATTGTAAGACTTCATTTTTGCTCTTCTTTTATTAGCCTTACTAACACATATTACTGATTACACCACACAAGGATTGACCTTCAATTCTCACTTAGGAAGAACATAGTATTCTTTCCTCACACATCATTGTCATACAGTGAATTTCATTGCAATTTAACTATTGAGACAAGAAATCTCTGACAAATGACCAATTTAAAGTTTCCTAGAACATAGCTGGCTGATACCTTTTAACTTGATAAGCCCTTAACTTGTGGGATAGTGCATTAACTAATTCAGAGAAAGACTGTCTTGGACAATGCAATAATTTCAAAAATATATAGATGGGCTTTGCCCTGACATTGCAAATATGATGAATACCTCTTCAGAAAGAAAACTACGAGTGTATTTTTGAGATGCAGTAATGGCTGCTGAATATACTCAACTCAGTATATCTATTGCATGATAGATCTAAAGAATACAAATACCTTCCAGACTTTTCTGCTCTAAAGTGTGCTTTAGTTGTCCCTTCTTAATTAGCTAGCTGGAACACAGTACTGAACTTTGCCCCTTCCTAATTTTCCAATCACTAAGAAATTACCAGTGAAGGAGGGGAAATAATCATGTCAGAATAAGATAGTCAGAAATAGAGTTACCCCCAAAAGCTTTGATTATGTTATTATTAGGAAAAAGGAAATAACTTTTTGGAAGGTCACACCGAGAACTTTTGAGGAGGCAGTTGCTCTCGTTCCCTTGTTGGAAACATTTAATCGTTTCTGCTTTCTCCCTGTTAAAACAAAGGCATAAGTTGTTTGGTAGATCATGCACAAGTCCAACTTCTGTGAAAATGTTCAGTCACAGCTGGGGGGGTGAGAGGGGTAGAGCTTAATTTTTCAGAGATTTTGTGAGTTTGTTACTCTAATCAATACTATGCTTTACAGAAAGGTTGTTGTTTGCTTCTGATTTCATGTTTAATATCTTATACACTGTTAAACTAGCAATCATAAAAAAACTCAGTTTATGTCTATCATACTTCTTTCATTACATTTGCATTGCTCATTAAAAGGTTATCTTTGTAATTTCTGCTCAGCCCCTTGAACCGATGTCAGCCATGATGTATACATAAGCCTTGTAATTTTATGTAAAGTGGCAGGAAGCTGCAGATGGAGTTTTCATTCAGATTCCCAGCATGTACAGTGTGTACAGTACTGCCTGGATACTGTTCCACAGCATCAGTCACACAGTCTAAGCTCATATTCATTTAATTTTTGAAGTCCTCTCTAGAGGTTAGGTCATCTCAATGCTTACCCATGGGCCCTTTCTGACCGGGAAGGTCATCCTGGCATTACGTTACGTGGCCACCATTAAAATTCTCATATTGAGTCAAGTCACAAGAAATGTGAGTAGGAAAGTGAAATCTTGACAAGTTTAATGGTCATCTGAAGCTACTGTGATTTATTAGTTTGTCCCTTGAAATAAAAGTTTTAACTTGAATGTACTATTCAATAACAGACCAACTGACATAATCTGTCTCAAATTTACTCGAGTGGCAGTCAGAGCAGGGCCTTCCCGAGACCCTGTATACGTGCTGTCTCCTGAGTGCTGGTGGAGAAGACTTTTGGACCAATGTTTTTTCGGTGTCTCAGGAAGAAATGCAAGGCAATGCCCATCTCCATCAGACAAGTTTGAGACAGTGCATGACTTTCTGATGGGGGATCTCAGTATAATTATCTGCTTAGGCGCAGTAAATATTAACTAGCTTTGATATTAATGAAAATGATATTTATTTATTTATTGCCACATACAATAACACCATTTATTTCAAAAATATTGTGTTGTATTTCAATCATTATTATTTTTTAAACTGACAATCCATTTTATTCTAGAGTTATCCGTAAATGTTCTTAATATTTTGGTATTACTTTGTTACTTGAATTGTTTTAGCCTACAGAAAGAGTACAGGGATTATTGCATATTGTGTTCAAGATCTGCAATGTGACATTAATTTTGTGAATGTTTCTAAGTGATATTGCTGTTCTTTGATTGGATGAGTTCCTAATCAGAAGTTTTCAGGAAATACTTGTGAACTCTGTGTGTGTTGCATATTCATCAAGGTATTTGCCATTAAATACTTACATGAACATTTGTTATTTTTACCTAGAAACAATTTAAAAATTACTATTGCTTGCCTGACTATTCACTTAAAGATAAAGTCCATCAAATGGGATAAGGACTCACTTATTTACCAGGTATTTATACACATCATTTGGTCAAAATAGATTGATTAAGAAATCTATTAGAGATGCCATTTACACACATGCATATGCCATATTTAATTCCCAGTCAATGGGCTGTTTTCATTGCTTCCTCTGCAAGATTGCTCTGCATTCTAGTAAACTAATTTTCAGAGTGGTTTCTTAAAATTTAGTCTTCTCTATTCTGATTTTACCTCATTATTTGTCATGTACCACATTATATAATTATTATTCACTGCATTAACATTTTTATTATTATAATTTTTTAGGCTGTTGTCATGCTTTCACTCAGTAATGGCTTTTTTTCTGATTTTTTTTCTTGGTGAATCACATGCTTTGGTTCTTTCACTATTTTTCCTTCATTTTGATTTTTTTTTTTTTTTAGCATCTCAATTTTGTTACTTTCTTTCTGGGAATGCATTGTTCTAAAATGAACAAAGGTTATACCATGTCATCTTCATATCATTGCTATGTCTCTTCTACACCTAAAAGGTATCTGTAATACCATTTAGTTTTCTGACTATATCATGAATTCATGTCTGCTTATATTATTCCTTTCCATCTTTTCATAGTACATCCTGGGTTTTCATCTCTTATATTTTTTTTTGTCTTCCCATTGTTTCTTTACAGTTTTTTTTTTGTTTGTTTTGTTTTTTTCTGCACTTTTCCTTTAGCTATTATTATTATTTGGAATTTTTTATTCTCTTGTACCCTTTGTATCATCTCTTTACTGTTGTGGTGTACAGAATTTTGAATTTAATATCACCTGTGAATTTCATTAGCGCACCGAGAGGTTTATGCTTGTTATATAATGCTGTTATGAGAGGTTTGTACTTTCTGTGACTAGTGAATTTAAGTTTTTGCTTGAAACTATATTTCAGTGGGGTCAATATGGGTGGACTCTGGCAGCTGTAATATAACATCCTATCCCGACTATAAAAGCCGAGTACTGAATCTATCTAGGTGTGGAGTTTGAGCCTGGGAACTCATATTTTTCAGGAATGTAAAGCACAGAATGACTCAGTTTTAGCAGATCAGGAAAACAGAGACGAATGACCATGCCAACAGGAAAGCTCTGAGGTGAAAGTTGTACCCTAAAGCGATGTTGCCCCCTTTAACTGATCTTGTTAAAGCCCTCTGAAGTTCCTGATTTTGTAGAGAGAGAAAGAGATTACTGGAAAAAGAAAAAAAAATCAAGAGGCTTGATAAAGATTTGACCACTGCTGGAATCGGGCAGATATACAGACCCAGTTATTCCATGCCTGTGGCCATGGTGGTGACATCACATTCTCAGGCTAATGAAGACATATCTCATGTGTTTACTGCATGAGATATGAGAAGGCTAGAGTCCTTCAAGCCCTCCACTTGGACTTCAAGATGAAGATGGCAGATCTAAACAGCACTTTAAGCTCTTCCATCTCATCAGGAAACCCCTGCATTTGCCAGTGCTTCCACTGGTTTTCATATAAGTTACTCAGAAACTGGCAATGCTTAGAGAATTTATTGGCTGCTCTGAGTTAAGTCAGCCTCTGCTATTGCAGAGGGATACTGCAGGATCAGTGCAAAGAAAATCACCTCTAAGCAGCCATCTCAATTGAAGAGAGAACTCTGTTGATGGACAACAGCTCAGGAAAGACTTAAGCAATTCAGGAAAATAGCAGGCTTTCTGATGCATCTCTTAATCCTAGTCAGATTCCTCTCTCTGAATGATAATAATGACAGGAACTTTAACTCTCTCACAGGGCTTGGTTTTCAAATGGAAAATAGAATGGGAAATAAAAATATAGATTATTTCAAATTATTTTGAAATAATTATTTTGTTGTTGTTGTTTTTGATTAATTCTGTTTTACATGTCTGTATTTGGGAAGACTGTTAAAGGCAGGCTATTAAAATTATAGCAGTACAGTGCTGCACAATTTTTATGTGTCTGGTCGTGAGTAACTGAATCATCTTAAATGTCAAAAGCTGAATGTCATAAAGCTGTTTGGGGGAGCTTTTTATATTGGTTTGTTATCAGTCATTCTATTTTATAAAAACAGCACCTAGAAATGTTTGTCCTGTCATTGAAGACCGACATGGTGAAGATTGAAACAGTTCTGGGTTTCACTGAAAAGAAAAACAAACAAACAAACAAACAAACAAAACACACACACACAAAAAAAAACAGAAATAGTGAAAATGTGGTTTAGCATACTGCTCTTCATGTAAGTAGGGAAACGAAGAAATAAATATGGTTCCTTATTATAAAGTCTTACCGCTATATTTAAGCTAATTCCATTAGATACAGTATAGCTAGGAAAGTATTTTTTTGAGACTGTCAGACTTGAAGACATGAGTGAAGTCATACTGACAGTGATTCAAATTTTCCACTCTCGCATTTTGAATTTGATTAAAGGTTTGAGCTTTTAAAGCTAAAGTGCATGTTTTATATAACACAGTAGGAGCCCTATTGTCAAATGGACTGAGGAGCTGTGAATCGACAGCTATCATCAAAATAGCACAAATCCACCACCAAGATCTCCTAAAAGACTATGGGGTGTTATTATAGCACCTAGTCGAGTATAACATGTTATTTGTTCTGCAGACATTTTTCTTACAACCATCAGTCCAGTTGTAGGAAAGGCTCTGTCTAAAGGAATCACACGTTCTTTCTCCAGGATTATGGACATGTGAGTCCTGCTGGAAGAAAGTTCTTCAGTATTTCTTGTGCAAAGTAACTGTGGAGACAGAGATTTATGCTACCATAAATCATACCATATTTTTTCATACATGTATGATATTAAGTGCTGGTACTGGAACACAATCATGCTGACAGGACTGTTATTTGTTATTAGTACTGGGTATGATCTCCCCATTCAGCATTGAACGTGGGGGACACTGGTTTCCATCTTATGCTAAAAGGGATATCAAGAAAGGAAAACAATGACATCTAAATGTCTGAAGCTTCCACATGTCCTGGTCAGAGAAATTGAAGGCTAGAAAGCACAACTCATTTCTCACTGTGGTCAATTAATTGCAAAAAAAGCAGTTTCTTCTGCTGTACAATGCCCAGGTATTCGGGTCCCCCCTGTTTGGTGGCACCCCAGCACACAATTTTGAAGTGCCTTTTGAAGAAAGTTAGCAAGCAAAGTTAACACGACAGGCACATCTCATGCCTAGCAAACAGAATGATTCACAAAGCAATCTTTTCTTGGGTTTTCTTTGTCTCTGCTTTCTAGCCCTCTTCAGCAGCCTTGGTAATTAGGAAATATTTCCTGCTTTGTCAGTTCAGATTTATTTGTTCTCTGCTAGTGTCCCCCACGTGGCTGGAATACAAATCATTTGCCAGAAAAAATGAAAAGTGATGAAGAAGAAGGTGATTAATGACCTAACATTTTATTTTACCAGATAAAACAAGAGGGGTTTCACTCAGTTTGCCTCCAGATAGTGTTTTGTATTCATTTTGCAACACAGTTAGAACTCAATTGTATCAAAAGTGAAAATTCATAAACCTACAACAGTTTGTGAAATATGAATGATTGATTGCATACAGCTAGCAAACTCTTGAAAAGATAAACTAATTCTGTGATGAACAACGCATTTCATACTCAATTAATTATACAGTACATTTTGTTTCAAAATATTAAATTCCTAGAACAGTCTTCTGCCTGAAAGCATCTGGGCTTTGTAATGAGACAAAAGTCTTGAGTTCAATCAGCTGTCTGTGCAAGAGTTTAGAATGACTTATGTCTGAATTAAAGAGAGGTTTAGGGCAGTGATTTCCTGGCAGGAAATTAATAATGAGCTAAATTAGAACATGCCTAGAGATGATTTAAACAACTTAGCTCGCATTGTCTGTGACAGGCTGTCAATTTTTTTTTTCCAGTTCTACTATTGTCTAGTAAATCATTGAAATCATTAAAATGTTGGTAGCGCATTGTGACTCATCCTGCAAAGCCAGACTCATTCATATCATCCTTCAGGCAAATTGTTATGGAAGAAGGGAAAAAAAATCCAAATGGAGAAGCCAGCCACATTTGAACACAAGATGGGAGACAGGGAGATGAAGACTGAATTCTTCCACCGTACAGGGTGCTGTGGTTGAGCATGGCAAAATGCAGATCTAGTGTTTCTGACTGAGATGGCTTTTAGTGTTGGTTTGTATTTTGTTAAATAAAGGGGAGCATCTGGGTGGATTTGAATCCTCTTCATAATGCAAAGGATGAGCTAAATAAACTGGAGAGAAATAGCTGATGTTTCTCCGGCTCTTTCAAAAATACTATTGGACTCAATCACCTTTTAATCCTGTTGAATCAGGGTACACCAAAGACAATTTAAAATGAAGCAGAGAAAGATGGAGAGAGGCCTTTGAGATTCTGCATCCACATGTTTCAGCTGCTAACAATGGCAAGCTCTTTCCCTAAGCAAATTATCAGGAAGTTCTCTCTGCCCGGTCAGGCCATGTCAGGTCAAGATAAATTATTTTTTACTTTTTTCTTCTTTCAAGGTACAACAAACCCCAAATCATTTATCTTGCTGTCCAATTACTAAAAATTAATACTTAAAAACTAATATCATTTCTACAGCTCCAGGGAAGGAACCAAAGAGGGCATGTGTAGTTAAGTGATGTCCAGTGACACTAACCTACCTGTCCGTGCTCAGAGAGCTCGTTCAATAAGAGTGACAAAGCAATAGAAGCTTTTACTATGGGGAAACTGCAGTTTCAGGTGGCTCCTGCCAATGGAGGGCTAATGGGATGACTGACACTTGCTTCTGAAAAACAAACCAAAAATGGAAACAAAGCCCTCACTGTGAATGTTTTCAGAAGGGAGGCTGAAAGCAAAGTGGAAGTTACTCATGTTAGCTTCACTGTGGAGCAGGAGCTGTGTGTAACCGTGCTGTGGATGTTCCTAAGAGGGTAAAATGTATCACTTTATGATCCCAAAGATTCACTGAACTTCTAACCGGAGCAGCTCCACATAGCTTTGGGTCTTCAGATGCACGGCAGCCTTGCTGCGTCCTTGCAGGTGTGGGAGCAGGAATAGGTCCCAGGAGGAAGACAGAGCTGTGGCAGCATGCAAGAGCATGCCCAGAGAAGAAAGGTTCCCCACAGCATCAACTTGACAGGTTGTGCTCACAACCCATGTGCTTTAGAATTAAATTTAAATCCCCAGGGCTGCTTATGTTTTATACACAAATGGATCCCATAGGACTGGAACAGAAAACTTTTGCGTCTCCGGGGAATATACAAAATGCTGTAACACGAGTCCCTTCCCTCTGGGAAGGAAGAAAATATCTTGGTTAAATATTTATCAACAGTAATACTCTGAAAAAGTAGTTTGGCTTTCAGAATATATCATAATATTTATTATTATTTTCACTGAAATATCCTAACAAGCCTAGTTCCATTAACTTCTGAGGAGTTTATCCAAAACAGATCAGATACAGCATGGGTTTCTGTATTCAGGACTTTACAGGCTTCTTCATAGGGGCTGGGGTTGTAGCAGCTAATTTTCCAAGCATCAGCAACTTTCAGTGGATGAGAAAGACAGGTATGTGTTGGGGGAAAGTTGTAGGAAGGAGACAGAGCAGCATTTCAGTATTTCTGCTTGTTTCCTTTGTGGTCTAGACTTCTATTCAATTCAGTGGTATAATAAAGACACAGTTGTTTCATGGAGAAGTAATGAAACAGTAGATAAAAGTAATGGATCTGTCAACACTGAAGTTCTTCTACTTGAAAATTGAGGTGGAATTTGTAATAGAGAATTAGAGGTAGAAAGAAAGTATTGGAGTGTTTACATTGTCTAGTATAGTGATGTTCATTTATATCTTAATGCGCTTGTTGCACTTAGGGTATTATTTACTGGCACTGTATTTTTAAGTTAAGTGAGCTTACTTAAAATATATGACTGGCTATTCTGAAGGATGTCTAGAAATAGAAATAAAATCAGTAATCTACTTGTTTATTTTTTCTCTTCTCATGTTAATGTAGAGTTGTTTGATACTTTCTCAAAACCATTTGCTTTATCATAGCAGATAATTAAAAGTATTTCTCTTTTTTTATTTTTTTTTAAGAAGAAAGCCACAATAAATATCTTATATAAAGTGCTTCAAAGTCAGGAAGTAGCAGTTTTATGGAGAGTACAACAACAATTACTAGATCCAAAACTCCAAAGCCATTCACACTGATGCTTCTACCTCTTTTTAAAGGGTAAAAAACCAAAGTGCATACACAGCATTGTACTGGAACAAAGGAACACGGAGCAACATTGAGATTAAAGGCCACTTTTCTACATGAAGTGGATCTGATAGGTTTGGGATACTATCTGGGTTTGATGTCTGCATGCTGATGCTGAAGAAGAGCCATAGTTCAGCTCTGGTCTTCACAAACCTTCCATACTGAGTGGTTTCAACAAGAGAGTTTTTCAGACAATAGAAGTCTAAAAGGAAGTGAGATGTAACCACAGCAATCGCATCATCCCCCAGAAAATTACACGTTACAGTTTAAAACAGTACCAATTTTCAAGTACATTTGTTTTGGGATAAAAGCCCTGTAAACAAGCAATTAACTTAACAGTTTTTTTAAAAATGGACTTTTCTAGTATAATAAGAATTTTTAATTAATTTATTTATTTATTTTAACCCGGAAGTGTGCTCTTTTCTCTTTTACTGCTCAATTATTTAGGCAAACCCAAAAGTAGAGACTTAAAAGTTGAAACTCCAATAACACTTAGAATGTTACAGAAATTCTGAAATTATTAAGGTTTAATAGGATTAATTGTTACTCCAAATATTTTTGTATTTTTGTTCCCAAAGTTCATTCATCTTTACTGACTATATACAAAATGCCAGCACAGTCACAGTGATACACAGTTTAACTAAAACAAAAAAAGGTTCTCCAGCAGCATAAGTTTCCAATATTTAATAACTGTGCTCTTGTTGATGGTGCTCTATGATTTTAGGAGATCAGTGGCTGTGTCACAGTGTGAGTACTAACTCACATTAGCACACATTGAGGGCACCGCAGTGACCATTTGGATGTTGATCATTCCCCAGATCTCCCAGTACCCATTTGTAGTCATCTCTGTCCCCTTTCCTAAGTACAGTAATCTTTCCTGGTTAGGGCAGCACAAGAATAATCTGTACATTTATTAGAAGACTGGTTTTCAATTACCTTCCAAATACTGCCATAGATTGAAAGCATGGATTAGCCAGACAAATGATTCAAAGCTAATTAGTTAAAAATAGATACTCTTTTTCCAAATACCCTTTTAGTCCCCTATAGCTATTTAGCACTTTATAATGAGCAGAATTACACTAGTGGGCCACCTTTTAAATACATTTTCTCCTTTAGAAAATCAATAAAGACCTTTTAAAAAAAATTCAATAGTCAACACCCATGACTTATACAGGTGACTAATTCAATACAATCAACATATCAAATGATTTTAATTCTTCGAGTGAAGGCAAATTGTCACTGCTTACTAGAGCACTAGCATTAAAAGTTCATCTGTGAAAATTACAAACTGTCATTATAATTTTTATTTTTGCTTATGTAAACCTCTCAGCGAATGCTTTCTGCATTTTTCTAGAACAGGCCCTGTTAGAATACAAATTACTCTTGAAAACAAAATAAATCATCCCCAAAGTAAATCTTAAGCAGAAACATAAATTTCAGTTGATGCAGCAGCACAGTTACAAGAACATCAGCTGAGTAACAAGATACATACAGAACCGGATTGCAAGCCAAGCAATACTACATAAACTTAGCAAGCAATGATCCATTAAATGAGCCCTCCTATACATGATTTCAAGCCTAGGTTTGGAGCAGCACTATATAACAGACTTCATTCAATTACACAGTGAGAAGGAAGCAGCAGAATTAAAACATAAAATAGCACTGAAGTTATGGTGAAGCAAAGGGAGGATATCTCAGAGAGAATAGGGTACTATTTGGGAGGAAAACGATAATTTTTTGGTAGAAACACTATTTAAAAAACAACCAACCAACCAAAAAAACAACCAACAAAACATAAAAAAAAAAAATCAACAATTTATGAATTATAGCACTTTACTAGTTACAAAGAATAGATGGAGATCTAACTGACAGGCCTGCCATTTGCCAGTTTTCACATCAATATTTACAGTTAGAGAAGCTGTTTTTTAAAAATGTATTTTTTTATTATTATTTTTTATTTTTATTTTTATTTCCCACGCTGAAATTATTGCATTTCCAAATTTGCAGGGTGTACCACTATATATTTTACTCAACAAAGCCTGTTTCCCCCACGCTCAAAATAAGAATTTTGTGAGTTCTGTGCAAAGCCGCTGTTTTGTTTTTGTAGTGGAGAGTTTGATTTTTTATACACTTAAGTTTATTAAATGCAATACATCACTGTGTTCTATTACATACAGAACATCTGATTATTATTGGAATAACTCAACTTTTTTCCAGTTCTTTTCTTTATCCCCTGTTAATGCATGATTTTGAGTTGATGGCTTTTAAAGTTCTCTTAACACAGTTACAACATACAAAGCTGAATAGAAGGGAAATCAAAGATTCCATGCAATTAAAGTAAGATTTTTTTGTATAAGACTTACTCTCATATCTCAACACTTTCTAATAAATACAGGTTTAACTTATCTGGGAAATGCAATATTTTTGTTTGCTACTTAATTGTATTTAGTTTTCTTCTGTAAAGTCTCTGAAAAATACCCCAGGATTGCAATCAGATTACAGTTTTTAAATTGTCATGAAGATGGATTAGATTTGTTGTACCATTCACTAGTCTCATTACAATTATCATCACAAGAATGAATTCATAATATGTCATTTCCTATTCATTAAAGGCATTGTCATTGCAGAATGTGAAATGAGGATTAAAATGCCTCCCACATTCCGCACAACGCGGCGGTACTGTAAATCAGACCATTTTGACCTTTTCAATGCTCAGTTATTTGATATGTTGGTCATCCCTATTCCCTGGTTACTTGAAACTGGCTGAACGTGCTATTGGGCAGCTTTTGCCTCCATTTGAGATGTTAGGCTAAGAGTGGAATTAGGATGTCAGAATTGGCAGACTGGACATTGGAAAGTCTTTATCAAGTCATGTGTTCCTGTTAGCATATAAATTTGAAAATGTTAAAGTAGGGACAGAATCTAAGCTGCAAAGGATAGACTCCGAAATAAACTGTCAGAAAGAACTTTGCAATATGGCAGATTCTGGTAAAAACCCATGCTGATGTTTATCTTTAAAAAAATACATTCAAATTAAATTACAAAACTAGAAAGACAATAAAAAAGGTATATATATATACATATATATATATATATATATATATATATATATATATATAAAGAATAATATATATATTTAAAGTTCAGCTACTGTGTTAGATTATTGTGATTATCTTACCACACAGACCAAATGCATTGTCATTAACTAATTTGAGATATTAATTCAAAACCCTTCCTTATTATATCTTCTCTCCTCCTTTTCACCCCAAGCCTTAAACAAAGCCTCACATTTTCTTCTATAATGTTAGTAGTGGAACAGTAGCTTTGCCAGCTGGCCTTCAAGGAGGATATTATTATGCAAAAGGTGGCATGGAGCATCATTCCTTTTCTGGTGCTGGCACCTGTTTTCCTGTGGCCTGGTATCTAATGTGGTGGTTTCAGTCGGGTGGACGGCTGAGCTCCACCACAACCACTCTCTCACTTCCCCTCCTAAAAGAGGAATGGGGAGAAAATACGATAAAAAGGGCTCAAGGGTTGAGAGAAGGATGAGGAAATCACAGTAATTATTGTGATGGGCAAAAGAGACTCAACGTAGGGAGATAATAAGATTCATTGCTGATTACTAACAAGCTAGAGAAGCGAGAAACAAAGGAAAGAAACCAAAAACACCTTCCCCCTCATCCACCCTCTTCCACCTTCTTCCCCCGAGTGGTGCAGGGGAACAGGGGAATGGGGGTTATGGTCAGTCTGTAGCGCTTCTTTGCTGCTCCTTCTTGGTCACTCTCGTCCCCTGTGCTGTGGGGTCCCACCCACGGGATGCAGTCCTTGCTGAACTGATCTGGTGTGGGCTGCCCACAGGCAGCAGCTCTTCCAGAACTGCTCCAGATATGGGTCCGTACCACGGGGTCCATCCCTCAGGAGAAAACTGCTCCAACCTGGGTCCCCCATGGGCAGCAGCTCCTGCCAGGTCACCTGCTCCTGTGTGGTCTCCTCCACGGGCTGCAGCGTGGAGCCCTGCTCCACCGTGGTACTCCATGGGCTGCAGGGGGACATCCTGCTTCACCATGGTCCTCACCACAGGCCGCAGGGGACTTCTGCTCCGGCGCCTGGAGCACCTCTCCCCCTCCTTCTGCACTGACCTTGGCGCCTGCAAGGCTGTTCCTCATTCCTCTCACTCTCCCAGATGCTTTGTGGCACAGCGTTTTTTTTTTCTTTTTTTTTCCTTGCTCTTTTCCCTGTCTCAAATATGCTCTCACAGAGGTATATCACTAACATTTCACAACAACATCACTTATTGGCTCCGCTCTGGTCAGCAGTGGGGCCCTTACCAAACATGGGGCAGCTTCTAGATCATTCTCACAGAAGCCACCTCTATGGCCCCCTGCTACCAAAACCTTGCCACGTAAACCCACTACATCTAATACTTAGTACTGAAGATGACAAGCCAGTGGCGGGAGTAGTGCAATAGATGATTCAATATTTGTTCCTCCACACTTGGGCAGATAGTTAAATGCTCAAAGGATTATTTTAAAGACGGTGCAATACAGGAACTGAATAAATGTCAAAGAGTCTCTACTGCTTAGACAAAATTTTCATAAGTAGTAAGAAATTCAGGTGGCATTACCTGTAAAGGGAAATTATTTCCAAGAATTAATTGGTTCACCCTTTCTAAAAATTTCAAAAATTTATGCACCCTACCATTTCTCACCACTGTTATTGATATTAAACTTAGGTCTATTAAACTATTTCAATACTTTGGATTTTAAAATCTGAAAATAAATTGTGGAAACTATTGAAATAAAAAGATTAGAAGAAAGGTACTTTTGCTATTGATGATGGTTGAGAAATTGAATATTTAAGCTAGCAATAATGCAAGAGAAAAAAAAAAGAATAGAAAATGTAAAGCAATACAAAATGTAGGCTGTTGAAAATCTTGATAGAGCATAATTCATTCAGCTAAATAGGTAAAGAAAAATATCAGTCGATTTGTGCAAGTATGGTATGCATCACAAATCTTTCAGGGAGAATACGTGATAATATGGATTTTAAAATGAATTAGGAAATCAATAAAATATTTTCATTAGATATAATCTTATAAATGAAAGTGTATGCAAAAAACAGGCAAATGAATTCAATTTTTTAAATTTGATATGAGATTCAAATTCAAATAAGTATAAACCTTTGGTCACTTTGCATAGCTTAAAACTAAGTCTGCTACTTGACTTCATCTCAGAATTATAAAAGCTGCTTTTGGAGAATAGTACTTAACTGCAAGCTGCCAAAGTGATTTAGTTTAGGGAGACATGTTTTGAACAGCTCCAGCTTATTTTAGTCTTTCTAAGAATTCTTTCTGAATAAGTCAATTTGAATCCTTGAAGAGTACATGTGACTCAGGTTGGTAAGTTGACATGTATAATATTTACTTAATTAACCTCTAATTTTGGGTGCATAACTTGAAAGTCCCAATGGAAATTAAAGATCGTGAGCAGAAAAAATATGAATTTTCTTAGTTATTGAATCTTCTCTGTTTTTTGTTGTTGTTGTTGTTTGTTTGTTTGTTGTTGTTGTTTTGTTTTTTGTTTTCTTGAACTGGGTGATAAGAGCTAAATAAATTAACAGGAAAAGAAAGAAAGAAAGAAACTGTTTATGAGAGTTTCCATTTTGACTACAGCAGCAGTTAGGTTTGTTCTAGATAATGTTGCTTTGACATCACTTTGCCTAGTGATTCTTGGTAACTGTAGCTTTGCCCAAAATGCAAAACTCAGTGCATTAAGTTTTACTATTTAGAATTGCCATGGTTCTGAAGTAGTGGTAAAAGTCACCTTGGAAAAAGCAGAGAGAGATGCTGTTTAAGAAAGTCTAAGAAAAGAAATGAATGCTCAAACTTTGTCTTTTCAATCTGTCATGCTGAACAGCCCTGTTTTCAAAGGCACAGAGCAATAATTAACTTAAGATCCATTTCCTCCTATTGACTGTTAATTTTATAACAGAAAGTGAGAAGCTGAAACAAAATGTCTCCTGGATCGATGCCATTTCTTAATTTCCATACAAGCAGGGCCCCAATTCCGTGGTTGGTTTTAGCCCGTATATTTTCTACATATTTTCTGCAATGTTCATTTTTATCCTTTCCATCTTGTAAACGTCTTGGAGGTTCTCATTGTTTTCATTGCTGTTGAGAAGAGAGACTGTGTATGGAGAAGGAGTTGAGACTGAAAACTGCAAAAGTTTATTAAAGCTGATGCATATGGGTATGCATCACCTAGTGAACATATCCTCACCTAGTAAACATTTTCAGTAGTTTTATCATATCAAAACCTGAAAAAAACCCAGAGCAATGTGCCAAATACCCAAAGTGACTCCATTATATCCTTCAGCAGGGTGCTGAAGAGGACCTTCCTTCATACCATGCCATGCTTATGAGGTATTATATTTTAATCAGATTTTTACCCCATCTTCTAACAATTTATAAAAGTATTTTCTTACATGAATTATTTCACTGTTATTGGCATGCAGGGTCTAATAATTAATTGTCCTAGAGTAATTCATTTCTCACCAACATGTCATTGTTTTCTGCCTTTGCTTTAGAATGAAGCTGATGTGCTGTAAATCATTCTCAGCCTGAATATTACTTGCATCCTTAATTACAGTTCTTTGAAAACCAATATCTCTCTTGCAGGAAAAAAAAAAAAAAACTTTCACAAAAGTAAAAAGTAGACCTAAAAAGAAACCTTTCACATAGTTTAGGTTCAGCTGTCTAATTTGTAACCTTTGATTGTAAATTATCTAATCAGATGGTCTTAGATTAAAACGATGAAATAAATTCATTGTATAGAAATTGCAGATATAGGCTCACTGGGTGATTGATTATAAACTGCTCCTGTTAACACCAGCCTTTTCATTTTGGGGCTACAGAGCAGTTACAGAATGCGAATCAATCCTATTGGAGTTACATGTCTGAATGATAGAGATGCCTCACAGATTGATAGATCAGCTCAGAATATTTATAAGAGAACAAAATAAACATGTTCTGGCGTTGAACAAAGTGAGACCCTGCTTTTATCTTCTGAGAACTGTGGATGGTCTCCATTATAACATTTGCCCTTGCAAATTAAAATGAAATATCTTTGGTATTTCCTGACCTGAATTGCCGGAGAGATCCCAAAACTTACCTAAAATGCCTTTTGCTCATCACAGCTATTTCTGTAATTCCAAGGATACAATCCAGGACTTAATCTTGGTGATGGCAGGGGCATTATTTTAGGTAAAAAGGGAGATGGTGCATTATTCTAGTCTGTATTCTACGTTCTATGTAAACATCTTGTGTTGGTGCCCTGATGGAAATAGTTTCCTATTTATCCTGCTTATCAATGTGTGCTTTAAGCATTATCCTAAACCAAGCTGGTCCCTGTAATCCAGCTGGTCATGATCTTCTGTAGCCTTGAAGGGAAGGAGTGTATATTGACATTTTAGATTATTCTGTGTTACTGTATTAAAAGTCAGAGGGAGGGACATTTCACTTTTTTTTTTTTTTTTTTTTTTTTTTTTTTTTTGAGTGCTGAGATTACTATCTTCTCGCTGGTTCCAAAGTCACAGTTCAGCAGAGGAAAACCCTCTGTGTTTCACCTTCACCAACTGTCCTCCTCTTACGTGTTGGGTCCCCAGGCAAGACATGCAGATAAATCTGAACTGCACTGAACACCTCCAAGGAGCAAGTTTCACCTTGGGAGCAGCACCCTAAATGAAGCTGAGCACAGTGAGAGACTGCTCAGGAATGTGTGAGAGACACAGGCAAAGAGGGAGCACATTTTTGGCAAGGAGGCAGGGGATGCAGAAATGAATGAGTCTGAATCACAGGTTTGTCAGAATAATTTTCTTTGAGTTGTTGCATGTCTTCTCCATTCTTTAGGGATTTCCCTGAGTGGTTGTACTGCTGAGAGTGCTGCATTCCCATTGCAAGCCTTGATGAAAGGGCAGAGGATCAAACTGAAGAGGTGACAAGTCATTACCCATACTCTGGAAGAGAATTCATTTCAGAAGTGACAGATTTAGTATACACAAAGATGCAGAAAGATTTTTTTCCCTACTTAAACAATATGGTTCCATTTTAAATGGTGACATATTTCTACCCTTCAAAGAATAAAGAGATATCTACCTGCCAAAAACAAATCATAGTTGCTGTCAGAGACTTCTCCCTCTGATGCCTTCCTATCAGGTGCATTCAGCACTCAAGTGCATGACACAGCCTGAACCTTTGATGTGCACTGGATTTGCACTGGAGTGGAAAGACCTTGTGCTGGAAAGGGAATCTGGGGCTGTTCCTCCTATGTGCCCTTCCATCCACACCTTTGAAGGATGATGACCTGAAGACTGACACCTGTAGTGTCAATATGCAATATTCAAACAGGCAATTTGTTTTTTAATGTTAGATTATCACTTATATATAATTGCTAGGGCTGCATTGCAGGTATAGCAGAGGGTATTTTTGAGACTACTTTCTATGACTCAAAATAAATTATTCTTATGATGTAAAATAATATCAGTCAATTATTTCCTCTTCCTCCCTTCTTTATGCAGCACTCCTAGCTTTTGTCCTGGAGAAGCACAACTTTTCTGTGCAAGTCATATGTAAATTACAGCCAGGAATACTTTTGTATGGCCATATGCAGGGTCCTGGGGTGAATGTGCACCGACGTGCAAAATGGACCTGCAAATTACATGGACAAGTCATATAGAAAACCAGGCTAAGTATCCAACACATTCTTTTGTTTAATTTATAACTTACAAGACTTCAGCCAAGCTAGGTTAATTATGTAAACAGCACAACAGGATGATTTTGCTTCTGCTGGTTAATTTTCTGCAATATTTCAGGTCAGTAAACTTTTTTTTTTTTTAAATGTTAATGTATTAATATATTAAATTTAGCTATTGTTTCCTGAAATCTGCTGGATCCTCTACAGGGTCTTTACAAAACACAATTCCATCCTGCACCTGGGCTGTTCTTTTTCTCTTTTAAATTGCTGTATTACAGGAAGTTGCTAATATAGGAATTTTTTAATTCTCTTTATCCAGTCACAAAATCAGTGGACCCCAGCTGTTAATTTAAAAAAAATAAATAAATAAAAAAAAAATCAGCACTTGCCTTATATTTCCTTGCATTATTTAGAAATATTTTTCTAAACTGAATTTGCAAAATTAAAAAGAAGTAACCAAGTTCGGCACCTATCCTTTTGTGTTTTATACCTCGAATATTTCTGATATGGTTATCTTGGGATGCAATTCATGAATAAATGTCATGTATTATCCAAATTTTAAAATTAAAAAGGGTTGAAAAGACAGAAAAAAGTGTGCACTGCTGTTTGTTCCTTATTTTTCTGAAGCAGATCTTCTTCTGTAATGAATGCAGAACGAATAGATCTTTCCCAAAGGACTTCCAAAACTTTAAAACAAATAAATAAATATAACCCCACAAAATCTCATGGACAAACTGTTGATGTTTCGAGCACATCCCCTACCTATCCCCTGAGCATTTTGGCCAGATCCCCTTGTGCAGGCTGTTGGCAGCTGCGACACACCCATCTTAAACTGTACTGCCTCATTTGCTGCAGCCTGACCCCATCATCTGAGGACACGTGGGTGCAGATGAGGCTGGTTTCCTTTCTTCCTCCCATCAAGGCCAGTACAGATGCTGCTTCCATCCTGGCTCATGTTCTGCTAGCTGTGTGCTAACTACTTGCATTTAATGAAAGCTGAGAGGAAGTACAAATATGTATTAGGAACACCCAGATTTTCTTTTCCTTGTTTTGCAAGACTGAATTTCCTTAACCTGGCTTTGCAAATAAGAAAGTGACAATTTCTGTCTTTCTGTCAGCTGAAATATTTCAAAAACATATCCACACAGTCCACAACAGACAGTGGAATAAAAAGTCCAATATAACATGCAATGGGCACAGTTATTTACATGGCACCATAAACCATTGCTTGGGCCTTAAAGGTGCACTGCTTTACATTAAACCTTCAACAAAATGCCTGCTTGAAAATACATGTAAGGTAAGGACAGAAGCTCCACTTACTGGGAGCTAGATATTGCTGTATGGACATGAACCTATGGCTTGGTTAAATATCACATAGATACAAGCTTTCTGACCAGTTTAGGATAATGATGATGATGTTTTTGAGGTTACATGATTAAATTGTGGGCACACATGCACTCAAAGAAACATTTCTGATGCTGTTTTAGGGTGAGCTTTCTGATGATGTGTAGGACAATTTGAGACTGTAAAAAAATGCATTGAATATTTAGGATTCTAGACACCTCTGGCATATTGCATTTTGACTCTTAGCTCTACCACAATGAACAAGCAAGTTCTTATAAACTCTTTTGAAAATTTTAGTATGTTTTGTAAGCTTTTAACATCACTTATATGTATACTTCAATTTTAATGTATTCTTTTTATGGTTGAAGACAAATTAACAATAGCTGAAACTTTCTGTGTTGCTGATGGTAGGCTAAAAAAGTCTGTTTAAGCAAAAATAATCTTTGGACAGTTTTTAGTCTTAATTAAATCTTTTGCTAGAAGCTGAAAAATATGAGCTGTCACCAGCTTAAAAACAAAAACAAACAAACAAAACCACCACCACCACAACAACAAAAACCCACACACCAAAACAAACAAAAGAAAGTTTCACGCTCTGCCCTAAATTTTTGCCCTATTAACCAAAAGGTTCTTCAAAGAGCTTTTTACTGAACACGTCCTAAGAAAAACATTTTTTTTTTTCCCTTCTGTAGTTCCATAACAGAACATTGGGTTTATAATATTTTCAGACTACTCCCTGGGGAGTTGTTGTTTCCTCACAGTTGATCTGGAATTTCACTGTGCATTTCTGCCGTACAAATGGCACCCCAAAAGCGCCTTGTAATATTCAGGGTCATATTTGCTGTATCTTAGTTTTCTACCCCCAGGCTGTGAGACAGGCCTTTATTTGTTGGTGCATTAACTGCTGTGATTCCTCAGGAATACCCTAAATGTCTACATAAAGGCAGGACATGAATGATTAGCTACAGAAAAGCTATGCGGCTTGGGTTTTGATTTGATATTGTTGATTATCTGTGCAAATCTATCACAAAAGCTGCCTTAGGGCTGGATGTCTTATCCCATAGTTTCAGCATGACCCAGCAGACTCACATCAACTGGTAGTAGTGGAGGGACCTGCAAACTGAAGGATACCTCCAATGAATCCTCACCCCCTCACAGATTGCTTCTTGTAGCATGAGCAAACCAAGTATGAAAATGAACGGTGGATGCTAAATGCCAGACAAGACTAAAAGGAAGAGTGCTCTAACAGATGACACTTAAAAAGCTCTGGCCAGAAAGGAAATGACCCAATGCTTTCCATGACCTTGAGTACTCTGTTCAAGAGACAACTTTCTAGTATTGTTGGATGAATGTCATATTTCTGCAGGCCAAAAATGTGTCTCGGACAAACCTAACTCTAGGACCTGTACTTGATACAGCTTTCTCTTTATAATTTCCCAGCTTGAAAAAAATGGTTTTGGTAGAAGATTCCTAAAGCTCAGTTAAGAACTGACATTACAGAACTGGGATATTTTATGGGGACTAGCAGAGCAGCAGGGATATACCAGTGATTAAAATCACCTATTTTTATTTGAAACTGAGAAAGAAAGCTTTTGATCTTTCTTGAAAATCTTTTCCTCCTTATTATGCAAGTCATTCAGGATAGCTTATTCTCTTAAAGGAAAAAACAACCCAACCAACCCAAACACCTCCGTTTAGATTTCTCCTAGACCCCCCTCAAGAATTCTAAGGCAGTAGGAGGAAGGTGGCAAGCTAAAGAGTGCTATCTATTATAACGAATATAAGATTTATGAAGGCAAATTATTCAAGAAGGAATAAAAATGTTGATTTCCCCAATCTGTAGAGAACAATCCATTTCTAGTAATTGCACAATTCCTCACAGAACATGGTGGCTTAACATGAAAGGTTTTGTATATGAAGCACAGCCAAACCATCAAAATATGCAATGCTTATAGTTTCTACACATTCCCATTTTTTCCTTAATAAATATTACATTAAATCCGAGTCATGTTATTTCATGGAAATATTCATTTCACCATTATTCAAGTCCACATATGTTTAAAACAGTTTAAGGAATTTTAAAATTCTCTGTGCTTTCAAAATACGAAAATAAGCTTATTTTGTAAAATATCATTGATCAGAATTGAGACCTTTACGTTTTGATTTATAAGGCCTTTGATTAGCACCTTTCTCATCAAGGGTCAACCTTTTATTTTTCAAGCAAAAGCATCTGTTTGTCTAAGTGTCAAATTAGTGATAAACTACACAGTTACACCCGCTATGCTTCAAGAGCCTTCTGTATTAGTGGTTACCTACCCATCAGTGAACTGTTTCAGAAAAAGAGACTGTGATTGTATTAACCTACAATTGAATTATGTCACTCTTTTTTTGTCATCATTGCCTGTGTTAAAAGCTGTTGTTATAAAAGCAAATACTTGTTTCTGGCAGAATTTTTACAGCTTTGTTTAATCTCTTTATCATGGCCTGTTGATGCATCTTCTCACTAAGCAAGACATAAAATACCAAAGGAAATGCTAAATTAGAATCTTTTAATAACTAAATTTTTAAAACTATTGAATTAAACATAGCAACATTTCTTTTGTGGCAGAATTAATGTTCATCCATGCAGAAAAATTTGAATGTAACATTATTTAAGCAATATGAAAGTGAATTAAAGATTCATCCATTGTATCAGGTATCTGACTTCAGGCTAACATTTTAATCCCAACCATTGCTATAGTGTTTGCCATTCAAAAACTCTGAGAGATAAAGATGAAGGTTAATTCATGCAGAACGAAAACTCAGTTCCTTGTTGATAAGTCTGGTTGGGTATCAAGGAACCATAAAATATGCTAAAGGAGTAATTGTTTACATTAGTATATTAGGCATCAGTTACACTGTTTGAATAATTATTTTTAGCTTTTGCATTTCAGATTTATTTCTGGTTTTAGATGTTATTTTCAGAGTTGCTACGCTGACCACAGGATTGCATTTTTTTTCCTGTTGTAAGAAGATGCACAGATTTCACTAGAACCATTTGTAAATATTTTTACAGTAGCTGATTGACAAACAGTTTTCTGGGGGCAATTGGCTTAAAAAAAAAAAAACAACACAATAGCTGTTACTTTTTAGCATTTTCCATTTGCTAATTTGTCCTTCTTTGACATTTTTTCGAAGGCAGACCTGACTCATCTCCCGGCTAAACAGGTGCAATTTCTTCATCTGAGCTACTCCTGAATTTTAACTGGGAACAGTGAACACAGAGTCAGGTTAATTATATCACATTCAGACCAGCTGAATCATGTTGAGAAATAACAGCAATGGGGGACTGACGTGGTCAAAAATACAGTTATGTTTGGAACGGGGTAACAAAAATTGTGAATAGCATGAACAAAGCACTTGCTATATATCAAATACACTAAGAATGTGTAATTAGTGTACATATATAAAATACATATTAGAATATGTGATACATTATTCTGCATTTGAAGGAGCCTCTTTCAATAGGTTGGAAGAACCCACTTCGTACAGGATAGCCTGCCCTGGGGTGGGCTCTGCTCCTCATCTCTGTACTGGCTCTAGCACCAAGGTTAATCTCACATTGAAAACATTAATGATACAGCTGTGGACATGGCTGCCGTATTGCTGTTCTGTTCTATCTCAACAATATCTCATAGCAGGTGTTGGTTTCTTGCAGCTTTCCTCTAATTGGGTGTCTTTTCTAAATAAAATGGTGCATTTTTGAAGAAGTGAAGAAAGAGAAATCATACATTTCAAAATTAATTTTTACCACTTATTTGTAATGATCTTTTCCTTTCCCTTGCTTAATGCGAAAGTGAAATATTTTCCCCTTACACCAGAACTGTCAAGCCTGTTTCTCTTCTATTCTCTTGTAATTATCAACAGAAAGTAGTCAGCTCTCCTAAGAACTGAATATAATGAGCCTAGTTCTGCCTACTTTAATTAGATGACCAGGTTAGAAAGATAATTAGTCACTCCCCTTAGTGATCACCACAGACAAACTGCCGTATAATTGTATGTTAATACACAGGTAGCTATTTTCACCATTGTGCATCAGACTCTGAACTGCCAGATCCTGGTTACCACAGTCCAGGTGTAGAGATGAGGTCCCTTTGATTTCCTCATGAAGGAGAAAAAGGAAGATTAGTGTATTAGTCCATGATATGGAAAACAAGAAACTGCGTTAAAGAAACTTCACAGAACTGTTTCAGTTCCCTACCAATATCAGTTTTGGGTCAGTAACCTTTAATACACAGATATCATGAACTCAGAATCATGATGATCAGATATCACATAGCAGAAAGGATGGTATACAGTGGTGTGAAGTTCTAAAATCTATTAATGGAACTTAGGCTGCAAGAAAATGTGCAGCAATCGGAAAAAAAAGCATCATATTTGGTTAGGATGCTGTTATCATTAAACTATGTTTTTTTTTTTTTTTTTTGTTTTTGTTTTTGTTTTTTTTGTAATGATGCATTTATTAGAAACTAGTTGTATTTCAGTGGGTGGAGAATTATATGGAGCAGAAGCTACAGGGATGATTGATTGTTATCAATAATTACATGTTCCGACTAAATGCTTTCAGAATCCTAGTGTTGCTGTTTCTTGTATGTGATTTTCTTCGAATATTCTTGAACAAAAAAAGGAAACAAACCAGAGCAAGAACAAAAGAACAAAAACCCCAAAACCTTCTTACAGAGGCTCAACCCTTAGAGCTTTTTTTTTTTTTCGTGTTTGACTAGAGTTATAGAAAGGCTTTAATTACTGATTGCTCATACTACATAGAACCAGCAAGAAGAAAGGTCATTGAAGTTTTCCTACTCTCTCTTGAGTGCATCTCTATAATAGTCCTAACTTACAGAGGGGAATGTAAACAGTTTTTCTTAATATTTACTCTTCTGGCCTAACCCGAAATGAGTTCTGCATGCCTTAAAGTAGAGTTTCTAATGGAGATGCTATCTATCTCCCTCCCTTATTTTCAATACTTGGAGAGGCCACACTCCTGATGATCTCTTCTGGGAGGCTAGAGGGTGAGTATCACAATTTTGGTAAAATCTTTTCATTCTCCTAGATACTAGATGAACTCTTGGTTAAGAATATGGGAGAGGAACTACTAAAACCAGAGTACAGCGTACCATTCCTAGTTGCATTGTCAGTCTCAATCCACATCCAGAACACTTCTGGTTCAGAGAGGAGGAAACCAGCAACAGCAGAAAGACCTGATAGTGCATCTGTAAGTTACTAGCAACTCCAGTAAGTTTTTGTACTTTTATTTTATGATACAATATAAATATTTTAGAGAAACCTAAATGTGTTGTTAGACAATGGCAGCAATAAAAGTGATGCATGTTTGGAAGCGTTATTTGAAACACGGATTATGTCTAATATAGAAACTAACTGAGTTGAATTTTTTCTTCCCTCGGCCCAGAGGAGCCCGTAAATTAATAACTTGCACAGGAGTTAGGAATCAGCACATAGACACATATATGAATACACAATGCAAATAGCTGAGTCTGGCTGCTGGACTCAAATATAAATGCATAAATATATTCAAATTGATTCATAAAGTACTGATTTAAAAAAAAAAAAAAACACACTAGGAAGTGGAGAAAATTTAAGACAAAATAAATTGTTTTGGGACAAAATCTTTATTGAAACATGTCAAAGAAAAGCAGAGGAAAATAAGATTCACCGAATACCTAGAGAAGAGATGGTGTTAGATTGCCAACATTGCCTGTTCCAGTTTGTACAAACAATTGTATTTTCTCTTAGATGAACTAGTAGTGAATGCAAATAGTTTCTTTTCTAATAGTGTCTTATGCTTCTAAGAGTACCTTAGCTGCTAGCCACACATTACCATTGAATTGCACTTTTCTAGCAGTGCTACCCTGCTGTGCAATGTTTACTGCTATCACAGGCCTTTAGAAATTAAGATTTATTTCAAATGTGAATGCTTATTTGATGTTGGACTTTGGAGGTTGTTTTTTTTTTTTTTTGATCTGGTGAATATCTGCTACCAGACTTTACAGAGATATCTAGAAAGGACTATTTTCCTATAAATTTGCATCTAAGGCATCTACTGTGAATTTAAGCTGAATCTTAGAAGGTTAAATTCATTTTTATCACAAATATGGGACTTTCAGCACCTTTGGGAGGAGAAAGACAGATGAAAAAGGGAACATGATGTGAGCACTGAAAAGAGAAGCATACAAAAAATGTGAACTGCTGAATTTACTGTCTAGCTATAATGAGGTATTGCTTAACAATTAAGTTAAATTATGCAGCTGTTTCCTCGTATATTGTGCTAATGCATCTGAGAAATTATAATTTTCTGATTGGAGAATGTTATGTGGAGGAAACTGTAGCATTCCCCATTCCTGCAACAATTCATTTCATGATTAAAAAAGGAAGCCAGTATTTTTGCAGCTGGCAGGAATAGGCAATAAAAGATGACAATCCAAGGAGGCCTGTTAGTCACTGACACAATAAAACAATCCCCAACAAAAGCTGCAAAAGGAAAAAAAAAACGAAAAAAAACGAAAAAAAAAAAAAACACATGAAAGGGCACCAACGACACACAGCCGCAGCTCATCGGTTTCTGTGGAGAGGTGACTATATAGCCCTCTAGTAGCAAAAGCAGCTTTGAGTGTTTCAAAGCCAAGTGGTTGGAAATGTGAAGGGAACAATTCAATCGATGCTTTAAAGAAAGTTTCCTGTACAACAGGGAAACAGGCATGCACATCAGCTTTTTTTTAAAAAAAAAAAAAAAGGAGAGGAAAAAAAAAGAAGAAATACGACTTCAGTGAGTCTTAAAAATCTTTAACTTATTTTCTTGGATTTTTTGTTTGAATTAGAGTTTTAACTATTGCATGTGAAATGCTCGTAGGAAAAATGGGTACATAGGGCAGAGAAGAAATTAGGTATGTTAATTGGAGCAGGTGGTTTATTTTTGTTTCATTTTTGACCGTCTTGAATTCTTAGGCTATTTACAACTCATCTAAAAAATTCACATATAAATTTGTATTTCCTATTGTTTAAACTTTTATTTATGCAAAAAAGTCCAACACAAAACAACACAAAAACTCTAGATGAAAATGCATAATAGCTTTTGAGGAAAAAAAAAAGAAAAAGCTTTTCAATTAGCATCCATAGTTCAGATGATCCTTTTATTCTAATCATCTGTTTTGCATGATTCTTTTGTTTTAGTCAGCATTTCCTTTTTAAGAAGGTTGAATTGGGGGAAAATATCATTTTATTTCACATCTTATGAGACTGAATAACATAAAATGAGTCTGTGCCATGCTTCATGACCATGCATATTTAAATACTTTCTATAAATAACTCTACTTTTGTTTTAATCTTGTGACAAAGCACTGTCTGAAAATGAATAGTTTCATGATAATGAAGAAACCTAAGAAAATACCATTTGGAATCATTCTTGCTTTTGTTTCCACCAGTTGTTCCAGAAAGGCAGAGCAGATTTGGCCTTTTAATTTCCTTAAGTGATCTAATTCCTTAATCTACTTCTGTACTGACTTTTATATCGAGTTGGAGTATTATTCATTAGAGGGAAGAAGAGAGAGAGAGGAGAAAAAAACAAAAAACAAAAAAAATGAAAAAAAAAACCACAACACAGTACAACTTCATCTATGAAGCAAATTTCAAGATGTTTTTTCAATCTTGTTCACTATGTATATAAGCTGAAGTTCACCTCAATTGAGGGAAAGACTTGAATTAAAATTCTTTAGTTTTCCCCATCTATCACAGCATAGAATCATAGAGTCATAGAATCATTTAGGTTGGAAAATACCTCTAAGATCATCGATTCCAACCTTTAACTTGGCTCTGCCAAGACATCACTAAGCACTACATCTACATGTTTTTTGAAGTCCTTCTGGAATCATGGTTCAACTACTTCCCTGGGACACTTGCTTGAAAGAATGAAATTCGGGAAATATTCCAGAATATAAAAATTAATCTTTAGAAATGACTTTTAAGGGACTTAAAATAATCTTTAAAACAGGAGATGTTGGTCCCTACTCAGTTAACTAGTTAATTTGATGAGTGGTTTGAACTAGTTAATGTATATAGCTGCTATATCCCCAATGTGTGGTGCTCACATTTGTTTTCATCCCTGTCTCCAAAGTAATTGATAATGTGGATTTACTCAGGCATTGTGAGCCCTTCTTTTTTGTGTTTATGAGGTTGTGAAGAGTCATGAGCTTTCCACCTCTTTGAGGGAATACAGTAAGGTACCTCGTATTTGATGGAGGAAAAATGTACTTCTCACATAGGCTTCCTTGAACAATTAACCCTTCTCCAGTGGTTCTCTGATCTGGGGTGAAGTTTGTCTCCTATTTCTACCTGGATCTCTTTGCTAAGCTACTTAACAGTATCATCAGGAGTGGACTGCACACTTAATCTTGATATGTGTTTTTATAATATATAATGTAAATCATTTATTTAGGATGTGTCCATTTATTTTGTGTATATTCTTGATCTGTATGTTTGTTCTGAACCCGTTTCCATGTTCACACACAAAAGTTGGCTCTTATGGGTGGCCATTTGCCCCTGCTGCAGAGAAGGAAAGGGCTTGAGCTTTGCCAAAGCAGGCACCAGCCAAACAGGGAATAGCTGAGGGGGAACGTGCTGAATGAGGTCAGGTACTTCTGCTCTTGGGTCTATCATGTAGTTTCTAATTAAAAAAGAGAAATTAGGAGAGCAAAAGAATGCCCTATAGGCAATTCAAAAGGGGAAAAAAAATCAGCTTCTATTACAAGGCTAAACCAGGGAAATGTTAAATAAGCATGCAATTTCCAAAGTTCTTTTTCTTGAGAAAACTTTTTTTTTTTTCTGTTCTCTTCTACTGAGCAGGGAATTGAGCTAATTCTTATCCTCACACTACCGCTTTTTGGAACGGGCAAATGCTTTGTAGTATTACACTCCTTAAATTAGTGTTTGGCTTACTGAGGTCAGAAACAGCTTTAGACCACAGAACAGGAACCTGGCAAGAGAGCCTGCTAAGTATAGGAATGCCAAACCTGACAGTGAGATAAAGCCCTGTCTTCACTGCTGCAGCCCCCACCTACATAAATACACTTTCAGAAACATCATTTACTCTGTTTTGTTGTTTCTGAACGGTATTTAGACTAGTATTACCCCATATGCTAAAGTCCAGAAGAAGCCACTGCTGTATGTCTGCTGTGAAGCCTGTCTGTGAGGAAGGTGCATTGCCTCTGGGAAGTTGGGTCCTTGGAAATGGCAGATTTGAAGGAAACTAATCCCAGAGACACCTGGTGCCTCTAGTATAAATCTACCTTTTCATTCATTTAGATACATAAATAGAGATGTCTTTAGCATGTTAATAATCAGCTTTGAAAATTAGAGGTCTTTAAATGCTAACAGTATTAAAAGTATAAATAAACTATGTGCAAAAGTTCAAGTGAGTAGTACAAATATTTTAATATTTTACCAATTATTTATGTTGCATAGCATCCATATAATTGCATATAATTTACACTTAATGGGAGGTTACCACAAGTTGTTGCAGACTCTTAGCAAGTGTCATAAATATTCTCCCATAATCTGTACGTTAAGTCTTTCATTGCCTCTTTCTTGAGGGTGTATACTTCAATTTTCATCATTACAGCATGATGATTAAGTTGAGCTTAATATTGTTGTGCTACAAAGGAAACAAGATTTCTTATAAGCAACTATCCAAAGGATTAAAAAAAAAAAAAGGTCACATTACTGTGCAGTGCAAGACTTTTTTCTTTCCCAGCTTGACCCTCTCTTCTAGTAAATCTTTCTTTTTTTTTTTTTTTTGGGGGGGGGGGGGATTTTGAATTTTCTTACTTACATTGCCTTAGTTATTTCTGTTTCAGACACACTAAATACTGCTTAATGATTCATTAGCCTACATAATCTGAATTTTTCAAGCTATATTTGTGGAAACTACCTTTGCGTTCAGCTCTAATTGCTGCATGCAATTTTACAGTGATCACCATATTCCAAGGAAACTCATGACACAACAGCCCTTTGACAGAGATTAGTGTGTAACTGATGTTGTGCGATAACACAGAAGACAAAGCACTTGAACGGGGTTTTATTTTAGCCCAAGTAGGCAATGCAACAACTCAAGAAACAGTGATGATAGTAACAAAGATGCAGGTCAATAGTGGAAGCGGAGGGGGGAGATGGGGAAGAGAGGTCAACTGATGCTTCTATCCATCTTCTACATTCAGTGCTTACCTAGACGTATAGAGGTACACCAAATTTAGCCTTTTTTTTTTTTGTGAGGGACTAATTAATTTTATTAGAGAGTAAGTAAATTCATCTGTGAATGTTTGAGAATCTAATGACTTCCAGAGATTCAGAATGAATTCAGCAATAAAAGCTAATTAGAAGGGAAATGGATGCCTAAAATATCCCTGGTGTGCATAAAGAAAGAGTATAAAGACCATTAATTGAAATTAAAATTTAACAGTAGCCTAATGCCGCATGACATAAAATTCCATCTGTTGTGCAGAGCCACTAAACAAAGATACATGGGGAATAGTGTGTGGTGTCTCGGCTTTGCAGCAAGTCAATGAGTGTATTTTAATGTCAAACTACTCCAAACAATGAGAAGTCTGATGTTCAGAAGAGTCAGTTTGCAGCATGATGACTCCTGTAATTACTAAATTAGACAGAAAAAAATGAAAGTGATGCTGCATATTTTGAATTAATTGGGTGGGATTTTTTTTTTTATCTAAAGGAGTATAAAAAAATACCTATGCATTTTCATACATAAAGGCTATAAGAATCTGTTTCCAAGCAGTTTTGTTGAGCTGCCTGTGTGGTGCAGGTATCTGCATACCTTGCAGGCTTCAAGCAGCACTGAGGAGCAGGAGCAAAGTCAGTGCCCCTTCTTGCAGCATCTCATCTGAAATGCTGCGCAACCTTCTGCAGAACATGTACAAGGAAGTATATAATAGATTTGAATAACTTATGCTAGGTTATGAGTTGCTTTCTGTACTGTTCTCAATGTCTATGGATTTCTTTTAATTTTTCACTTTAAGACTGACCAATTCCTGTAACCAGTTTCATTAAATATCTCTGGCATGAATCCCCTTGTAGCAATTCTCAAGATGTAGACTGATGTTTGGTGAAAGATGGTTATACTGCACTCGTGTTTCATTCTTAAAGAACCCAGCTAAAATTCTGTTATGATGACCAGAGATATGCAACTTGCAATCAAAAAGGGCTTTGTTCATTAAACAAAGATATTTTTCTTTATTCTAAAAGATCTAACTGTTGAGGGACTTCAAACACAATGATTTTACATTCAGGTTTATGTGTTAGGCTGGAACAAGAGCTTTTCAGAAAGTGAATGTACCAAAGCAAAATTCTTATCACAACATGACTGTGCACTGTGATTTTTACCCAAGGCTAATTACATGTTGAATAGGCCATAATGTTAAATTAGGTCCTATTTGAGATTCTTAGAGTACGCTTTCTGAGTGTCTACACACACACATCAGTAATTCAGCACCTCCATTTCAGGAAAACTCTCAGAGCAGAGTAATGGCTGCTACTGAACGCATACAGTGAAAGAAAATAACAGGTTGCCCGAGGAGAGTTACTGTCCTGTTGTGCAGGCTGAGAGAACAAAAGTCCTCTAGTGGAAGAAGTCCTCTAAGCAGAGATGAAAACAAAAATTTGACATTTTTACAATAGAAAACTCTGAGTTAGTGGGAAGAGGGAAGTAGAAATGCTAACTCAAAGGAAAAATCATAATCAGCAGTTTTGGGGATTCTTATTCTGGAGTTAAATTAACCACTGCAAGGAGCTGCAGAAAAACATATGGCATCTCTTCAGTCTTAAGACTGAGGTTCATTACCTTTCTGGTCAGTCCTTTCCATCATGAGGAATATGCAGAATATAAATGTAAACATCAGGTTGCTAATGAAAATGTCTGATATTTTTAAAGTTGATTTGAAAATTTGATAAAGGGTGCATCTCTTATAACTTGCTGGTAGCTTGGAACTTCAGCCCATGTCATTTGCCAAGCAAACTTGTAAGAACAACTCTTTTGAAAGGCAGGTGTTCCCAATATTTCTCAAAACTTCTGTCATGGCAGCCTTTAGACTTGGCTTTTTCTTTTTTTATTATTTTATTTTTTATTTGTACTGTTGATATCTTACTTGTCATAGTACTTGTTGTAGGTCCAAAGCATTCATTTGAGATGAAAGACATTAGTGACTGGATATACATTTGTACTAGCAAATTATCTTTCTGTCCACACAACACTACAGACTTTTCAAATTGTCTTAAGGTAGTTCAATGCATCTATATGAAGACTGTCACTGTCCTGAAACAAGTGTCTTTAATTCCTCTCTGGTAGTAATCTTCACTTATGTGTGCGTTATATATAACGTCCATTAGAGAGGTATCTGACAGCTTCTGTATGCAAATCTCCCTCTCTTCCAGCCAGGATGTAATGATTATGTACATAATATAAACATATGGTAAATCATTTTATAGAATGCATTTGAGTATTGCAGGATTGTTGGGAAAAGTATTGTGAAAGCCATCTGCACACCAAGTGAAATAATGAGAAGTGTCACAGGCAGGCTGCTAACTGAAAATCCTAATATTTGCTGTATTGTTATTGCACTTGTCCTTTTTAACCACAGAGACAGTGATAAAATGCAAACTGATTACTTGTGGTTCAGCTTTCAGAATGGCAGACGTTTCTCTATCACTGAACTTTAGAAATATTTTTCAGAACTGTGAATAATGCATCACGTCCTGTAAAAGTTTCATAGTTTCTAAAGTCAAGCTTCAAAATTTTACTGTTTCTTATCTCCAATTCAATAAAGAAAGTGTTTCACCTTCTGTGATGATTTCATCCACTGTAATCTTATTCAGTAGCTGCTTAACATGAGTTTATGGCATAGTTTGTTGCTGCAGAAAATTTTCTAAACTTCTTCAAATAAAGTAATGACTCTTGCATAAACTGTAAAAACTACCAGTTGTTAAAAGTTCAGTCCCTAAAATCTGATGCCCAAATATACATTTCTATAAGTGGTTTGGAAGTTGGGATAAAATTTTCTCTTATAAATTGTCTGGATGATTTGAAAATGGATGGTATGGATGTGATGGATGGCAGAGGAACCTTCCAAGGGACAACAGCAAGCTTATGGGACTGGGATGGAAGGAAACTTGTTTTCGCCAAATGTCAATGCAAAGTACTGTCCCCAGGCCACAACAACCCCATGCATCCACACAGCTTTGGGGCAGAACAGTTGCAGGGCATCTCTGTAGGAAGGGATGGGGGGAGAATCATAGAATCATTCATCTTGGAAAAGACATCTAAGATCTTCTAGTCAAATCTTTAACCTAGTACTGACAGGTTTGCTACTAAACCATGCTTCAGAACTAAGCTCTGAATCTACACCTTTCTTGAAGACCTCCGGGGTTGTGACTCAACTACCTCCCACATCTATTCCAATGCCACACAATTCCACATTTTTGTGGCATTTTCCACAATGCCACACATTTCAGTGAAGAAATTTGTCCTGATATTGAACCTAAACCTCCCCTAGTGCAACTTGAGGCCATTTACCCTCATCTTATCAGTTAGTGCTCGGGAGAAGAGCCTGATCCCCACCTTACTATGACCTCCTGTAAGGTAATTGTAAATTGCAATAAGGTTTCTCCTGAGCCACTTTTTCTCCCAGCTAAACAACCCCAACTCCCTCGGCCACTCCTCTTAAGACTTGTAAGAAGCAGCTGAAGGTGAAGCAACACTATACCTGGAAGGCAAAGAGTGTTGGTAGCACAGGTCCACAACTGTGATTTGTGAGGAATGTGGTATTCAAGTACTATCAACATTAGGAAAAAAAAAAAGTGGGTAAAGCTAATAAAGTTTTTTTTTTTGGTGTTTTTCTATTTACTCTGGTTTTTAAACATAGTAATAATGATAGACTTATGCACTTACAGAAGTTCATTGAAAATTAGATACTCCTTTAAAATCTGACAGTAAGACAACTAATGATATCTGTCTCATCTTTCCAAAAGATTAATTTACTTGATGGAAGTATTTTCTATTTTATTATTTCTATTCAGAAACAACTGCAAAAAGAATATCAGTTTCCACCATTATTTTTACCAAATATCTTGTATAAAACCACAACATGTTGAGACAAATCTTAATGACTGCCAAACCACAGAAGTCTCTGAGAATGAACATATGAATATTATAAGATAGCCCCAAAATTTTAAACATAATCTATACACTCTTCTTGAGCTATTGGGAAATTGATGTCTATGGCAACCTAGACAAGCAGTCTTGTTTCTCAGTTTTTTCATGCAAATATTTGTTGGGTGCTTTATATCCAATATGATTGTTGCATCTGGAACAATAGCAACAGTTCAGCTTTAACAACGCATCTAAACTTACAGCATTCATCAGAGTACCCCCAACTTTTTAATTCCTTTTTGTAACAAAGTAGAACACGTTGTTTTCAAATTGATTTTTTTTTTTCTTTTTCATATATGCTGTCTCAATGACAGAGCACTATTGTCTGGGGAAGTAAAATGAAAACAATGTGTTTCACACTAGCAAAAACAATATTCACAACATCATGGGAGTTAGCATTTCTTTCCCCAGGAAAAAAAAAAGTAGTCTTTACCAAAAGTCAATTAGGGTGTTCTGCAAGTTTAGTCCAAACAAAATTTCTCTTTCTAAGTTTATTTTCTCTAGCTACATCTATGGCTAAATCTGGTGTACTACTAAAGAGTTTTAGATATGTCCATGTTTTAAGGCAACTGAGAGACCCATGGTTTATTTATTTATTTCCTGAAGCAACTGTGTGTGAATGTTCTTTCAGGAATCAATTTTTAGGAATACGCAGTCAACTCATTTTCATTGCAACACATTCCAGCCGTTAAGCAGCATAATTTCAGCTACCATGGAAATGCTGATTAAATCTACAGGTTTTATTTTGCTGTTTTAGCTATGCCTTGACAACTAATTGCTAGTTCGGTTAGGCATCAAAGGGGCATTGAATTTTCAGAATAAAAATGCAGTGAAACTGTGTTCCAGAAAGGCATGGATCTTTCTCATCTGCCCCTATCACTTGCTAAATGGTACATCGCTACTTGCAGCTCCTTTTTCTCCTCAGCGCCTGTGGTTACAAGGTACTATGGGATTGTGTCTAGGTCCTCAGCGTCAAGGCTAGGAGGCACCTCCCTCACTAGCCATTGCCTTCTGAGTGGGGTCTAGACCCCTAGTTCAGACAAGGCTACAAGTTTTAAAATGGCAGATTGCTGGTGGTTTGAGCTCAGGCCCGTGCCATGGTCTTCATGGTCTGTGTGGGGTGCCCAAGCTCATCCTTGGTGTTGGGGTGGCTGCAGCAGCTGCTGTGAGGGGAGGCTGGGGCCAGGTTCCACAGGGCCCTGTCACAGGGCACAGCTGAGCCCCTCAGCCCCAAGTGTGGACCCTCAGTGGAAAATCTATTTAAGGAAGGGGAAAACTCTTCACTGACAGTGACAAGTGTGGAGGGCAGCCCAGTGAGCACTGAGCTGGGAAAAGACAGTGGGGCGCTGCAGGTGGCAGGGCAGCCGTTTATTTCCCTGTGCCTGAGGAGGGCTCACCAGGAGTGGGCTTCTGAGAGGAGCTGGCACTGGAGCGGGGTTGTCGTGGAGGAGCTGCAGGCTGAGGACAGCAGCAACACTGGAGCAGGGGACAAGTGTGAGGAGGACAGAGTGACAGAGAGGGACTGCTGTGTGGTGACCCAGCCCTCAGCTCCTCAGGGAGGTGGGAGGAGTTCAAGCAGCTGAGAAGGAGGCTCTGCTCAGGGAGAAAACGGTGGGCCATGAGCTTATGGCGTATTTTGCCTGTGGTGATAACTTGTAAATGATTTCCCTGTCTGTATTGCAACCCAAGAGACTTTTTTTTTCATGTTATTTCCTCCCCTGCCCTTTTGAGGAGAGGGTGGGTGGGTGCCTGGAAGCCCGCCGAAGGCAAGCCCACCACATGGCTGTACAGAAGTGAGGGGACATCAGTCACTCAGCTTTAAAAGCCCCTCAAGAAGCATCCTGGATCCAGATCATCCCTCAGGGGAGGAGTTGACATTGCCAAATAGAAAAATAGCATACATCAAATAGCGTTTTTAGTAGTTTTTTTTTTTTTTCTCTCTCTTTTTTTTTTTTTTTTTTTTTTTTCAGGTAGAATTAGCACATTTTGTGTAAGTTTTGAGGGAAGCGTTCTTATTACCTTTTTGAAGAGAAACAAATTTGTTTCTCTTATCTCCTGGATTCTGTCACAAATTTTTCTCTTACTTTTCAAACGTAATATTCCCATTAAAAATGCAACTCGAGAGTTTTTGGATTTCCTTTGTATTTTTGTTAGTGACTGCATGTAGGTGGGATGCAAAACTAGATCAGTAAGAATTTTTCTATTGTAGTGACTGTAAGGTGTCTTTAAAGTTATTCAGAAAAGATTTCTTCTTAGCTCTACCTTTCACTCTTTATCTTGAAAGTATGTAATGCTCAACTTCATAAAATTTCTGAGAAATGCAGAGTTTCATATTTCCCTAAGCTTTTATTGTTTCTAGACCAGATTATAATCTCAGTTAAATGTCATATATTGCTTCATTGCCAGTGTAGTAGATGAGGAAGGATGATGTTTCTTCTTGCTTTAAGTAGGTTCCCTAAGAAGTTTGATTATTAGCATGGTATTGGTCATTTGAATGGACCCGCATTCTGAATAATATCCAGTGTTAATGAAAATTTTTGGATTTATATTAAATACTTGCAGAGTTTTTCTGTAAGACACTTCTGTTGGTGAACACTGGAGTGCTAAAGGCATAAAAATACTCAGGGACGTGTTTGGTATGACTGGAACTTCAGTTGGTCTAACACTAACAATCCTTCAATATTGCAGCCAAAGCTGATGAGACCTTCAAATCCAGTAGCTATTCTTACATTTTCCATCTTTTATCACTCCTATACCTGTTTCTGCCTGGCACTGTGGGTATTTTTACCCTACATTTACTATCACCACAATTTTGTGTATAATCTTAGTTGTATCAGATATGTGACCTACAAAAAATGATCTTCATTTTTCTGTTCCTTGCTACTGACATTCCAAAATCATGATCAATCAGAAGTTAAACCTCAGATCTATTTGGAATGAATGGAGATGTAAATTTGGGGTTACTTCTCCAAGGCTGTATAAAATCAGTGGTCGATCGGAGCAAATAATATAGTGATAATGAATTCCAGTCATAATTTCAATCTATTTCAAAGCAAAAGCACTCTATATTTCACATGACGGCACAGGCATTTTACAGCACTGAAAGGTTTCTGGTGCCACTTCTTTGTACTGCAAGATTTCTGGTAAGTCCTAGTGCAGGAGAACGTAGTTTGGCTGTGTTCCTTGCTCCTGATATAGAACAAGAGACAATATAATTTGGACACAACAAACACAGAGGAGTAAGAACAAGTATTTTCATGGCCTTAAGAGCAGTATGTGATAGCTGCTGCTTTGCATCTCCTTCAGCAGTGCTTCAAACCCTCAGGTCATGGTGTTGCCATGTTATTTTTATCACTGGGTAATATTAAGTGCTGTGTACAAAGTTCCTACGTCTAACACCCATTCGTTTTTTTAAGTGGAACCTAAATATTGCAGTAGGGTTGAAAGGCATATTGTCTATTCTGAAACATGCAAATAATACCCTTTAGTGCTGAGAGGAATTAAGCACATGTACTGAAAAGAGAATATCTCCCGAAGTGTAATCTGTCTAGCTGTTTTCTCAACAATAAATTACATTTTATTTGAATCAATGTTATTATTTTTGCCAATAGGTATCCTGAAATCTGATACTATGAAAGTTCAGTGCAACAGAAATTAAAGCTCTTTCTTCTGCAGAATGAAATTCTGAGTTTCTAAAAGCCTCACAGATCTCTAAATAGCACCATGTAGTAGAACTGTTCCTTAAGCTAATACATTTATGGATTAACTAAATTCTGTTTACTATGTTTACACATGAAAGCCCCCTTCAGAAATTTAATTTACAAACTATAGACTAGAAAATATTATGAACGTTGGTACCTGTTTGTCTGATACTATCTTTTTTTAAAGATTTTTGGTATGTTTAGATCAAGGAAGGGGGAATTTGGATGATGGGAAAGATTACATTCAAAACAATGACATAGGTGCTTTTAGAGAAATGGTGATAATAAAAATATAGATACTGCTACAGCACCACAGGCCATCTGTGCACAAGAATCCCTTACTATCGAAACGCACCTCTGTATATTTTTGATTGATAAATAAACTTAATTGCAGGTTTAATCTGGTATTAATGCTTAAAGGCTTGTGCTTTCTGTTTGGCTTCACTTGTCAGTTGTGATATTTCTCTGACAGATTGTTTCTGCTCTAGAATGACCCTTTCATGGAACATCTAAAACACTTTTCTAGATGGCTTATGTACTATAAAAACACCAGTCTCTTCTGGCATTTGCCTCTGTGCTTAATACTTCCTACAGACTTAATAAGAATCCACTGTCATTGAGATAAAAAAATGTCACTGTACCATCTATTTCCATAAATTACTGGCCTCCACCGTCTATACCATCTCTATTGTTTCTGTCTTGCAGCTCGGTATCTGCATTAAATTGTGTGATGGGTCTACAAACTTTGGACACATATTAGCTATATTCACTTCTTTTATAAAATAAAAAATAAAAAAAGTCACAACACTACAGAATGAATTCTTTGTAAAGCAAGTCGGGAGAAATTCTTATCCATTCCAGTCTCATTCTTTTTGTTAGTTTGGAGTCACTGCAATGTTTTTCCCTAGGCTTATTCCTCCCAGCTAATTATTTGGAAATAGTAATGAGTGGTTCTCTTGGTGGAGGAGTAAAAAAAAAAGTAAAAAAATAAAAAATAAAAGCACTTAAAAGCACTTTAAGCACTGCCCCCTTAAAAGCACTGTTCCATACTCCAACGGTATGTGCCCTCCTTATTTAAGAGGGCACGTGCTAAATATTGTTCACGGGAATAAACCACCAACTACCAGCAGCATCAGATTATCACTTTGACAGAACTCTTGGATTTAACTTTGCAGTGTTTTTAGAAT
Organism: Anas platyrhynchos; assembly: GCF_047663525.1. Lineage (NCBI taxonomy): Eukaryota > Metazoa > Chordata > Aves > Anseriformes > Anatidae > Anas > Anas platyrhynchos. Next base: position 37,195,523 of record NC_092593.1, on the reverse strand, counting down.
GTAAAAAACTAATTATTTCCTGTTTGCTGAACTATCAAAGTATGGCATGTGTTCATAAGTACTAGTTAGCAGCTCAAGCTAGCTGTATCCTTTTTTTTTATTTCCTTCTGCCGTAATTAAGGAAAAGTGGGAAAATGTTACGAGAGAAAAGATTTTTTTCTATTGCTTTTACTCCCCACTAAGTTCATGTGTAACTGTATAGTTCCTTGACATTTTAGTAGATAAAATACTGGAAGGCACTTTAAAAAACACAATAGCAGGATTTGTTACACCTTCTTTATTTCTACTAGCCATTTCTTTTACCTGGTCTTAAAGATTCCATGTTAAGGATGCCCAAGTCATTCCAGTTGATAAAGAAAGTTAAGAGCTGAAATAGAGACTTTTTTCTCCTCCCGGAGAGTAAATTGAAGCCTTATTATTGCAGTTTTCTTTACTATACATGTCCAGTTATGGACATGTTAATCACTTCTGTTTTACAAAATGCTTTTACTTGTTTTATTTATTTATGATAAAATGCTATCATCACTGTTTCCCATACTCTTTTCTTTGAGCAAAACAGTTCCAAATACTTCTGTCTGTATTTGTTAATTAATGAACTTTGCTTCATTGCCCTTATTTTATTCTCTCCAATTCATCCATGTTTCAGAGACAAAAGCTAAATGCTGGACAGCATGCTCCAGCCAAAGCCTTATCAGTTCTTCTAAAGGGAAAGATTTTCTTTCCGAGATGGCTCTTGACTCTTGACATTTTCAGGTGTCTGAGGGTGGTATTTGGCTTTTCTCAACTGTATAATATCATTGATTCTTGTTCATCATTGGTGCATTACAAACATCACATTCTTTTCTGTAAAATTGCTATCTACTTGATCCACATTCTACATTTGTATAGCTAATTATTCTTGCTTAGGTGCAGAACCTTGCCTTTGTCCCTGCTGAATAAACATCCTACGCTTTTCATCTGCTTTCCCATTTGTGAAGTTCATTTGAATTCCTAGTTTGTCCTCCAGCTTATTTGCAGTCCATACAAGCTTTTGTTATCTGCAGATCTAAAAACTCTTTGAGGTTTCACAATTCTATACTGAAGGCAAGGGTACCTATCCAAATCTTAAAAATGAGTGCAATCAGGAAATGTACTCGATACATAAAGAATGGACTTTCTCATTGGGAATTTTGAGTTGTCCATGTGATGTGGGCGTTTGGGGACTAAATTAGTTTAAGATGATGAAAGAAGGAAACAGCTTATGTTCCATAACTAATGTTAATATGTGTATGTGCTAAATAATTGGTGACCAAGGACCAGTTTCTTAAAAGAGCAAGAAAAATGCTAACAGGTGTTACCAAAATAAGAGGTCATATTTTGGGCAGACAGGTGAAAAAACAAACAAACAAAAACGTGCTAACTTACATTATAAATTAAATGAGTTTTTTTTATTTACATTCAAATTTAAAATGTTTTCATAATTACAAAATTTCAGGTTGGATGTCCATCTTTGTATAATATAGACATTATATATGGTGAAGATGAGCTCTTGAGGGTGTCTTTTAAAAGGTTATTGACATTTACTGTTAGTTGCAAATTCCTGTTGGAAGTGATCATTTCAGGAATGTTACTAGTGCATCTCTTGGTACTGAGCTAGCTGGAGAGACCCGCTTGAATTATACAAGGTCCGGTACCAGAATGGTCACTGTATTTTTTTTATTTTTAATGAATATTTCAAATCTGCATTTTACCTATGCATTTTTTAGGTCAGTGCTTCTATAGAGTTTAAAGTGGATTTCCAGGAGCCCAGGCTGAAACGCAACTGAAAGCCCCTTGAGTCTCTGTTTCATGCAACTTGAGACACCTAGACCCTGTTCCCACAAGGCTTTAGTTGGGGTTGAATTCTTACGGGTTGAATTTTTACATTTGGTAAAGTACAAATGCAACAAATCAGGAAAAGGCAAATGCAGAATATTCTCAGGAAGAGAGTGGAAGATAAACTGTATTATTAGTCAGAAACTCCACACTTCACATAATGAAAATTTCCTTTTACAACTGTCAGTAAGGTCGCCATGGGGGATGGTCTGCAATGCTCCTGAGATGACAGTTAGAAGATATTGCATTGAGCAATCCTCCTGGCACTCGTGTGACAAACTGATAGGGACGGGTTCATCACAAAATTTAATAAAGTTCAAAGGAATAGTCACTGGCAGTTATGTTCTTTAATTATCCCGAAACACAGTGAATAAGGTCATTAACTAGACTTTGTATTGCAGGAATTTTGTATCATTTAGTCTAAATTGCTTTGTGGCATTTTTGCTTTGAAAAATACATCCACTTATGTATGTATGAGGGGTAGCAAATTATATTCCTTTGTATATCTGGTCCCATTCTAGATTCAAGAATGTCACTGCCTTCTGTAGCTTTGAAAGCTTTTGAAAAGGTGAGTTGTAATTTAGAGCCAGAGTACGTCTCTACATCATACAGAATGACTGTGCTTTAGGAACGCTGTAACAAAGGAACTGTGGCCTCAAGGAACTGTGTTTATTTGTGTGAATGCTAATATGCTTGTAGAATATATCAGTAGCAGAACTGTTATTGTGGCTCTTGGACTAGCTTCATTGCACTAACTAAACATGCCTGATGTACACAGAAAATATGTCCAAGCCACTCAACACGCCCTAGTTCCAACAAATGCATTGATGTGTTCTCTCAATCCAAGTTACAGTTCCAAGAGGAAGGTCAGACCTGTTCTGCAAAAAAATTGAAACAAAAATTACAGAACTTGATCCTTAAAGAAATGTCTGTTTCCATTTTTAACTGTATGTGATGAAGACAAACATCTGAAATATTTTAAAATGTTTTGGAGTGTCGGTACGCAGCCATTTGGCTGCAATAGAAGAATAAGGAAGGGGTGTGTTCACCAAGTACTGAGACACAACCAAGAAAAATAATCTGAAAACTTGCTTCAAAAAGTTAAATGCCCACTGTCAGTCCACCAAAAACAAAAAAAGGGAATGCTTTGTTTATCTTCAGGCCAAAAGTTAATGTACAATTGCATTAGAAGAAGAAAGTCCATGCACGTCTATACATATGTGGTGAATGCATGTAAATAAAGAACTCAATCTAGTCTAAAATCTGCTGAGTTCAACAACTGACAATTTGTCATGGATCAATTCCTACAAGGAAGACCCATGGAGGATGGGGCAAGGGAAAGTGCTTGTCATGAATGCTTCTGTACTTTTTCTCATTTTGTACAAAAAATGTTACTCATGGATTTGTAGAAGGGCTCTTCAAAGGAACATGAATCATCATTTCAGTATCATTGCAGTATCTCCAAATATAAGCAGAGTCATAGTAGTATCTGTTTCAAGCTTTTAGTATTATCATTAAATGCAGTGAGAAGTGTTTACCAGACTTTAAACTGCGTTAGTGGTGGTGCACAGATAAATATCTAAGAATAATAGGTTCCTTTCTCTTCAGCAGGATTCATGTAAAGCTTCATTAACAGTAGGGGTTACCGATCAGTAACTGTTCTAACCAAAACCAAACGAAACATCTCAGAGGAGGTTTAATAAGGATGGAAAATGATTTAGGCCTTTCCTAAGGAGACCAGGGAGTAACAATGCTGTTAGGGTTTTATATCTTCGGTATTTTCTTGGTTCTGTTGTGCATGAAGATGGGACTTCTGAAAAGAACTTTTTGGTTCACAAGATTTTCATACAAATGAGAGGAAAGCATTAGTAGCAGACAGGAAAGATGAGAGATTTTGCTTGAAAAAGGAGTGAAATACAGATGGTGTACAATGACATTTAACACTTAGCTGGAAGGATGAATCAGTAATGGGAGTGTTTGTGCCTTGCTTCAGTGGCTGAAACTGGTGGGAAACAAGCAGTTTGAATCATGTTTAACCATCATGAAGAAAGAGCTCACTTTTTATTTTATAGTTGTCCTAGGAAATGTATTTTCTTGCTTGTGCCTGTCTTATTAAGAACATGAAAAACTTGATTCTAAAAGTATTTATATTTTATGGTATGGAAGAGCCCACTTTAAAAGTTGCCTTTGTTTTTTTTCTTTCTTTTTTTTTTTTTTTTTTTTAAGCAGCTTTTGACTGCTTGATACTCCTCTAAATACTCATTCTACTATTCTGCTTCCTTAATAAGATGATCTTATTATGCCCTCAGTTCAATTGTGAATTGCTGCTGGTCACCCAACCCTTTAGCTAAGGCAAAACACACAGCAATTCAGCTTGACATACTTAATGAGAATTCTGAGGCTGCTTAATTTATCAGCCTTTAACATTAGGATACTTCAACTAAGCTTCAGTGTTATGAATGTTATGTGCTGATTCTTTTGACAATACATAATGATCCTCATCATTGTGAAGCCTGTGAATAGAATAATCTGATCAGTTCATTAAAACTGGAGAGGTCTGAATGCACTAATAATGCCATTGTTTACACTCTGAACACTGAAGACAAAATTAATTTCTGGTGTAATTCCATAAACTTTAATACAGTGGCTCCATGAATACTTTCAACCTAAGCAAAGCGAGTAATTTCTCTCAAGAGGCATGCTGAAATGCCACCCCGGCAGTCCTATTTGTACAATTACCCTCTTGATCAAAAAGGGAAAATGAGTTTCATCCCCATGGAGCTTGATAGAGTTACACCAGTCATGAAAGTGTCAACATGACTTTACCTTGATAATTTGTGATATGTTTTCTGGAATTGTATATATGACAAAGCTGTACTAAGTATGGAGATATAGCGAGAAATAGGAAATAGTGAGATACCCAGAAAAGCTTTTTTGACTGGTGAATCAAACCTTCTTCAGGATGCACTCCTGTGCAGGGCTGATCAGAACAGCTAAATTGGTTCCTGCTCTAAATTTCTGTTTAAGGAAAAGACTGTCTCCGATGACTGCTGAGAGCTTGACTACTACCAAGTTACCTTGTGTCACCACGCTTCTGTCACTTGATCATTTCCTACCTTGAGCCACAGCTGCAATTTGAGGCACAGGAGTTGGCAGAGACCTGTGCAAGGCTTCAGACCAGCACAGAATTTTAATTGCTTGAGGACTCTAATTAGTTTTAGAGGCTTTATTTGTAAATTTGTTTGGAGGCCACTGTGTAAACTCTTCTGCCAAAGTATACAGCTGTTTGTGGTAATAATAACAAACTTCCACTCTTGTGTCAGTTACCTATAACTGATTCCTTGGGTAGGCACCTCACAATATTTTAGGGAAACCACCATCAAGATTAATGTTACTAGAGAGTAATTAAGGGTTGAATAAATGTGAGTGAGTAGTTTTATCTTCTGTCTGAGATCTTAAATACATTAATAGGGTATCTGCAATCTCAGTTTCACAATTTTTGTGAGGTGTGGGTGTTTGTATCATAGGAAAAGGATCACAAAACTTGAAAAGCTCTGTTTGTCTTAGAAAAATATTGCAAGTTAGTAATTTCTTTGAAAAGTGTGAATATTGTCTCAAAAATAAGCAGAAACTTATCCATCCAGCATGTAGAAATTACATGTCTCTGAAAACAGAGAATCTGTGAAGCTCTGGTTTCTGTGCCAGTGTAGAGAAATATGAAGTGTTTGGTGGTCTTTGGTAGAGCAAAATTCCTTTTTGCACTTCTGTCAACCACTGCATGAGTCCTGGACTATGCAATTCCACATCCTGTTCTGTTAGAACTGGCCTTATGATTACAGAGCCAGAGCCATGCCCATGGTAACTCCTTCCTCTCCTCACAATTGGAAATAGCTTAGTGAGGATTTGGAAACCTGTTATTTCAGAGCAATAACTGCTTGCATGCCAGCCTATCTATGTCTGCATCAGTAAGCAGCTTCTTACTTGAATCGCTACATTTGCAGCTTAACCAATTTTCTTAACCAAATTGCTAAACTTTTCCAATGAACTAACATGAAATCTCTCCTATTCACTACTGTTGAAATAATCTGGGGCAGACTGCATTTGACACTCACAAATGCACAATAAGTAATGCAATTGTATGCAAGAATATACAGCAATTAATTCACAATTATACTGTTCACCTATTGTCATAACTAACTCCTCCAGAAATAATTGACATGAGTACTTCTTTGTTATCCTCAGAGAATCAAAATCTCAACGACTTTTCTTTAATAAAAAACCTCACACCAAACCAACAATGAAAGAACACCACTGATTACCGCACTCCCTAGAAAACTGCTGACTTTGGAGGAGTTGCTTTCAAAGCATTTGCAACTTAGTTTGTATTGTACTAGTATTTTGTCACAGACATTGTCACAGGGCTCTATCTCTTTGCATAGACTGTGAGGAATTAAAATGTGGCAGAGCTATTATTACCATATTTAACCACTTTTTTTTGACTTTTTTTTTTTTCTTCCTTACACGCATTTGTTGTGTGTGATAAAAGCAACAGATATATCAAAGTGAGGCTTTCATAACTATCCCTGCCATCAGTTGTCTCATCCGCTTGTTACTGACACTGGTAACCCTACTTCTTTTAAAATTTCTTCATATAGACTTACTTTATAGACACACTTGTAAATGAAATGAATAAAACATGTTTATAGTGTGTCTAACTCCAATCTTGCTGTATGTACAGGTTTTTCACTTGTTACACCTGAACATGAAATATCTCCAGAACTAGGTCTAATTTGGAGCTAACAACCTGTAGAGCTAGTTATTTGGTTACAAGTAGTGAGCTCTTCTTTGCTCTTCTATGACACAGCAATATTTTTTTATCATTACTTTGTCACAATGACAAGCATAGTTTGGATCAATGACAAGTATATCTGAAAATCTAGAGTTTTTTTTAAATTATTTTTTTATTATTATTTTTTGCTGGACTACTCTCAATGCAGTTAGCAAGTTAAGAAATCTGATTACTGTGCAATAGTGCCCGTCTTCCACATGCTGCTGCTGAATGGCTATGTGACTTTACTTCTGACACTCTGATTCCCTTGCTAGTTTTAATGCTTTCTAGTAATTACTTGTCTTTGTCACCATTTTTAATTTTTTTTTTTACACACTTTCTGGAGGAATCCATGTTTTGGAGGAAGGACAATAGCAGTTTTTATTCTCTTCAGTTCTAATGAAGGGCAAAATATATCATTTTTTTTATCTTTTTTTGTCTGCTTTTATTACAAATGTATGTGATATATGTTCAAGGAAAAAATATATGTTTTTAAGAGGTCAGCATATGCTAAAAGATACACAGATGTTCTTAAAAGATGAAAAAGCATATGAAAAAGAATATGAAAAAGATCATTTTTTCTCTAGTCATAAGCAACTGTTTCTGAATATTTGGCTTACAGTCTAAGTACATTCTCTCTTCATGTAAAAATCAGTGAGATTTGTCTCCTTGACTTGTAGATTGACATTACCAGTGAACAGGCACTTTTGTATTTTTACGGGTGACATTTTTGTGTTTTCAAGGGAGAGATATTATTGAGATCTATGGAAAAACAGGATTAACTGGTATCAGGAAAGCCTGATTTGATTCTGGGATGATAATCATTAAATAGTGCAGAAGTCCTTCATTTTGTTCTCACTTATACTTTGAATTTACTAATTTTATGCAACAGTAACATGTCCACCCAAACTAAAGTCTAGGAATTTTTGTGTGTGTGTGTGTGTATCATTAACGACTTCTAGTAATTCATTGTTCCTTGCTGTAATCTAGTGTGAAGATATCAATCAGGTTCCCTCTACCCTGATAGAGTAAGTGTTCATTCAGATATTTCAGTCCTGACAGATAGAAATTAAAATGTCAGTTTCTACCGTTATTTTCCTCTTCGATGTGAAAGTGGCACAGATGGATGGCTGACCACAATTCTAATAAGGTATGTAAGGGACTTTTTTAGTGAAACAAATACAAAGAAATCATTCAGAAGTCTGAGTTTTTTGAAGTAGTGAGGGTGACCTTATTTGGATGTCTTTTTCTTCCTGGGCTTTTTTCCCCTTAGAAACAGTGTCATAGCAGGCTTTGACAAAGACATTATCACTGCTGCCCACAAGCAAAATGGGAATATTAAAACAAAGAAGCTCATGTGTTGCTTCTTCATTACACCAGGTTGAAAATAAAGATAAAAGCCGTTACCTGAAGCTGAATCCTTTGTATAAGAGATCCTTGCTTTCATATTAAGGCCGCAATTAAATCATGTATTCAAAAGCCAGGTGTCTAATTTTCTCTTGTCTGTGTAAATTAGCAGTTTCTGCTGTTTTCCAGTAAAGTGGCATCCAGAGTGTGTGTGAACATTGCCATTCCTAACAAAATCAGATAAAAATTAGGAAAAATATGTTGTCTATTTTTCTCTACTATGCCATGCCTACTTCTCAGCAAAGACTTTTTGCCTGGGAAATGTATTTTAGACATATGAATATGTTAAAAGTTGCCTTTTAAACATACCATATGAGGTTTTCCAGTGCAATGGCTAGATGAATGCTTATTTAATTTGTATAATACCCAGAACCCATGATAAAATGTTTCATAAAAGATGGGATAAAAATGGCACCCATTGCTCATTTATAATATGTTTGTCATTATAGGCCTCCTATTTAGGTCAGATTAAATTGCAAGGAAAATAATGATTCAAATATCACTAAGCCCAGTGTTTGTTCTACGCCAAATAAAATACTTCTTAACTAGAAAAGGTTTTAGATAGGAAAAGAATTTGAAGTTACAATTATGCAAAATAGCTAATCATTAAAGATAAAACTATTACAGGTTTGATTCTAGTTTAAAAAAAAATAAAAATCCTTTCATACAGCTGCTGAATGAGTCTTTATTTACCTTCTGGACACTGTTCACATGTGTATAACAAATTCAAAAAAAAACATAAGACAATATGAGTAGGAAGGAATATCTGAGGGTAATCTGCTCCATTTTACACAGTTTATTCCTCTGATACTTAATCATATATTTTCACAACAAAATACTTCATTTAGAAATACCCTACATATAAGGGGGAACATGTCTTCATTTTATTTCTTAAAATATTTCTTAAATATTTTTGCTCATTTATAGAATTTGCAGAATAGTACTTAACTTGCACTACTTCTGGAGAGCAGTTAATCCCAACTGCTGAGTCTTATGGCATTGTTAGGATGAATTTAATAGCCTTGAAACAGCCAAAATAGTGAGAATCCATTTCAGCTACTTGCTGAGAGTTGCATATTCTGGACAGTATAATTGTTTTGTGCTTCGTTTCACCAGTTGAATTTCGAGGAGTTCCAGAGGGTAAATAAATTAGGGTAAATATTTGGCCTATTGGTTTAGTATTTTCAGCAAAGATGAAGATATATTTTCCTTCAATGTACATATTGACCTCCTTTTTGTTTTGGTCAATATTTAGTTCGTGACTCAATTAATCTCAATAGATACCCAAACAAAGATCAATATTTATTGACATCAGTGGGAATAATATGTGTGGGGAGCAAATAATTGGCTTTCAAGAATGTTCTGTCAATGGTTTACTTCACGTTCTAAACCCAACATTTCTCAGTGGCAACAGTAGTATCTCTACTCTTGCCAGTGGTATTAAAGCACCTGGAATTTTCTATATTCTTCTCTTTAAAACTTTCTGTGTTTGGCCTTTGTACATTCTAAGAAATCTGGTCAGATTATGGAAACTTCCTAGGAAAAGAAAATAAGAGGTCTTTCATAGATACTTTCATTCCCATCCTTTAGAATTCATGAATTCCAAGTATAGTCAGGATTTTCCCTTACTTTTGGAGCCTGCTTACCAAATGTAGGGAAGAGAAGCTGTTGCACCATACGGGAACTGGAGGACACCTGCCTCTTTCACGTGTCCCTGTGTGGGGGGTATGATTTGCATTGTCTGGTTGGTATTGTTTTCAAAGAGGCATTCTGAAAGACTGGTCTGCTGAAGACTGAAATTGTCTGTGTATGTCTTAGTTGCTTTTCTTTTCTTACGCTTTCAGTAGAAGTGGTGGGAAGGAGTAAATGAGTTAAAATAGTATTTACTAATAACAACACTCACCTACATTACTTTTATGTGTATTAAATATGAATGGAATCAGATGAATATCTCGTTTTAAAAGATTGAAAAATATGCATAATATTGGTGACTGAAGGGTACAGGTCTGTAGCCTTTTGTATTTCAATGTTCCTAAGAATCCTTTTTCAGCAGAGAAGAATTGTTTGCACTATTTTCCAGTTTTACTTTTAAAACTTCTTCAGCTGCACACTGTTTCATTCTTTCTTTTCATATTACTTCAGCCTACCTACAGGGGGAGAAACCAAAAAACTTTCCAACTTCTTCATTTTGAGAAGCAGAAAGGTAAGATGCAATTGCAGAGACCATCCCTAGCTTGAGTTGTGAAAAATAAATATTGAATGAAAGTTGAAAGCAGACTACTTGTGAAAAGTTCACCACCTAAATTTACTCACCAAAATACCTGAAAATGATTTTCTGTTCACAGAATAAATTTGTTGGCTAAATTATTTGTTGCCAGATAAATGTGTTGCTTAATGAACCACAAAGCAATTAAACTGTGACTTCACACACTAATTTCCTAAATCCTTTCTAATCTCCCTTTACATTAAGCCCTTATTGTTATCTTGAAGAGATTATGAATCTGTTGAAATATATTTAAAGTTTCCTGGTAAAATGTTTTAAAATCAGATTCAGAAATTCATAGATAGAAGAGAATATAATCTGGCACCCTGAGAATACTCTAAGAAGTAATATAAGGCTATTTGCCCAATATTTTGACCACTATTGCCCAATAGTGGTCATGTGAGGAAGGAATTCAGGATCTATCTCTACTTGGTACTAATTTTTATAGGTTCACAGAATGTTTTGAGGTTGAGGATGATCTATTCCAACCCTCTGCTCAGCTACAGCAGGTTGCTCAGGTCTATGTCCAGATAGCCTTTGATTATCTCTACAAGATTTTTGGGCAACCTGTTCCAATATTTGACCACCTTCACAGTAAAAAGTATTTTTTCCTTATTTTTAAAATAGTACAGCATTTGCCCATTTTCTTTAATTTGCTGCTGTTTATGCATATTGAGATTTTCCCCAAGCCTTCTCTTCTCTAGACTGGTAACTCTCAGCCTCCCTTTGTATGTCAGATGTGGGGAGTATGCTTGCTATCGCAGCCATTAGCTACAATTTAAATATCATACTTAAAGGAAATCAGACTTGGCATTTTAATAAAGAGAAGCTCATAGAAGGAGAGAAATCGTATAGCTTTGCTTTATCTTTCACACGGTATTTGGGACTTTGTAGAAGCAGTGGTGATGCTTGCTTGTTAAAGAACACATGAGCCTGAATTTCAAATGGCATTCCAGATAAAAATAATAAAAACCTTCTGATGTGATAAAGGTGCCTGTTCTTTAAATAGAGATATCCTTTCTGAAAGCTGGGTGATATAAAGTTGAGATAAGATTCTGTCATTCCTGTTTACCCAACTAACTAGTCAGGCTTCACTCCTAAACACAGCGAGGGCATTTCTGATTTAACGTGGATGACAGTCATGCTTTTGAAGCAGATCTCTGCATCATGCTGTTTACTGTGCACATGTCCATACCGGAGTGCTCTGAGCATAGCCTGGCTTCCTTTCAGCTGAAACAAAACTGGAAAATGCACTGACTGAGCATCCAATGCATTCCTGCTCCAAAAAGACATAAAGTCCATGGGACTAGATCAGAAAGAGTCAAAAGGTTTTTGTTTGGTTGTCTGTCAGACCAACACCAAATGTCTTGTGTAGACAGCAGGTCTAGCAGCAAGCACCTCACTCCTGAGGTGCTCTCCTCTTGGTTCACACTGTGCCCTGCTGGAGGCTGAGCTAGGGAGCCTCTTGATGGGGGAGAGTCTGGTCACCCACTGCTTCTTCCTCATGGTTAGTTAGTGGAAGATCTAAAAGCTGGAAAGGAGGAATCCTTATACTCTTTATTTTGCTCTAAAGAGAGGAGAAATAACAGCATTGCAAAACCCAAAGAATTAAAAGATAAAACTAGTAATTTAACTTAAATTAACTTTAAATTTAGATAATGTTCTTTTTAATCTGTTGAAGGTCTACCATACCATAGAAGTATCTAAAATCTAAAGAAAGTACAAAAATTTCACAGTAAGTACCTGGTTTAAGCATGTACCTTTCTTTAGATAGCTGATTTTTGAATTGATCTGTTTAAATTCTCTTCAGACAGCAATTAGTCATAGACTGTCAACAAGTAAAAACAAGACTGTAATTATTAACTCACAGGGATATGTTGCTGTTCGTAATCAGATATAGATATGATATCCAATTTATAATTTCATAAAAATGTTCAAGTAAATTACAGCCTTGTAATAATTTGATGGCAGTTTTATCTTTGATATTATCTTTGTTGCTAGTTAATATTGGCATAACATTTTCTTGTAAAAGTGGTTGTCTCTCTAATCAAATGTAGTATATGGTAGGGAGAAAATGTGTGCTAATAAAGAAGCAGTGCACAGTGGAAGTGGGTGAATGGTTTTACTTTCAGATTAAAAAAGAAAAAAAAGCAAAAAACACACCCTGAATCCATTATTAATCCAAAGCTATTTGTGGACAAGCATCTGGCCACCTACATACTAGTTATCTTTTGACATTTATTTCTGATGCCGGATAAATACTCTGTTACAGTGGGCTTTTTTATCCAAGCCTTTGGTATCACAGGTACTGAATGTTCCCATAGCACTATGAATTGCTAGCAGATGGTGTGAGTACAGCAAGAGAAAGTGGGATGAAAATCCCGCTCAGTGGGCTGGGACATTGCAGAAGGCTAGTGCCAGGCTTGTGTTCTCTAGAGAACTTTCTGAGGACTGTCCAAAGGTATTCACTTTTTTTTTTTTAATAATAGTAATTATTATTATTTTATTTTTTAATTCTTATTTTTATTTTTTACCTTTCTTTTCTGGCACCTGGATTCTGGCACAACATTTATTACTGTGCACTTTGCTACATTATAATGAAATTAAATATGAGATTTGATATTGATATCACTGACTTTTCTCTTATTATCAAGATTGGTAATTCTTCCCCAACCTCATCTTTCCAAACACCATCAGAATGGAGCTAATGGGATCTCCTAACCCTTTTTATTTCCATGGTTCAAAATTCTCCATTGGTGTTTGCATCTGGAGTCCAATAACTTAACCTTTAATCTGGTCTTCAAACTGAGCAATTCATGACCTCAGCTTCTAGAACTGGGTAAGAGTAGATGTGTACAACACAGCTGTATTGGACAATGTGTGTTTCATTATTATAAAGCCAGATGAAATGACAAGGGATCAAAGTGGTCAAATTTCTAACTGTTGGTCATCAACATCTGTTTTGCCCTCAGTGCTGCTACTTTTGATCCATGATCTTCAATATCATGTGAGTTGGTAGCTAAGAACAGAAATACAGAAAAAAAATTAGTCCGGAAAGAAGCCAGTAAAATTAAATTTGCTGGCATGATTATATCAGATAATAACTTAGGTCTGTGTAACCTGTGAAGACTAAGAGAAGGTAATGGATTTGATGAACATATCTGATAATTATTATTATTCCAGCCAGGAAAAATAAATAAATATTCAGCAATATTTTTCAGACCTAACACATTAAAAGACCCATTGTATGGCCACCACAGAAAAATCTGAATAAATATTGTCCCATTCTCTTAAGAATGAAAGAGGGTAATATGCTGTGAAATGTGGAAACAACACAGCATTGAGAGAAGGAAAGAAAGAGACAGCAGATGCTGTTTTCCAGACTAAATCTCCTCTGATGCACTCCAGGGACCTCATTTAATCAAGCATCATTCTCACACTTCATCACGTATATTATTCAGAAATGATGAAAAATTCTTAGAATAAATTAGTCATTTATTTTGAATAAATGGTTTTTAAAATTTATTATTCTTCAAGCTATTTTGAATTTTTATTTTTTTTTTCTTTTTCTTTATATCTCCCCGAGGCTCTCAGCTCAGCTTAATCAGAAACTGCTGCTTGCAGGGTCCTGAGCAGGACCCTGGCTCTTTGTAAAAGTAATTTTTCTGGGACATACCTCCTTCTGTTACTGCTTTCCCTCTACTTCTGATTATCAGATTAAAAATGCTTCTTTCTGTGTACTCTGATTTAGGGTAATCTCTGTAACAATCCTATGATAACATTGAACATTGCTTCTCCTGCTGTGTGTGCTAAAGTGAACTTAGCAGAAGGACTCTCCACCAAAACCCTTTCCCTTTTTTTTCCTCACATCTTGTTGACTGCTGGTTTTCCCTGCCCTTTTACATTATTCTCGGCTGTTTACCTTTTGCACTTTTACTTGTCAAGTTTATAATAATGGTGCAGCATAACTTGACACTGTCTGGGAAAATATATTCAACACTCCCTGGAGGAGAGCTTATACAGGCTGATACTTCTGTGGGCAGGACCTGTCAGTTTTAATTGCCCAGGGCGGTGCTTCATCTCACATGTTAGGGGAACAGCCATGGGACTCTACTCAGCTGCTGTAAAGTATCAGAACAAGGCTTTCAATGCTAGGCCACAGATTTCTAAGTAGTAGCTCTCTCAGTCAATCATTCTGGATAGAAGGATTTTGATTAGGTTAATAAAACTTACACACCCTCCATGCGTGGTGATATCTGGGTGATAAATTGGACAGCCACATGATGAACCACATTTATCATGCACTTCTGGCAGTGTCTCTTCACTCTCTGTGCTAATCTACCCTGGGCATTTCAAGCCTTTGCCAAGTATTACATAGTCAAGGAGGAAAGCATGCATTATAAGTACAAAGTGAAGTTAGATTTAGTGTGAAAATGGGATGGTTGGAGAAAGTCGATTATGGAAAGATTAACCCTTCTGTATATGTAGATAGTTTTGTATATCTCTATTTTTCTTCAAACGTCAGTGTTTGTTTTTTGCCAAAAAATGCCTAACATTTACCAGAAATAGGAAGCATTGTTTCTTCCATTTTCTGGTTTTGGTTGATTTTTTTTTTTTTTTTAATTTTTATTCTAAAGCGGGATAAATAATGTTTTTTGCCTGGAAAGGAAAAAAAATAATGAAGAAGTGTTTCTATGGATTTTACTTTACCAGAAGAAATATGCTTCCACAAAAAAATAAAATAGGAAAATATATGGATAATTTTCAATTGAGTCATTGAATCTTGAGTTGAAGTTATATATTATAAATTATTTAGTGAAGCAAAAGGCATCAACTCTTGGACCTTTCTATCTAGGTTGCAAAGGTGCTTTTCAGCCTGTTTTCTTTGTCACCTAAACATTTAGCAAATGTTAATCTCCCAACAATTCTTCTGAGATGCCATATATCCCCTGCATCCTGTCAGCCCTGGTTTCCTTCTTGCAGGAAGGAAGGAGCAGGAATGAGGAATTTAATTATTGGTTACTGGGACAAAGTCTGATACCACTGGCATGGGAAAATTAATATTGAAACTCCTTGTAGAACTGTAGGACTGGCTGCTTTCAAATGCTCAGCTGTTATACAAACTGATCTATTCCTGAAAAGTCCTGGAAGGGATCAGTGTTAGCACTGACTAAAACAGTTTCAGGTTCCATTTCAAATAAGTTTTCTCTCTTTATTTTTTGTCTGTTTTTCCATTTCTTCATTCTCTGTCCTCTGCTTTTAGACAGCAGAAAATTCCCAGAATGCCAGACTTTGACCAAATGCCATGGTTTTCTGTATTTGTAATGCTGGATGAACAGGCGCTTTAGTGCAGGATGGTGAACTTCATGCACCTGAAGTTTAGTGTGATGGCTCACCAAGAAATGAGTTCCATTCTTGAAAAAATGAAAATGAGTCTCCTCAATGGGATTTTTCATTATTTCAGAACAGAAGTCTTTGAAAAAGTCTTCATTGTGAAAACCCAATGGGTATTGTACTGCAGAAATGTAGGAAAACTCAGTACTGCTTTACAGTTACTTGTGTGTGCTGTGATTCACTGCAGTGAACTTCACGAACAAGAAATTTGTGTAGGTGATGTAGTGTTTTAATGAACTAAGTGATCACATTAAAAGATCACAGTTCAGATCTCATTAAACCCTATGTTCTATAAGCAAAATGAGAAGGTATTTAACAATATGTGCTGTGATACTGTAAAAGTTCATTCCAGCTGGAGGACTAGGCTTAGAAAATATTAACACCAATTTGTACAGTATAGCATATTTCTCAGGCAAGCACCTAGCATTTAACAAATGCAAAATGTAGGGGAGTCTGAAAGATTTCTAGCTGACAGAGTTTTCATGCCTGCAATCCAAAGAGGTGGGAGGTAGCCTTTTATAAACAAAACAAAACAAAACAAAACCATGCAAAACAAACCAAACAAACAAAACCAACAATATCTTGGTGCTTTTAGATAGAGTGATTTTATTTTCTGTCCAGATGCAGGATATTCAAATCCTCATTTTCAAGCCAACCACCAAGTCTCTTAAAAGGAAGAGGGAAATATTCTCCAAGTGCTCTTCAATGCTTCTGTGAAACGGTGCCACTAGGAAGAACTGTTCAAATCTCATGAAGTGGGGAAAAAAATCTCAGGATGAGACACAGTTACATGACTTACTGAGTAGAGGGAGTATCCGCTGGGAAGCACAGGCATGCTCCACATGTATTTATATGTGCATTTAAACCAGTGTTTGTTGAGTCAGAACCTGATATACAGGGTTATATATACAGGGTTAGGAGTTCTCAACACTGTTTATTCATCAGTATAGTTAGACAAATTACACTGTCAATGAACAGTGAAAATATTCTTTGTTAAATCAGTTAAAGTTCACTGTATTTTTGGATATGCTGGGCTTTCCAGAGTTCAGGAAAAATCAGTTTCAGAAAGAAACAATTTATTTTGTCATAAAAAGGAGAGAAGAAAAAAGGCTGCTAAGCTTTTATACTCCATGGTTGGCCATACAAGTACAGGATCACAATTACTGGATCTATAGAGCTTGAGGGCTTTATTTATTGGCAATGCACTTTTGGCTCCCCTAAAGGCTTTTCAAGTTTCCCAGAAATATGATAAGACAAAAATATATTATGACGTAACAGAAGAAAGTAAAGATAAAGAGAGAGGTGAGGTTAGTTGGTGTTGGATAAATATGAACTGAATGGTCAGTTTTAAGAAGTCATAAGCTTTGGGTGTGTCCAATAGAGTTGAACACATGACAACACTTCGTGCTGACCCATTAGAAGAATGATCAATGCTTAAATTTATTAGGTTTTGTGCTTCAGTTTTCCATTAGTATTTAGCTCACCATTGTATTCTATAAACAAAACTATGACTTACTGTTTTAATTTACACAAGATTCATCACATTGTTTTTGTTAAAATTTGAAAATACGAAAATATAATCTTTCTGATATGTGCATATTTATTTACAACAGGTTTATAATTCACTTATCTAGTTCTTCCTGAATTCATGAACACCAGGTAGCTATACCATAAAAGATACAGGCATATTTATTAAGACCAACTGTATAGCAAGTGCTCATTTATCTTTCTGGCATACTTGCAACTCATTGAATCGTTCCAAGAGGGCCACAACTTTCCTGTCCTGCTGAGATGGTTTGCTTGCATCTGTATGTGAACTTCCAGTTTCTTACTAAGAGAGTCACTTTCTCTGGGAGTGCAAAACAACATCACGGTTGGAAGCCGTGTCATCATGTGTCTACTAAAGCCAGACTTAATAGCTGATTGCAGCCTGGGCTCAGAAGGTGTATTCCTTTCTGAGGTGGCATCCCTTCCCTTCCATCTTGAAAAAAATTACACTTAATTTTTTTTAGGAAGTAACCTAAACTTCCACTAAGATGTCAAACCTAATTAATATATTCAAACCCCAAAGTTTAAATTTAATACTACAATTTGTGCAGTCACTGCGCTCACGGTATGAGTAGGTTAACTCGAGTTGTTCCTAATTATAGATCATATAAGGAAGTAGGCTGCTATGACAGCTCAGTCACAACACACTGTTCGGATGATTGTCAAACTCTTTTGAAGTATCTCAGGAACTTGAAGATAAAGATGACACCATTTCTGCTGTGGACAACGCAGAGGGAGAGAACATTACCATCAGGGTATTATTTGCTTAGTATTTTTGCTGTGGTCAAGTCAAAGCTGAGGATTGTTGTTCTGGAGTTTGTCCACTAAATTTTGTAATGGAACATGACATATAAGAGAGAACTGTGATACATAAATCTGAAGCCAAAACACCCTGAGCCCGTCAAAATATTAGTGTTCTATTTGTTCTGCTTTTATTTTTTTTTCAGTCTCATTTCCGAGAATTTTTGACCAGATCCAAAGAAAACATAAAACTTTGCTGATAATATTTAGAATTTGAGAAAAAATGAGAGGCATGTTCTCAGAGCAGACCCAAAGCTCCTCTTGCTTATCACTGCCCACTCGAACATACCATCACCTACTATTTTTAAAATCCCGTACGGACATCTAAAAGTATTTTTCTGCTGTTCCCGATGATGTGTCATGCTGAGCATAATTGTTACATGTAAGAATTATTAGTGCTGCATACACCTAATGCTCATTCACTAAACAGATGGCTTATGAAAATGTGGGATGGCTTACTAGTCTTAAAATGATTCATACCTCAGCTATCTGAACACATGGCTACCTTTCATCACTTGTGCTGAGTCTACTAGCTGGATTAATAACCCAGTTTTTAACATATTTTCTCTTATTTAACCAGCATATGCCAACAGCATATTTTCTAGTAAGGTATGAAAACCACAAATGTAAACTGTTCTTTGTGCTTCCAGAGGCCTTTTTCCTTTCTTTCCTTCCTTCCTTTCATGTTATTACCTCAAACCTTTGTAATTTCAGTTATGTTGCTTATCAGATCAATATCATTCATCTGACAATGGTGTTCTTTCTACATCCATAAAGGCCATGAGGATTTCTAAAATGTGAATCTGTTTGTTCCTAGCATTCCCATGCTCATCTTATTTGCTTGTTTGGGTGGATTCCTTCCTGCTTTCTTGTTTTCTTTTTCTTGCTTACTCACTCATTCTGTTACCTCGTCTCCCTTTCTTTTGCTTGCAGGATTTCCTTGTCTCTGTTTTCTGTCTGTTCTCAAATAGTCAAACAATCTGGTTCTTATTGTTCTGTTGGTTTGCCATACTTCATACAGCACTGACTTCTGCACCTATTTGTTTCTCTTCAGTAGAGTTCAGCTCTTGTCTGTGTCTTATTCTGTGTCTTCATAATAATCCCTTTATCAGAGAGCATGCAAGTTCTACAAATTTTAAAATCTGTGGCATATTGACCCGTTATCTCAAACAATTCTGTCCACAAATAAGGCAATGATGTGTTTCATGCGAAGAAAGACACAGCCAAATTACCTTTTCTAAAAGGTGAATGCATTCTAAATCATCGATGTCACTTTTCCTTCCGCGTGCTGGAACAATAGAGGTGATCAGTAAGTTAGGAAAGAAATGTTTCTTATATTGTTGCAACATTTTCTATGAAATTGAAGTTTGTACCATGGATTTCTAATCAGGTACAAAGTAATGATGCATACTAGGCAGTTGTAGCATTTAGAAACTCAGCTGCACCCAGTGCAGACATTGTAAGAAGACAGTTTATGGAGGAAAAAGCATTGAGATGATTGTTCTTGCAAACAGTTAGAGTTAGGATTCATGTTTTCTTGCATAATCTATAATTGTTCAAGATTTTATATATTGGCAGACATGTCCTTTATTACCACAAACATACCAAAATCTGAATAGGAAACAAACAAACAAACAAAACAAAACACCAAAGGACACTTGAACAAGGTGGTCAAGTGTCCTTGCAAGAAAGGGAAGAACTAGAATGCTCTTTCATTTCCTGAAGTTTTTGTGAAGCTGAGCACAACTGACTTATTGGCAATTTCATCATTAAATATGAGTCCTAACTGGGTCTTTATTATGCAGTGTTTGCTTCTTTATAGAGATGTAATACTGTAACGAATGGGGAAGCTGTGGGTTTGTGCTGCAACATTACCATTCTCCTTTGGTGCCTTTAGTACTGTAAAGAACATGCTGATGATTAAAATAAAGTATTTATAAACAAATAACACAAAACAAAAATAAAATAAAAAATAAATTAAAATTAAATTAAATTAAAATTAAATAAATAAATAAAATAAACATAGGTTTCCCCCCGGCATGAATCACTTCATAAGAAGATAATGCTTTAGGTAATATTGCTCTGTAATTAAAAGCGAGGCTATGTGCCAAGGTTAGCATCCACAGGGCTCTTGCAGTAGCCAGGCCACCTGTTGGGTTGCTGCTGTGTGCCCAGACATGAAGGCTGTTCCCTGCAGATAGAGTTGGCCTCTGGTTGCCCATACAAGAAGTGGCAGCAGAAGATGATGCTGGGGCTTCTATCTTCAGCAGCAGGGCTGATGGTGAGCTGTTTTCAGCCTACCTACAGCATGCAGAATTTGGGATTACATAGAAAATAAAAATGGTTTCAAAATGCTGAAGAACTTTCTTTCCATGAACTAGTGCCAGATATTATTTAATCTGATTTTACCTCACCTTCACCCTTTAAAAACAAAAAAGCCCTTGATCCATGCAAAGTTTTGAATGGAGAGTAAAGAACCACAGAAACTAATACAAGCTCATGGTAGAGGCCTAGTAGTTATCAGTACAAGCCCATCTAAAAAGCACTGGGTGTCAGACCCAAACACTGTTCCAGGCACACTGCACGTGCTGAGCTCCCCATCTACCTCTTTAGGGCCACATCCCTGCAGCTACAATGGCACAGTGCCTCATCCTGGAGCCACACTGAGATGTGGGCTCCTGTTTCCACAGCCATGTTATTTCCCCGCTCTCTTGCGTACATTACGGCACCTTACTGGTTTGTTTATGCTCTCTCACTGTGGAAAATTATTTGTTGTCAGCATAGACTAAGCAGAGAATCCAACTTTCTGTTTTCCTCAAAATCAAACAAACAAACAAACAAATGGTTTCATGGTTATCTTATAAATCTCTAAACCATTTTTCTCATTTTACATAATAAAGGCCTATTGTATTGTCAGAGTGGATGAATAGCAGCCCCAAAGTAGGTTACTATCAAGAAAATAATTTTAGTTTGAAGAACACTTTTGTATACGTAGGAATGAAAGAAGAAACAATTGAGGCATGTAAGGTTCTAACAGTGACTTGCCCACATGTGCTGCAGATCTGTTTTTACAGTAGGTTCTGATGTCTCTCTGGAGAGATCAATTATTTAGTCTATTTACCTATCTTAATAGTGTGTCAATGTAATTTATGAAATCCAAGCACCAAATTGCAGGAAAGTGAGGTAATGTACTGTAAGCTGTCTGATATTGCCAAGTGATACAAGCAATGATATCCATGTTTCAGTTTTAGTCCCCGTTCCCTTCTGAAGCATGAATACTCATGGGAATCTCCAGCTTCATCAGTCACATGTTTCTAGCTATGATCAAGAGTGGTAGATTAGGTTTCTGTATTCTGTGCTTTTGGAACGTAAAGGAGCACATGTTTGGCTGGTGTAAATTGTTATAAATCCACCGATTTCTACAAACACGTTCGATAAGTTGTCATCCAAAACATCAACTTACTATCCAGTAATTTCTCATTAAGGAGTTCGGCTAGTAACTGAAAATCTGAGTTTGAATGTGCAAAATTTGATCAAAGATTAGATCTGGATCCTAACTATCTCCTCCAGGACTCCCTCTATTCAGTTTCAACCCTTATTGGTATTTAGCGCTTTTTTTTTTTGGTCTTAATTCCTGGATCATTCAGATGACAAGTGTTCAAGAGATAATCTCATTAGAATCTTGCTTGGCTTGAAATTATCACTTTTCTCAGCCCTGGGTTGTTTTGTTGCTCTTAAGTTTAACAAACTTCTGTCTTTACCTTACTTTGTGTGGCAGTGCCACACTTTTGATTTTGGCCAAGTTACTGACAGTCAGTAATGTTTTCTGTTTGTTGTTCATCATCTTGCATTATGCTTATAAAATCTTTATCCAATTCTTAATAGATGCATGCATGTACAAAATGTTACAATACATTTAGCACTCATTGGTGATCACAGTGATGGAGCAAAATTAAAGCTTCACCAACCACCTTTTCCTTCGATATACATATGTTCTTTGTAAGTTTTACTACTAGCACTAATATTTACATATTTACTCTTTCTAGCACTGTGGTGTTTAGGAACTTTTGTCAGAGGATAAGAGTTTTCTTGGCATCACTCCCAGACTTATCCAGGAAAAAAATGATTGCAATTATTCACGCAAGTTTTCACAATTTCTTAACATAACTTCTCCCTTTTGAATGCATCACATTAAAATATTTCATTTAAATTGGTAACAGAATTCTGAAGATTTTGAGAATTTATGTTTACAATTTTGAGAACTATCATTTACAAAAATTATATTCAAGTTCTAGGATTTTCTAAATAATAAATAAAAGTTCAAAATTGCTGGCTTAAAGAATTTGACAGCCAAATTTGAGGAACTTTATCAAAATGTAAGAATGAAAAGCCATAGTTTAGAGTCAGATTTTCCTTTTTTTCTTATTGAAGATCATATCTTGTTTTCAGAAAACCTTTTTTTTCAACAGCTAAAAATCAGGCTATAGATTGATACTTCATTGAAAATCCATAAAGATAAATTAGAAAAAAATCTCAATGCTATTACTGTATCTATATAATTATATTTAGAGTTATAATAATATAAAAGTGTGATTCATATATGTGGTTGAGAATGCCTATCTTTTAATATGAGTAAGATAGAAGAGAGCTTCTTATATTCCTTTAGCATTTCTATTCTCTAAGATGGTAATGGATAAATACCAGCCACAGCTCAGTGTCTTCATAGACTTTCATTGCTGAAAAGATAGACAGGAGAAAATTTGGCAATGCTAACAGCTGTCTCATAATTCATAGCTCTTATTATTCACAATTCCCAGACAAATTCTAACTAATTAGTTTTGTCTGCATGTTTATCCTTAGCATACATGCTTGACGTCCCATTTAATTGCTGCAGTTGCCCATCTCAACATGGTACTTCTGTAGATTTTCTGTTGTGAAGGAGCTGCCTGCTTCATCCTCATCACATTACTAACAGAAGCGCTAGAAAAGATGCTAAAAGCCCATGCATTGTGCCTTTGTTACCCTGTCAGTCTGAATACATGTAATTCCCAAATGGGAGTTGCATCCGTATTTCCAAAGATCTCATTCGAGCATATGCCATAAGATAGGTGACAGTAATTAAAAATGTGACAAGAAAACTCAAATCACCGATGACGTACACTTTCAAATCCATGCAGAATAGAAGGTGTTGTGTCCAGATAAATGAAAAATGAAAAGAATCATGGATAATTGGACCGGGATGAAGAAAAGACATAAGATTAGAAAAGAGGCTGCAAAAGAAAAGCAGAAAGAAAAATAAGTAATCAGTGCATGCAAATAAATTATCAAAATATTTGTTTCTTAATATGTTATAAGCTCATGGCATCATAGTAATGCACTGATCCATGTTTGCCTTCTCTGCATGCTCATGGTGTGCATCAGAGCAAAGGGTCCTGAGCAGGCAGAAGGTGAGCTGAGTGCACGGTGGTTTTGCACCTTCCCACCTTGGCTGCCTTTATGCCAGCAAATGGGGAGTAGGGGCTGGGGAGTAGGGCTGAGCACCATCCTGCAAGGCATACTCTGCACCATGTCTCCTGCGGCACTTGGGCTGCAGAGCCTAGGCACCACCCCAGCAGCACTGGGGGGACACCCCACTCCTGAGACAGTGCTTGTTTTCCCTCTGTGTTTTGAGGGAAGAAAGGATTTAATTGTGTGTGTGGCCCGTGAAGGGGCAGACCTGCAGGCTGCTCCGCAACCGAGTGCTGCTGCCTGCCGTGTGCACACAGCAAGGCCAGATTCAGACACCCACATGCTCTGACCTATTTCTAGCTGGGTGGATGTTTCTGCAAAGCGTTTCCCTTCAGTTGTTGTCCCAGGGCCCACACAGGTACAGCTGGATCAGGGTTAGCTACCTCCTCTATCTCCCTGTTCCTCAGCGGTAAAATCACATCTGCTTGAAATGGATGGGAGGGACAATCACTCGCTGTCATGTTTCATAGAGTACATAACAAGCCTAGATGTGTTGTCAAGAAAATGAAATGAACTTACTATGTCTGGATGACCTTCAGGAAAATGAATAACTATTCTGTAAGCTTTTCATGACATATACTTAATATTGAAGAATAGTAGATATTCCATCAAAAAAAAAAAAAAAAACACCAACAAAACTTTGCTGTTACACTCTGCATTTTGCTCCAGATTCTGCTTAGTGTTTGGATCATTTGAATCACACGTGCCTACATATTTTTGTGACTTTTTGTTCCACTTCTGCATCTCACTTTCATTGGATAATTTGTGAAATTACAGATTCTTTTGGACAGAAAGTAAGATTGGTGTTTCTATTAGTTGAATTGAGTGTAATATGATGTCTACAGTTCACAATTATAGGATAAAAGTATGTCTTATAGCATGATCTGCAGGAAAGTATTTCTTTTTTTTTTTTTTAAATAAGAATGTTTTATCATGCACCCAAGAAATTGTTAGTGTTCCTGATAGTTATCCTAAAATTAGATGAATCAGACCTGACAGAGAACTGCAGTACAGGGAGTGCTACATTAATTTCAACCACTCCTTTTTATGTCCTGTCTAGCAAAACACAAACAAACAAAACAATAATCAAAGCACCCCCCCCACACACACACCATGAATGTTTGAAGCATTTTAAGATGCAAAGTGCGTTGGGAGGAACAGCAGAAGGCAAGAGAACAATGAAACAATAAAAACTCTATACTAACCAAATCTTTCAACCTTAAAACAATGAAAAGATTGGGAGTTAGAAAAGCCATTGTCTGCCATTTGTACAGAAGGAGAGAGGGAAATCAATATTTATTTCTTGGAGAGTGCCAGCCCCAGTGTGTGGTATTGATACTTTCAACGGGATAGAAAGGCTTTTCATGACAAACCTTTCACTCTTCCACCATTAGAGAATCTGTGCATTAGCTTGAATATTACCTGGCAACGTTGCTCTTGTTTAATGTGTCCTTTTGGGGAGTTTTATGTTGTTTTTATCGATGTTACCAGTAGAACATTTTAAATTGCTGTAGCTTTTTAAATGCAAATGAATGAATAAATGAAAGGCTCCCACTGCTGCACGCAAACGTATTTGCAACCAAAGGGTGCCTCAACGAAGTCATGCTGGCCGTGGTTGATGGGACCTGCTTTATCCACACCAAAAGCCTCAGGCATTTGCTGTCTGCAGCACTTTCCAGTGGGTGTTTTTAATAATTTTCACTGCTGTCCTGCAGCCCTCCAGAGACACACCTGTGGATTACAGAGGCATGGCTGGGGATGACTTGTAGTTGTTATTCAGGCACTAGCCTGGACCTCTCTAACAGCAGCTTGTTTTCTGTGCTTCAACTCTGAATGGAAGAAGTTCACCTGAAAATGAAATGAGTCCTGAACTGGTACTATATCTGCCTTTGAAAAATGATGTTTCTTTGGCCCTCAATTTTCAGTGTACCGTGTGATCTCACTGCTTTTATACAGCTTCTGTGTCATCACAAAATCAATGGGATGTTGAGAGGGGGTAAAACACTCATTACCTCCATTCACATGATGGAAAATAACTGACCTCTGTTACAGTGAATAAGAAAAGATATATTGATGTAAACTGTGCTAGAAATAAGCTCTTACCTATTGAAACTAATCTCTTATCCAGCTTTCCAGAGTAAACTTCCACAAAAACTAGTGTAGGTTCTTGGGGGTGATTTTCAGACAGATTTTCAGGCTCTTGCAGTCTCTCCAGCAGGTCTAAGCCTTGCTAACCATACAGTGCCTCTCTCATCCTCCCAAAGGGAATTGTAAATTGGGCTACTGGAGCACACAACACATCTCAGTATTGGGTAGCAAGTCAAATCTTCTCCCTCTTCCTTCCACAGCTTCAAGTGTTCTGTTTTTATACACTATTGTTTTATTGGGTTTGTGCCTCCCAGTACGCTTCGGGCACTCCTGAACAGCCTGTGATTCAGGAAGGTTTCTTTCCATTGCTGCAGGCTTGCAAGATCAACTGTGAGTTATTTTATCTTTCCTCCAGAGAGCTAGGACTGCTCTGGGTTAGACTGGTAAAATATTGCTGTTTAAAGTCCAAAGACCGTATTTGAGTTCTTGTCACCACCTCAGTCGCTGCCAGGTAGCACTAGTTGAATTAGTAGATTTTAAGTATAGATCTGGCCCCCCAAATATTTGGATTAACTAGAAATACACATTCCTTTTTCTTTCAGATAAACAAACAAGAAAAAATAGTTTCTTTGTGACACCAAGTTTGACTTACATTAGATTGTTTTGATTTCAGGGAGGGAAAGATTCTCTCTGAAGTAGACTTCTATTACAACTTTTCCAAAGTTGTCATTTTTGCTTAAGCAGAAATCATTGAGTGGATAGAACTAGAATTAAAATAATTCCAAATGCCCCAACATGTAATTATTAATGAATAAATGATCTTCTGGAAGAAAAATTAATTCCTCCTTCCCTGTCAAATATTTAAGCTACAAAAGTTTTTGGCTAAAAAATGATTTTCTTAGGATGTGATTTCAAATGCGTTGCAAGCACAGGCTCAGAAAATGTGAATTCAGAACATGTGAATAACACTGAAACTAAAAGTTTGCCTAGAGCGTTTGAAAAGTGACCTCAAGAAAGTAGTTAAATTTGTACGAGTTAAACGGTCAAAGTGATCACTAAAACTTAACATCTGTCTTAGTAACTTATGTTTGGTTTCCTTGTCAAAGATACATAAAAATAAATCTCCCAGTTGTTAGGGATGGTGTTAACAATTTCACTCAAGAAAGGGTGATCCTAGTCTGAAAAGGCTGATCATTAATGGTTTGAGAGTAGAATTAGATGCCAGAAAGATGCTTCTGACTTAAATTTATTCAAAATAGCAAAAACAAATGAACGTTTTACCCTTGAAACAGGAGAGTAAAGTCACCTGAAGGAATAATGTGACACACCCTTACAGCGCTCAACATCCAACCATCTGTGGGCTATCCACGTGAAACTGGTGGGAAGTTTTTCAGCAGCCCTGGGATGTTATTATCAGGTGTGTGTATAATAATGGGGTTGTCGGGGTGATCTGCAGGAGTGTGTTTCTTTTGTCTTCTTCAAAAACAAATGCCTTAAAATCTTTGGAAATGTGGCTCTCAAAACTTGGGCTTGAAGTACCTATGAGAAATCTTTTTTTTTCTTTTTTTTTCTTTTTTTTCTTTTTTTTCTTTTTTTTCTTATCTTTCTGAAGTTCACACCAATCTTTCAAACCAAAATGCTGAATTCATGTTGATATTTGCCTTGCTAGAAATTTAGTTTAATTTCCTGATACCATCTATTGATTATGTACAAAACTGATTATATGCATCTTTAGTTCCCACCCCTAGAGTTCCCTGTAGGACTACTGGTTAGGGGAGAGGAGAAAAAAGAAAAGTGGAAGCAGCTTAGTAGGAAACCTGTCCATGTTCAACAATTTCCTTCACAGATATCCAAAGAAAAATGCCTTAGGAAGTGCTCCTTCATTGTCTCTGATCAAAATGCATCTGCTGGCAGCTGATCTTCAAACACTTTGCACAACAGACGCAGGTTGCTTGTTGTTTTAGTGCTACTTCCTACAAGCAGCAGCCATAGGACACCTACCACTGCCTGTTCTCTCATCAAAGGACACAGTGAATCACCACCTGCAGTGTCTTTAGAGGCAAAACCAGCTGGAATAAAAGCACAACCAAATTTGCATGAAAAGCTTCCCAAAAACTATAGAAGGTTTTTAAGGGGGTAGGGGGAATTCTTCCAGGCTTACCTTACTAAAATATTGCAGATGAAGGAAGCCTCTTGCTGACATAACTAAGATTTTCTTCCGCTAGTGTTTCGTGGTTCAATTCTCAGATTTACATTCTCATGGGCTTTGCCATTAATGTCAATACCTTATCTATGTTATATGATATGGATTTTATCTACAGTCTGTTTACAGCCTATGACTGCTGACTATGAATAGGGAAGTGCTGCCACACCTCATAAATGCAATGGTTATGTGCCCAGGTCTTGTTTCAGCATAGGAAGAGTGATTTCTACCCTACCCGAAGTGCCTGGAGAACCAGGCTGCATGGAGCTCCCCGGTGCTGAGTTCATGCTTTGATCTGGTGACATTTTAATACTTTAATACAGCGGTTAGTCAGAATGAATATTCACCCCATAAAGTTTCTAGTGGGTGATCCAGCCAAAAAGGGAAGAGGATCAGAATAGGGTTAATGGCAATTGGGACCTATGAACTAGATTACCCTAGCAGATTTGCAGGACATCAAAATTATGCATAGTGTATTTATGCAGATCCTGGGCTCTACAAGACCCACTCGTACAGGGAGTCTGCAGATAAAACCGGCATTGCCAACCTTTGCTGCCAGGGTGTTTCAAGGTGGCTGTTGTGCAGGGGATGGGGAGCCCAGGGCTGAGCAGGAGGCAGGTGGGAGTTGTGGCTATGCCAGCGAGGATCCAAGGTGCAACAAGCCTGGGTCAGGATCAAGGCCGGAGACAGAGGTCAGGTTCCCATGCTGAGTGGTGGGAGAACAAGGGCCAGCTTGCTTCCAGCTCTCTTCACAACTCCTTCTATCAGTGGAGGAGCTGGTTTTGGGCTCAGCCAGCCCAGCTGACCTGTGCTGCACGCCGCTGCCCTTGGTCATGGCCAACATGTATGTGCACACAGCCTCGAGCAGGAGGAGGCCTAGCAGGAGCAGAGCATGAGGAAATGCACCCAAGCTCCATATAACTTCATGCTAAACAGATAGTTAAGCGTGGCTTTTCCCTCACCGTTGTTTCAGAAATATCACTGGTTATCTGAAATGCAATCAATGCCCACTTGACTTTTGAGAATGATACATATGAAAGTGTTATAGAACATAATTCACTAAAGTCAAGTGTTCTTGAATCACATTTTAGATAATTGGCAGGATTAAATAAAAACTGACTGTAATTACAAAAGTATGGTTTGACTTCAGTTCTACTCTGCAGTTTTATGCATTTTTTGAGCTTGACTCTTTGTGGCTCATCTCACTCAGGTGCTTCTCGTTTCTCATTGCTTTGCTTCTTTCTTAACAGTTGGTGTTTCTGTTCCAGAGTCTAAGATTTATCTTTTTCTTCAGTTTTCATTGTCAGTTGCTCATAAGTTCTCTTTCTCTCCAGCTTGCTTTCTCTCAGTACTTTCTTCTCTTGCCTATTACTTTTGGTTTTATTTATTCTTAATGGCCCTAATTAAAAAACAGGAATTGTCAATGCTTATTTAAGCCTGGCTTAACCATGTGTTGAGTCATTGCCTGGTTCAACATGCTGAAATTTACTTGTTTACTTGAAGAACAGGGACAATAACGAGTTGTACAAGGACTCTGTTATGCTCTCACATTTTTTATTTTCCACTAATGGTTTATTTTCTCCAGTGAAGAAGTTACTAGGTGAAATTTAGCCACCATGTAAGCCAGTGTGTCTGAGTGGGAAAGAGAAATATGAGTGACTGAATGGTTTACAGCTAGCCCGAACAGCTGAAATTGCATGTTATAAGCTCAGTATCATCACACCCACTTAGTGAAGGTAAATGGAGGGGAAGCAAAGGCAAAAGAAAATGACAACAACAACAAAACAGCTGTTGCAAATATTTGAACCAGTACATTAGATGCTCACTCACAGCACTGTCTTCCATATGCCAGAGTACTGAGGAGTATGCACAATACGGACTTTCAGTGGGTGTTTGTGGTACATGCCACTTGTGTGAGCAGGTTATGGATGAGGTCTCAGCAAAGGTGTCATCATTGCCTATTTGAACAACTTGGTGTTACTTTTGTCTACCTCATGTCTTTAAATGTGTGAAGATCTCTGAGATCTGAGGATTGGAAATGGCCAAAGATCTGTTTTCTGTTTTTATCTTACAACAGGCTATAGCTCGGGATCTTTATTCTTAACACTTTGAATATGAATAATTAAATATTTAAATGTACACTTCTGCATACAATAGCTCAGGGGATTTGTTTATTTATATTCATGATCAGTAACTACATTACTAAAACTGTTTTGGTAATACATTTGTTTTTGTTCTTTTTTCCCCAAAGTCTCTCAATGGCCTCCAGTGCTGTATTCACATCATTCTCATGTGTATTATATGCTTGTCAAAGCAACCCCAAGCAAGGAGAGCTAATGTTTAAAACACATGGAAATATTAAAGGACTTTAGGATATGTAGGAGTGCTCCTCACTGAGCAAACTGCTTTCCCTATACAACTTCTCTTATGGCTGTTTTTGGTTAACCAAGAGTAATTGGAAGGACTGGACACTATAATAAATGTTATGGTGAATAAGAAACAATAACATGTATAATTGTATTGGCATAAAATTTAGGACCAGCTCCTCAGTGGAAATTTAAGCTGGATGATACTTTCCTCCTACATGTTGACTTAGACATTCAGATTCAAAAATATGGTGAGCTGCAGTTGGAGAGTTTCTGAATATTTCTTGGTTTTAAATGGTATTTATCAGGATAATTCTGTCATTTGACATTTAAGCAAATGAGAGTGTTACACACTTTCTGAAGTATGTAAATTGGAAGTGTCTGTGAATGAATACAGAATATTCATTCATTGACTAAAATTCAGACTGCAATTAACTAAACCAGCATTTATTTATTTTTAGGTGCATACCTTCTAATAGGGTGCTTCACACATAAGTAATTAAACTTAACATTATGTCACAGGGACAAATGCAAATATATGTGATTCATTTCTTGCCACACAGATTTTTCTTGTGACAAAAAATATGGTTTGTCTCTGCCTGTCTCTATTAGAGTTTCCATTTTCTATACTCTGTTTACAGTTTGTTGCAAATTAAACAATGTCAAACTGACAAGCTGCATTTTTTTCTGAATTTACTGCTTGTTAGGGGTGAAAAAACTTCTTTTGGGAAAAAAAATGAATGTGCTTTCTCTGCAGCAAGACTTGAATGAAAGCAATTCTCCATGCTGTTAGCATAAATGAATTTGGCTCAAGTGAAATGCAAATTAAAATTATTGTATGCACTTCTTTATTAAAGGCAAATTCAGTATTTCTTTAAGTTGTTGGTGGCATTTTCACATATTTGTGTTCATTTTGATATCCAGGAGATCACACAAAGTTGAAGGACCTAATTCCAACCCCTTTTACATCAGTTCCATATTAACTCAAATCTACTGAGTCAGGTAGCTTGCAGTAAGGTGAACTGAAGCTTCTCTTGTTAGTGAGAAATCCCAGGGATTGGACAGAACTGATAAGCTACTCCTCTTGTGTTGGAGGCTTGTATTTTTGGATCCCATTGGCACACTAATGCTGCATTTTGTGGACATACAAATTTACTCTTCCATTATTCTGGTTTGGAAGTAAAAATATGTGACTGTGTTAATGAGGTAACTTATGTGAGCCATGGGAAGAAAGGGAGGAGGAAATGGGATTCCAAATGTTCATTGCCGTCGGGACTCTTAATGCTTCAAGATTTGATTCAGGATAATTGAATTGCTGCCCTAATAAATCTCACAAGAAGCTACAGATATTTCAGAACACTTCCTACCATGATAGTCCGTTGTGAGCTAGTGATATTTAGATCGGGGTTCATAACTCAAGTGCTTGATGCTCAGGTCTTCTCTGATTATTTCAGTAGACTCACTGCCCTACACATTGTCTCTGGTCACTTTCCTGTTCCCGTGTGCATTCAGGGCCAATGCCACTCTGCTGACATGGGGTCTGTCCTGTTAACGGTGTCACTGTGCCAGTTTTCAAGTGTCATAGAGAATACTGGTTAGCGGCTTCTCATCCAGGACTGAGCAACTGTGCACAGCTATGCACACTAACTATGCACAGCGTAGCTGGGATGTGCTACATAATCCTTGCCTGTCTCATTGAGCGTGCAGATCTTTCAAAACACCAACTGCTATTTGTTTTTATGCTGAGGGGGCCTTGTTCTCACGTCATGAGTAAATTTTCATTTGACTGTCTGATGTGCTGATGGATTCATTTAGTTCTCCATTTGCAGAATGAAGAGATTTGCATTTGTCATGCTAACTGCTGCTTCCTGCAGTGTAAAGAACACTAATGTGAACCTGTCCCTTTGTAAAGTTCATTGAGTGTCTGGTGACTATTGGCCTGGGTGCCTCTTCCTTCATACTATAGTCCCACTTCATTTCGCTGAGAAAGGAAATTGGATTCAGGCAGTAAAATCATTTTACAAAATTGAAACTGTAACAAACATTATCAGCTGGATAGGAGGTGGTGATATGTTCTTTCCCAAATAAGAAAGAAAGGCCACTTTATTAACACCCTATAGGAAAATGCTCTTTACTTAAAACATTTCAATGTTAAAATATATGTTTGCCAAGTATATAAAATACTTTTTTTTTTCCCCTGAATATTCAGTTATTTCAAACATGAATCATTAACAATCTTCATTGTGAGTTTGAATGGGAAACAATGTTGAAATGACAGGGATTTGCTTCAGTAAAATTAGGCTAAGGTTCTGTGCAAAGACAGAGAAGTCTGCATAGAAAAGAAAAGAAGATTCATGATTCCTATACAGTATCGAGAAAAATGGCATATGACAAGATCACATAATATGACATGTTTATTAAACTGTAATATTAAATACTGCTTTATTGATGTCCAATTAAAATGTCATTGATGGTGATAACTGAAAGAAAACATGTAATGTCAATGAGTAAAAAAAAAAAAAAAAAGTTAAAATATATGGATATTTTCCTGACACAATAATCTATTAAGATTTAGATCTTTTTAAGATTAAATACTATCATATACAAGAAGTTGATGAGACCGCATTTTGTTACAGAAAGCTCTGTAGTGAGAATGTTTTTAGCTAGCTCTATCTGATGATTTCTAGATAATTCTTTCTAGTTCAAATAAAGCAACTTTTTCCAGATATAGTATAAGGAAACTGTGAGAGACAGATGTGAAAAGGAATTTGCAGATCCTGAAATCTGCTTTGCTGGGGCATTTAGCCATATGCATAAGCACAGGAACTGCAGAAATCTGTGACAGTATTCATTTGACTAAAGGATCTGACTTAAATACTGAACTTTGAAAAAAAAATTGCATGGGCATAGATAATTGAAGTAAACTTTAAAAATATACCAGCTGTGGTGAAGATAAAATTTATTCAGAAATGAGTACAGAATTCACATTTTTTCTAAAATTACAAAAACATATTTGTGCCTAACCTCTGCCTCAGGCTTTCTTAGGTGCAGCCTAGGGAATCACCTTCAGTCCAATACAGATGCAGATCAATCTTGTACCTCCTCCCCTCCTCTCTTCTGACACAGTGAGCCAAGAGAAGTTGTTCCAACCTGACTTTTTTCCTCCAGGAACCCATTCCACATCTGGAATCCCATGGGAGTACTTGGCAAAGGGCAGGTGCTTGCCATCATGCCACAGATCTGTGATAAATCCAGGCCCAGGCCCCTCTCCTTTTACATCTATATTTTGCCTTTCTCAGCTGTGGAAAAAGTAGATATCACAGAATCACAGAATCACAGAATTTCTAGGTTGGAAGAGACCTCAAGATCATCGAGTCCAACCTCTAACCTAACACTAACAGTCCCCACTAAACCATATCCCTAAGCTCTACATCTAAACGTCTTTTGAAGACTTCCAGGGATGGTGACTCCACCACCTCCCTGGGCAGCCCGTTCCAGTGCCTCACAACCCTTTCAGTAAAGAAATTCTTCTTAACATCTAACCTAAAACTCCCCTGGCGTAACTTTAGCCCATTCCCCCTCGTCCTGTCACCAGGCACATGGGAGAACAGGCCAACCCCCACCTCTCTACAGCCTCCTTTAATGTACTTATACATAGCAATAAGGTCACCCCTGAGCCTCCTCTTCTCTAGGCTGAACAAGCCCAGCTCCTTCAGCCGCTCCTCATAGGACTTGCTCTCCAGGCCCCTCACCAGCTTCGTCGCCCTTCTTTGGACCCGCTCAAGCACCTCGATGTCCTTCTTGTAGCGAGGGGCCCAAAACTGAACACAGTACTCGAGGTGCGGCCTCACCAGAGCCGAGTACAGGGGGACGATCACCTCCCTAGCCCTGCTGGTCACAGTGTTTCTGATACAAGCCAGGATGCCGTTGGCCTTCTTGGCCACCTGAGCACACTGCTGGCTCATATTCAGCCGACTGTCTACCATCACTCCCAGGTCCTTCTCTGCCTGGCAGCTCTCCAACCATTCCTCTCCCAGCCTGTAGTTCTGCTTGGGGTTATTGCGCCCCAGGTGCAGGACCCGGCACTTGGCCTTGTTGAACTTCATACAGTTGACCTCAGCCCATCGGTGCAGCCTATCCAGATCCTCCTGCAGAGCCTTCCTACCCTCGAGCAGATCGACACACGCACCTAGCTTGGTGTCATCTGCAAACTTACTGAGGGTGCACTCAATGCTGTCATCCAGATCATTGATGAAGATGTTAAAGAGGACCGGCCCCAGCACCGAGCCCTGGGGGACGCCACTAGTGACTGGCCTCCAACTGGACTTGGCTCCATTTACCACAACTCTTTGGGCCCGGCTATCCAGCCAGTTTCTAACCCAACGAAGCGTGCGCCAGTCCAAGCCAAGAGCAGCCAGTTTCTTGAGGAGAATGCTGTGGGAGACGGTGTCAAAAGCCTTGCTGAAGTCAAGGTAGACCACATCCACAGCCTTTCCCTCGTCCACCCAGCGCGTCACTTTGTCATAGAAGGAGATCAGGTTCGTCAAGCAGGACCTGCCTTCCATAAACCCATGCTGGCTGGGCCTGATCGCCTGCTTGCCCTTCAAGTGCCGCATGATGACTCCCAAGAGGATCTGCTCCATGAGCTTCCCTGGTACTGAGGTCAAACTGACCGGCCTGTAGTTCCCCGGGTCTGCCCTCCGGCCCTTCTTGTAGATGGGCGTCACATTTGCTAGTCGCCAGTCAGCTGGGACCTCCCCCGATAGCCAGGACTGCTGATAAATGATGGATAGGGGCTTGGCCAGCTCCTCTGCCAGTTCTCTCAGTACCCTCGGGTGGATCCCATCCGGCCCCATCGATTTGTGCACATCCAAGTGCCGTAGCAGGTCACCAACCAGTTCTTCGTGGATGGTGAGGGCCACATCCTGCTCCCCGTCCCCTTCCACCAGTTCTGGGTACTGGGTATCCAGAGAGCAACCGGTTTTGCCGCTAAAGACTGAGGCAAAGAAGGCATTAAGCACCTCCGCCTTTTCCTCATCTCTTGTAACTAAGTTTCCCCCCGCATCCAGTAAAGGATGGAGATTCTCCCTACTCCTCCTTTTGGTGTTGATGTATTTATAAAAGCGTTTTTTGTTATCTTTAACAGCAGTAGCCAGATTGAGCTCCAGATGAGCTTTGGCCTTCCTAATCTTGTCCCTGCACAGCCTCGCTACATCCTTATAGTCCTCCTTAGTGGCCTGCCCAATTTTCCAAAGATTATAAACCCTCTTTTTTCTCCTTAGCTCAAGCCACAATTCTCTGTTGAGCCAGGCTGGTCTTCTTCCCCGCTGGCTCATCTTTGGGCGCATGGGAATAGACCGCTCCTATATGTACACGTCCATTATAGAATCATAGAATCATAGAATCATAGAATATCCTGAGTTGGAAGGGACCCTTAAGGATCATCAAGTCCAACTCTTGACACCGCACAGGTCTACCCAAGTTCAGACCATGTGACTAAGTGCACAGTCCAATCTCTTCTTAAATTCAGTCAGGCTCGGTGCAGTGACCACTTCCCTGGGGAGCCTGTTCCAGTGTGCAACCACTCTCTCTGTGAAGAACCCCTTCCTGATGTCCAGCCTAAACTTCCCCTGCCTCAGCTTAACCCCGTTCCCGCGGGTCCTGTCGCTGGTGTTAATGGAGAAAAGGTCTCCTGCCTCTCGACACTCCCTTACGAGGAAGTTGTAGACTGCGATGAGGTCTCCCCTCAGCCTCCTCTTCTCCAGGCTGAACAGGCCCAGTGCCCTCAGCCGTTCCTCGTACGTCTTCCCCTCCAGGCCTTTCACCATCTTCGTAGCCCTCCTCTGGACACTCTCCAACAGTTTCATGTCCTTTTTATACTGCGGTGCCCAGAACTGCACACAGTACTCGAGGTGAGGCCGCACCAGCGCAGAGTAGAGCGGGACAATCACCTCCCTCGACCTGCTAGCGACGCCGTGCTTGATGCACCCCAGGACACGGTTGGCCCTCCTGGCTGCCAGGGCACACTGCCGGCTCATATTCAACTTGCTGTCTACCACGACCCCCAGATCCCTCTCTTCTAGGCTGCTCTCCAGCGTCTCATCGCCCAGTCTGTACGTGCAGCCAGGGTTTCCCCGTCCCAGGTGCAGGACCCGGCACTTGCTCTTATTGAACTTCATGCGGTTGGCGATCGCCCAGCTCTCCAACCTATCCAGATCCCTCTGCAAGGCCTTTCCACCCTCATTCAAGTCCACAACTCCTCCAAGTGTGCGAGCACGTGAGCAGGCAATTCATCTTGTTCACTCTGGAAGTAGCTGTGAAAGCTGTGAAAAATTTGAAAAGACTGCTTTTATACAAAAATTCAATACTAATTTTATAGAAAATCACTAAAGAGCTGATTAATGTGGAAGATCACTTAATGTTTACTAATTAGATCGATAGTATTTCCCTGTCCCCTTAATGCATTGTGTGTTAAGGAAGGATGGCTAAGACTTGTATTTGAATGCTTTGTTTATTCCCAGTCCTTAATTTCAAGGTTGTCATCTGTGCTTTTTTTTGTGCAGTGTCACTGGTTTTTTGTTTTTTGTTTTTTTTTTTTTTTTTTGTCTGTGTTTTTTTGTTTGTTTGTTTGTTTGTTTTTCTAATAGTTCAGCTAAATAATTTGTCTGGTTGAAACCAAAGTAGAAAGAAATCTCCCATGGTATTTATGGTAGAAATCTATGGGCAGAAATGTAATTAAGCAAACATGAAAAGAGAAAACAACAGCGTTAAAGGATTGCAGTGTTGTACATCTGAAAACCAGGGAATGAGAGGATGATGGCATCCAAAAGCGGCCAGTACAATTTGATTATTATGTAATTGCTGAAACCTACACAGACATTACAAGAGGTGACAAACATCTCAAAGACATAGATTAAATGTTTCTGGATCTGAATCCTGATTTCCCCAAAGTACAGCCGCTTGCAGTCTCAGTTCTAATTCCCATCCATCTACAACAAAAGATGAAATTACCAGAATGGCTTTCCTTCCAACCTGATTAAATGGAGCAGGAAAATAGACAACATAAATGGTAATACATTATAATTGGAAATTTCTTTCAATGTAATAATGTAAGGCATAATTTGTGGCATAAATCCCATTTCAAGAAAGCACTTAAGCATATATTTAAGTCCATCTATATTGAAACAAGGTGTTTAAGCATATGCTTCAGTTGAAATGTGGGCTTACAGTCAAATTAAATACAGTATTGAAATATATATGCAAACACAGTATTTTTTTTTAGGAAGGCTTTCCCAAGTAAGAACAACTTCAAGAGCTTTTCATTTTGTATTTATGAATTAACATGGATTTCTTGAGCAATAATCAAAATACTTATCTATGGTATTTCATTTCCATCTTTCTGGAAAACTGTCTTTGAATGGACTAGTGTAGTAAATTTTTCCCTTGCTTTCAATGTTAAAGCATTTTACAGACCCTTCTTTTAAAAAGAGTTTATTTGTTCCTTTCTGATCTCAGTGCACAGCAGTTGTATCTTGGTAGGCTGACAGTAGGAGGAAATAAACTTTTCAGTAGATTCATATTAGAGTACGAAAAAAAAACAACCTTCGTACAAGTGTGTTTTGTTTTGTTTAGTTTTGTTTTTTCTTGATATCTCTGCTACATCTTCATTGTAATTGGACATGAGTTTTGAAGATATTTGTCACTGAAAACTTACAATTCCAGATAGGTGTTTGGAGGTGTCAGGTTAAGGGACAAAAGAGTTTGTCATTGAATGTCAAATTTCTGTCCTCTGCAAGGATATGCAACTGCATTTTCCCAAGCTTTCCTTCAGGTAAAAACATTTTCCAAGACAATTGCTTAAATGAATAAGGCACCTAGTAATCAAAAACACCCCAATCAAAGTTGTTTTTCACTCAGGAGACTGATGATTTATTTTGTTTGCAAATCGTGTCACATCACAAAGCACATCACAAGAAAAGTCATGAAGATAAGGTCTTCTATGCCACTAGAACTTACTAGAATTTTTATATAGCTCTGTGGCAGATGTGGTAGTTCTTAAATCTGTATCTTGACAAATTATGGTGTCTAATTCACTCATCTGTCTCATATTTGGTTCCTTTTTGATTCTACTTCTCCAATCCTTTGAGTACAAATGAGAGAAGAACAAGTCCTGATGATAAAGAAAAAGAAATTGAAATTAATAATCAAGGTATTCATAAATAAAATGAATATTATAACTACTAATTATTTTTCATTTGCAACAAATACTCTGCTTGTAAATAAAGATACTATTTACTTTATGGAAATGTGTGAAAATATTGCACGCATACAGGAGCTAAGCAAAGACTTCAAGTTTGTAACAAAAGAGGTGCTTTGGATTTGATTTTCCATATTTACCATTTTAGCATGCTTTTGCACATTTATCTTTTTTACTTTTAAGTTTTGTTTTGTTTTGTTTCCCTCCTTTTTTATTTCTTTTTTTTTCCACTTGAAATGTTAGGAAAACTGACCAAAAAAGTGAAGAAACTAGAGCACTGCTGCTAACAACTCCTTTAAAAAGAGCTATAGAGGAGCATGAGCTGAGCATCCAAAACGTTACTTTGAAGTGTTTTTTACTAATGTAGTAGCCAGTGGGTATGTCAGGAAAAGAATGAAAAGTTTATATACAGCACTTTAAAATTTCCCCACTCATTTTAATTGAACATCTCTGTGACTTCTGTTCTATTAGAATTTGGAAAAAAAATCTTTTTTAAACAAAAATCAGGGCTTTTACTGTAAAAGTAGGAACCCTAGATATATGTGTAGTGTTTTTATTATATTAAAATACATATACATCAATTTATGCATATGCAAGATTTCTTAATATGGTGTTATATATCTCATATACCTATATATTTATATATATATGTACATATATAAAGGGTTATATGCATGTGATGTATATGTCTGTATATCAGGTTTTTGTTTTTTTTTTTTTTTACTTGGAGATGAAGCAATAGCTTGAGAACCATCCTGACCCATGCTCTCATCTGAGGTTGTGGTACCGCAGCCATGAGAGGGCAGGCAGGAGGGATGGTGAGGCCATGTCAGCCATGAAGCATCAAACCTCAGAGACACCTTAGGAGACACAAAAATGCCACCCCTGCGAGGGTCTCTGAGATTCATTCACTGTCACTGGTAGCAGGGCTATCTGAACGCTGTTGGCTCCCTGCTGCCCATTTCTGGTGAATTTGGTAGGTGCTGAGGTAAGTCTCATAGAGCAATCCTCATCTCTTTCCAGCCGTTGCAGATGAGCTGAAGTAACCGAACCTGCCATAGATTTACTCAGTTAAGGAACTGGTGCCTGGTTTTAGACAGAAATGGATTGGTTTTCTAACTGTTGGTGCAGCTTGTGAACATCCCTCCTTAGCAGAAACACACAAATGGAATTAGGGGGCATTAAACAAGAGCTACTAATAACACTGTATTTTTGCTCACAAATAATATGCTATTAATACACTCTCTAAGAGCAAGCAGTGTGAAGGGCACATTCAGAGAACAAACAATTCCTGTTAAGAACTGATCTAAAAGGCATAACAGAACTTGCTTGTTTTTAAATGTTATAAATAATTTAACTTATTAATAATTATTCTCAGGAAATAATTTGAAAGACTCCACTACAAAGATAACACATATAGCAGTTTTGTTTTTAAAATATCAAACAGATTTAAAGTGATACTTCAGAAGTCCTCTATTCAGCAGCAATCAATGTAAAGTGAACTAAATAGTTCAATTGTGCTGCTGTGAACATAAAAGCATGCTATTCGTAAACCTGTCTCACAGTTGCAGCTAAACTTCAAAACAATATAGAATTTTAAAAATAAAATGAATTTGATCTATTCTTTACCAGGTACCAAAATGTTTTCGAAGCTTTGTTTAAATAGATTTGCTTCCTTACAAACACATGTGCACATTAGGCAAAGAACAAGGATGTTTCAGATGCAACAGATGCATGTTTTATGGCTGTTAGAATCTGGCCTTGCTAAATCGGAGCAGGTTTCACCATTGATTTCAATAGTACCTGGCTTAGGTACTACTGAATTTAGGATTTAAGTCTTTCATTAAATTCAGCCTTTAATAACCTTAATTCCCTGATGGCTGCAGAGTTGCTGAGGAAGCAGCATTTGACTCTCTGCTCTGCACTGCCTGAGGATCAGCGACAGGACCTGAAGGGCTCTGTGCTGGGAGCGCCGGGGCTGCCTCCCCACATAACACTCACCCTGTGTTGTGTCATGTTCGCTGGCCTCTGCTACAGCTAGTCACGCATGTCAGGAGTAAATGTTTTCTTGCCAGCGTCCCAACAAAAAGAACTTTGTAAGAAAATGCTAATTTTGATAATGAAGGCCTTTAACTGCAATTCAAATTCGAATTTCTTTTTGGGAGAAAGATCACATGCCAAGTGGTTAGTGTATAACTTGGCACATATATATAGAAAGGCTCTAATCTGCTGCCTAGAGGCTAAAGAGTTGGTCTTGTTCTTGCAGTCATTTCTGTTGGAGCTGTTTAAGTTTCTATAAATAATTCTGCATTCTGAATAAAAGAGATGGGATTTGGGGACCCTGTGGTTAAGAACCTTACCTGGCATGCAGGTGGCAGCTTGAGGTTCACGTCATTCCTCTAATGGGAGGGAAATTGCTTGTAGAGGCTGGAACAGCTCCCAGATAAATGAGGTAGGCTGTCATTAGGGCATCTACGTGAAAGGTGGAAGACGCAGCTTAAACTGTCAGGGTGTGAGGGACTTTTTCCTTGCTCTTGGGTGCAGTGAGCAACAGCCACTGGATTTGTGATGTTCAGAGATTGGAATCAATCTCTTGCTGTCTCTGCTCCCACAAAGTAAAAGCCTCTTTTCATTATAAAATGGAAAACAAAGATTTCTTTTTGATACAACAGTTTCCTTAGTGTTTGCATCGTATCTCTAGTAATGATCCTTTTGAGAGACTGCTAACTCTGTGTCTTTGTAATCCTTGGCCTTTCTGAAATATGTGAGGCGAGACCTATACTGGAATCAGATCAACCGTCTCTAATCACACGACTATAAGAAAAACTTACTGCGAATCAGAGTGACATTATAACAGTCATGCTCTGCTTGAGGTGCTGTATGATTAGTTTTCTGTCTAGGCTATAATCATTTGACAGACACCTCTAACACTGTAATCAGTTCAAAATTTAATGCTGTATTAGCTAAAACTTACAGCAATCAAGCCAAAACAGAAAATGCTCAGAAATCAAGGAAAAAACAATAAAAAAAAAAAAAATTAATGAGGTGGTTCTGTTCTTCCAAAAGTAACATTATGAGAAGTCAAAGCAGCAGGGAAGATCTATTACAGAAAGAGACTATTCATGGGATATGTCCAGAACTTTTCTCATCCCATTTCTGTTTAACTTTCTCATTCTGGTTTCACCACTTCTCAGGGTCCATGTTTGCAATCTTTGTTTCTTATATCATCACAAGTAGTCCCAACTGCATAGAGTGGAATTTATTTAAAATCCTGACATGCCACTGGGCTATTTGGATTCAGAACAAAGCATAATCCAGCTTGTTTCTTTCCAGTGTCATTTGTCTAAAGTGGTTAAAAACAGGGAATTGAAACACTTCAAAACACATAGCTAAAGTAAAATGCACATATGTATACACATTATTTTAACAAATATGAAATTGTTATTTGCAACCAGAAGATGGCTCTGCAATCAAGCTGGGCAAGCTGAAACCATAGAGATGCAGTTATCAAAAGGAATTGTTATCCTTTCAGTTCTCTTCTTCCCCACTGGAAACAGTCCTGTTCCTGTAAGCAGTGGTTTTACATGTACAATATACATATATATTTTTTCTTCCTGTGACCAAAACTCACTTTCCCCAAAGTCCTCTTTTTTATTAGGGTAGAACACAACACAGAAGGTGAGTTGGATGGCTCTAACCAGCTTCTGCTGAGGATAGGTGGTATTTCACTGCTGATTGCAAGTAGAAGCTGGTTGAAGCCAAATATAATCTAACTGGGAGATACTTTCCTTAAATACCTGAGGGTGATATGGGTACGGATTCCTACACACATGAGCTGTTTTTGGTTTTAATGATTGCTAAAAAGCTACCAATGACTGGTCTTTGCTGAGGGAAAATTTGGGAAATTTGCCAAAATTGTGAAATTTGCATGGGGAAATTGTTCAGAACAACCTGGCTGTTGGCATTTTCGTATTTTGTAAGGAAGAGTTTATATTTAAGAATATGTCTCATATCTGTCTTTGCTGCCTTGATAAGTTACCAACAGCTGTAGCTCTATCTTAAAAGGATGCATGGATTAACTTCTCACATCCCTAGCATAAGCCTCTGAACAAAATCCACATTTGGGAAAACTTTTTTTTTTTTTTTTTTCTAAACAGAAATGTTAATCAGCAAAAATTCAGCGAAATAAATGATGTAACATTATTGTGAGCCTCAGGTTAAATAAAAACAAGGCCTACCATATCATTTCTTGGTGTTCACTTTGAATTACTACCGTAAAACAAAAAGAAGGAAATTATAGGTGCTATCTACTTTATGAGAATTTTAACAGGGAAACAAATTGCTTGTTGTGCACATTCTCCTGCTGTGCTAATTATTTTAAAATTTCAAAATACTGATTATGGGGAACTGCTGAGCATTTTTATTTCTGTAGGAGAAGGCTACAGGCAAGAGAAGAAAACAAAAAACCATAACATAATCGTAGCAATTTTTGTGTTTACATTAATATAATAATCGACACTTAGCCAGTTTTGTCTGTTTACCTTGTTTTCTAAGATTGATATATGGGCCTATTGAAACACCATGTTGCTCTATTTTTCTGCAAGTTGAAATCCATTTCAATGTCACTTCTGTGGAGTTATAATGTAATGAAGCAATGCAGCAGTGAATGAGGTCAATTTGCTTTTACACACATGGAGCCTTTAAAAATTCCATCTATCAGAGAGAAAGATAATGCTTTTATTTATTTATTTATTTATTTTTCATCTGTGCTCAGCATAATTAAATGGAATTTGTCCTGACATGCATGTCCTAAAGGACAGGTGCAACTTTCAGGATCTCAGACTGCTTCCTTGTAATTTATTCATTGCATTATGAACTTGCAACCCTCCAGGGGGTGTGACATAATATTATAATACATAGTGTTCCCGAGTACTAGATTTTCATTTGGCTCTCTGATTTATCTGACAGATGCAGGGGAAAAAAAAACACATGTAGCTGGAAAAATCCCTACTGACTACACATATGCGACTGCTAAAATGCACAGGTTATTTCAGTTAACACTGACATTAACTTATGTTGGAAATGCTCCCTTCTGATTTGACTTTCTCTGGTGAAATATGATGGCTTAGTGTTTTATTTCTGAGTCTGCTTCCTGTAATTGTGCTCCTCCCAAACAAATGTATCTCAGATCTCAATACCAACTGCTTTCATGAAAGATGTGTGCAATAACTCTTCCATGAAGCCGTGGGTTGCCTTTGCTGTCACAGAAGTTATAGAAACATAGACAGGCTCCACAAAAGATATCATTTCTTTGTAATCCCACAATAGATGCAGGATAATAGATGCTTTCCCCCAAAAACTGGAAATTGAAACCTCTGGAACTGGTAGGCCAATGCTTTTCAAAACCCCTTAAGGTTTAGCCTCTGTTGATACAATTCAGACAAAGTTATGTGAAGAAAACAGAGCTTCTTCATACTCCCCTTCCTCAAGTATCACTGGAAAGCCTGTGTTAATGGAGCGAGTTATTTTGTCAGTCTTTTACCAGGACAAAACAGTAACTGGCTCACCTATATTATCCTTTTCATGCATATTTACATATAATAATAATGTACTTATACATAAAGGGTAATTGCTGCAAGTCTTTGTCCATTAAAATGTTCATCAGTAATTCACCCTTTTATTTACTGTAGTATCTTGGGTGGTAGTCCAAACAGTCCCAGTAAGCTTTTCTGCCATAAACTGCCAGGGAATATTACTCTATTTCTCATATTCTAAAATCAGACTGTAGATGCTAGATTGAGATAATTCCATTTTCTCTTCCTCCTTGCTCCATATGTAATTTATATTATGCTTTTTTTTCTAGTGGCAGAAAAGAATATCACTGCCGAGATAATTAGAAGGATACAGGAGGATCTGTTCCCCTCATGTCAGATTTACTGCTATACAGATCTAGCACTTTCAGTGGAGTTAGTCTTAATTCTCATTTAAAATTGCTTATATACAAAGAATATTGGTTAGTGGACAGAGCAAAAGCTTCAGCCAGTCTCACAGCACAGGAAAATGCTATTCCTCTCAAAAATCCCCTCGAATCATCACTGACTGCAACCAACATGCTGCGTCTGATCCCTGGAAAACAACAGCCTTACAGAACACATCAGTTTGTTCCTCTGAATGGACCAAGGCTTGAA
This sequence comes from Anas platyrhynchos, assembly GCF_047663525.1. NCBI lineage: Eukaryota > Metazoa > Chordata > Aves > Anseriformes > Anatidae > Anas > Anas platyrhynchos. The sequence continues at coordinate 37,150,818 of NC_092593.1, read as the reverse complement.
GCTAATTCTTGGTCAAACTGGAAGACACTTTAGGTAGGTTATTACGCTTGCTGCCAGGGCCAAATGTGGTATCTTAAGCCTTATGAGCTACTAAGTCAGCTTTTTACCCAGACCGCAAATTAGCAATTTCTTGACTGCTCTTCTCATTCCTAATACAGAAGAAAAAAAGTGCTTATGTAGGGCAGAGGAAATTGCAAGACCCAGATGTTACAGTTATTGAACACCTTAAATCCAGTTCAAAGTAATATGGACTATATTACTCACTGCAAAAGCTGAGGACTTGGTAAATAAAATGTGCCATAGGTACATGTACAGCAGCAGCTTACGCTTGTTTTCTTGTTGAAACACCTGCTCAGAAATATATTAGATAGCTAACTTATATCAGGAATAGCAATTGCCATTTTTCTCCCTGTTTATGCAGCTTTCCAGCCTAATTGGAAGTATTTAGGCTCTAAAGTTGTTGCCATTACTACGAAATCATTCGGGAAGCTTTGCTATCTCCATGGCAACTGGCCTACATATATTAAGCATTTAGATACAACACCGATGTTTGATAGTATTCTTAATTTGAGGTATTAATGTGTCATATCAGTGCTTTACACTGGAGTTTGTGTGTTTTATCTTTTTGCTATAATGATGAGAAAACTGATGCTGAATAATGGCTTGATAACACATAGCTCACACAGTGAAGCAGCTATCCAGAGGATGAATTAGCATGGACACACAGTCTCGCATTTAACAAACAGCATAGAAAAGCAGTTACTTATTTAACTCATGTAGGATAATGCTTTTGTAGGTCTAGGTAAGCTCTTCTACTCTTAAAAGAAATGAGTAGAATAATTTTTGGTTTTATAAGTGTTGAACGGACTGTTCACCCTGCTCAGTCAGACATCACAGAAATCTGCAGCTGAGATTCCTTAAGCTGGAGCTGTTTTTATCTTGTAAAATTTTCAGAGCAAGGTCTGAGGCAGAACCAGACCCTGCAACCCATGCTGAGCGTGGGGTGCAAAACTGCAGAGATCTGCAGCCCTCTGGCATCTGCAGGAGGATCTTGTGTTGTGTCTGGTGAGGAGGTGCCCAGGCGGTGCTCTAAGCCTCGCGGTGGGACAGAGAGGTGGTGCCCAGGTGAGCATTCCTCATGGTTCATAGGGATTAGTTGTCTTGCTAACAATCCCTGGACCGAGGCCAGACCTAGCGGGCTGGCACGAAGACTGCTGCAGTCCCTAGAAAATCTCATTTAATGCAGCCACGCCTGTGGGTGCAGGAGGGCCTGTGCTATATCCATGGAGCTAAGCCAGGGATACGAACTGTGCGAACAGTGCTGGGTCATAACCCAATACAGATCATTTCTAGCAAAGGCAGGGAAGGGCTGGAAGCCAGCTACCACCTGCAGGCTTTCCCTGGAGCAAAACTACTGTGATCTTACACGTGGCTCTGAAAAAGTCCAATTGATCTCAAAATTCCAAGTACATACTTCATCCGTATCCTTCTGAATGAACTTGCAAAAATAATGTGCAGCACAGTGGAAATGTGAAATACTACTCTGCTTCAAAGTGCGTTAATCTTTTCAGTATATATCTTACTAATGCCATTGTAGAGCAAAGGCTTTATGCTAGGATAGGAGTGAAGATGAAGAAAAAACGTAGCGGTATTTACAAACAGATCCTGCAAACTGTAGTTCAGAAGAGAATATATCTCCTGTAATTGCAGATGAGTATTTTCTTATTTGTTTTCTGCCAGAAATATATTAAATTACACTTGCTGCCCCTAGCTAGTCTGCAAGCCTTTTTTCTTACTGGCCAGAGTCCCATTCCCAGCAATCCTTTAAATTCCTCATTTTTCATGCAACTGCGTTGATTATCTATGCTGTTAGTGTGCTCAGTGGTTTTTCGTTGGTGGAAGGGATCCCAAGAGTATCATTCTTTTTATTACATTTCACTGACATGTGGATAGAATAGTTCTTCCTCTTTGGAGGTCAGAGAGATATGATCTATTTACTTCCTTCTAAATGGAGGATAATTCTGTTTTTGGTTGGCACTGAAACTTTTCTATCAGGCACCATACTGGAGACAATACTATAAAAGCCAGATTTTTAGCAGGTTTGAACACTTTCTGCAGTTCCCCATTGAAATACTGAATTAGATCTGAAATGATTTTCTTCTGCACTGGTGTCATTTTAAGAGTGCTTTATGCCAGGGCCTTTGATGCCAAATTTCATCCCACAGTGAATTCTTACATGTAAACTCTAAAAAGCAAATTTTACAATAGACTTACTAACTGGCCCTTGGCTCCAGTAGTGCTGCTTGCAGGCTCAGATGAAAAGCAGGCTCTATGGGTATAAGACCATAAGCGCATACTCTTTTCAGAACACAAACCCTAAAGCTTCTCTGTAATTTCTACTCCCCCAAAGCTGCATTCTGCTCTTGCCAAATGTATATGTTAAGAGGATGAGTGTGCCTCTTATTAGGAAATGTGAATGAAATGAGGAGTGGATTGTGCTGATTAAAACCCAGGCATACGTTTCTATACACTGTGGCAGATAAACTAAAATTACTTGGTGAGCTGGGGATTGGGAAAGGACGAATACAACTGCCTAATTGAGTGTTTTTTTTAAACTACTTTGAAAATACATGTGACTCCCTCCTTTTGCTTCCTCTGAGCCTTCATGCTTTTAAATGTTAAGCATTTCTGATTTAGTACAGTCTCACTGAAATCAGTGAAGACTTTTTAATTAAGTATAATAGTTAAGAACAGGATCCAAATTCTTAGCATTAGGGGAAAAAAAAATAAAAAAGTAAATTTTTAGATGAGTTTTCATTCCAGAAATGCACAGATTTTCAGAAACGTGGATATTCTCCTATAGACATATAAATGATATCATGTGGCCTCAGGAAATGAAGAGCTCCTTCTGAACAGTGGACGATTAAGGCTGTAGCTGATCCAATGAGTAGTTCTTGAGCTTCCTGTGACCTAACCCAGTTCTGATTAAAACACTTTAAAGAATTTATTTTTTTTTCCTTAAAGAATACCAAAATATTTTTACAAAGTTTTGAAAATCTAGATTTCTTAATTAAAAAGTCATGGTTAACAGAAAGGTATAACTTGGCTAAGTATGTTACTCGATTCAATTCATTTTAGGAGGTTACAGTGATGAAGGTGTTGGTCTCTTCTTTCAGGTGACAAGTGACAGGACATGAGTAAATCACCTCAAGTTGTACCAGGGGAGGTTTAGTTGGGTATTAGGAATAATTTATTCATGGAGAGCGATTGAGCATTGGAATAGGCTGCCCAGGGAGGTGTTTGAGTTGCCATCCCAGGAGGTATTTAAGAGATGTGTGGATGTGGCACTAAGGGACATGGTCCCTTAGTAATGGGACATGGTAGGTCAGGCTGAGTGTTGCACTTGACGGTCTGGAAGATCTTTTCCAGCCTTGATTTTATGATTCTATGACAAAGAAAAAAAAAAAAAAGCTTTTGCCTTTTTTTAACTTAAGATACACTCTCAAAGTTTTATTTCCCCTCTCCTGGTAGATACCTGTATGTGAAGTTTTAGGTAAGACCTTAGAAATTGAATACCAATTTTTCAGACCCAGTGAGTAGAAATATACTAAATAAATAATGTATTAAAAAATGCAGCGTATTTATCATGGGATTGTGAAGCAGGTTAATCTATAATATGAAAGATGGGTCTCTTGTCCAGTTCCAGTAAAGCCATACTAACAGTCCTTGCTTACAGTAACTGGTAAAGAGTAGGGTATAAATGGTTAGGCTACATCAGGATGATGTATGGTACAGCCATGCAGTGGCTTGTGGTATTGCAGTCTGTATCTCTGCTGCTTGCATTCTGTGACTTAAAAATTATGCTTAATATTAATATGACTTCCATAGGGAATAGAAATAAAATGCTCTAAGTAATGCAAATATATTTATGAACTCTCTTCCTTTCCAACGTCATATTAATAATTACCATATTTCTTTCATTTAATATTTAAAAGCCACACAGAAGTATGAATAGAATTTACAGCTATTAAAAATGACATTTAGCTTTACCTGAAAATAGTTGGGAGTGTTACTACATTGTTCTTTCTGTTGTAAAGAGAGAAACTGGAAACCTAGCAAGATGATTTCTTAACACTTTAACAGTGACTGAAGTCTTAAAAGGAGAAGTGGTCACAGACAGATGGGGCAGTATTTACATCTCACATTAGCAACATAAAATCATACGTTTAATACATGTCTGAGGTTTAGAATTTAAGTGTTGTTCTCATTAAGGATAAAGGCACAGCATCGATGTCACACTTCATCTGTACCACCACGAACACCACTGACATGTAGTCCTGCTCTGCTTGGTCCTATGCTTGCCGCTTGCTTTCAGAAGGATTAGCAAAAATGTAACAACCAGAGGACCTGGGTTCAACTTTATGAACTTGGTGGAAATCCATTTCCTTCTGAAAAAAATGGTAGGTTTGTGATGGATGGACAACACAGAGGAGGTGGGAAGAGCTAAGATGCCCTTGGTGTTTGACTGCTGTTGCAATAAGTTAGGTGAATGTGAAACCAAATTCTAAAATGAAAACAAAATGACCTGATGTTGCGAAAACTTTGTTATAGAAAACACACACATATATTTCACTTCAGAAAGTCTTTTAAACTCACTTGTGCCATAGAAATTCAAATTTAGATATGTCAGTATTAGGATCATATGCCAAGTGCATCATGACAAACAGAAGCATGATATTTAAGAACCAAAAAAAAAAAAAATGTTGGTGAAAAAAATAAATAAAGGAAATCACCGTAAAACATGTATAGGAATGTTTAATTTGGAACTGATCCTTAAAGGCAATTATAGTAATGACTGCTGCTAAATGCAGTGATGCTCATGCGTAATTTTGTTGTTATTGATGCCATTGTTCCTAATATTAACATTGATTGTATGAGGTTTTTTGAAAGTGCTGAAGGGAATCAGAACTTTGTTTTGCAAGGTACTGAGCAAGCACGTAGAGAATTTCCAACCTTGTGTAGCTGTTTTAACTATATAGATATGTATAGTTAAATATATTTTACATATTAAATATAAGTATATATAAAATTATGTATAGTATATAGTATATATATTATAAATATAAATATATATATAAATGTATATAATAGATAGGTTTATATTTTATACATATATATATATAAAACAAACACAAAGCTTAATCTAATTGAATGTTTGTTATTGCATGTAATTTTTAGGACCTAGCTTTCACCTTTTACCTTTTTTTGAAGTGAACACAGTTCATTCACGTCTGTCTTCAGACCTATGGGGTGAAAAGTCTTGCAAAAACTGACGAACTTGCTGCTCATCAAGAGACCACTTCTTTTCTGTTCCCTGGAGTGTGAGACTGTGCTTAGAAGGTACCTACAGACATCTGTGTCACTTTGCTGGGATTGCTTGCATACTTAACTGATGGATGGAGTGAAATAAGAAAAATGCAGAAAGTAACTAGGAATATAGAGTAAGATTTCAGAAAGAACACCAGTTTGCAAGAATGTCACCATCTGTAAAAGGACAACAGTCAGCTTGGATGGGAGATTTCTCCCTCCTACATTTCATGAAGTAGCAGCATGACCCTGCTTCTTCTTATGACCTTTTCCAGAAGTTAGCTTCTTCTTGTTTGGGGTATTGGCTTGTTTCTGTTTGCTGTTTAGGAAATCCTATTTATTTATTACAGGTTGAAGAAAAAAGCAGTGATTACAAACCTAAGAGTAAATCATAATTCTGACAGTGAGCTTTCTTTGGAAAATAGCATATCATTTCATTTTTGAGTTGTTCCATCAAATAACATGGAAGATGGTAATACAAGGTGAAGTTTGTCACAGTACATCATCCTGGAGATTGACAAGAATCAAAAAGGAAAACAACAAAGCAAACTGAGTCCCTGAATTTATAAGGGGATCTGCATGGACAGAGAGATACTGATGTCAGAATACAAATAAATGGACAAAGGCAGAATTGATTCATTTGCAAGACGGGGACAAAGCATGCTGAAATGACGTGAACCTAGGGAGCCAAATGTAAAAAGGAATGGTTACAGTGAGGTGTGAACTATTTCTACTGGTTGCACTGAAAACACTGAGTCCTTTGGAACTTACTTTATACAAATAACCTGCAAAAGAGGAAATAAATTCTAGTGATCTAGCTAATGCTATAAATATTCATATTCAGAATGAATTTCACAAGAGAGGGGGATAATACATTACAAAATATGAATATCAGTTTCATTTTTCCATGGTAATAATAGTTGAAAAATCCCATCATAAAAAAAGGAGAATTGATCAATGCAAATCTTTGCATATTCTTGAGCAGAATTCTTTGGAGATGCACAGTCAGTGAAGTTGCCCTTTATTTCTTTGTCTTTTAACTTCTTGTTGATTCCCATTTTGTCAATGGGCATAGCAACACGCAGCTGTAGCAGATTTTTCACAGAAATAGCTGACTGTGAAGCAGACACTTGGTGGGTGCCATATTCTCTGAGAGAGCTGTTGTGCCTGGTAAGGCCATGTAGAAGCTGTTTATAGTGGTGAGAGGGTCCTAGTTTCTTATCTTACTTCTTTTTTTTAATCCATTTGTACTTTGGTTCTTCACAGAGAATTATAGAATTGAAAACGAGTCTATTGCTTTAAGCTGTCAAGTCAGCCATTTCCTTTGAGTTGGATCTTGCACTGTGAGATAATTATCTGTATTTGATCTCTTCATGCCATACTGGCAACCTGTTTTTTACTGTACACATTGATGGCTTGTTACTGTTGTTTACTGTCTTTTGCCAGCAATTATTTTGCTAGAGGATACTCCCTTCTATACCATTATTGCCTATATGGAGGGATGTTGCCAGAAAATGCAAGGACGCTGAACTGACTGCACCATCTTCCTTCATATCTTTATGTGCTCCTTCAAAACGTGCAGTGGCTTCCTGAGCACTGATTTGCAGTAGATGAAAGAAAATCATATAGGTTGTTTTAATATGGGTTCACAGAGGAATTTCTATTCTGAAGTTATTGCTGTTGTTATTTTTAACTGCAGCTTTTTTTTTTTTTTTTTTTTTTTTAACTAATCTGATGTTTAAATAAGACTTCTTTCAGTCTATAGTAGCTGTAGTAGTGTGGATTAGGACTGGACCCTTTTGCTTAGACCTCTCTCACAATTCATACCCAAATGTATTTTAATCAACAGGTTAGTAGATCAGCAATAGAGCTGCTGTTTGGTTACCTCCTGGCCATTTGTTCCTGTTCAGCTGCTGGGGCTCACAGCAAACTCCAATGGGGTGCAAGTGTGTGGTGATGATGTGGTGGAGGGGACCCCAGTGCCTTCCTTACTCCCCACCTGCCTTAAAGCTCAGACCCTGACCCTCGCTCTCCACACCTTCCATCCCCTGATCCTCACCTGCTGACCTGGCTTCTCTATGTGACGCCTACTGCAGACCTGCAGGTGATGCCTGGGTTCCCAGCTGCCCTCCCCATCCCTACTCTGCTCTCCTCCTTCAGTGCTGCCTCCTTGCTAGGGAGCACTGTGCAGTCAGCCAGGCTCTAATGGTCAGCTCCTAGTGTGTCTTTTATTAAGCAGAATTTTCCTTGAGTATTTTTTATTATTATTTTTTTATTTATTTTATTTTTTTATTTTTTTACTTTTAGTAACACCCTGTTGACACATTCAGCATTTGAGGGGATGCTTTGTAGCCTCTGCTATGATTAGAGCTCTGTGATTACTTCCAGCTTTCATACAGCTGCCTTACTGGAGACTGATAGGCTTTAAAGTTAGACTAAAATGTTATACACACACACTCATTTACTTATATATATATAAATAAACCCTTGCTAATATATTTAACCTGTGCATATTAGCATAATTATTAATTTTGGTATTTTTAACTTATATATCATAATAATTCCAGTATTATGATATAATGCATCTGTTAGATAGATTTGTAGGTTAACATTTGTAGGTATATGTACGTATACACAGATTCCTGCCACAGAGCTGGTTTATTGAGTTTCAATGGATCATACTATTTATGAGACTTTAAGGTGAATTTTGAGGAATGCCTCATTGCTTATCATTATTTGTCTAATAATTACATCTTTCCCACATTTTCTAGATCTAAGCAGAAATTCCTACTTGTTTCTTTTTTAAGACATTTGCTTGAGAAAAAGAATGTTGAAGACCATGAGTGAAATTGTCATAGTACCACAGAGCCAAATGTTCAGAGGTCTGTTCCTGCCATTTTCTGTCACAGGGACAGCAGAACAATCTGCAGGTTATTTATTTATTTACTTTATGATGCTATAAATATTTTTAAACATTTATTAGTTTGTTATCTCATAAAACTTGAGTTTTGGTCATATTCACCTATGAGTATCCTTATAGGTAATTATAATAAACTTCCCATATTTATTTAGCACCTTTTCTCCTAATGCAAAATACATTGACATGCAGTGTTAATGATATATTTCACATTAATAAATGATATATCACCTGTCAATGATATATCACATTATTTATTACTGCTTGAATTTCTGTGTTAACTGGGTAATTTGATTCAAAATCTAGTAGTGACTTATGGCAATTCAGAGTTAACACCTTTAAGTTCTTTTAAGAGTGATCCATTTAATCATTTCTTTGTAATGTCTGGAGTGGACAAAAACATCATCCCATTCTAGTCTGCTCTTTTGCAAAATCTTTGCATTTTGATTAAAGCTGAAATATGCTTCCTAACAAAATACCTGGACTCTTAGATTATTTGAAGTTGTAATGTGAAGAGGAAAAACAATTTTTTTAAGTCAAATCATAATGAAGCAATGTGATCTGGCCACAAATTATATTTATTATTTCATAAAATAATATTAAATAAAATAGAAAAGACATTAAATATGAAAGTTCATCCAAAATGTGCTTTTCTAAGTGGCTTATACATTTTTTTCATTTATGTAGATTTAGACTTTCATTATGCTCTGTGGATCAGTGGCCGGGGCAGTTGCAGTCCCTTCCTCTGTGCCTTGGTGATTGAGATGCAGGTGGCAGACTTATGAGGAGCTGATATCAGCAGACTCTAGAAACTGTGCTAGCAAGGACCTCAGGGCAACATAGCTTTGGAAACTTGAATGCTATCAGCCTTGACAATGGTAACATTCAGAGTTAAAACTATTAGGTTTTACTACCTGACAAATTCTGGCACACAGAGAGTGTAAGTGCTTTAAACATGGTTATGTGCAGGCAGATCTGTGTGTCTTTGGTGTGTTGTTCCTTATGGAAAGGGCCTAGACACCTCCATAATTTCAGAATACTTCTTGCGACTCATGATTTGGTGTGGATTCACTGGATTTTGGGACTTGAAAGTATGTGTGCAGATGGTTCTGGAGGAAGGTGGTGACAAGCTTGAAAGCTGGTGCCAGGTTACATGGGAAATTCTGGTACAAATGCCATATGTACCCAGAAATTTGTGATTCAAGATGTGAATCTGCGATGTTTCATGTGGCATTCATAAGAGTGCTCCTTAGAAACAAACTGACCTTTCCTGAATGCCCTTCTGCTGTAATAAAACATCAGATCCATTGTGCACAACAAGGAGGCTGTCTGTTGGGTTTTATTATTTTTATTATTATTTTTAAATAGATTTTCTCTTTAAAGCTGACTAAGATACGAAAAAAGGAAAAAAAAAAAAAAAGCATATTTTCCAGCTGCCCAAGGCCTACACACACACTGGTGACTTGCCTAAGAATAGAAGCAATCCGATAACTGAAAGAGATCAGATAATTATAGGATATACTCATAATATCACATCCTCCTTTATTTCTTTCTTCCCCCAACAATATTTATTCTCTTCCAGATGTTCACACAGAATATGGTTATGCTTAAATCTGGTTGTGCACTGGGCTAATCTCTTGTCTATAGATTTTTATGATACATGGCACTGGGACAGAATTACCAGATGTGCATGTATCAGAGAACACAAATTAATATGTAATCTCTTTGATTAGAGTGTGGGGACCAGGGTTACCCAACAGTTCCATACTGCAGCTGGGTAGGAGCAAGTCTGGAAAACTGAAAGCTTCAGAACTTAAGTGGAAGAAAAAATATCATTGCTGGAGCATTGCGATAAACTTCAGTGTGCTTCTTGCACTGTCAAGACAGTTCAAGGCTGTCTGAATTTTGTGAAGAGGATAAATGAAAAGGTTAATTACTATGTCAAGAATTGTGATTTATATTGGGACATAAGACTGCGGAGTCATGCACTGTCCATCTGAAGAGCTATGCCTGTTGGACATAGGGGTGCATGATAAATAATGCACAATTTGACTTAGGGAGAAAAACAAAAAAAGCAATGAGAGACTTATAGTACAGGTCATATGGAGTACCAAACGCCCTAATCATAGGGTTAACACAGTCAGAGGAATAAGCGTAACAATAAATAAAGTATAAATGAGAGGTTGCCCCTTTGGCCCAGAGCCAACCAGTAAGCTTTGAGCTGCTGGAAATATGGACATACATTTTTCCACTTTTAAGGACCATGTCTTTTAACATTTTATCCAAGGCAGTTCTTGTCTGGACAGAGGAGTCTGCATATATTTTGGCTGTCATGGTAGAGGTGGAAATCCTGTAATGATGCATTCAGTGTAATTAAGAACCACAGATTCTTTCCGCAGAGCATACTAATAAATGTGTTGTTACATATAGGATTATAAATAAAAGATGTGATTTGAGATTTAATCCTATAGCAATATTGGTAACTCTTACCTGTGTAACAGTCACTGCAATGATGATCTTGTTGCCAAAGCAGAACAAAATTTTTGCTCTGTGGCAGGGCACTGTGAAACTTTTTTCTTATTTTGAGTAATTAATAAAATATTACAGATGTAGAAATCCTAATTCTCAGGCAATACTGTTTGCAGTTTAAACCAGGAAAGTGAACTCAGATAACCAACTGAATGTGGCATGGACAGTTTATTTCATATGTTAGAGCTCCTACAGTGTTAAAACAATTCAGAGAATGCATTAATGCTCCAGTCACATGGCCCTTTTGCACAGAAGTAATTCTATCTGTTTTTGATGCTGCATAAAGGCTAGATTTATTTATTCATTTTTCAACTGACAGTGTATTCTGATCTTTGAATGCTGGACTTCAGCATGTGATAGTGGACTGAAAATTATTTTCAAACTGAAGAGGTCAAAATGCTTATGTGTATTATGATACTAGCTGCAAACCACAGATTTAAAAAAAAAAAAAAAAAGCTTTTGTCTTGGAATGAGTTGGTGTATTTTGCAAAGGAAGAACATTATACAATAACTGCTCATTTCAGAAGTAATTAACCTTCTTATGCCATTTGCATTATTAATGTACTAGAATTATCATAATGTCCTAATGTATCTGAATTTCTATTAATGTTTTCTCTGCTAAATAAATAAAAGTGAATCAAGTAAAGAGATGACATTTGTTTTAATTGTTCATCAGGATTCTTTTTTTCCCCCCTCATTCAAAGCCCTGATAGTTTGTTAAATAGAAACTCTTAAATGGATGGCATTTCATGATAGGTTTTGAACCTAATTATATCAAATGTCATAGCATTATTTATTTAAAAGGCTTTTCAAGATTACTGAACAAAGGAAAACATGTGTTTTCCTTTTAAAATGTTTACATTTATCTGGTCTTTTAATTTCTGTTCAGCATGTTCACAAATGGCTTTGAACCAGCTTACTTCTAGAATGCTTAAAAGTGTGTCCTTTAAAGATGGTTAGTCTTGTAACTCTGTTTAGTTTCTTTGACGAAAAGATCTCCTAGACCTGAGTATCATTATACTTATTCTGAAAACTTTGGTATGGCTTGCAAGTCTTGATGAGAATGAATGTCCAAAAGAAGTGATGACCACAGTAGTATATGGAATTCAACAGGTTTGTCTTTAATTAGAAGACTTCAGCTGAACGGAAAAATCTAGACTTTATGTAAAGCATGTACACTGTGGAGGCAAGAAACACATTCTCAGTATATTAGTATGTTCATTGACTATAAGCTGGGACTTCTACAGTTTTGTGGAGTGTAGAGGGTGGGAGAAGACCCTAAGGATTTCTGAGCATGTAGAAATAGGAAGACTGCTGCATCAACAGAATTGTGTGACAGGAGCGAGTAGAAGTAGATCTGATTCAATTGTCTTTTGTTCCAAAGTATTTGAATTACTTTCTCAAGAATTGAGGTGTTCAACTATGATTTAAGAAAAACTGAAAAAATTAGAGAAATTATGACTCATTTCTTTTTAATCCATTTTCCAGAGTTTTTAACTGAAAACAGGAAGTATTTTGTTATCAGAAGCTAAAATTAATGATTGGAAAACTATTGAAAATACAATGCCAAAATTGTTTTAACAACAACAAAAAAAGCAACCAATAATGATGTAAATTAATTTTTCTATAGAAAATAACAATGGATTAGTGATATAATCACTGTCCATTGAAGACAATGATAAAGACTTCACCTAGCTCTACTGGTACTACCTAATGTATAATTTCCTATGAATCCCTGGGGTTTTCACAGGAGATAAGCAAAGAGAATTCAGGTGTTTTTAATCATTCTATAATGTCTGGCTCTGAATTTCCCTCTGGAAAAGCTCAATTAACTCTAAAGCATAGAAGCACTGCTTTTAACTTTTTTTTTTTTTTTTTTTTATGTGGGTTTCTTGTACCATTATAGAAGCATTTTAATGCATGACCTGACTTCTCTTCTGGACACCATGTCATTTAATGAACCCTGGAAAATATGTCTGACTTAAACAAAAACCCCAACAAATTGTGAGACTTCCCTCTTCAGATCTATTAGACTATTAGAGTTCAATCCAGCTCATTTTTTATTTATTGTTTTATCCCCAGAGTGTCTTTGGAGAGCAAGTCACTAACTGATTTTTCTCAGATTCTTTGTCAAATTCACACATTAAAATCTGAGAAGCTTCACTGATTTATACTTAGTTAAGTCATCCTTTCAGAATGATACGTGTTATGCCACTGTAGACCGATGCAGTTGTGGTAAACTACAAACATTTAATGGTGACAGCTGGAGAAAATAATGCATTTTTTTCTTAATATTTTATGAGTCCTTGCTTGCTTTGAGATCTGAATATTTGCTTTATTTCTCAAACTAGAGATTGTAAAAAGCATGTTTAAGATCCTATTTTTCAGCATTTTTATTTTATGCAGAATATTTGACTTGCTAGTGAGAAACACAACTTGGACAGGCTCACAGCTGTAGGGAACCTAACAGAGAAATGGATGTGGAGGTGCATGTGTAACTTTTAGTTTTAACATTAATGATAAAAAGTAAGTCACATAGAATTCAGATGTCCAAATCTGGTACATTGCTGAAAGTATTTTAACTGTAGTAGGTGTATGCATCAGAACATTTTATTTTTAAAATTCTGAGTATTTCCATTTTTAGTTGCCATGCTGCATAAAAGTTATTTTTTCTACAATTCTCTAGTCCTTCAAGTTTTGAGCAAATGTTACACCCCAAAAGATTTGAACAAGAAAAAATGATGTTCTTTGTTGCCAGGTTTGAGTGCTGGGAAAATGATGCCAGGATTCTTAAATAACCTCAGCTACCCTTTGCCTTTCAGCTCTAAACACTTACGTGCAAAAATGTTGAACTTTTCACCAGGGGAAAGGTTCTCTTTCCAGCTCTGTCTCATGACTCTGCTGTGATTGGGTGATAATAGGGCTGGCATATTTCTAAAATACAATTCAAAGCTACGCATGTTGACAGCCATCATAACAATCATTGGTATCAGTTTAAATCTCTGGTTAGGAACAAACAAATTGTTGGGGGCTGACGGAGATGTTATTTGAACTCTTGTTAATTATTGCTTAAAGGGTTCTGCAAAGATCAGCGACTGTTTCCCTGCTTTTCTTCCCAAACTTCTCCAGTAATCTTTTAATTTCATACCTTTACCCTTTTACAGATCACACCAGAACCAAATGTCTGCTCTATACTTAGAACAGCTGTTTTTATAGTATTTTTATCTCAGATATAAGATGAAAGTTATCTTCTAAAACAATTATTAATTAGCCTGCATGTGTTGCAAGTAACCTACAGATCTGTTCTTCAATATACTGCTAGCTTTACAGGCAGACTTTAGAGTGTCCAGAGTTAAAGATAATTTATATATCATGGTAGTCTGAATGGATGTGTATTGAGTTTAGCCACTTACCGCTGCAATCTGTAGGTTAATATTGAGAGAACGTAGAGAAATAATGGCACTTTACACTTCCCCCTATTCTTCTTGAAGAAGAAATAATATCTGTAGGGAGAAAGAAGTGGTTGGGGTACCCCAAGGCCTGCTGATCTCAAAGGATATACCAAACATTTATTAAAGGATGCATGCTTTGCTAATTCATGAAGATGACCAGGGACCACTAAAAGGCACATTTAATTATGCATCGTTCCTGCTGCCTTGACCTCTTACCTGCAATTCTGGATCTAGCTTCAAGCTGCCTGTGACAATTTGTCCAACCTTTTGTAGGGCTAGCTTTACAGTTTAAAGATGTCAACAGAGAAATATATCTCTTTGTGAACAGGCCAGTAGTCAATATATCTGACTGATACACTTGCGACCATGGCATAATTCGGCAGAACATTTGATCTTGGGTTTGTTAGACCTCCAATGGAGAGAGACAAAGGAAAAGAACTTGCAGGCTTTTTTTGCCTCCTGTGTTTGTGCCCTTTCTCCTTCAAAGCAGACTGGCAACTGGAGAAGAACATGAAGAACCTGAGATTTCTATTTTATATTTCTCCAGTCACGACTGCAATGGCAAATGCTTGCACTTAAATATTTTTTTATATATTTTGATGGCAGCTATCATAAGTACAAAAGACTAAAATATCAGATAAAAAGAGATAACTGAAGAACTGACCATGTCCTAAACTTTAAAAGCACCCCAATTCTTTAGATTGCCTGAAAACATTTCAGACCCTTCCAACACCATTCATAAATCCTGACATCTCCACTTACCTATAAAGTAAAAGAAACTGCTTCTTAACTTACTATGTCACATCATTTTCTTTCCCCGAAATCCAATTATTTTCAGATTTACAATGAGCAAAGTAGCTGTGTAATATCTGAAACATTACAAGTATTTCTAAATAAGAGTTTTCTAAGGGTTGTAGATAACAATGTTATTTCTGACTTAGCAGACCAGAGAGGGGAGTTCTAAAAATTCATATCAGAATACTTTTAGATCAACATTTTTAATTCTGAACCTTATCTGCAGATAGACTGTCTTTCAGAATCAGGACTTTTGAGAATTATTGTAAAAGGGGTAACATGAATGGTGACTAAAAGAAGCATTACAGAATAAAGCCAAACAATTTTTGTTTGGTTGAATTCTTTTTCAATAATAAATAAAGTGAAATCTCTGTAAATGAAAGACCTGAGGTAGATTATTTTTGAAGAACTTGAATAGCAGGACACTTGGTCAACACATACCACTTTAGGATTTAAATTATCAGGGTTGAAACAATGAGGATTGTTTTCACACTGGAGTTTATCATCACACCAGGAGTATGAAATGTATACTTTAAAGGTAAAAGTGCCACTAACGAAAGGTTGATTCATTAGGGATGACTACAGCTGTCACTAAGGAACCTTAGTGGTCACTGCACCGAGCCTGACTGAATTTAAGAAGAGATTGGACTGTGCACTTAGTCACATGGTTTGAACTTTTGGGTAGACCTGTGCGGTGTCAAGAGTTGGACTTGATGATCCTTAAGGGTCCCTTCCAACTCAGGATATTCTATGATTCTATGAACCTTGCATTATATTCTGTTAGAGCTTTTTTTTTTTTTTCCTGTTTTATTACTCCTCAGATTTCTCCCTACTCTAAATGCCATCCTCTTCCATTTTCACACATCCAAATAAGTTTTGTCAGAGACTGTAGCAGGGCAAACACAAAATCGAACTTCAGTTGAATCCCAGGTTTTGTCCATGAAGACTCAAATGAAAAAGCATTGCTTTAGGAGCATTATAAGTGTCTTTTAGTCAAATTGAGAAAAAAGACATACATGTATTATCTATCAATCTAATAGTATTTAGCCTAATCTAATTTAGGAATGGATACAATGCTGAAGAAAGAAAGGACATCTCCATTGATTCTGAATCTCCAGGAAGCATTGATTTAGAAAAATATGTAATTTTCTGTCATCGGATTTGGGGACAAAGGTCTGAACCATTCTTTGTAAATCACTGTAGGTGTATTACTTTATGAATTGCAATTGTTTGCTTAAAAACAGATGGTGCTCTGAGATTTCCAGAAGGTGTAACATGAATCTAAAATATTTATTTTCCTTGTACAGATAAACTAGGCTAGCATATCTGAAAGGCACTCTTTCTATTCCAGTTTCAAGATTGAGAACATCACATATTTTCTATGGGTTTTTGCAGGCTTACTGTTCAGTGACAGAGATGTTCTTGCTTCTCATCCTCAAAATAAAGATAATGAGGGTAGAAAACTGTAGAAGGATGATTCCTTTCTTTCACCCCCTGGCAGATCCATATATTTCAAGATATCTGCTTACTGAGACATGAAGATACCCCTCAGAATATGCAGAAAGGTTTGACAGTCTGTTTTTCCTAAGCAGAGCAGCAGAATAAAGAAAACGGCTAATTAAATGTAGATTTCTTGACCAGACCTCTCATCCCTTTTTGTCTTCGGGGAATGCCTGTAGAATTGGTAGATTTATCATGTTTATGCTGCAGGACTATGGAACCAGCATTTTACCGTCAATAGCAATGTCAGTAACCTTGTCTGCCAGCTACTGTAGCAAAGCTGTACCAAAGGGGAAAGGACATGGGAAGTATACTCTCCGGAGTCCGAATCACTCATATTATTTGTTTGTGTTGTTCTTGACCATCCTCAGGAGTCTTATTTCAGTCCCTAAAGAGGTGGGTTGGGATAACAAACAACCTCTCCTCCCCAAATAAAGCTTCTGGTCTATGAATAATGTGATTTAAAATATCAGGGAAAAAAAGGTTGGTTTTTTATTCGCTTCATTTTTTGCATTATGGACATGAGCTGCATTTGGGAACATAGCTTTGAATTTATGGTAGTGAAATTAAAACTGTCATGTTTTAAATGTGTGCAGATCTCTGAGCTGATGGATTGCTAACATATTTGCATATAATGAATATGAGATTACATAGATAATGCTAAGTATTTCTAGTTCTAGGCTGATAGTTCTTCCCACTCTATCCTTCACTTTTCTTGTCTCTCTTCCTATGGAGAGTAAAAACACCGTTCCTTTTATTTATTTATTTATTTATCTGTAGTGGTGGTGTTTGTTTGACTGTTTATTTTTTTTTTTTTTAAATCAGACAAACAACAACAAACCCTCACTATTCCATGTGATGGTTCAGAATAATGGGAACATTAACTTTTAAATATTACTCTTAAGTTATTTTCTGTTTTCCTCAAAGGGAAGAATGAAATTCTACTTCAATGGTGTATAACATTTTCTACCTTGTATGCAATGGGAGAAGAAATGGCCCAGAAATCATCAAACTTTTTCTTTGGCAGTCTATTAAGCTTCATTTCCTGTTTGAAATCTTAGCTAATTGTGTAATTATTTAAAAAAAAAAAAAAAAAAAAAGTAAACTAAAGTTTGACTACCATATGCTAAAGAAGCTTGCTTTCTTTCATGCTTTTAATATCACATGGTGATATAAGTTATGCTTTTGTATGAAAAAAAAAGGGCTAAACCTTGATCTTGCTTGCAATGCAATGTATTTTAGGCCTGCCAGGAGATATTTTGATTGCTTTGAACAAATATGAAGAATTCAAACTACGGTTTTCCTATTTGCTTGTGGTCCTCATTTTCTGGTCTGTTACTTTTTTGGTGATGTTCAGCAGCAGCCCACAGGTGAGAACAGCACTGGTGTTTCTCAGCAATGTTTCTGTTGGTTTAGTGCTGCTCTGTAGCTTCCTCCCATGCACTGACAAAAATTGTCAGGTCAGCTTCAAAGATGAGTCAGACTGATTTTGTGATCTATAAATCAGGGACAGATTTTCACCACCTTAGGAATTTCTGTCTGGAAAGCTGTTTGGATGGACAGCTCTTCAGCAGAAGACTGACATAGCGCACACGTCACAAGGAGAAAAGAGCTGACTCCTCACAATGTATCTTTCTGCTAAACGATCTTTTGCTAGAGTGAACTATACACAAGAGAATTGTTTCAATTTCTGTCCACATTAGACTTTCTTTGCATAAGTTACTTGCAATTGTAATGAGGATGTCTGGTTGTCTTAGCTCTCATACCATAGCTCTCTGTTACCCCATTACATACTTCCACTGATTCCAAACGGTGCTTGTTGTAAGCCCTCAAGTGTTAAACATGTTTCTGACATGTAACATAGCTGCCCTCAAGAGCTGAGACAGTCTGAGCTTTTCAGTATCTCAAATGATCAGAGACTTTATTTTTGCAGAGATATTCAATAAGAACGGTGTTGAAAATCACTCATCCTTAGTAATGCAACAGCATTTTACTGACAGTGTATAAACAGATATGACACAGGCTCAAACCATTTTGAAAATACTTGTGGTCTGAATGTTTGAGCTCAGAGCGGATCAGTGATGAGATACTTTAGAAAGGAGGGGCAAACAAACATGCTACACATTTGTGTTCTTCCCTTAGCTATTGATCGTATGGATTTCTCAAGTGTGCACTAAAACACATTTTCTGCTGACTCATAACTGCTGTCACACAACATCAACTAACCAAACCTAGCAAGCAGCTATTGTATGGAGGTGGGGGCACAAATACATTTGTTCTGTCAGAGGAATTCCTTACTAATATAGCACTGCACTTATTTTTTCAGACTAGCTAGACTGCCACAGCATGGAAGGAATAGAGGTCAAGGTGCTTCTCTTTTTTTTTTTTTGGCTACCATTCTTTTTCTTTTATTTTTGCTTTCTTCTATCCTTTTGTCTCACCACAGATCAATATGGAATGAGATTGGCTTGCTGGACAGCAAGCTGGTACCTGATGAAAACAAATTGGATGAGATTGGATAGCAAAAAATGGAATGAAATCTTACATGGAGAAAATAGTTTAAGGATATTAACCATGTTGTTAGACCTAAAAAAAATAATAAAATAAAATAAAAAATGAAAAAGTCTTCATGGCTTTCAGTATCCAGCAAGTTACTCAGTAAAATATAGAGGATTATTTTTAAAAACAAATACTATAGAAAAAATATTATTTTGCTTTTGCATTATATAAAAGTATACAATCGTTAGTGGTGGAAGAGCGTTTACTGCATACAGTTTCTACATTAATAGAGTTGTCATATTCATGTCATAAATAAAACACCCACCTACTCAGCCTTAAAAACCCTCAGGCCCACTTTTCAGTGACTGATGACATGTGCTGTATCTGCGTGACTACACTAAAGTGAGGTTTATTGTGTGTCATAATAATGCATATCAAAGATGTATATCATGAAAGGATAAAGAGATCTGTGATGTGTATCATTCTCTGCAGTATTCCCAAGCCTGAGGGATTAGTTGATGTAAACTGTTCAGGATCTACACTGTTAGTGGATGAGTTAGTGAAAAGACAGCACAAATGAGAGCATCCAATATGAAATAGAGAAAAATGATTCAGGGCTATACTGACTTGCAAAATGAACAGTGCCAGTTTGCAGTTATAAGTTCTTTCCTTTATGGAATTTCTTTCTTCCCTGATAACAAATTTTCTGAGTGACAGACTCATGCTTGCATAGCAAAAAAGCTAACATTTGTATTGCCCAGTTTGACCTCCACTCTATCACTGGCCATTTATGTTTCTCCTAGCCATTTTGATAAGTTCTTTAAACATATTTTCTTCATCTTGCCTCAAACCTATATTATTTGTTTAAATAATTTAACTGTGGAGACAGGGGAATGAAAAAATGACCATCACAGCTGGTGTTCTTTAACGTGCTTGGAAACAACTACTGAATGAAGCAAGCTGCTGAGCTGAACATCCTGCCAAATAACCCCAAACACTAGTAGGTGAGCTGGGTCCTCAGCAGAAGATAAGCATTAAAATGTTGATGTATTATTCACACCTCCAGAATATTCCAAATCTGAAAATTTGTAGTTAGCCTCTTCTCACAGAATTCCTGTCTTATGAGCTAGGTGTGATTTAAACATTTTAGAGGCAATTTATCCATCACTTATGGTGATTTAAGCAGAATTCTTTACAGCTCTCCCACAGCTTTCTAAAATATATAAACAGTGTTTAATCCATGAGGCCATTTGTAAAGAAAAAATCACTTATGTTCAATAAACAAAAAATCACATATTATTTATAAATAAGTCATCCTAATTTCATAGAACAATGACAGTAAAATCAGAACAATGTGCTCCTATTTACAGTGGAATTTTTATAAAACCTTTTCTTGCTAAGTCATATTTGATGGAATTTTTAGCTGTTTCACCAGAACTTGTAGAATGCAGGCTGCTCAGAATAGCGAGTGACTTCCTCCTAATTCAATAAGCTGTTCAACCATAGAGCATTGACAACTGCCTTTGTGAAATCCACTATGAATTGACTTGTGAAAGTCAATTAGAATTCAGTGTTTGGGTAGAGATTCTTATGCACACAACATGCAGATGCCAAGCCAGTCAGATTCTCTCAACACAGATGTGTGTAGATTTATTTTACCTGCAATTTGTTTATTTACCTTATTGTGGAGTGAAATCCTTGCAATGGTTAATCCATTGTTCTTCAGTGTTAGAGGTGGTTTATTCAGTCCTCTGCTGCTGTTTTTCATCAGCAAGCTGAATTCCTGCCTATAGATAATTGTATCACAATGTGCAGTAAATCCATAGTGGCAGAAGTAGTCTAGACCCAGCTCAGTACTTCTATTTTCCTTCTTACAGAGCAATGAGGAATTGATTCCTCCACCCCTCGTTACCACCAGTCCTTCGAAGTCAGATATTGCCAATCTATGTCAAACTGGCTTTTAGAGGCACACAATGATCACAACACAGCTGCCACAGATTTCGTCAATGCAAACAGAGTGTATAGGGATTTTTGTTGTATGATAAATAGTTTAACTATCACAGACAGTGCAGCGCACAAATAAATAAATAAATTAGGTGACAATCTAGATGGTCTTAGATAAGAGAAAAAAATTGATTGCATCATTAGCTATTACAAGACAAGAAAATTTAAAATAAGCAAATGATAACATAAATTGATTCCAAGCATTTCTTTTCAGGATATGTGCTTGACAAGCTGTGAGACTGTATGTTTTCAGGCTATTCAAGCCTTGTTTAATTCTCTAGACTGCTCTGTAGCATGCTGCTGTGTTTCCCTGTTCCTTCTGTTTCTTCGATCCCATTTTTCCCTTCAGCATGGCAGATGAAATTGTTTGTAGCATGCTTTGAAGTCACTACTGTCACAAACCTTGTTTCTTTTGCTTTTGCACTTTGGAAACAGAAATGTGGCCCTTTCCACCATTATTACCAAACAAAAACTGTTTCTGATGTTACCATCTGGCCAGCAGGCACCTCTGCAGCAGACAGGCCCTGGTCTGGGTCATATTGCCTGGTCTGCTGACTAGTGACTGGGAGAAGACTTCTTCCTGGGCCACAGTAGTACTTCTGAAAGTGTACTGCAGCCAAATGTTTCCTAAATGTAGGGTTTAATACCTTCACTAATATACTAATGATATTTTTGGAAAATCCTTCTTTTTCTGGTGCCCCCACCTCCTTTTGAGTCTGACTCAGAATGCAGTTATAAATGCTGGATTATATATTTTAATTAGATCTCAATACATGATATCTAGCCACAGAAATATGAATTGTGTTCTCTTGATACAGAGCCTGATTTTGCGTAGCCTCCATTACAGTGCAGATGCTTTTCATTTCTACTGTGTTGATAATCTTGTCAATATCTCTCTTAATTTGCTCTGACACTCTTCACACAGAAAAGCTTTCCTTGTGTCTTTGATTTACCTCTACAAACTGTCGTACATGACTTCAGGTGGCTGAATTTGCCCTATTTCTCCCTTTATTTTCTCAGAAGCAAACTTCAACATTACAAGCGTTTAACACATCAAAACAAAACAAAACAAAACCAGAAGTTTTCCATGTAACAGAAGTATGAGTAAACAATGCTGCTGCCCATCCTGCTCTCCTTTTACAGAATCACTTTTTACAATGCTTGAGGCTAGAGCGGACCTCTGGAGAGAGCTGGTCCAACACCTGCTGTATCAAGGCCATCCAAAACAGGGGTGCTCAGGACCATGTTCAAACAGCTTTGGAAGATCTCCAAAGAGGAGAGTGGACGACCTCTGAGCAGGCTGTGCTGGGGCTGTCACCTGCACAACAGAGGATTGCAGCCTTACTTGTCAGTATTACAAATAGATGAGCACATTTCTGGCCAGTATGTTGTTGCTCTCTGGGCAGTAATATTATGCTTTAACTAACAGAAGAAAAAAAAAGAAAAAAAAAAAAAAGAAAAAGAGCATTTATTCACATAGCTACACAAAAGTGTCAGTTTATTACTTTCACAATGGAAATCACAAAACCTAATACAGACAGTGAAGAAACCTGGGCATATGTACCATGTATGTGTCTGATTGTGTCTCTGCTGTCTTGTAGCCACCACCACTGCCAATACAATTCAAAAGATAAATTGTAAGGTGTTAGATAATAACATTAATCTAGCTCATCAAGCATCTTCATATGGAATTGGGTTTCCTTTTTTTTTTTTTTCCTTTTTAAATCTTCCCCAGGTGTGTAGGAACCACATATCATTTTTATAGATAAAAATCTTTTGGGGAGGAAGCTGTCCAGAGGCAGAATTTCAGTTATATACTCTAGTGCACATTCATATTTGTTAGGTGCTTAAGTGCAGCTCTGTGCCTTGTGGTAAGAAATGTCATTATTTTGAATGTATGGTGCAGAAGCAGAGCTGGTGCAAAGGAAGCATTTTTACCTTCTGCAAGTGTTCCTGTGTGGCAAATCTACAGTCTCAAGGTCACAGCCTCATTCAGTGGGTTGAGAAGGAGTCTGGCTACTGATCCTGGACAAGCAGGACTAGATTTTAAGAAGCTTTTTGCTATGCTCACGGTTATCTCAGAGGTAGAAAAGTAGGCTGGCTTGCAGAAAAAGAATAAGATGGTAATTTTCTCTTTTATTTGTCAGCAAAACCAACCAAACAAACAAAAAAGCAAACCAAAACAACAAAGAACTACCACCACAACTCATAGACTAAAGGAATTTAAGAAGAAAACTCTATTTCTAGAAATTGCTTCTTCAGTCATGTGCTGTGCCCTGGGGCAGAGCAGGACCTGATTAGGAGTGTGGGGTGCTAGCTGGAGGTCACAAAAGGTGATGAGGGACAGCTGGGGCTGGCCAGTCCTGGGGGTGTGAGTTGCATCTTATTAACAGGCTTTCTGAGGAGTGTGTAGTTGTCAGCTCTTCTAATCTGTTAAGTGAAGGTTTTAAGAGGCATGGATATTAGTACTACTTGTTTTCCTCCTGGAGAAGGGAGAGAAGTGCAAGCTGTCCTTACCTGGGAGGCAAAGCGCTTCCATGCCTGTTTCAGGCACTGGCTGTACAACTTGGGGCCACTCTAGTGCTGGTGTGGCTGGAATAACTGCAGTGCAGCATCAGCAGCCACAGGAAAACAGAGCTGTACTTGCTGCTGCCCTTTGCTGTGTATGGAAAGTAGCAGGTAGGAGCACCACTGATCTGTCGTGTTTGAATTTATTAGTGTTTAAGGTTATGCTAAGTAGTGGGCATGTGCTGAGATGCAAATTGTAATTGTTCTTCTTCCCAAAAATATGTATAAATGCCATTAACCTGTGCCCTGTGTATTTTTTCTAGCTTCCTAATTTACTGCAGTGGTTTTACAGGGTCTTTTTATTATTACAATGCCTAAGTGTAGGGGGAGAAGTTATATCTTGTTCTTTGGTAATGAAACCACTCTCTGTAGTCTGGTGACAACTGAATCAGCTTCTCTTCTTATATAGGAATATATTTTTGTTTTGATGGCTTCCACCCACTCCCTTTTTTTCTTTTTTTTTGGCAAGCTTTTCTCAGGTGCTTCTTTTAGTAGGAAAGGAACATGCAGCTGAAAGCATAAAACTCAGAATAGATGTGACCTTTTATCAATATTTCCTTCTTCCTATTTCCTAATTATTATTTTTTTTCCTGGATGCTGCATGGTGCCACTTTCTTGACACTCTGGCTGCCTTGAATGCTGCTGGCTAGGAACGCAGCTCCTGATATGTCCGCAGCTCACTCTTCAGGTGGGGAGTGCTGGAGAGGAGGTGGGTCTGGGGATGGAGACCTGGAAGCTGTTCCAGGAAATGAATCTTATTGGATTTATGAGAAGTGGGATGAAGGCATACAAGTCAGGAAGATGGTGAACTTGAATGTGCAAGTCCTTGTCATTTTCCCTCATCAGTTTACAAAGATTATAATCCCCTCTTATCTGTCTTTGAGTCCTTTATCCTTGCCACGCTTCTTTGGCATATTTCCTATTGTCATCTTCCAATTTTTCTTCCTGACTTCTATGTTCATAGTCTTTCTGAAACTTAATACCTCTTCTACTAGTTTAAAATCATTTAGAAAACCTGCAATATTTCTCTTCCCATTGTTCTTCTGCACTTCTGAACTGAAACATTCTCCAGGCTGTCAGGAGCCCGCACCTGCCTTGGATAGGGAGATGCCCACCTGTTAATTAACATCAGCATCTCACTTGGTGCAGGTTGTTGATGCCTGTGGAGGTGGGAAGTCCTCTGATTGCCTGGCTAAGGGCTTGGGGATATGAAACTTGGAGGTACTGTGGTGAGAGGATAGGGAGGGAGGGAGCATGAGTCTTCCAGGTGGGAGTGGGTGGGTGGGTGTTTAACTGGTCTAGGTGCTGATGGAAACACCAAGAGCACCTGCCTCTGAAGTGCTCTACACATTTGCCAAGTAACTGCCACCACCTGCAGGTGTCCTAACAACTGAGACATCTAGTCCTTAGCTGCTGGTGTGCATCTTCAGGACACCTTTCAACCACAAGCTTTCACCTTCCTGAGTTGCATTTGAGGTTCTAATGCTACAGAAAACAGGACTTGTCCCAACTAAAACTCATTCCTTTGGATTTTTCTTTTTCTTTGATTACAAGCCTAGTTATTTAACAAAAAACCTGGATAGTCCAACTGTAATGTTAAAGCCTGCAAAAGCTTGAATTTAAAAAATGTATGGTGTCTCAGGATGAAATGTGTTCCTTCGAGAATATATCTCTGATGGAGGGTTTACATGCCTCTTCTGTTGGAAAATGTTGCATTTAGGACAGTAACTACATAGTCTTGTTAGTTACACGTGCAGATTTCATAAAAGATGAGATCAAGTGTGTTTAATGCAGTCTCCCCATATTCTGTTTAGAAACTTTTTTAGAAACAAAAATATCCAAGAGCAATTACTGTCCTCATGACCACAAGTAAGTACATTGCTGCTGGTTAAGAACAGAAACCCAAGAATGTAGCCCTGCTTAATATGTCTTATGATCTGTAAAAGAAATCATGTTTTGCTTTTCAGATGGCTAACTTGTCTCTTTACTTGGTGTTAAAAGACACTTTCAGGAACGTTTCCCTGCTGCTTCTCCATCCTTCATCCCTTTAAAGGGACAGACACGGAGCATCTACTTTGCTAGAAACATTCTCCCTTGCATTTTTGAATCTACAGCTAATACTGTATTGTTCTAGAATCATGCTTACAAAAAATTTGTATTCCTTCTCATTTTATACTTTAAACTTTATGTTGGGGAAGGTGGGAAGGGTCTGGTAAGGTTTATTTCTTGTAGGCCTCTTAAATTTGCTGCCCTCTGTATTTGAGCCTGCAAAATCCTAAATCACAGTAATGGGATACCTGGAATGGGCAATGGTGGAGAAGAAAAAAAAAAATACAGCTGATAGAGGTAGTATATGCTATTTCTAGTTCCTGACAGCCCAGAAGTTTTCTTTTCCTTATTACCCAAGGACCATTCTCATTGTTTCTTTCTTTTCTACTTGCAGCTATCAGTTCTGTGATGACTTAGAAACAAAAATATAAAGTAATGATATCCAGGCTGGATGGACATTACTAAAATTAGATAGCAATTTGACAGGAAACTCATTTGCATGATTGCCTTTATCTGCAGTAGAAGATTGTAGTAGCATGATTGCAGTCATTTCTGTTGGTCAGTGTTAGCATTAATGTTACTACCTATGGGGCACACCAGGCTTTAAGCAAAGTTTTCTCTGGAACTCAGAGATATAGGAGAATAGTCTCCATGATATTTTGCTAGCAGTTTCATATGCTGTTGGTGGTATACAACACAACCAGATTTCATATTTTTTTAGCTTGTGGTGCTATCTTAAGAGTTTGTTAGCTGAGAGCTGCCTCTGTAGAAAGCTAACTTTGATTACTTCCCACTTAATCCTTCCTGTAAAATAAAAATCAACTTCCTATTCTCTTCCAGTTAATTGCTTAAATACTTGCATTTCTATCTCTGATCTGAAGATTCAGTGTCAAGTGATACTAAATAGACCTTAGCTCTTTTAATTCTGTAGTCAAGATACCTAAATGTTATGAAAGCTACATAGAAAAGAGCGTGCGTTTGGGTGGTGCTGTCAAAGACAGTATTCGTCTTTATAGACAATACAGCTAAAATTGGTCACGGTATTCACCCTCCCTGTCATTAAGCCAGCTGATCTAAATCTCTGTTCAGGAGGGATACTGCTCATAGGCTGATAAGGTGACAGTGCATGTGTTTCTTTGGCTTTATCTAGAAGCTCTTAGTGAGCTCTGTATTTGAGCTAGAATTCGTGACATCTTCCAAGCTTTTTTCTTTTTTCTTTCCTATTTAAAAAAAAATAATAATAATTGCTCAACTCCCTGAAATATTTACTTTTCATCATTGTGGAACATACTGGGGGATACACTCTTCATCCCTTAGGTAATATTTGCTTTATTATTGCACTGTAGTGAGATAGGGTCACTCTGTGTTACAAGTAATAACAGAATATAAATTAAGGCAACAATAA
The DNA here is from genome assembly GCF_047663525.1 of Anas platyrhynchos. NCBI lineage: Eukaryota > Metazoa > Chordata > Aves > Anseriformes > Anatidae > Anas > Anas platyrhynchos. The sequence goes on along the minus strand of NC_092593.1, from coordinate 37,123,733 downwards.
GTGCAAGAGCAAAAGATAAAAAATAAACTTGGGAATTAATCCAGTAATCAATGGGAATTTTATATATTTATAAAATGCTTGCGACTATACTTAAATGTACCTTTATTCTGATCAACCAAGAAAGTGTTTTCAAATATTAAGCATATATAATAAGCATTTATAATAAGCATAATTAAGCATATATAATAAGCATTAAGCATATATAATAAGCATATATAATTAAGCGTTTACCCGGGATGAAAAAAAAAAAAAGAATTTCATGCTTTCAGTGATAAGGTTGAAAAAATAAACTTGATTTGTGTTGTTAACCTGAATGGACTACTAACTATATCTCGCAGTGGCCATGAGATGGTTAACTAGAATGCAATAAAAGTATAAATGGTGGTCCAAACTAGGTGTTTCTGCCTAGTTCTTTAGTTTTCTTTCCAAACCATTCCATATCCTCAGTACATCTCTGGATCATCTTCATGGATATATCTGAATGACTGATCATAGGAAATGTGTCATGAGCTATCGCAACTTAGAAACTTGGGCTTATGAACTGAAAACTCAAGATAACTCAAGTAGACTATGATGAGTGTTCAGCATGGTCTCTGGCAAACTCCTGTCACTGAAAGACAGCTCTTGAAACCCAATACTGCCTCTCAAAGGCACGTTACAGGAGAATGAGGAGCTGGCCCTGGCTCCAACAAGCTTGTTTCCTGGGTGTCATATTTGGTAGTTATTTTCTTCTGGTCTTAGCAGTAACCAGGCCAGTGACTTCTAATTGGTTTTGTTTTGTTGTTGTTTAAATGTATGGCCAGTTGTGCTGACAGATGGCTGCGACCACACTGTAGTACCCTTAGTTCCTGCCAAGCTCAGCTTTATGGGAGCCTGAGCCATACGTGAATGCTGCTGTGTGTTGAAAGAAGTATTAACATGAAAGGAAAATGATCACAGATGAAAGCCTGATATATCATGATATACAAGTGTTTAATATAGTACTCTGAAGTCAAATATAACATCATCATTTAAGTATGTGCAAGGGAGCATATTCTACTTCTGCAGTATAAAAGCTTTGGGATTAAATTGATTTGAATAAATTAAAGGCAAATGCAGTCTGGGGTGATGTTATCATATTGAAATGCCTAGTATGCATTCTGCAGCAAATACTGTGTTGATGTTGACTGATAATTCTAGTAAAAATTCCTAGATATAAGCACTTCTGGGAATCTTGGTTACATCTGGTAATCAGGGAAATGGTGTGTTTAAATATAAGAAAAACTGTTAACAAGAGATTAGAATAATTTGCTATAGAAACTTTTTTTCACTGAACTGGTAAAGCAGATTGTTTAATCTTACAATTTAACAGCAATAGAAATCTGGAAAAGGGGAGATTGGAACCCATTTTTTTAAATGGCTTACTTTGTAGCAGAACGCATCATTTTAGGGGCGTGATGTTAAATCTGCATCTAAAAGTCTGAATTTTCTCAGTAGCTTGTTCAGTTTATAATTTCCAAACTAAAACTTCTTCATAAAACACTGAATTGAACCTTTAAATGAGTTGCATCCCTAAATTCTTATCTGGAATGTTTCCTTAGCAGAGGAAGGAGAGGGGAATGACTTTTGTATCTCTCTGAACATTGAATGCTTCCCTAATAACTAGCTGGATTGTTACAGATGACCATAGTAGCTATCTGAAAAGCAGAACTAGAAAGCCAAAAATATAAATCTTCTAACAACATAATTGTTACCATCTCAAAGGAAGATAGACTACATCAGTTAAAGCACTGATACTATTTGCTTTTGAGTCAAACACTGAGCTTAGTTGCTGTTATGCTTGTTCTGTAAATAGATTATATTTTCTTTACAATAGGTCAATGTTATTTGATAGCAGTTATTCCTTTCACTGTTTAACTTCATGTCTCCATTAGAGCTGACTGTATTCAGGAATCTCTCCCAAACTTTACTTGGTTTATTAAAGAGGTACTTTACATCTTTAGTCTAGATTCTCTCCTTTTACGGAATGGGATTGTCCTATTGACTTCAGTATATTGCTCTTTTTTGAAAGAGATCACTACATAGGGAATAAAATTAGTAGGAGGTGCTGGGGTGAATTTGAATGAGACTACATGTGGCTTCTTATTAAGCATCTATTAATTACTGCTCTGGATGGAATTTGAAAGTGTAGAAACTACTAATGTGTTGCTCACATTGGTAGGTCTGAAATATTCTTACTTGCATTCGTCATCACGATGCTACAGGCAAAACTTCTTGTTTTAACCAGAGTTTACATGCTTTATTTGACTTCATAACTTTCATAAGGAAATCCAAAAACATGTACAGGAGCAGAGGTAGAAAACTTTTTCTGATAGGGCAGGCTCATCGTACTACATGTCTGACCTTCTTAGCTCTCTTTCCTTCCTAACTCTCTGTTAAGAGAATAACACGCTGCTGGGAGAAAGAAATAGAAAATCACCAGACTCCACCTCATCTTTACTATATTGTTCTAGTGTAAGGACTTGTGGCATATTGGCATCAGCTGTTAGTTTTTTAGATTTAATTTGAAATAGCCATAACATAGGCAACCTCCATCAGAACCTTTGTCTTATGATTATTTCTTGTAAGTCTTGTATAAACATATCAGGCCAAGAAAATTTGTGAAAATCCCTTACCTAAAATGTTTTTTATTTTTTCCCCCTCCCTAGCTTTAACCAATGGAGTGTCAATTGAGCTGAGAAGAATATAAAGGATCTGCTCTTTCATGTACGGTAAGAAAAGAGATCCCTCTCTAGAATAAATACACATCTGAACAGTAGTACATTGAGGTCTGTTTTCTGTCACTGACAATGTCAAGGGTGTGAGTTTCTCATTTTATCTTCAGTAAGACTTATGAAGAGTTATGTCCTTTGGGGGAGTTACATTTGGTGAATACGTTGTAGCTAAATGACAGACTTTGAAATTGGGCTCATAAGGCTTAAGTTGTCAAGCCCGTGCTCTTTGATTTGTTGTGTATTCTTTTTGTTTTCCTGATCTTTCTTTAGTTAAGCTATTTATCTTTATAAATATGGGTTTTCAATTTGTTTAACTATATATCTGGACCATGAACATACTAGTAATCTCTACAACAGTGGTTGAAGCTTTAATCTGATTTATAAATCAAAAAATCAGCTACCTCTAATCTTTTCCATGTTTTCTTCTGGAATGTGAATTACATTGATTGAAAAAGTTTTCACTAGAGATGAAAACTAATGTATTGCCGAACAATGGCGGATTATGAAAAGCATTAATTAGTGCTTTATTAGAAACAGCTACAAATTTCAAAAGGCCAGATGGCACAGTTACAGTTTGAGACAGGGACTGCTTGCTTGTAGCTTCTACTCAGTTGGCGCTTTTTGCTGTTTGGTGCATTCAGAGTAGAATGAATGGTACCACCAACAGAAGCTATTTGGCAGTAAGTCTAAAACATAATACTATTTTAAAATAACTCAGAAGTAAATAGTCTCTTATCCTTGTCACAGTGTTTTTTTCCTGCAAGCTGGAAAACCATAAACAACTTGAGGTAAGAGAAGCGAGTTTGGTTGTGAATGTAAATCTTACAGATGGCTCAGGAGTTGATCCTGTACAAATCAGGACACTGAGATCATTGATGCTAAGAATTACTCTACTCCTCTTCTGACTTCTTCATAATAGATCTCAAGTGAAATGTTAATGAATTACTAATTTTGGAAACTAGTACATTCTGACCTCTTCCTTCTTATCTCCTTCAGTATTGCCCTCATACAAAGACAGCTGACTACAATCTGTTGGCTGTGTTTATTAATAATGACTTCTTGCTCTGTGCTGTTGTATTTCTCAATGTTGTCAAGTCTGGAAAAAGCTTTCAGTTGCTTATGTGCCACTTCAGATTGTTTTCACGGACTCAGAAGCCTTGCTTATGCTGGGTTATCCTTTGGCTTTACCAGGTTCAGATCAATGTTGGCTAGGAATATATGTATAGAGGGAGAGAGAGATTGCAAGTTTCAGACACTAATTTCTATCTAAGTTTAATTTCTCTTTTTAAAATACTTTCTTCCATGTTGTCAGCTAATTAGTATATCATGGTGGTTTGTTTTGTAAACTGAAGAAAGTGTTTCTCATCATATTCTCTCTATGCCTGGCAGACCATATTTATTTCAGATGTATCCAGTGATACCTTCATTTTTTTCTATATCTGAGGGTTGGTTTCATTGTGCGTAAGATAATACGTAGCATATGAATAGAGGATGTAAAGAATTATAGTAGAAATTAAATTATCAAACTTCTATGTACCAAGATAAGAAATAATTAACCCAAATTTTCAAAAATACATCTCAACAGAAATAATATTTCTTAAAACAATATTTGTCATCCTAAACACATTGATTAGCGCTGAAACAGGCAAGTGTGGGAAAATGAGCTCTTAAAATCAGTCCTGAGTTCAAAAAAAAAAGTAGTCTTTAGGAAGGCAAATAATTAAGGGTTATGCTACCATACCAACTTCACTTAGTGTTATAGCAAGTTGGGTTTTGGCATATGCCTCAATAAATAAATTATTACTGGAATAATTCACTGCACAAAATAATCCCCTAATATGAAGTGTTACTAATGCTTTCCCAGGTACACTTATTGCCCGCTGCTAGTCAGTGTCATTAATTGAACAGCAGCTCCCTTCTGCTGTTGTCTGAGTCTATTGTTACTAATTTCACTAACATAGTATTTCGGGCCAAAACATCTAAGTAACAATTCTCTAAGATTATTTAATCATCATTTAAGCCTGGAAAGCTGACATTACACCAACTGGTATATGCAGGTATTTAGGGCTGTGTAGTTACAACATAGGCCTCCTTCACACAGCTAAGCAAAGCTGTTTCTAGGCCGTCTTAATGAAGCTCCTGAAAAGTTTGTCTGGCAGGGGATTATGTGTTTTTATTTAATGTCTGTGACTGGGCAGGAGAATGGAACAGACATTTTGCAACCACATAGAGATAGGTGGTCTGTTTCGGAAGGGCTTCTCTTATATCAAACTGGATACTGCTCCTGGTTTTCCCAAACTCTCAGGAAGGCAAGTGATGCATCTCCAACATGACATTTTTACATTTAGATGTAAAAGGTCATTTATCTCTCTTCTCTCAGTAAGTGAAAATTTATTCACATGTCAAATCTTTCATGTCAGGGAGAATCCAGATTGTGGACTCGAAAGCTTTTCATGTCATGTTTCTAATTAGGTCTGTGACTCAGTCTCATGAATAATATATCAAGCTGCATATTAACATCTAATCCAGCTAAATCATCAATTTATAGTAAACTTTGGCTGCAGCAACTTTATTAAAAAGTCAGAGGCTGCAATGTTGTTCCAACAGCTGTTGAAACTTCCTTAGTGTCTGTGTAAACTTAAAAAGCAAGTGATTAGTTTCATATTGTAGTATTTGGGGGTGAGCGAATTTGATTAAAATCATAACAGATTTCTAAAAAGGGCTCTTAGGCACAAATTATTTTCATTTGTGATCTTGGGAAGAAGCAATTTGTGCAGGTTCAGATGCAAGTGCTGTATATGGTTAGAATAGATTGTGGTTTTATTTGTAAGAAACTAGTTTGGTTTATACCCGTGAGTGCTGCAACTAAAAGGTACCTGCTAATGCATGATTACAAGAGCTTTAATTGGAAATGAAATCACTTGTCACTTGACCTCACTGACTCGGGCCTCAGTTATGCAGCATAGTTTGAAGGATTGTCCCAGCTCTCTTATTAATATGCTGGGTGGGACTGTTGGGTACGTAGCTGGTATTTTGTTTGTGATCATGCTGACAGTTATTGTCAAACAGCTTCACTCAGTCATTTGGTGTTCATCACCAATTAGTCATTTGACAGCTATAATTTTTCAGTGCTCTGGATCACTATTGTAACTGTAAATTATCTTTGCAAGTGTCTTTAAAATGTCTCCATTTCCCCACTGTTTGTTTTCTGTCACCTAGGTCGTGATGGGTTGCTGGCTCTGGCATGTGCATTCTTCCTACTTCTGTTTTACAGACAGAATGATGTATTCCTGCTACTCTTTCATTTCTGCCTTTTCCCTGCTGCTCTCATCCCTTCTCCAAAGAGCTGGGTTTACACGAGGAGGCTTTACTTAGTGGCTACTCTGTGTTTGTGTGTCAGAGCAGGGAGAGAAAAATGGAACTTAACAGTTGCTGTTCTGTGCCTGGTTTTTCAGTCTTTCCAACTGTTATTACATTCCCACATCTGTTGACTTTCACACGGTCAGAGAGCCTTTGAAAATGATACAGTTAAGCTGTAGCTTCTGTCAGACTGCATCAGAATAATCAGCTTGAAAAAGACAGGTACCGTGTGCTCAACTCTTCATGCATGTACATTCTCTCTGCTGCATACACATTTCTTCAGAGGTTGTGATCCACTCTATTGTAAAATACTGCACTGGAGATCTGTGAGAACACTTGTGACATATCCTTAAAACATGAGGTTTTTAATTTTAGTAAATGGTCATGATAGTTCTACTAAATCTAGACAAGTTACCAGATGTGATCTGATTGTGCCTGGGCACATTTGTTAATGAGTGTCTTGTATGGGAATGTGAGGTGTTAAAATAAGTTTGCTTTTGTTTTGGATAGAGGGAAACCTGGCTTCCAGATAGGATCTGATAGCAAACATATAGCCAATATACGCTGAACTAATAAGTTTTGAAGCAAGTAACATGAGAATGGTCTGTTACCAAAAATTAGTGGAAAACTGTGATCAACATTTCCAGGATGACTTATCATAGAATATCCCGAGTTGGAAGGGACCCTTAAGGATCATCGAATCCAACTCTTGACACCACACAGGTCTACCCAAAATTTTAGACCATGTGACTAAGTGTACAGTCCAAATGCTTCTTAAATTCAGACAGGCTCGGTGCAGTGACCACTTCCCTGGGGAGCCTGTTCCAGTGTGCAACCACCCTCTCAGTGAAGAACCTCTTCCTGATGTCCAGCCTAAACCTTCTCTGCCTCAGCTTGACAGCATTTCCTTGGGTCCAATCACTGGTCACTAAAGAGAATAGACTGGTGCCTGTCCCTCTCGAGGAAGCTGTAGACTGTGATGAGGTCTCCCCTCAGCCTCCTCTTCTCCAGGCTGAACAGGTCCAGTGCCCTCAGCTGCTCCTCATACGTCTTCCCCTCTAGGCCCTTCACCATCTTCGTCCCCCTTCTCTGGACACTCTCCCACAGTTTTACATCCTTTTTGTACTACGGTGCCCAGAACTGCACACAGCACTCGAGGTGAGGCTGCACCAAAGCAGAGCAGGACAATCACCTCCCTCAACCGACTAGCGATGCCATGCTTGATGCACCCCAGGGTACGGTCGGCCCTCCTAGATGCCAGGGCACACTGCTGGCTCATATTCAACTTGCTGCCAACCACAGCCCCCAGATCCCTCTCTGTAGGGCTGCTCTCCAGCATCTCATCACCCAGTCTGTACAGATAGCTGGGGTTGCCTTGTCCCAGGTGCGGGACCCAGCACTTGCTGTTGTTAAACTTCATGTGGTTGGTGATCACCCAGATCTCCAACCTTTCCCGATCTCTCTGCAAGGCCTTTCCACCCTCAGACGAGTCTACAGCTTCTCCAAGTTTGGTGTTGTTGGCAAATTTGCTCAAAACACCTTCTTGTCCTACATCCAAATCATTTATAAAAACATTGAAGAGGACTGGCCCTAAATTGAGGGACCCCACTCGTGACCATCCACCAGCCTGATGTTGTCCCATTTACCACAACCCTTTGAGCCCTACCTGTCAGCCAATTGCTCACCCATCAGATGATGTTTTTGTTTAGTTGTATGCTGGACGTTTTGTCCAGTAGGATCCTATTGAAACCATGTCAAAAGCTTTGCTGAAGTCCAAAAGGATCACATCAGTTTCAGATTGTTTCCCTTGATCGACAAGATCGGTGAGCTTTTCGTAAAAGGAAATCAAATTTGCTAGGCAGGACCTACACCTCATAGATCTTTAACTTGCTTTTTGAAATGCACAGAAAACTGAAACTACGCTCTTATGTGAAAGTAGAGAATGTGACGTCCTTGTTATGGGTTTTTGCATATCAAAATGTCTATGGTATGTAAAAACTTCTGTAGTTGTACTCAGCTGCGCAAGACCATGATAGTAAGCTGATAACAAAAAGGAGACAAAAAAAAAAAGTAATTAAAACTGGGGGGGAAAGAGACACATTTTTCCCTGCCTGTGTGCACACCTATATGGACTTGGTACAACTTTTAAAATTTGCCTATAATAAGCTTCAAGTGTTAGACCTTAGGCAGATAAAGATATTTATATATATTTTATATATATATAATAAAGATATTCATTTCATATAGATGCTACTTGTGATGAACTTGTGGAGTTCATCCTTTAACTCTTCAGCAGGTATAAATTTCTCCAGTGGAAGTTTTGCGTGGTTAGGGACTGTTTCTTGAGCCTTTTTATGTACTAATAAGAAAAACATACATATTGTTAGCTTGCTGTGCTCTTAAACAAATGGGTGAATCAAGTTCATAGAGCTTAGAAAGATAAATTGCACTTCCAAGGTTGCCAGCAATTCTGCATAAACAGCTGGTGATTTAGTTGATCAATAGCAAAGAAAAGTAGATCTGTGCTTGACTCCTGTAAGAGGAACAGGATACACTGTCATCTCTGCTTTTTAAATCAAAGACTGTGACAGTTGATTTTTTTCTATATCAATTATGTCTTAACTGCATCATGTTATGAACTACATAGGATTAGCAAATACATTAGATAAGCATGGTACTGAGCGTGAAGGCTAACATCAGTTTATTTTGAAGCAGTGCTGATGACAACAAATAAGTACTTTGCCTGGCATGCTTTCATAAAGTGACTCTGAATATACAGACTGAGAACTCCAATCTCATTCCATTTTAGGTAATTTCAGTTGTGATGTATTTTGCCTACATCTTGCTGATTTCTGTCTGCTTTTGTAAGCTGAGTTGATGTTTTACTTTGCTTTTACTTAGCAATCCATTTTCTTTCCACCTTTTTGATATATCTGGGCTGGGCTTTATGTTCTCATTCTTTTTCTGGAAGCTGTTTTAGTCTGTTCACTTAGAGTGGCTGATTTAAAACAATTGAAAGATTAGGATAGTGGACAACAGAGATGAATTGAAGTAGTTCATCTTTGTCAGAATAATCCTGTCTCTCACAGCTGTCCCCTCTGCTTTAAAAGTAAATAAATAAATAGAAACTGGGCAGAAAGCTAAACTTCAGATACATAGAAAAAATGAGAAGAGGCAAAGCGAGTAAGTATCTTAATGGTGGAGAAGAGAGTACACTTTGGATGGAGGTAAGAACATGAAACACCCAATATTACATGGGGATCTGTAACAGATCATCAATTCACTCTGAACTGTTAGCATAGCAGATCCTGAAGCTAGAGAAAATTCTTAGGAATATATTTCTCAGGGGTAGATATTGAAACTTTTTTTTTAAACTGAAGAAAATGAGAGAGAAGCATATCTTCTCCCAAGAAAAATAACTAAAAATATCTTTGGAGGAAGAAGGTGCACATGAGAAAAATCTGTATTACATCTCAAGTGTTTTCCTGCTAAATGAAATTTAAAAAAAATAAAATAAACTCAGCTTTTGAATTACTAAAATTGTAAGTAGTTGAATGCAAGTAAACTGCCTTTTGGGAAAACAGTGATGCTAATATTTGAAAGGAGGAAAGAGAATACAGAGTATGATTAAGAGATTGACATGAGTGTTAGTAGCTACTAGGTAATGTATTTCAAAGAAGTATTGAGCTAGCTGTGATCAAAGTCACTTGTACATGCAAAATTTCCAGCTAAAAAGCTATAGCAGGATATGGGTCTGATGTAGCCTGGAAGTCTTAGAAGCTATTCGTTATCTGAAAATAGCAGAATAGCCACCATTGATCACACTTCAGCAAAAGCGGAGGGAATCAAGGTCATAACAAAGTACATTTGCTTGATCCGCCAAAATCCTGAGACTGGAAGAAATGATTGGTAACATAAAAGCAGAGGCTGTTGTTAACTTGCTACAGAAAGATGGAAGGCCTGCAAGCTTCTAAGAACAGGAAAACTCATCACCTTACTCACTTGGAAATTTTCAGGGGATTTAGATGAGGTACTTTCCTGGCCCTGAGCAGACATGGTGTTTCCCTGCTTTCCCCTCCTCAGAGCTCACTCTTACCATCTGCTCTGTGCTGAAGCTTCCAGTCTGTTATGTTGAAGCAGTCTCCAACTGGTATCCCAGTCTAGCAGAAGCACATAATTTGGGGTTTTTGGTAGGGAAAGGACACAGAGATGGTTCAGATGCATATGTAGAGTGAATAAGAACAGTGACTCCTCTGGTCTGTCTGACAACCACTCTGGGAGAGGAAAGCAAGCAAGTGATGGAGGTCAGGTGTTGGAGCAGGCTTGTGGGGTCTTTATCCCTTGTCCACCTTATGTAGTGTTACAGTTGCAGACGTAATTGGATCACAGGTACTCTGAACTTCAGAAACAGGCATTCAGCTGACTTTTGTGTGTATAGAGATTTTTCCATGAAGATGTGTTGTGGGGCACATTCAGCTGTGCCAGACACTGCCCCCAACCTGTCACTGCAATCAGCATCATGCAGGGGAAGGAACCCCACCTGTGACAGAGGTGGACTTCCTGAGGGAGAGAGAACTTTGAAACTTAAGGAATAAATTACAAGTAATTGAGAATGTTTGTAAATGCAGCTGACTTAACATAGCACAATATAGCTGTTTTGAACATTAAAGACTTGAAACTTCTTTATTTTCCTTACAAAACTTCTTAACTCCCTACCTTTTCTATCATATGACGGACACTGTAAAGCCCTTTGTTGCAGAGGCTACCTATAATACATTGCTTAGTGGTTACATCTTAGCTAAAAACCATCAATTATAATGCTTTCTTTTGCTACTGGTGCACAGTTTTACTATGCAGGACTGGCAAGTCTGCAACATATGGCATGGCTATATTGTCCTATAAAGAAGGAAATAACTGTGTATGACTTATTTGGATGGTGAAGTCAGAAAAGAGAGTCCCAAGAGTTACTCTTCTAAAACTAAAAGCCAAGGTGTTTGATGTGATGTCAAGGGCTGTTGAAATATGTAATTCATTCCATCTGCTGCCTTTGGTGCATGAGAACAACACATCAGTGCCAGCTGCATATGCCTAAAACAGAGAGAGGAGAAACCTTGGCAATCATTCTGTTTACTGTGATATGTGTAGAGTGCCAGTGAGCCACAATTTCTCTTTTATTTTTAGCCTGTGTGTCCTGGTTTTCCTGACAGGCCAATCTTAGAGGGATGCATGCTGCATGCACCCAGGCTTAGGAGGCTTTCCTTGTACTGCTGATGTTGGGGTTCTGAAAATTCACACCCATTCACCAACTTTCTCCTGCCATCTGTCCAGGAATTCAGCAGCTCTGGCTTTCTTATTCTGGGCTTAGCATTACAAATTTCATATTGCTTCTGTTGTTCTTCACCTGGTCCATCCAAGCTGATCAGCTACCAGTTATTCAGAAAGTGTAGTTAACAGCAAGTTTAGTGACCTAAACAAATATTTACAAAATAGTTGCTTTTTAAGAATAAATATCTTCTCATATGATGTTCTTAAGTAAAGTACAATGCTTACAAGCATAGTTATCTTATCAACAGGCCCTGGGAGATAATTTTTCTTTAAACCTCAGCCTTTGTGGTCAAGGATTAATAGTTCCTTTCAGTCTCTGTCCTTCAGGAGCTGTCCCCTCTTCTCCTTGCCTCTCCTCCAAGTGGAGGATAATATCCCTGGGATATTATACCAAAACAAAAAATAAATGAAATAATATATACAGAAAATTATGAAATAATTCTTGTCATTAAGTAATTCCCCAGTTTTAGGGAGGCTTATCCTGGGTAGCTTTAGGTCTTTGTGAGGTGTTACAGTGGTCCAAGAAGAGTCAAATGGAAGTGGAACTTGTTTTTTCCCTTGAGTATTTTATTCATATAAGTAATAATACTTAGATGAGCATTTTTAGGTATGAAACTTCCAAGATATTGTGTAGTAGAAGGAAAGGAAAAAAAAATATCAATAAAGTCATCCTCTTTCAGCTAATTACTAAGGAAAGAGCAAACTAATCCCATAGTAAATCTACCTTCAACCTTTTCCTCTCTTCCTGTTATTCATGGAATGGTGGTGCATGGAAGCTATGTTGTCAGTAACATAGGAACACGGATTTGTACCTATAATGAAAGACCATGTTGATGAGAGGTCATAGAAAGAATTATGAAAAAATGTACCACAGGACTATGCCAAAAAAAAAAAGTTCATAGGCAACAAGATGTTGGAGTGATAAAGCTGATGGGTCTTAAAAAATAAAAATAAAAATAAAAAATCATTCAGCTGTGTACACACAAATCTATGGTTTTGCACTACAGAGGAAAAAATAGGAATTAAGACCCTAAGTAACTTCTGTGGCTCTGTCACTGTATGCCAGTATATGTGTGCATGTAGTCTCAAATCAGCATGCCATTTAAAGAATTCAAGCTAGCTGCATCCTCAAGCAACTTTCTGAACTGAAGCCAAAGTTAGCATGCTACATGAATCCAAATTGGGAGAGGGGCGTTTAATGGCACTTCATGGGCTATTGGGTGTTTTTATCCTGAAGCTTTGAAAGCTGTTTTGGACTTTTGCCTCTAATTTAAGCTGCATCATGCATCCTATGTTGCTCAGCAGTGATTGACAAATATTTCTGCACTATGTGTTGCCAGTGTAACAATAAAGCCGGAAGCACGTGTGTATGAAGTCTTAATCTTCCCCTATACATCTTGTATGCTATTAAACACAGTTTATACATATCTCTGCAACTATATACTCTAACACAGTGTTTGTATAAGTATAATGAATTTCTGGTCCAAAAGCAGATTCCTTCTTGGAACAAATATTACTGTACATTTAACACTGTACAGCTGATATGCAGTGATTTCTGCCACTATGACTCTGCATGAAGTGTATTTGAAGAGAAGTGAAGATAGGTTTATCTATTGCCAGCTAGGTGGGAAGTTGAATCACAGCAGGTGAACTTTATTTACATAAGTTGGAACTTAACCAGAACACCAAGGTTAATATCCTCTCTTTTGCAAATATGCTAGAGGTTCATTAAAACCTGAATGATCAGCAGATCTGCTGAATGCCACTTCTTCTGCAGTGATTCAAAGGCATATTTTTTCAAACACTTTTGCAGTGAGAAGTTCTATGACATTCAAACATGACAGTTAAAGTTGTTGTCTTTAGTCAAAGGTTTGGGTTTTGTTTCTCAGAACATGTTATTGTCAAGCACAGATTTGTTTCCTCTTGCTTGTTTCTCAGTGATGTTTCACATACCTTGAGTACCAGTTGATTAGCAGCAATGTGAGACTACTGTTTATTAGGTCCTGTAGGCAGTTTAGACAGTGGAGAGCAGATATGATTGCACATAATTTCACTGCAGTCAATAAATGAGGTGACTAGTTACTAGTCCTGCAAGCGAGGTGTTCAGAACTTGAAATGTTTTAGCTTTAGGACTGCCGTAACTGTCTTGGATATTACTCTCTTCTTTATTTAGAGTGACTATCAATTAAATTCTTGATTTCACATGATGGATAAGAATAATATCTGGGTTTTTCAAGTAATTTGGAGTATTTGTGCTTTGTACGTGCAGTTCTAATGAAGATTATACAGAACAGACACCGTTGTTCCGTGGTACCAATGTGTTGATGATAGTTTTATTATCCATTCAAATATTGAACATATTTAGGCTAATGAAGCTATTCAAGTCTTAAAAATGAAGAATTTTAACAGGAGAAATTAGGCTTTTTCAGAAAAGATCTCAAAGTTTCCCTTAAGGAGGACTCTGAAATGGAGAATATTTCAAAGTTTCTTGTACTTTTTTTTTGTTTTGTTTGTTTTTGTTTTTTTACTGATCTTCAATTTGAGGTGTGATTTCTAGAAGAGTAACTTTTCATCTCCTGGAAGAGAGAAGCCTACAAAAAAGTGGATAAGGAAGTATCACTTAACATTATTTTTTATTTATCTTTAATGAACAATGAAATAATATTTTGTGTGGGTGTCCTCTGTTTGTAGTGTGGAACCAATTTTAATAGACTAGGAAACTATTACAAGTAAAAAGGTAAGGTGGTATAATAAGGAATAATACTGTTGGAGGCATAGGCACATTATATTCCTCTGTTCTCCCCACGCTCAAAAAGCCTGATTTTTCCATAGGCAATATTTCTACAGAGTATAAGTAAAATAGATGAATATATCCTTTACTAATATACATATTTTAAACTACTTGATTCCAAAAGAGAAGAAAAGAGAAGGAAATCAGTTATATGCAGTGTTTTGAAGATATTACTGTAGCCAAATCACTTAGCAGCTTGAGTCCATTTATCTGGGAAAACGTCTTGTTTGTCTGACCAGATTAATGTGTTACTCTTGTATTTGAGAGATTTGTTTTCATTAGTTTTCATTGTAAGTTGTTGACATAGCTTATGGCAGACTAATTTCATACTGTAATAA